>NC_047047.1:56868729-57540229 GCF_011762595.2 Tursiops truncatus
AAAGAAGGAAGTGTTCTGAAGGCAGTACTGTCCACAGTAGCAAAAAGCTGGAAAAAATAACTGTCAACAGATAAGTGGATAAATAAATTGCTGTATGACACACAAAAAATACTATTTAGTAGTGAAAAAATGAAGGTAACTATGTGAAAAACATATTGATACATGGTTCTTGGAAATATAATTTGAGTGAATAGTAAGTTGCAGAAAACTATAATACACAGCATAATACCAAAGCCCAATTATAAGAAAAGCAAAACAGTATATTGTTAGGAATACATTCATAGGTGATAAAAACCATATATATATATATGTAATTTTTTTAAGGGATAGTTAAAGGAAATCCCTGAACAGTACCTGCCTGTAGCTGTCACATATGTAAATCTGGCTTACCACACAAAACAATAGACTATATCATTTAAATATACATATATAAATATATAGAGAAGGTAAGAAAATAAACAGAAATGTGATGTACAACTGCTTCAGGTTAACAGTTATCTCAAGAGAGAAGACCGAGATGAAATGTGAAGGGGTATCATTAACTGTATCTGTAATATTTTCTTCTTTCCTTCCTCAATTATATTCTTTCTTCCTTCCTCTTTCTCTCCCTTCACCTTCCTTCCTTTCTCTTTGAGAGAAGAGAGAGAGAAAGTGAGATAGATGGAGAAAGGGAGGGAGAGAGAAAGGGAGGGAGAGAGAGAGAGAAAGGAAGGGAGAGAGATGGAGAGAGAGATCTGAAGCAAATATGACAAATAGTTAAAACCTAACTTGACATTTTATATGATTCTGTTACATCATTTTCTATGTAAATATTTTTCAACAGCTTTTAAATGTTCCAAAATTTAAAGTAAAAGTTATATAATATCATGAGAAAATTTGTTTGTTAACATGAACACAGAACAAATGAATAATTTTCTAAAGAACAAGTCATTTTTCAAAATGCGATAATTTAAAAAAATAGACTGAAGACTGTTTAAGAAATGAAGTAGTAATTTAATATCTACCTACAGGGCAGGGGTGGGGGGGAGGCCCAGATGATTTTACAAACAAGTTTTACCTAATATTCAAGGAAGAGATAATCCCAATATTATGCAAGTATTCAAGATAAAAATGGGTGGATAAAAAGGAAATTCCCTCTAACTCTTTAGAAGGCAAGTAAATCCTGGATTCCAATAACAGACAAGGACCATAAGAAAACCATAAGAAATTATAAGATAAGAAAATTAAATAAAGGTATAAGATTTAGAAAAGAAAACTTCCCTTCACTGAAATTAAAATTGTAGATTTTAGAAAATTCAAAAGATTTCTATTCAAAATATTAAAACTAATGAGAAACAGAAAATTTCCCAGATAAAAACTAAGTATAAAATAATTATGCTTTTATATAGAAAATTTTTAAGTAAAAATAAATTGATAAAAACATGTCATTTAAAGCAGCAGCAAAAACAATACATTTTTCGGGAATAAATTTAAAGAGAGAGGATGAGAGATATGCCACCCCTTCATGGACAAAATTATTTTAAAAATCATTAAAAGTCATTAAGGAGACAAATAAAGGAGATAAATATGTGGTAAGATATAACATATTCACTCATGGGAGAAAAACCCAACAGTGTGAAAGTGTTAAGTATTCCCAAATTAAACTATAATTTCCATGTAATTAAAAATTCCAACAGGATTTGGAGGAATCTGAAAAGCATGTAATCCTGAAATGCATACGGAAGAGCCAAGAGCCCAGAATAGGCATGAAATATAAAGAAGAAGAATATGAACAAGAACAAGGGAGGATTGCTATCTGGCCAGATACTACAGCACCCCCCCCCCACCTTATCTGCAGGGGATTCATTCCAAGACCCCTAGTGGATGCCTGAAACCATGGATAGTACCCAACCCTATATATACAATGTTTTTGTCCCATGCCTACCTATGATAAAGTTTAATTTATAAATTAGGCACAGTAACAGCTCAACAACAACAATAATAAAATAGAATTATAATATACAGTGATAAAATTATGTGAATGTGGTCTCTCTCTCAAAATATCTCATTGTACTGTACTCACGTTTCTTGTGATGATGTAAGATGGCACAATGCCTAGATGATAAGAGAAAGTGAGGTGAATGAAGTAGGCATTGTGACATAGGCTTAGGCTACTACTGACTTTCTGATGAGTCAGAAGGAGGATCATCAAGCCATGACCTATGAATTGTTTATTTCTAGAATTTTCCACTTAATATTTTCAGACCATGATTGACTGTGGGTAGCTAAAACTGTAGAAAGTGAAACTGCAGATAACAGGGGTGGGTGTGGGTGAGGGGGTACTTTCAGCACAGTGGTTAATTGCACAAACTCTGAAACCAGACTTCATGAATTTGAATCTCTGTTCTGCAATTTACTGCCTATGAGAGCTTGGTTGAGTTTTTTCACGTGATTCTTGTTTAGATAAAATGACTTCATACATAAAGCCCTTCCAATTTGCCTGACATATAATAAGTGTTTTTTAAGTGTTACATATTACTATGGAAATACTAAATTAGCAAAAGACGTAACTAGACAATTCACTAAAGTAGAAACTTTAATGTCCAATAAACATGGAAAATTGTGTCAACCTCACTAACATCTAGGGAAATGCAAGTTAAAGCAATAAAAAAAAAAAACAAAAAATTTAAACGTCTGACAATACCAAGTATTAAGGAAGTTGTGAAGAAAAAAGTAATTTTTTTAAACTACAACATCTTCAATAAACAATCTGGCAATATTTATTAAAGCTGAATAACACATAAACTACAATCCAACAATTTTGCTCATGGTGGGTACTCTAGAAAACTCTCCGAAGTCTTGTAGAACGTGACTTGCAGAGTATCAATCATTACAGGTTTGACACAGATAGATCAAGCTGGTGGAGTAGGAGGACATGGAACTCACTGTCCTCCCACAGACACATCAAAAATACATCTGCATATGGAACAATTCTCACTAGAAACTGGCAGAAAGACTCCTATACAATCAAAGCTTTAAGAAGGATATACATGGAATTGGGTAGGAAAGGAAGAGAGGCAATCAGGTCAGGACCTATGGCCCTGGGAGGAGACTCAGAGGAAAAGCGAGATTACATGGGCAGAAATTCACCCTGGGAGTGAGCAGTTCAAGCCACTTACTGGGCACTCCATCCCTGACTCTTATCTAGGGAAGACAAGCCCCTTGGCTGGTTGGAGGGCTGCTGGAACTAACAGGAGGGCTGTGGAAAGCCTGGGCTCCACTCATAAGGAGTGTGTGCATGCTTTCTTGCCCCCAAAGGCAGAATGGAGATGCATGCCTCCTTGCCCCCAAAGGCAGAATGGAGAAGGCAGATTTAAGACTTCTCTGTCCAGTTTCCTATGACACAGCCAGCACACGCCCCAGCCTGAGCTGAGCAAACACTCCAGCCCCACTTACTCCATGTTACAGCTCTGCATTGGACCAAGAGCTGCCACGACTGAGAAGACAGGTTGGCCATGGGGCACAGAGGTAATTCAGACACAGGGTGGCATCTGGGTGGGGTGGGGGCAGTCATTGTTGGTGTGTACTCAGAAGCACATCAGAAGCAGCCTGGAACTCTGATGATGGCCAGTCCACCACAGCCCATGTCCCAGTACATGCAAAGAGGCAACGTGGGTCCCATCTACCCTGCAGTACAGCTCCACAACAGGGTGGGGGGAGTTACTGGCTATGAGGGACAAAGAGTACTTGGACCCAAGGCCAGGGCTGAGCAGGGCGAGGGCAAAAATTGCTGGTGTCTGCACAAACAGTGCATCAGAGGCAGCTTAGACCTTTGTCTGCAGCTGATCTGCTGCAGCCCATGCCCCATCACATCTAAGAACCTACACAGGCCCCCCTTATTTTAGGACTGCTCCCCTCTGGGCAAGGGTCCCAGCGTTGGGAGAGAGGAAAACATACACATAAAGAAAACAGAGCCAGCTCAGACCCGAATCTCAGAGCTCTGCCTCACACCTGGCTCTAGATCTAGCCCCTCCATCTCCAGCCTCACCTCCTACCAAGGTGATAGCTGCCAGCATATCCTGAAGAAAGACATGACTTGTGTCCACGTCAAATCTATCTCTCCAATCAAAGGCACTGGGCATAAGCAGTCTATAGCGGACACTCCTACGTAAGGGCACCACTTCAAGACCTCAACTAATAATTGTTGGACCTAAATTCATAGAGATAGAGTTAGTTAAACGAAATGAAAAGGCAGAGGAACTGCTCTCAGTTGAAAGAACAAGAGAAAACCCCTGAAGAAATAATGAAATAGCAATAAACAATTTACCAGATAAAGAATTCAAAACATTAGTAATATGAATGCTCACTGAATTAGGGGAAAAAAGTAGATGAACACAGTGAAAAATTTAACAAGGAACTAGAAAATATGAAAAAAAATCATAAATGAGGAATTTCATAAGGAAAATAAAAAACACACTGGAAGGAATGAATAGCATAGTAAATGATACAGAAAAATGCATAAGTAATCTGTAAAATATAATAATGGAAATCACCCAATTAGAAGAGAAAAATAAAAACAAATTGGAAAAAAATGAAAACAGCTTAAGAAATCTTTGGGATAATACCAAGCGTACCAACATTCGTATTATAGGGGTCCCAGAAGAAGAGAGAGGAGGATTGAAAATGTATTCAACGAACCCACACACCTATGGACAATTAATCTTCGACAAAGGAGGCAAGACTATACATTAGGGAAAAGACAGTCTGTTCAGCAAGTGGTGTTGGAAAAGTTGGACAGCTACATGTAACGGGTGTTAGAACACACGCTCACACCATACACAAAAATAAACTCAAAATGCCTTAAAGACTTAAATATAAGACATGACACCATAAAACTCCTAGAAGAGAACATAGGCAAAACTTTCTCTGACATAAATCATACCAATGTTTTCTTTGGTCAGTCTCCCAAGCAATGGAAATCAAAGCAAAAATAAACAAATGAGACCTAATCAAACTTATAAGCTTCTGTACAGCAAAGGAAACCTATGGACTGGGAGAAAATATTTGCACATGATGAGACAGACAAGGACTTAATTTCCAAAATATACAAACAGCTCATACAACTCAGTAACAAAAAGAAGACCTAAATAAACATTTCTCCAAAGAAGACATAGAGATGACCAATAGGCACCTAAAAAGATTTACATTTCTCTAATAATTAGTGATGCTCATCATCACTAATTATTAGAGAAATGCAAATCAAAACTATAGTGAGGTACCATCTCACGCTAGTCAGAATGACCATCATTAAAAAGTCTACAATAAATGTTGGAGAGGGTATGGAGAAAACATGCCCTCTTATACTGTTGGTGGGAATGTAAACTGGTGCAGCCATTATGGAAAACAGTACGGAGGTTCCTCAAAAAACTAAAAATAGAGTTGCCATATGATCCAGCAATCCTGCTCCTGGGCATATATCCAGACAAAACTATAATTTGAAAAGATACATGCACCCCTATGTTCACAGCAGCACTATTTACAATAGCCAAGACACAAAAACAACCTAAATGTCCATTGACAGATGAATGGATAAAGAAGATGTAGTACATATATGCAATAGAATATTACTAAGCCATAAAAAAGAATGAAATAAGGCCATTTGCCACAATATGGATGGACCTAGAGATTATCATACTAAGTGAAGTAAATCAGAAAGAGAAAGACAAATACCATATGATATCACTTATACATGGAATCTAAATTATGAGACAGATGAAGATATCTATGAAACAGAAACAGACTCACAAAGAAAACAGACTTGTGGTTGCCAAGGAGGAGGGAGTGTGGGGGAAGGAAGGATTGGGAGTTTGGGATTAGCAGGTGCAAACTAGTGTATATAGGATGGATAAACAGCCAGGTCCTACTGTACAGCACAGAGAACTATATTCAATATCCTGTGATAAACCATAATGAAAAGAATATGGAAAAGAATATGTATCTACAACGGAGTCACTTTTCTGTACAGCAGAAATTAACACAAGACTGTAAATCAACTATACTTCAATAAAATTTAAAAAAATAAAAATAAAATTATACCTAGATATACAGTTTTTTTTTTAAAGAAAATGTATGCGATGAAATTATGGCTGAAAACTTCACAAACCTGAAGAATGAAATAGATATTCAGGTACAGGAAGCACAGAGAGTCCCAAACAAGATGAACCCAAGTAGACCCACACCAAGACATATCATAATTAAAATGGCAAAAGATAAAGATAGAGAGAATTCTAAAGGCAGCAAGAGAAAAACAAAAAGTCATATACACAAAAACCCCCATACGGCTATCAGCTGATTTTTCTGCAGAAACTTTGCAGGCCAGAAGGAAGTGCCATGATATATTCAAAGGGCTGAAAAAGAAAAACCTGTAACCTAGGATACTCCATTCAGCAAGATTATCATTTAGAATAGGAGAGATAAAGAACTTCTCAGACAAGCAAAAACTAAAAAGTTCATCAACATTACACCTATCCTAAAAGAAATGTTAAAAGGTCTTCTCTAAGTAGAAAAGAAGTAAGAGTCTATAGGAAAGGGAAAATCCCGTTAGAAAAGGCAAAAATATGGTATTTAATAAATGGCTAACAGAAAAACAAGATATAAAATATGACATTAAAAACACAAAATGTGGGAGAGTAAAAATGTAACTCTTTTAGAATGTGTTTGAACTTAAATGGCTACCAATTTAAAACAAGTAAATATAGTTAGAGGTCAACATATATGAACCCCATGGTAACCATAAATAAAAAACCTAGAGTAGATACACAAAAACTAAACAGAAAAGAACCCAAGCACTCGTAAAGAAAATTAGCAAACCATGAGGGAAGAAACAGAGAAGGACTACACAAAAAACCAGAAAACAGGTAATAAAATGGCAATGACCACATACCTATCAGTAATTACTTTAAAAGTCAATGAACTAGGGGCTTCCCTGGTGGTGCAGTGTTTGAGAGTCCGCCTGCTGATGCAGAGGACACAGATTCGTGCCCTGGTCCAGGAAGATCCCACATGCTGCAGAGCGGCTGGGCCCGTGAGCCATGGCCACTGAGCCTGTGCGTCTGGAGCCTGTGCTCCGCAACGGGAGAGGCCACAACAGTGAGAGGTCCGCGTACCGCAAAAAAAATAAAATAAAAAAAAATAAAGTCAATGGACTAAATGCTCCAATCAAAAGACATAGGCTAACTGATTGGATTTAAAAGAAAAAGATATTCATCTATATGCTGCCTATAAGAGACTCACTTCAGAACTAAAGATACATACAGACTGAAAATGAGAGGATGGAAAAAGATATTTCATGCAAACAGAAATGACAAGGAAGTGGAGGCAGCAATGTTCCTGTCAGACAAAATAGACTTTAAAACAAAGCCTATAGCAAAAGACAAGTAAGGGCATTATATAATGATAAAGGGATAAGACAAGAAGGGGATATTACACACATTAACATATATGCACCCAATAGAGGAGCACCTAAATATATAAAGCAAATATTAGCAGACATAATGGGTGAAACTGACAATAATACAATAAGAGTAGGGGACCTTAACACCCCACTTACATCAATGAACAGATCATCCAGACAGAAAAATCAATAAAGCAACAGTGGTCTTAAATGACACAATAGACCAGCTGGACTTCCATCCCCAAACAGCAGAATACACATTCTTTTCAGCTGTACATGGAACGTTCTACAGGACAGATCACATGCCAGGCCATAAAACAAGTCTCAACAAATTTAAGAGAATAGAAATTATATTAAGCATTTTTTTCAACCCCAACACTATAAAACTAGAAATCAACAATTTAAAAAATTGGAAAAAGAATAACTATGTGGAGACTAAACAACATGCTATTAAGAAGACTGGGAGGTGGGGGTGGGGTGGGAGGGATGAACTGGGAGATTGGGATTGACATATATACATTAATATGTATAAAATAGATAACTAATAAGAACCTGCTGTATAAAAGTAATAAAATTCAAATTCAAAAAATAAATTAAAAAACCAGTGGGTCAATGAAGAAACCAAAGGAGAAATTAGAAAATACCTAGAGACAAATGAAAATACAAACAACACTCCAAAGTTTATGGAATGGAGGAAAAGCAGTTCTAAGAAAGAAGTATATAGTGTTACACGTCTTCCTCAAGAAGCAAGAAAAATCTCTAACAACATTATCTACCACCTTAAGGAATTAGAAAAAAAATAAACAAAGTGCAACATTAGCAGAAGGAAGAAAATAAAGATCAGAGAGGAAATATATAAAATAAAGACAAAAAAATAGAAAAGATCAATGAAACAAAGAGCTGAGTTTTTTGGAAATGATAAACAAAATTGATAAACTTTGAGCCAGGTTCACCAAGAATAAAAGAGAATGGACCCAAATAAACAAAATAAGAAATGAAAGAGGAGAAATAATAATACCTCAGAGATATGAAAAAAAAACCATAAATGAATACTACAAAGAGTTATATGCCAACAAAACAGACAACCTAGAAGAAATGGACATATTTCTAGAAACATACAAGACTGAATCAGGAAGAAACAGACAATTTGAAGAGGTTGATCACTAGAAGTGAAATTGAATTTGTAATAGACAAATTCCCAGCAAACAAAAGTACAGAACTGGATGGCTTCACAGGGGAATTTTACCAAACATATAAAGAAGAACTAATACCTATTCTTTTCTACTGCAAAAAATTGAAGAGGACAGAACACTCCCAAATGCATTCAGTGAGACCACCATTACCTTATATCAAAACCATTACCTTATATCAAAACCAGAGAAAAACACTACAAAAAAGAAATTTACAAGCCAATATCTTTGATGAATATAGATGCAAAAATCCTCAATTACAGCAAACCAAATCCAACACATAAAAAGGATCATACACCATGATCAAGAGGGGTTTATTCCAGGGTCGCAAGGGTGGTTCAACATGCACAAAATCAATGTGATACACCCCATTAACAAAAGGAAAGACAAAACCCATATGATCAACTCAATAGATGCAGAAAAAGCATTTGACAAAATTCAACATTCAATCATGATAAAAACTCTCATCAAAGTGGCTATAGAGGGAACATACCTCAACTTAATAAAGGTCATTTATGACAAACCTAAGGTCAACATCATACTCAACAGTGAAAAGCTGAAAGCCTTCCTGCTAAATTTAGGAATAAGACAAGGATGCCCACTCACAGTGCTCCTATTTAACATAGCATTGAAAGTCCTAGCCACAACAATCAGACAAGGAAAAAAAAATGTATCCAAATTTTAAGGTAAGAAGTAAAACTTGTCACTATTTGTATATGACATGATATTCTATGTAGAGAACCCTAAAGTCTCCACCCAAAAGCTATTAGAATAAATGAATTCAGTAAGGTTACAGGATACAAGATGAATATAAAGAAATCTGTTGCTTTTCTATACCCTAATAATGAAATATTAGAAAGAGAAAGTAAAAAAAAAAAATCCTGTTTAAAGTTGCATCAAAAAAAAAAAAATCCTAGGGAGAAACTTAACCAAGGAAGTGAAAGACTTATACTCTGAAAACTATAAAACATTGATGAAAGAAACTGAAGATGATTCAAAGAAATGGAAAAATAACTCATGCTCTTGAATTGGAAGAATCAATATTATTAAAATGGCCATACTACCCAAAGCAATCTACAGATTTAATGCAATCCCTAACAAAATATCCATGACATTTTTCACAGAACTAGAATAAAGAATCCTAAAATATACATGGAACAACAAAAGACCATGAATTGCCAAAGCAATCCCGAGAATAAAGAACAAAGCCAGAGTTATAACCCTTAGAGACTTCAGACTATACTAGAAAGCTACAGTAACCCAAACAGCATGGTATTGGCACAAAAAGAGAAATATAGATCAATGGACCAGAATAGAGAGCCCAGAAATAAAAGCATGCACCTACAGTCAATTAATCTATGAGAAAGGAGGCAAGAATATGCAATAGAGAATAGAAAGTCTCTTCAACAAGTGGTGTTGGGAAATCTGGATAGTTGCCTGTGAAACCATGAAATTAGAACATTTCCCCATACCATATACAAAAGTAAACTCAAAATGATTTAAAGACCTAAGTGTAAGACCTGAAACCATAAAAATCCTAGAAGAGAACATAGGCAGAACTCTTTTTGACACAAACCATAGCCATATTTTCTTGGATCAGTCTTCTAAGGCAAAAGAAATAAAAGCAAAATTAAACAAATGGGACCTAATTAAACTTAAAAGTTTTTTCACAGCAAAGGAAACCATCAATAAAATCAAGAGACAACCTACAGAAATGAAGAAAATATTTGCAAGTGATATGACAGACAAAGGGTTAATATCCAAAATATATAGACAGCTCATACAACTCAAAATCAAATAAAGCAAACAGATGGTTAACAGGCACATGAAAAGATGGTCAACATTACTGATTATCAGAGAAATTCAAATCAAAACCACAATGAGGTATCACCTCATACAAATCAGAATGGCTATCATCAAAAAGAACACAAATAACAAATGTTGACTAGGATGTTAAGAAAAAGGGAACCCTTGTTCATTGTTGATGGGAATGTAAATTGGTGCAGCCACTATGGAAAACAGTAGAGAGGGTCCTTAATAAATCAGAAATAGAACTACCATAGGATCTAGCAATTTCACTGCTGGGTATATATTCAAAAAAATTGAAAATGCTAATTTGAAACGATACATGCACCTCAGTGTTCACAGAAGCACTATTTACAATAGCTAAGACATGGAAGCAACTCAAGTGCCCATCAACAGATGATGGTATTAATTAATAAGACGTGCTCTGTGTGTTTATACACATGTATGCACCATGGAATATTGCTCAGTCATAAAAAGAATGAAATACTGCCATTTTTATCAACATGGATGGACCTAGAGAATATTATGCTTAGTGAAATAAGACAGAGAAAAACAAATACTGTATGATATCACTTATATGTGGAATCTAAAAAAAAAAAAAAAAAAAAACCCCAATAGAACAACAACAACAAAACCCCAACACAAATCAAACTCTTAGAGACAAAGAACAGATTGGAGGTGGGGGGGTGGGCAAAATGGATGAAGAAGATCAAAAGGTACAAACGTCTAGCTGTGAAATAAACAAATCATGGGGATGTAATAGACAGCATGGTGACTATAGTTAATAATAATGTAGTACTGCATATTTGACCATTGCTAAGAGTAAATCTTAAAAGTTCTCATCACAAGAAAAAAAATTGCAATATATGCAAATACCAAATCATTATACTGTGCACCTGAGACTAATATTTTATATATCAATTCTACCTTAAAACATTTAGTAAAAGTATAAAAACATATTAGGGATGAATAAGCACCAAATTTAGAATAGAGATTACATTTGAAGGAGGGAAGGGATAAAGGAAAGATATTGAGGGAGCATCAACAAGTATTTCTACTGTGACACTTCACTAAAATATATGAAGCAAATTAAGCAAAATGTAACCATTCACAAAGCTTAGGTAATAGGTAAGTGGATATTTCATTATTGTCGAAACTTTCTACGTGCCTGAAATATTTCATAATTTTTTTAAAATCTGTGTATTATTGAGTATATTGTTGAATATTGCATTCAGAATCACATTCCTTTAAAATAAATAAAATAAGCAGGAAGAAAATGGCTTTATACATGTATGTCAATGCATTAATGAAGGAAGATGCAGACAGACTGCTGACTGGGGCTACCTCTGGAATAAGAAATGAAAAGGGGAAGGAAGCAGAGAGAAGTTCCATGTTTTGCTCTGCAGGCCTCTGGGTTGTTTGAATCTTTGAGAATGTTCCACTTGAGTCATAATAAACACAAAACACAAAGAATTAAGCCCAGAGCAACACTCAAAGGCAAACCCCAAAGAACGCAGTTTCTCGCTTTTCTACACAGAGAGACTTTCTAACTTTCTGGAGGGAAACGTCTTCCCTCTTCAGTACCAGTGAATTCCTTTACGAGAACCTCAGAAGTGCTAAAGCATACGAGGCATTACTGGGGGGAAATCACTTACCACTGTTATCCTGAAGCTACACTCTCTGAGCAGGAGACTGAGTCTTAGGATGGCACAGTGATCATAACCGTCCTATTTATTTGTGCAGGACACAGTTGTTTCTAAGCCACGGAGTACTCACGAAATGGAACCATCTTGAGTCTCACAGATTAAACGGCAAGACAGTGCTGGGAGGGGAAAGGATTTGAGAAGCTGTTCTTTTGATCTCCAAAGATGAGAAAGCACATCCTCATTAATCATAGTGAAATCAGAGCTCAGCAGTAAAAGTGGCTGGCTTTAGAATGAGCTGTTTTCCAGGAGTCATTTATTTATTTGATGTTATGTCCCTGATAAACTGCGCCAACCATGATTAAGCTAAGTTTATTCAGATGCACACCACTGCCTCCTGAAACAGCTAAAGCCAAAGCCCTCGATCTTTGTCAGGGACTCCAAACTACTTAGGCAACTCAACAACAGGACTCTGGTGGTAGCAACCAATGCTTAAAATGTAAATCGTGCTCATCAAGGTACCTAAAAGCAGGGGCTTCCCTGGTGGCGCAGTGGTTAAGAATCAGCCTGTCAATGCAGGGGACACGGGTTCACACCCTAGTCAGGGAAGATCCCACATGCCACGGATCAACTAAGCCCGTGCGCCACAACTACTGAGCCCACATGCTGCAACGACTGAAGCCCGTGCACCTAGAGCCCATGCTCTGCAACAAGAGAAGCCACTGCAATGAGAAGTCCGCGCACAGCAATGAAGAGTAGCCCCCGCTCGCCGCATCTAGAGAAAGCCCGTGCGCAGCAACGAAGACCCAGTGCAGCCAAAAATAAGTAAATTAATTAAAAAAAAAAAAAAGGAACCTAAAAGCAAAGGGAAGGAGGTGTGGAGGTAGTGCAAAGGAGGGGGAATCTTTGCAGAATCATGTCAGAGAATCTCAAAGTCTGGAGGATTGTCCATTGTTTCTGGAAATTCGAATAATTGGAACAACACATAATATCTGACATTTCTTGTGGACTAATCATAGGGCCAGCAGGAAACTGGTATTTGTATTTGTATCCTACTTCTTTAACCATCACAACCCAATGTACGCTTCTGTGACATCAGGCCATGCCCTCTGAACCTTCTGCCCACAGCAGAGCAGGGTATTAGCAGGCTGGTGTTGGTGTGAGTTGGGATGAAGTCCAGTTGTGGTATATCCTTTGGGCAAGTCATTTCATTTATCTGAGCTCCAGATTCCTCTCCTTTATCCTCATTAATGATAAAACAAAATAATGAATATAGGAAGTTTTTGAAAAGTGTTCAGCTACTAATTCCTATAAAACCTAAATAAAGAGTAACAAGGGGTATAGGATTCCTCCAGCATCCAACACACACACACACACACACACACACACACACACACACGCCTGTCGTCAATTTCACAGGCACCGTATCATCTTCCCTTTTTTTTTTTAAAGAAAACCATATTCTTAGACTCTTTCCTCAAAGCAATATCAAAACAAGAAACAGACCAAAAAAGAGGCTTCTCCAGAACACAGCAATACATACACATACATTCCATTTCCCTATATCACACCGCCCATATTGCATCATGCTTCCAACACCCACTTCCCTTCCCATCACGCAAACACCAACCAGATCTCTTCAAGTTGGTGACTGTTTTCTTTTGATCCATTCTCGGAGACTTCATAATGTAGTTTCCATCTAAAGATGGCAAATCATTGTACAGCCAACAAAAATTACAGTGTAGTTCTATTGCTTTGAATTATTCAAATAAAAATAACGCCTTGTTCTTGTTAAAAAAATATATATAAGACTTAAATTCTCTTTAACCACTACCCCTAATTACTTTTACGCATTTATTGGCATAGACACACACACACATACACAAAATTGTTATATGTGTCACATAAATCGTGTTGCACTGTACAAATTCTGTAACTTGCTTTTCTGCAACAGTATGTCTGGACTTTTATCCATGTTAGCTGATGTCCTGTTTACATAGACTCCATTCTGTGGAACTTGATGGGATTGAGTGTATCTTATTATATTATTACTTAGAAAAAGTGAGGACAGTTTCTATTTCCAATTGAGAGGAGTGAGGAACAGAAAGACACAACTGCTGGGCTGGTTTCAGGGACATTAGGTGTCCTGGTCCTCAGTTGAATGATTCAATTCACACTTGATCTCTTATTTATAAGTGACAGTGTCAGGAAATCAGGCAAATCAGGACAGAAGAGACAGTAACAGCTCCAGAGCTTCAAAACGTAGAAGCAGATTTTTTAGCTGGAGGGGCCAGAAAAGAATTTTCATTTCAAATCCCTTCATTTACCAATAAAAAATCTGAGACTAAGAAATACTATCAATTTATCCAAGATTATAGCCTAAGGTGCCTGGCTTTGCCCCTGTAATGGGTTTTCTCTTTTCCTACTTCTGCAGATCCGTCTCAAAGACCTCAGGAGTAATCAACAAAGTAGTCCATATTTTTTTTAAAAACCTACCCTTGTTGCTCACCAGCTATCAAAGCTGCTGTGTTTGATTTGTTCTTTGAGCTGGGGGCATGGTAGTAAAAATTAATTGATATTTAATCAATCAACAGTGATAATGACAGATTGCTTTCAGACATTTCTAAAGGCCTAAAAAGTCAATATTTGCTCAAGTGGGTAACCACAGGACTTCCATTGGCCACAAATAATATCTGTGGTGAGAATTAAATTTAATTAAGTGATGCATTTACTTAGCACAGTGCCTGTTACATCAAGGCTTCCTACTGGTAAGCATTTTTATTTAAAGACACCCTCTTTGCTGGAAATTCTCTCATTGCTCTGAAATGGAAGAAACTGAGGACCACTGAGGACCACTGAGTCCTGCTTACCAGCACCCTAGACCATGTCAGCTTTCCAATACTTGTTTTACTTTAACCAGAGAGGGGTGATGATGGTTTATGGTCTATGGTGTTTCGGTCAATTCCAAAAGAAAAAAAATCCTATTTCATTAGGAAAAGTGTCTTCCCATTATGGAAGCCAACACTTCTCCTACCTGGCATCCCTGCTCAGTTATGAGTGGAAATGGTTTCTAATCATCCTTCCAGGCCCCCTGTCTCTAAGTCTTTAGGCAACTGCCATGTACCAGCTGGCAATAAGCACTGAAGAGACTCCTCTCAGGCTTTGCACATTCGCTGTATTAACAAGTTTACCCATTTGATCTTTTCCAAGACCTTCTTTCTAAATGAAAAGTAAACATGCCATTGCCCTTGGATAAGAGCCTCTATGACCTTCTCTCTTAGCAGCTTATGAGAAGCTGCTGCTATGTGGTTATAATTTGGGCCTGGGGAAACCCATCTGTGTTCTAATCATATATGTGTAAACCAGATGTCGGCCAAGGAATCCTGGCCCCTTGAAATGTAGATAAAATCAGCTCCAATCCTTGTTCCATGCTCAGTGCAAGTCCAAAACATCTGCCCTCCCTCCAAACTTTCTTTCAGATTCCTAGGCAGCCTCATGCTCACGGTCACCTCTGCTCCAGGCTCCTATTTCTCATAGGCTTGTTCTCTCCACTCAGCACTGAATGTCCCCAAATGTCAAACTTAGCCTTGTAAGCAATTTCCAAAGCCATCAATCAAACATAACCCCAAAGCATGTACGACTGAAATTCAATGAACTTAGGATCTGGAGGGAGACAGAAGAGGCTGTTGCCATCACAACTTTTATGCATCCCTGTTCTTAAGATGTCTTTAGGTCACTTCACCATGGGGAATTTCCACTGGCTACTCCTGAGACCAGCTTCACCCCATCTTTCTGGCTTCTTTCTTCTTATCCAAGCTATTTCATCTCTCTTCTTCATGCAACTTCAAATTCCTCTCTTTGGGCTATGGAAAGCCATTCAACTCTCCCAAGACAAGATAGAAAAAGCCTGTCTTAGCTTACCTTCATTCACCAAACCCAACAAGCTCCTCAGCAGGACTATACGAGCTTTGCCCTTCTTAGAGAGCAGTTGTCATAGCTAATGGAAGTTTGTCAATTTTTTTTCCATTTTGTTGCATATAAATCAAGTTCTTGGATGGGGATGGGACCAGAGGACAGGGGATGGTCATACTGAAGTTTCTGTACCCCTTAGAGTTGTGCGCTCAGATGCATAGCCATTTGCAGTCAACTTGAATAGAACCAAGTTACCAATCAGTTGAAGTTGTAGGAATTGACACCTTGGAGAGAAACATTTGAGACATAGGAAAGAAATGAGTTAGTAGCTAAAATTGTGGGAAGAGAAAAGAATGGGAAAAAAAAGAGTGACGAGGGCTTCCCTGGTGGCACAGTTGTTGAGAGTCCACCTGCCGATGCAGGGGACACGCGTTCGTGCCCCAGTCCGGGAAGATCCCACATACCGCGGAGCGGCTGGACCCGTGAGCCATGGCCGCTGAGCCTGCGCGTCTGGAGCCTGTGCTCCACAACGGGAAAGGCCACAACAGTGAGAGGCCCGCGTACCACAAAAAAAAAAAAAAAAAAAAAAGAGTAACGAAATAAGGTGAGAAAGAATGAGAAACAAAAGGAGTAGCAAAAGAAGAAGAGGGGGCTGGTTTTGTGACAAATGGCAAGAAAAGGAAAGAAAAATGTGAAAGAAGGGAGCATTGAAGTGGGCAGTGGGAAGATGGAGGTGACAGAGAAGAGAAGTCGCTCTGCCCACATTTTCTCCTGGCTCCATCATCCTTTTGATGTCACCCAGCCCGCAGGTCTTTGGCAGTGTGGTCTAACAGAGCAGAGCGCTAGGCTTGAACTCTGATCCAAGCTCTAACGCATGTCTGTAGGCAGGTCATTTACCCTCTCTGGTCTGCTTGATTCACCTCTAAAAGACAGCAATTAAACTCAATGTAAATGTCCTTTCCAGTGACAAGATTCAACGTCTCCATGAGACAGGAGAGTTCATTCCTCAATCTCTCACCCCACTGCACACTTAGTTGCTCCCTTCTTTACCCCCTCCCCTTCCCTCCCCCTTCTTGATCTGGGCATAGTGAGCCAGAAGCCAGGAAGTCCACGCTGAGTCAGCCGTCCATCTACTGCCTAGGTAGCTGTTAGCTACCCAACAGCATTCCAGAAACAGTCGGAAGGAGGCACAATGTTCAAACGCACCTTTTTAACCGTGATTCCAGCCACTTTTAAGTGTCACGTAAAATCAAGTGGTATCAAAATAAACTGTTTTTGCTGTTTAGTAACTGGTATTACTGTTTGAAGATTTACTGTTACTTCTTGACCTAAAAGGCCAAAATGCTGTGTGAATTTACATGCAGAGTTATCTGCCTTGTTCAACACTCATCAAGTCCCAGAGTGTACAGTGGAACAGAGTCTACTGTGGAACTCTGGAACTCCCTATGGAAGTTTCCAGAATCAAAGTAATGTGGATTGGGGAATCAGGAGTGTCCCAGTCAAGGAAAGGTAGTGCTGGCAAGTAGGAAACAGCTAGATGATTCTGGCCCCAAAGCGCAACAGCCTGTAACAGTCCTTATCAAAATTCCTACCCTCTCAAAGCTCTCTCCCTATAACCTTCCAAGGGAAAATAATTAGAGAATTAAAGCAGCTAATTCATCAGATGCTATCAATGGCTAGAAGATACTCTTTCTAAGACAATACTAATAAAGCTACATAAATGAGTTGTTAAGTATATCATTCATATCACAAAATGGGCTAAAGAGAAGTACAGATAGTTTGGAGCAAAGGTACCTTTCCTGTGCCTCTGAGATTATCCTACACAGACTACATATTTCTCCACGTGTACATCAAGTTGCATTTTTCAATTTTAAAAAGGTTTTGCCATGTACCGATACGAAAATGGAAAAAATAAAAAAGTAGAGAAAGGCTGGGAGATAAAGAAAGGGTAAAAAACTAATTAAGAGTCCTAGGGATGGAGAATCTCATTGTTATACTTGGAGCAGACTTTATTTATATAGAGCAAGCCTGGCTGTAGCCGATTAAGTGCCTGAGAATTAGGTCAGAGAATTGGCCAGCACTTACAGTTTTGAGAGTTTTAGTGGAAACCCTGAGAGAAGTTTTCCACTGTCAAATCTATTTGGGAAATGCCATGTTCTATACCCCTGTCTTTGATAGTCACAATACATACTAAAGACCATAGGTTTCTTGTAGGAAAAACAATTATCTAACTCAGTAAGCTCAGCCTTGCCCAAACCCATTTGGCTACAGAACCCTTTTTTCACGTAATGCCTACTAGAGCTAGTATTCCAGAAACACACATTGGGAATGACTGACACAACATCGTTCAGATATTCATAATTAACCTCTCCTCTGTCATGGGAAGATGAAGCCTAGGAGCTGTAGAGCCTTAAAAATAAAATAACCCAGATTGGTGTTCACAGATGAAAGGCAAGTGGGGGAGGTGGGTTTAAGTTCACCAGGTGGGATAAGATGCAGATTGACAAAAAAGCACCGAGATGCTTATCACCATAGGAAGCCTTTCATTTTCCGGCTGTTGCTCTGGACATGTGACAGACCACATGATTTTGAGCTACATTTGCATAGCATGTTATCTGACCTTCCTCCCACAGATAGATATTTTTCCTTCTTAATTCTTCAGTGAAGTAATCTCACTTTGTCATTAATGCAAAAGTGTGTTGTCGTCTTGCTTGTAAGAGTCACAAAACCAAAGATTCTTAAGACAAGATGGAGGTAACTAGCACCAGTACATGCAATACGAGGGCACACGTAGTTCAAAACTGTCTGTGAGAACTAGTGAGTACAATCTTGAACAAGGCTAGGCCACCAACTAGCTGCTGCGTGACCTCACCCAGCCCACCTAACATTCGGCCATGACTGCCTCACTTTCTAAAATGAGAGGGTAGGAGTTGATTCTGCTCAGAAATCTCAGTCAGCTTTAACATAACAAGAGACAAAAGAGTAGTTAAGTATTCTAGCTTTAGAGTCAGAACAACCTAAACAGGAATCCCAGCTCCACCACTGATCAATTATGGAACTTCTCTTGACTTCGGGATAATAATCATCCCCAATTACCCATTAATAGGTAGTTGACCTAATACGTGAGGCTTAAATACAGTTCGTTATATTAAAAATATTTACAGTCTGAATCTGTAAATGTTGCTATTTTGATAATCATTAGTTTCCTATGCCACTGAGTTGTGGGTATCTAGGTAACAGATTGCGCCCCATAAAAGGGCCAGACTGGGTCATGTGAAGTCCACAGACACATGTAGAATACTTTGATCGTGCTAGCCTACGCCACGTGTTAGAAATGCCTACTGCCTCCACATATAGAAAACAAACTTATGGTTACCAAAGTTGATAGCGGGGAGAGGGAAGATAAATTAGGAGGTTGGGATTAAAATACACACACTACTGCATATAAAATAGATAACCAACAAGGACCTACTGTACAACACAAGGAACTATATTCAGTATCTTGTAATAATCTATAATGGAAGAGAATGTAAAAAAAAGGATGTATTTTATATGGATGTATAACTGAATCAAGTTGCTATACACCTGAAACTAACACAACATTGTAAATCAACTATATTTCAATAAAACTAAAAAAAAAAAAATCCCTACTGCTAGGTCAACTCACTGAGAGCTTGAAATGAATTGATACCACAGTTGGCCCTCCATATCCTCAAGTTCCACATCCACAGATATGAAGGGTCAACTGTGCTAGGCCACTTTACATGAGGAACTTGAAAATCCATGGATTTTGGTATCCGCGGGGGTCCTGGAAGCATCTCCCTCGGAGAGGGAGGGACGACTGTACTTAACTCAGATAGTCAAAGCTCTGCTTAAAACTCGTTAATGGCTACTGGTTTTATTCTATATCAAGAGTAAAATACCAACTGCCTCCAGGTCCTGGTCCCAACGGGTCCAGATCTCCTCTCCTCCTTACTCACTTCTCTAAGCCACGCTGCTCTGCCGCTAGGACGCGCTCCAGCTGCTGCTCCTGCCTGGGCGGCACTTGCCTTCATTGTCTGATGGCCTGTTTTTTCTCACCTTTCAGATCCCAACTGAAATATTGTTTCCTCAGAGAGACTTCCCCAACCACACCATCGAAAGTGGCTCCCAATTTCTTCCACTTGCTGTGCCAAATCCCATATTTATTATCCTAGCACCCTGTGATCAATTCATTTGTTGATTTATTTGGGTCCAGCTGCAATATCTCAGGGCCCATTTAAACAATAACAAGTTATGCAAGCAGAGAGGAAAGTTAGTCTGACATTTTAATCCTGATCTTTTGGCTCCAGTGTCCTCGACTCCCCAATCACAGCCTCTGTGTCTATTAATTAAGAACCTGAAAAAACAAAAAAGAGAATCTTACTGGTGCAGCTAAGTTTAGAGATTTACCCTTAGTCCAATTAAATACGGGAAGGAGGTAGATGCATGCCATAAAATATGATTTACCATTATGGGAATGGGCTGGACAGATACCCCAAAACATGTCTGAACAGTGTTTAAGGTCCACGGAGCACAGTAGGAGAATCAAGCTCTGAGCAAAAGCTAGAAAACTTCTGCTCCTTTCAAGACCCACTCAGCATCTCCTTCACTTCTTCCTCCTCCCGTCCCGTGAGGCATCCCTGACCCCCACGAAATCTTTTCCTAAGCAGCAATGACCACTTCCTCCTTTCCGAGAGCACCGACATTAAACATGTATCTCTGCACTGTGACTTTTTTTGTGAATAAGTTTATCTCCCCCAATGAGCTGTAAGCACCTCGCACAGTGCCTACGTTGTATTCGATGTTCAACAACTCTTTAATAAATGAAGAAATCGATGCATGAATGAGCTAATTGAAAGGTAACAGGTGACTATGACAGATTTGATAGATGGAGAGCAAAGAGTGATACCGAGCAATGTTGGGTCAGATGTTAGAGGTGTTGATCTATACATAGTCAAGGACATATTATAGAAAGACAGATCATCTGTGTACCCCAGTGACTGCCCCATAGTCAACCTCAGTAACTGGTGATTGTAATGATGATGATGATGCCAGCCTTTAGGGATGAGGTACATAAAACATTTTTTCACTTCTGATGAAAAGGTGACAATTGCCCAGCACCTTCCTTCATCTTCTTTTCTCTCCACGTACTTTTAAAGGTCACTCTCTAAAAAGACCATTTCATCCTGGTTCTGTGGGAGAATCATTAAAGTGAAAATATCCACATTTCAGAGGATGCCTTATACTAAGCTGAAATTAAACTCAAAGAAATAATTCCATTTTTGTCCCAAACTTCTTGAAACTCTTTTGGTCTCCAGCAGGAGAGGGTAATCCAGTTTTTATCATTTGCTTTGCTTGAATACAGCTGCTTCCTTTTGCTGAAGCAGCTGGAATTTATCTCATTTCCAAAGTTTTGCTTCAGAACTTGGCTTTCCCCCTTTTTTTCCCAGGCCTGGTGTAAATAAGGACATAAGCTGAGAATAAAAGCATAAACCGAGACCAACCATCTAAGGAGTTTGAAAGTTTATTTTCCTATAAGCAACGCTGGGACTCCAACCCATCACCAGTTTCCCAGGAATGTTTAGATGTTAGATGGGAGACCAATCACAAAAAAGCAGAAAGCAACCTGTGTCTAAAAGGATGAAGCTTTGGAGACACAGTTCCGTAAAAAACTAATTGTGTATGTTTCTCAGAACGACGACCTTAATAATTTGGGGATTGTGAATTAGGACTGTGGAAGCGTCACCCCATGCCCAGTAACCCTGGCAGTAAGCTAAGCGCACTGCTCAGTGACAAATGAATAGCGCAATGTTGGACCTCAGTCATTGGCTTTACAAATTAAGAATGTTTCTGAAAGCGCGGGGGAATGTTTGACAAAAGAAAAAGAGAATTGCTTTCTACATATTAATAATAATGATGGTGATTCCATGATATTAATAACAAATATCATTATTGATACTTTATTTGATAGCTTATAATTATCAATAATTGGGTTTGAATCTCAACTCCATCACTTACTTATAGTTATGTGACCAATAAGTTGTTTAATCTCTCTTTATCTCAGTTTACTCACCTGGAGTATGAGGTTAATAGTATCTACCTCATAGAACTGGGCAAGGATTAAATCAACAGTGCATGGTACAGAATAAGGGCTCTATAAATATTAGCTCAATTATTACTGAGTTCTTACTATGTATCTCAACTTAGTTTGACACTGAAGTCTCTGCCCCTAATCACCATTCTATTCTGCCTCTGCCCTCTGTAGGTGGGGTGGGTGAGGAGGGTGTATGAATGGAAGATAGAGCAAAGGGAAGCATTAACAAAGAGACTCCAATAAACCTTGTAAGAGCTCACTTTGTGACTCATATCACAAACTTACATATCACAAGAGAGACACTTATAAACCATGATCTACTCTGGAGAGGAGAGCATCTTGGAAAAAACCTCACTCTATACTCTATTTCTTCCAGACCATAATATTTTCAATCAGGGAAAATCTGATTAAAATCTATTTAACAAAGGTTTACTGAACAACTGAAGGAACCAAGGATAAACCTTGGGTAACGAAAAGGCAGCAGGTAATGGAGAAGATGTGGAACTTGTCAGAGGACAAGCTGATGGTGGCTGCGGGGGGCCAGTGGGTAGGTGGGGTTACCAGTGGAGTGGAGGGCACCCCATTTAGCCCTCTACTTTTCTGTCCTCTTTTGATTTACATGATGGCAGAACCTGGGTGAGCCCCCGTTTATAGTCAAGTTCTGGGGGAAGCCCGGTCTCAAATGGAATTTACTGTGTAGAAAATTCACTAGAAAGTATCCTCGGGATCAAGCCTGGCGGAAGGTGGGAAAAGGAAGCAGGACGGGGAGAAGGGAGAAGCTGTACTGTAAGCAAGACCTGGGGCCTCAGCCGACACCATGAGGGACTTTGGAGCTACCGTGGCCATGAGATTGATCTATGATGAGCCGAGTGCGCCAGGCCTTTGTACTCCTGCCTGGATCAGTCACTGTTTTGGGGATGGGGGCAAAGAGGCTTTCTGTCGCTGAAGCAATCCCTGAGGGGGCTGAGAGCACTGCCAGCAGCGGGGGCAACAATCCTTCCTAGAAGGGGGATTTGGGAGAAGCACCTGGCTGGTCCTCACAGCTCCCAGGTCAGTGTTTCTCTACCTGTAGTCAAAGAAGCACCTGCATCAGCTTCACCTAAAAAGGGCATCTTCCTGGGCCCCAACTCCAACCTACTGAATCAGAGTCTCTAGGGGTAAGGCCTGAGAGTGTGCATTTTCATGAGCTCCACAAGTGAATCTGGTTCACAGTGAAGACTGAGAATAGCTATAGCTATATGTAAGAGAATTAAAAACAAAAAAAGTTGTTGCCAAACAAAGTAGGAACTTGAAAAAGAGAATTCCTAAATTCTGCTACTAATCCCACCATGTTCAGTGTAACTGACAAAGTAAATTCTTGCCTAAAGTAAATTTCCTCCAGCCCCCTAGGTGGCTCCTATAAGAGGATTTCCCTCTGTGGGCATGGATGTGTTTTCTGTAGCTGGCCATCCATCCTGTATGTCTGCCCACAGATTCCCAAGAGGGACACAGGGCTTCCTATACATCATCCCGAGCCCGGCAGGCCAGGTGCTACAAACGCTGACTCATTGTGCCGACAGTCTACGGGCTCATTTGTGTCTATCTTCCACAGAATCCTTGTCGTTTCTGAAGAGTCCATATGTTAATAGTACAACCCAGCTAAATCACTACCTTGTATAAGGAAGCTTTGGGAGGTCATTGAATAAACTCCCAACTCCACACACCCTGCGCAGTCAAATACTTGGAGCGCAATTTAATGTCTCAAAACCTCCGCTTTTCTATACTTAACTGTTCATCTGAAACCCATCCTCTGGGCACTGCCATGTTTACCCCTCTTCCTGCCTTCCTTCCAATAAGGTCTGGGGCTAAGCAATGACATCAGCCTAAAGGCTTTAAGGCTAAACCAGCCAGACAAAATTAAACATATGGAAAACAGCAAAGTTTTCTTTATGAAAAAGTAAATGTTTGTATTTGTCCATATACATTGTGAAAATTAACGAAGTTCATATTGACTCCATAATTCACCTCTTGGAAGTAACCTAAAAAATAATAATAAATGTGGCGAAAGCACAAAGATGGTCATCATAGAATTACCCATAACAGTGATACAAATGGAAAAAAACTAAATATGCTACAAAAAGAATAACTGACATAGCTATTAAAATGTTTAGGAATAGTTTTGAATAACAAAGCCAGGTGCCTTCATTTACTAGTAAGTGAGAAGTGCAGGTTACATAGTTGTTCACACAAAAGGAATTCAGATGTTAAAACTGCTTATAAAAAAAGACATTTACTAAAATGTTAATAGCAGTGTGTCTGGGTGATGGAAATGAATAATTTTCTTTGAAGAATTTAAACTTATACTCTAAGTATATAATTTTTAAGAAACATAGAAAACTTAAATCCTTGACTTTAAGAAACATAAAAACTTAAATCCTTGAGTTGAAGTCTCATTCTCTGTATTATCATAGAAGTCCATTAAAATGTAGATCCCTAAGTAGGAGGATGGTGTTTGCTTCCTAGAGATACCCTGTTATATCGCAAGTGTATTGTAGAAGGGATCATTTGTTATTATAGGTATAATCAATCCATAGACTTGGGCAATGTTGTACTCTTTCATCTGTGTTTCCAGAAGAGTTTTATTTGTTCGTAATCCCCAAAGAAACTGCCCTTCCCTGGTGATGCAATCAGAGCCACAAGCAGTCACCTCTGGAAAGGAGTTTATAGCTGCCTGTGCTGTACATGTGACATCTACAGATTGCTCTGTGCATCTGGCTGTCTCTACTGGAGCCTCAGGTATTATTTCTGGTCATTCTGTATGGGTTATCATTCTTTGCTTGTCTTTTCATGGAAAGAAGTAAGAAACTGGATTATGTAATACTAAATTCACTTACATAAAAATTGAAAGCAAAATTAAAAGGATAAAAGATTTAAAAGCAAATAAGCTGGGGAAACATGGGCCAGAAGTATAAGAGGATAGTCCTTTTATTAAAGGACAAATCAAAAGGAAAAACAGGCAGTTGCACAAAAGTAAATAACTAATAGAAATTCATTAAATAACTAAAAAGTTCACATTCAAGAATTTAAAACAAGTTCTTTTTCACATAATCTTCAACGCTGGCAAGTGTACAGTGAAACAGACACTCCCATACACTGATGAGAGGGGTGCAATTGACAACGCTTCTAGAAGTCTGTAAGGCAATATGTATGAAGAGCCTTTAAAATATTTATACTCTTACACAGCCTTTCCTTTTCTAGGAATCTATTCTGAGAAGACGATCAGAAATGTTTCTGGTTATTTATCACTGTGTAACAAATCTTCCAAAATTTAGTTGCTTAAAACAGCAACCCATATTTTTAGCTCACAAATGTATGAATGTGGCAGGGCTCTGCAAGGAAGGCTCATCTCTGATCCACGCAGCAGCAGGCAGAATAGGTGGAGCAAGGAGGTCCGTGTCTATGGCTGCTAAATGGGGGCCAGCTGGGAGCTCAGATGGAGCTGAAGCCAGCGCTCTGGTGGGCTAGAGTGACACGTCAAATAACAGCCGCGCACTGCTGCTCCCCTTTAGTAATTACTGGTCATGCTCTCCTTGGTGTACCAGAAAGAACTGGGCCTATTTGTCCACATTTCTCTTCCCCTTCTATACCTCAGCTCACTCTGTCCTCACCACCTGAAAACACTCTTCCCCCAACATCCTCAACCCAGATATTTTACTTGAAAACTGAGCAGACTCACAAAATTACCCAGCTGAGTTCTTTTCCCTCCGAATTCTTCTAGCTCCTTGTTTCCACCATGACTATAGTACTTAATCCTTTTATCTACATGCCATTCCTCTCTTCTCAACAGCTCAGATTAGATGTGGCTTCCCTGGAGTGCCCCCATACCTAACCCCACCCAAAGCTATGCTGTCCTTTCAGTCGGCTCCTGTGCGACTCTATGCTGACTCCTGTTTCACACATCATATTAGAATTATCTGTCGATTGTTCATCTGAACAATAAACCCCACCCATTTATTAGTCCCCCGAAAACAGGAATTGTCTTGACCGCTGTATTTGTAGTAGACGCTGGCTTCCTCCAAAGCCATTTGCGATCCCCTCTCCCTTGCCACATCTCACAATGAAGATTAAAAAGTCAAATGCTTGTGTTGGCAGCCCTCCTTACAGCAAGGAGTTACAGTCCATGAGACACGACAGAAAGTCTGCTGTGAGGATTTTTATTTAAAAAAAAAAAAGCAATATTCGTCAGTGTCCTGGCCCTTTTCCTTTCCCTGTTATTCCTACCTTGAGTGGCATCATAATAGCTGGACGACAGTGGTCATCCTGTCCCCATAACGAAAAAAAAACAAGAAAATTTCAGAGACCGTGGCACTACTATGACTGAGCTTCTAAATCCAATAGCAGCTACCTACGGGCACCTTATTACCTGAGAATAATGAAGACCTATCTGTTTAGACCAGCAAACTGTGGCCCAGGGCCAAATCTGGCCCACTTCCTGTTTTTGGAAATAAAAGTTTATCGGAATATAGCCGTGCCCATTCACTTTCGTATTGTCCATGGCTGCTCTTACAATGGCTGAATTGAGTAGGTACCATAAAGACCACATGGAAAAGCCTTAAATATTTACTATCTGGCCCTTTACAGAAAGTTCGTTGACCCCTGGTTTCAGCACCTGTTGGTCACGGTTCCTGTTGCGTACATACAGCCAAGTGACTTTTTGATGAATGTTATATCCCCAATATCTAACACAGGACCTCTCCTACAGAAAATACTCAATAAATGGGTGTCCAGGGAATGGATGGGTCAATAATTTGAGGTCACTGGCAATATCTCCATTAAAAAGAATCTTCCCCAGTGCCAAGCAGCACCTTTCATAGTGGACACTTAATAAATGTATAGAGATTTGTACTTAGAGGTGGATACAAAAAAATAACTTCAAAACAATTAAAGAAAATTTAAATACTAAACTGTGTGGGCTTAAGGGTAACCGTTCCGAGAATGCAGAGCTATATGTGTGGGCTAGTGCAGTAAAATCAATTTTCATGGTGCAGCTGGGAATTTTAACAATTTGATTCCCGTTTCTTGGTGGAATTACATTCAAACAACTCACACAGCATTTGACCAAAAAAGAAGGGCTTTTAGAGGCATATCAATCCAGGATGATTTAGAAAAACACCTCCTAGGACTTCTGGTCCTAAGGATTTGACAAGGACTCTGGCAGCTTAAGACACTAGTTGTTTCACTGAGTAGAACTTACAGCAGAGGAGAGGGCTGGATGGGAATTCCAGATGGGATGTGGAAGGTACTGTCATAAGAATAAAATACAAAGGTAGAAAAGACTACGGCATACAAGATATGGAGCAATATTTAGTCTCTCCATTTACTCTGGAATGTTGTTTTCCTTCTAAATAAAAACAAATAAATACTGAATTCAGGATATTAATGGGTCCTCTCACTTAGTAAATAAAAGTATTCATGGTCTCACAACTAGAGGTCTCATCTTCTGAAGTCATCAATGACTTTAAACCACAATGAACAAAAGACCTATACTTTTACCTTAGGCCTATCTGCATGTAGGACAGTTTACTAAAATAATCTCTTTTCAATGTGTGTCTTTCAACACTCAGGTGAGTCCATCAATAATCCAGAACTCTTCTGCATTTTAAAGTGATTCCTATCATAAACAGAATGCGTTCAAATAAAGGTTCTTTTTTTTTTTTGGCGGTACGCGGGCCTCTCACTGCCGTGGCCTCTCCCGCTGCGGAGCACAGGCTCCGGACGCACAGGCTCAGCGGCCATGGCTCACGGGCCCAGCCACTCCGCGGCATGTGGGATTTTCCCAGACCGGGGCACAAACCCGTGTCCCCTGCATCGGCAGGCGGACGCTCAACCACTGAGCCACCAGGGAAGCCCAGGATCTACTCTTGATACACCCCTTCTGCCTATTTCAGGAAGACTGGAAGCCTAATATTAAAGATTTTGTAACCACTGTGCCATCCTTACCGAGTATTGCCTGCACAGCTGCCAGAAATCTGAACTAAGAACCTCCTAACTCTCAGTGAAGAAAGTAAATGAAAAGTATTTTTTTTAGAAATATAGAAGTGGTTTTATTGGAGGGGGAGAGAAATGGAGATGAAGGAAACCTTAAGTTGAACCGAGGCAAATTCAAAACATAATAAAAATAATAACGGACGGCTTCCCTGGAGGAGCAGTGGTTGAGAGTCTGCCTGCCGATGCAGGGGACACGGGTTCGTGACCTGGTCTGGGAAGATCCCACATGCTGCGGAGCGGCGGGGCCCGTGAGCCATGGCCACTGAGCCTGCGCGTCCGGAGCCTGTGCTCCGCAACGGGAGAGGCCACAACAGTGAGAGGCCCGCATACCACACACACACACACACACAAAAATCATAACGGCTCCACCAAAAGTTGAAATGAATAAATGAGTCACGGAACCAAGGCTGGGATAACTGAGTATATCAAGAGATGAAATGGAAGGATGAGGGGTCGGCACATAAACCCCACTTACTGCGCTTCAACAGTCTTGGGCTTGACTTCAACCCCACCCTTGCTTGTTCAGCTGGAGCCCCAAAGGGAAGGCAAAAGACTCAGTGAGTTTATTTATCTAATATTTAGAATCCTTAACTCATCAGAGGGCCCATTACCAGGCCTTCCAACCGTGCACACAGGACTGGCCAATAAAGGACTTTTAGAAGTATATTGAGCCCTGATGATTCAGACGAAAAATCTCAAAGGATTTCTGATCCTAAGGCTTTGATAAGGAGCCCATTTCATCTAAAGATTCTGACACCTTAGGGGGTGCCGAAGCGCTCCGCCCTGTAGATATCCTGGGTCTTTTCTGTCTTTTCACCTACTTCCTCAGGCTAGTAAGAGACATGAAACGAACATTATATGAAAATCAGACCTGAATTCTGACCAAGGATCTGCCACAGGTAGCCTCTGGCTGAAGTCAAATCACTTAACCTTTCTGTGTCTTAATTATGTCTTTTGTAAAATAACAGTTCAGGGCTCTGAAGTCCTTTCCAGCAATATGAGCCCTGATGGTAACCCAAGACCTTGTCGTGATTATTATTCTGGATCATAACTGCACTAAGCTTCTGTAGAAATAAATTTAAGGAGAGTACATTTGGGAAGATGGCAGAATGTGACAGAAAGCATGTGTATTTTGGAGTCAGATACCTAAGCTGACAGAAGGAAAAGAGCTGCTCCACATAAATACAATTTGCCTGACTTGGGGCTGGCTCCTCAACCTCTGTGAGCCTCATTGCCTATAAAGGTATCATGAGAATTACATGAAGCAACATATAAAACAAGCGGCAAGGTGCCTGATAAATTTCAAGTACTTTGTTAATGACAGTTCCACACCCTCTTTACCCCCCACGATTCAAGATGAGGAAGAGAGGGAAAGAGACAGACAAGAGTTGAAAATTACAAAGGGCTTGACCAAGAATAACCAGCAGTATAGTGAATAAAACAGACATGGAAATTTAGTAAAATAAAATGATTTGAAGGTAGAGAGTTTAGTTTTAGGCATATCAGTTTGAGATGAAAGCTAAACAGCCTGGATAAAATGTCTAGTAGGCAGTTGAGAATGTAGAAAATAAGACTTATGAGAAATGTAAGAGGAGATAAAAAATGTAAGTGTCCAAAATGGATTAAAGCCCTAAATGTAAGACCAGGCACTATAAAATTCTTAGAGGAAAACACAGGCAGAACACTCTATGACATAACTCACAGCAAGATCCTTTTTGACCCACCTCCTAGAGAAATGGAAATAAAAACAAACAAAAAAACAAATGGGACCTAATGAAACTTAAAAGCTTTTGCACAGCAAAGGAAACCATAAACAAGACAAAAAGACAACCCTCACAATGGGAGAAAATATTTGCAAATGAAGCAACTGACAAAGGATTAATCTCCAAAATTTACAAGCAGCTCATGCAGCTCAATATCAAAAAAACAAACAACCCAATCCAAAAATGGGCAGAAGACCTAAACAGACATTTCTCCAAAGAAGACATACAGATTGCCAACAAACACATGAAGGGATGCTCAACATCATTAATCATTAGAGAAATGCAAATCAAAACTACAATGAGGTATCACCTCACACCAGTCAGAATGGCCAGCATCAAAAAATCTACAAACAATAAATGCTGGAAAGGGTGTCGAGAAAAGGGAACCCTCTTGCACTGTTGGTGGGAATGTAAATTGGTACAGCCACTGTGGACAACAGTATGGAAGTTCCTTAAAAAACTAAAAATAGAACTATCATATGGCCCAGCAATCCCACTACTGGACATATACCCTGAGAAAACCATAAATGAAAAAAACACATGTACCACAATGTACATGTAGGACAGGACATGGAAGCAACCTAAGTGTCCATCGACAGATGAATGGATAAAGAAGATGTGGCACATATGTACAATGGAATATTACTCAGCCATAAAAAGAAATGAAATTGAGTTATTTGTAGTGAGGTGGATGGACCTAGAGACTGTCATACACAGTGAAGTCAGTCAGAAAGAGAAAAACAAATACCGTATGCTAACACATATATGTGGAATCTAAAAAAAAAAAAAAAGGTTCTGAAGAACCTGGGGGCAGGACAGGAATAAAGACGCAGAAGTAGAGAATGGACTTGAGGACATGGGGAGGGGGAAGGGTAAGCTGGGATGAAGTGAGAGAGTGGCATGGACATATATACACTACCAAATGTAAAATAGATAGCTAGTGGGAAGCAGCCGCATAGCACAGGGAGATCAGCTCGGTGCTTTGTGACCGCCTGGAGGGGTGGGATAGGGAGGATGGGAGGGAGACGCAAGAGGGAGGAGATATGGGGATATATGTATACGTATAGCTGATTCACTTTGTTATACAACAGAAACTAACACACCATTGTAAAGCAATTATACTACGATAAAGATGTTAAAAAAAAAATAGAAGGCCAGTGAATGCTAATAAGGGAAATGCAATATGAGCGAAGACCCCATCAGCAGAGGCAGGTTGCAGAGAGAAAAGCAGCAGCTTGGGGGGGGAAAAAAATTTAAGAATGTCATTCATCATTAACCCTCTAGAGGGAAGTTTTTCAAATGTTGACTGCAAGCCATTTTAAGAAATACATTTGACCTTTCTAACTAATGGTTACAAAGTGTATATGTGTTTGTGCATGCGCACATGTGTACAGGCATGTAACAAATTCTTCATTTAAAAGTTTGTGCCCTTGGGGCTTCTCTGGTGGCGCAGTGGTTGAGAGTCTGCCTGCCGATCCAGGGGACGCGGGTTCGTGCCCAGGTCCAGGAAGATCCCACATGCTGCGGAGCGGCTGGGCCTGTGAACCATGGCCGCTGAGCCTGCGTGTCCGGAGCCTGTGCTCTGCAACGGGAGAGGCCCGCGTACCGCAAAAAAAAAAAAAAAAGTTTGTGCCCTTAGACCATGATACAGTTGTGTATTTTCTATTGCATTCTGGTCTATTCTACTTTCTCTGTTTCAGTAAGGAAAAAAAAAAATTCCAGTGACAACTCTAAATTGATTCCAGGCCCCAATAATGCCGACAACCTACAGTTTGAAAGACACTATTTTGGAGGAAATAGAGTCATAATTTATAGCTATTATCTAGACCATCCACAAGAAGAATTCAATAATGACCTTCCAGCTTTCTCCACAAAATGAGAACAATTCCTGGTTTCCCGAGACAAGGTAATGCCATATGTCTGGTAATTTATTGGTTGATTTAATGTGCCCTTGAACGATAACTGACATGAGTAAAAGCTTTTAAAAGTTTTAAACTGTGTTCATCTGGATTTGGGCCTTTAATTCTCACCAAGCCTGGTAAGAAGTCACATTGGTTCATTTGATTTGTGAAGAAACTGTGGTCCCCAAGTCACACAGCTGTGAATGAGTCCAGATTTCCTTATTTTGGAGGTCGTGCTCTTCACAAGTAAACTTGCATAACTATCTTGTTCAAAGCACCAAACAAATTGATAAACTACAGACAAAATATTGTTACAAGTCAGTTCCTGCTACTGCTCAGTACAAGCTTGACCCAAAACACAGTGCAGCGTGGACTTGTGTCTCCCTCCAAGAGTGTCCCCAGGTTGAGGGACTATTTCCATCAGTGCCACATCAGGGTTCTAGGCATCTGCCCCCATCTGCAGTTAGGTTTCAGTGCTCTGTTGTTTCCACATAACAAGATGAGAGAGGATCATAATTGAGATTATTACCGTTAATTTCTCTAATGAGTGGTTTCTATTAAACCAAGTCCTTAGCTAGTCTCAATAGAGAGGAGGTAATTTCCTGATACTGGCTCTTTTTATGACTTCTTATAAATGACACAGTGGGGGGAAAAATGCTTTTTCCTCACAGGTCTTTGCCCTATAACAATTTTCCACCCAATGGGAAAATTAAAACGAGGAACATTATATTATTTGTTTACTTAGATCTCTTTGATCCCTCCTCTCTCTCTTTCATATGCTTTGAATAAAATTAAGCTAAATCACCAAATAATCAGTTTTTGAAACGGTTTCCTCTTGACATTCTCCTCCTTCAAGACCCACTCTAAATGCATCTTCTTTGCAAAGATTTCTCTGGTCATAATTAATGACTTTTAACATCCCATAGCACAGTCTATGCATCTCTATTTCAATCCTATCATTCTGCTTTTATTATTTAAATTTATTTTTTGTTTAAAATTACATAAAAAATTTTATATTATTTATTATTATTTTGCTTATATTTTTTATTGGTTTATAACCAGACTCCTTCAAAAGTCTAGGTCTCATTTATGACTTTATCTCCATACCTTATGCAAAGGAGGTCTTCAATAGATAATGAGATTGAATGATCCATAAGTTAGATATCGATGTAGTTTTGCAATGTTCTTCCCTGGTACTAATCAATATAAACAGTTCTTACACTGATACTGTTCCCTCTCAGGGAAAGAAAATCATAATTAAAACCAAGGATAGAGGGAAGACCTCTATGGACTACAAAGGAAGGAGGAAAGGCAGAGTCAACTGTGGAGAATCCCTGTCATTAAGCAGCTGAGAAGGTGAATGGGAACTGAAATAAAACAGAAAAAAATACAGAAATGAATGAAAAGATATAAAATTATGAGATAATAATCGGAAGGAACGACCCAACATTGACTGTAAATCTAGTACATACCCTGGATATACACAGTGCCTTATCCAGTTCTCATGACAGCTCAACCAAAGGGTGATCTTCTGTCTTACAGATAAGGAAACTGAGGCTCAGAGAAGTTAAGCAGTTTTCAAAGGTTATATCTAATAAGTATCTGCATCAGGATTTAAATTTGGGTCTCTCTGATGCAAATTCTCCTCTTTTCCCCACATGTGACTGCCTGTCTAAAACGTTACTTTTTTCCTATTCCAGTTGATAGGATCTATAAACATAGAGACAGCTATAAGGCATTAGAATTCCCACCTCTTAGGTCTTAGTAGTTCTGCCTTTGTCCCAGGTAACATATGCCCCAGATTGTAATAATAGGACTGGCTTTATTTGCTTTTCCACAGATGCTTGATCATAATCCACTGGACACTGAAGATACTCCTTTCTATCAAGGAACAGGCAGAGCTGCTAACCTTTAACCATAGGCGTCTCAGAAGAAGCATCTTGAGGCTCTAATGTGGGAACGGCAGGACTGAGGGCCCCAGAAGGGACAGGAAACCTTGCTCAGAGGCAACTCAAATTATATACTCAATCAGTTCCAGGGGGAAGTCATCAGGGTTTTGCATCAATCTAGAATCACTTTTTCCTCATTTGCACTGATCTTAAGAGTTGGAAGATCTATCTATCAAGTGTTTAACAGAGTAACAAGTAGAACCAGCCCCTTAAAAGGCATTTGAATGAATTATTCTAACCCCTGCCCTTGAGATCTTAATGTCTGATTAAAAGCTAAACCTAACCTTGGCCAAATACAACAATAATCAAAGTCATAGAAACAGAGAATAGAATGGTGGTTTCCAGGGGTTGGGGGGAAGGAAAAATGGGGAGTTGTTATTCAACAGGTATAAAGTATAAGTTCGAGAGATCTGCTCTACAACAGAGTAGCTGCAGATAATAATACTATACTGTGAACTTAAAACTTTGTTAAGAGGGTAGATCTCATGTTAGGTGTTCTTATTGCTAGGGAGGGAAGGGTAGGGAGAGAGGACTTATATTGTGGAGGGGGATAGGGAGAAAAAAAATATTTCATTGGTGGTTACCAGAACAAAGGGAGGTGGGGTGGTGGGAGGTGAAATAGGTGAAGGGGATTAGGAGGTACAAACTTCCAGTTATAAAATAAATAAGTCATGGTATGTAATATACAACGTAAGGAATATGGTCAACAATACTATAATAATTTCATATAGTAACAGATGGTTGCTAGACTTATCATGGTGGCCGTTTGGTAAAGTTATTTAGCTGTTGAATCACTATGTTGCACACCTGAAACTAATACTGTAGTCAACTATACTTCTCAAAAAAAAAAATCTCAGCCAGGGTTCAGGACACCAATTTTACACTGAGCCTGTCAGAAGCTTCTGATTTAACTTTTCTGTATTTATTTACACAAATGAGCAGATACAGATATCTTTTCCTATTTCCTTCTTACCTATATTGAAGGGCACTATATTACGGACACTTTCTGTACTTTTTCACTTAACCAATGTATCCTGGAAAAATCACTTCGTATTAGTTCACAGAGACCTTCCTCATTCTTTTGACAACTGCAGAGGACTCCATTGGATGGAGGTACTGTAGCTGACTCAGTCACTCTGCTATGGATGGACACTTAGATTTTTCCCATGTGTATTTTCCAATTACCAATGATAAACCTTGTGCATTTATAATATTCATATTTGGGGGGATGTATCTTCAGAGCAGATTCCGAGAAGCGAGATTGCAGAATCAAAAGGTGAGCACAGTTTTGTAGGCATTGCCAAATAACCCTTAAGAAGGGTTGTATCTGTTTGCATTTCATGTTGCAGGTATGAGAGTAACTGTTCCCCACAGCCTTGCCAATGGAGTATGTTGTCGATACTTTTTAATTTTCACCCACCTTATAGGTGGAAAATGGTATCTCAGTGGTTTTATTAATTTGCATTTATTTGATTATGAATGGAAACTTTTTCATATCTAAGGGCCATTTTACATGTTAATCTGTGAATTATCTGATCATGTCTCTTTCCCACTTTTCTGTTGGATTTTGGCTCTTGGCACCTTGATGTTTAAGGTTTCTTTTTATATGTTAACGGATATTCGGCTTTAGTCTGTAGTATATGCTGCAAATATTTTCTCCCAGTTTTTCAGTTACGGTGTTTTCTTCTAACATGTAAAAACGTCTTATTTTACGTAGTCAAGAGTTATCAGCACTTTATTGCCTATAGATTTTGAGGTGTAATTAGACTTTTTCTACACCAAGTAAATAGGAATTCACTCATGTTTTCTTTTTTTTTAACTGAGCTCCTATATATATATATATATATATAGTTATATATATATATTTAACATCTTTATTGGAGTATAATTGCTTTACAATGGTGTGTTAGCTTCTGCTTTATAACAAAGTGAATCAGTTATACATATACATATGTCCCCATATCTCTTCCCTCTTGCTGCTCCCTCCCTCCTACCCTCCCACCCTCCCTATCCCACCCCTCTAGGTGGTCACAAACTACCAACTGATTACCCTGTGCTATGCAGCTGCTTCCCACTAGCTAACTATTTTACGTTTGGTAGTGTATATTTGTCCATGCCACTCTCTCACTTTGTCACAGCTTACCCTTCCCCCGCCCCATATCCTCAAGTCCATTCTCTAGTAGGTCTGTGTCTTTATTCCCGTCTTGCCCCTAGGTTCTTCATGACTTTTTTTTTCTTAGATTCCATATATATGTGTTAGCATAAGGTATTTGTTTTTCTCTTTCTGACTTACTTCACTCTATATGACAGACTCTAGGTCCATCCACCTCACTACAAATAACTCAATTTCGTTTCTTTATATGGCTGAGTAATATTCCATTGTATACATGTGCCACAACTTCTTTATCCATTCATCTGTTTATGGACATTTAGGTTGCTTCCATGTCCTGGTTATTGTAAGTAGCAATCCTAGTAGTGGGATTGCTGGGTCGTATGGTAGTTCTATCTGTAGTCTTTTAAGGACCACCATACTGTTCTCCATAGTGGCTGTATCAATTTACATTCCCACCAACAGTGCAAGAGTATTCCCTTTTCTCCACACCCTCTCCAGCATTTATTGTTTCTAGGTTTTTTGATGATGGCCATTCTAACCAGTGTGAGATGACATCTGATTGTAGTTTTTTGTTTTTTTTTTTTTTTTCTAGTTTTTGGTTTTTTTTGGTACACGGGCTTCTCACTGTTGTGGCCTCTCCCATTGCGGAGCACAGGCTCCGGACACGCAGGCTCAGCGGCCATGGCTCATGGGCCCAGCCGCTCCACGGCATGTGGGATCTTCCCGGACAGGGGCAGGGACCCGTGTCCCCTGCATCGGCAGGCAGACTCTCAAATACTGCGCCACCAAGGAAGCCCTCTCATTGTAGTTTTCATTTTCATTTCTCTAATGATTAACGATGCTGAGCATTCTTTCATGTGTTTGTTGGCAATCTATATATCTTTGGAGAAATGTCTATTTAGGTCTTCTGCTCATTTTTGGACTGGGTTGTTTGTTTTTTTGATATTGAGCTGCATGAGCTGCTTGTAAATTTTGGAGATTAATCCTTTGTCAGTTGCTTCATTTGCAAATATTTTCTCCCATTCTGAGGGTTGTCTTTTGGTCTTGTATATGGTTTCCTTTGCTGTGCAAAAGCTTTGAAGTTTCATTAGGTCCCATTTCTTTATTTTTGTTTTTATTTCCATTACTCTAGGAGGTGGGTCAAAAAGGATCTTGCTGTGATTTATGTCATAGGGTGTTCTGCCTGTGTTTTCCTCTAAGAGTTTGACAGTGTCTGGCCTTACATTCAGGTCTTTAATCCATTTTGAGTTTATTTTTGTGTATGGTGTTAGGGAGTGTTCTAATTTCATACTTTTATATGTACCTGTCCAGTTTTCCCAGCACCACTTATTGAAGAGGCTGTCTTTACTCCACTGTACATTCTTGCCTCCTTTATCAAACATAAGTTGACGATATGTGTGTGGGTTTATCTCTGGGCTTTCTATCCTGTTCCAATGATCTATATTTCTGTTTTTGTGCCAGTATCATACTGTCTTGATTACTCTAGCTTTGTAGTATAGTCTGAAGTCAGGGAGTCTGATTCCTCCAGCTCCATTTTTCGTTCTCAAGATTGCTTTGGCTATTCGGGGTCTTTTGTGTTTCCATACAAATTGTGAAATATTTTGTTCTAGTTCTGTGAAAAATGCCCGTGGTAGTTTGATAGGGATTGCATTGAATCTGTAGATTGCTTTTCGTAGTGTACTCACTTTCACAATGTTGATTCTTCCAATCCAAGAACATGGTATATCTCTCCATCTATTTGTATCATCTTTAATTTCCTTCATCAGTGTCTTATGGTTTTCTGTACATAGGTCTTTTGTCTCCCTAGGTAGGTTTATTCCTAGATATTTTATTCTTTTTGTTGCAATGGTAAATGGGAGTATTTTCTTAAATTCACTTTCAGATTTTTCATCATTATTGTATAGGAATGCCAGGGTTTCTGTGCATTAATTTTGTATCCTGCTACTTTACCAAATTCATTGATTAGCTCCGGTAGTTTTCTGGTAGCATCTTTAGGATTCTCTATGTATAGTATCATGTCATCTGCAATCAGTGACAGCTTTACTTCTTCTTTTCCAATTTGGATCCCTTTTATTTCTTTTTCTTCTCTGATTGCTGTGGCTAAAACTTCCAAAACTATGTTGAATAATAGTGGCGAGAGTGGGCAACCTTGTCTTGTTCCTGATCTTAGTGGAAATGGTTTCAATTTTTCACTATTGAGAACGATGTTGGCTGTGGGCTTGTCATAAAGGGTCTTTATTATGTTGAGGAAAGTTCCCTCTATGCCTACTTTCTGCAGGGTTTTTATCATAAATAGGTGTTGAATTTTGTCAAAGACTTTCTCTGCATCGATTGAGATGATCATATGGTTTTTCTCCTTCAGTTCGTTAATATGGTGTATCACGTTGATTGATTTGCGTATATTGAAGAATCCTTGCATTCCTGGAATAAACCCCACTTGATCATGGTGTATGATCCTTTTAATGTGCTGTTCGATTCTGTTTGCTAGTATTTTGTTGAGAATTTTTTCATCTATGTTCATCAGTGATATAGGCCTGTAGTTTTCTTTCTTTGTGACATCGTTGTATGGTTTTGGTATCAGAGTGATGGTGGCCTCGTAGAATGAGTTTGGGAGTGTTCCTCCCTCTGCTATATTTTGGAAGAGTTTGAGAAAGATAGGTGTTAGCTCTTCTCTAAATGTTTGATAGAAATCGCCTGTGAAGCCATCTGGTCCTGGGCTTTTGTTTGTTGGAAGATTTTTAATCACAGTTTCAATTTCAGTGCTTGTCATTGGCCTGTGCATATTTTCTATTTCTTCCTGGTTCAGTCTCAGCAGGTTGTGAATTTCTAAGAATGTGTCCATTTCTTCCAGGTTGTCCATTTTATTGGCATAGAGTTGCTTGTAGTAATCTCTCACGATCTTTTGTATTTCTGCAGTGTCAGTTGTTACTTCTCCTTTTACATTTCTAATTCTATTGATTTGAGTCTTCTCCCTTTTTTTCTTGATGAGTCTGGCTAATGGTTTATCAATTTTGTTTATCTTGTCAAAGAACCAGCTTTTAGTTTTATTGATCTTTGCCATCGTTTCTTTTTCATTTATTTCTGATCTGATCTTTATGATTTCTTTCCTTCTGTTAACTTTGGGTTTTTTTTTTTTTGTTCTTCTTTCTCTAATTGCTTTAGTTGCAAGTTTAGGTTGTTTGAGATGTTTCCTGTTTCTTAAGGTAGGATTGTATTTCTATAAACTTCCCTCTTACAACTTTTTTGCTGTATCCCATAGGTTTTGGGTCGTTGTGTTGCCGTTGTCATTTGTTTCTAGGTGTTTTTTTATTTCCTCTTAGATTTCTTCAGTGATCACTTGGTTATTAAGTAGTGTATTGTTCAGCCTCCATGTGTTTGTATTTTTTACAGATCTTTTCCTGTAATTGATATATAGTCTCACAGCGTTGTGGTCAGAAAAGATACTTGATACAATTACAATTTTCTTAAATTTACCAAGGCTTGATTTGTGACCCAAGATATGATCTATCCTGGAGAATGTTTCATGAGCACTTGAGAAGAATGTGTATTCTGTTGTTTTTGGATGGAATGTCCTATAAATATCAATTAAGTGCATCTTGTTTGATGTATCATTTAAAGCTTGTGTTTCCTTATATATTTTCATTTTGGATAATCTGTCCACTGGTGAAAGCGGGGTGTTAACGTCCCCTACTATGATTTTGTTACTGTCGATTTCCCCTTTTATGGCTGTTACTATTTGCCTTATGTATTGAGGTGCTCCTATGTTGGGTCCATAAATATTTACAGTTGTTATATCTTCTTCTTGGATCGATCCCTTGATCATTACATAGTGTCCTTCTTTGTCTCTTCTAATAGTCATTATTTTTAAGTCTATTTTGTGTGATATGAGAATTGCTACTCCAGCTTTCTTTTCATTTCCATTTGCATGAAATATCTTTTTCCATCCCCTCACTTTCAGTCTGTATGTGTCCCTAGGTCTGAAGTGGGTCTCTTGTAGACAGCATATATACGGGTCTTGTTTTTGTATCCATTCAGTGAGTCTGTGTCTTTTGGTGGGAGCATTTAATCCATTTACATTTAAGGTAATTATTGATATGTATGTTCCTATTACCATTTTCTTAATTGTTCTGGGTTTTTTATTGTAGGTCTTTTCCTTCTCTTGTGTTTCCTGCCTAGAGAAGTTCCTTTAGCTGCTGTTGTAAAGCTGGTTTGGTGGTGCTGAACTCTCTCAGCTTTTGCTTGTCTGTAAAGGTTTTAATTTCTCCATCAAATCCGAATGAGATCCTTGCTGGGTAGAGTAATCTTTGTTGTATGTTTTTCTCCTTCATCACTTTAAGTATGTCCTGCCACTCCCTTCTGGCTTGCAGAGCTTCTGCTGAAAGATCAGCTGTTAACATGTTTTCTTAGAGTATTAAACGGTTTTGGTGTTACAGTTAGATCTTTGATGCATTTTAAGTTAATAATGCATTTGCTGTATAGTGTAAAGTACAAATCTAATTTTTTTCTTTTTCCAAGCGGTAACAGGGTTGTCCAAGCTTCCTTTATTAAAAAGTCTATCTTTGCCTTTTATCTTATACTAAATTTCCATATGACCATTGGTCTATCACTGTGTTTTCTCTTCTATTCCACTGGTGTATTTGTCTATTTATGCTTCAATACCTCCTTGTTCTAATTACAGAGGCTGTATAGTATGTTAATATCTGATAGGTTTAGTTCATACTCATAATTTTTCTTTTTCTGGGTTTCTCTGGTTATTCTTCTACATTTGGTTTTCTATAAAAATTTAAGCATTAATTTGTAAAATTCCATAAAAATTATATTTTATTGTTGTGGTAAATTTAGAACTTAACAGGAAGAACTGACATATTTGTGATGATGTGTTTGAATCATTTGTATCTTTGATTCTGTTCAGTTTGTCAAATGTAATGTATCTTGTGCAGATAGATATAGGTTTACTTCTTTATCCTTATACTTTGATTTCCTGCATCTAATAGCATTGGGTAATCTCTCTAGCGAAACACTGAAATTTAGTGAATATATTGGCATCCATGCCATACATTCCTGATCGTAGAAATTCCTCTAGTATTTCCCAATTAAGACACTGGCTTTGAGATTAATATATATTTAATCATGTTAAGACAGTAGCTCTCAATTCATTTTTTTCTTGAATGCTTTTATCATCAGTTAATTTTGAATTTCATCAATGGCTTTATCAGCATCTATGGAGATAATCACATGATTTTCCCCCTTAGAGCTATTAATATGGTATGTGATATTAATGAATTTACTAATACCAAACCAACCATGAAATAAATCTCACTTGGTCATAGTGTATTTTTTTCTTAATGTGCTGTTGAACTCTCTTTGCTATTATTTTTGCATCAATATTCATAAATAATATGGTTATTATAATTTTACAGTATATTTAGCAGCATTAAGTATCAATATTATATTTGCTTCATAAAAGAAGTTAGGACATTTTTCATTTTTGTTTTCAATGCTCTGGAACAATTTATGGAGCATTAGGACTACTGCTTTTTGAAGACTTACTACAATTCCTCTGTGAAATCATCTGAGCCTAGTCCTTTTTTGTGGGATAATTCCTTACCTCTCATTATTTCTACTATGAAAATTGATCTGTTTATACTTTCTAACTCCAATTGGGTCAATTATGGTAATCTCTATTTTCCTAAAAATTTATCCAGTTCATCTAAATTTTCACATTTGCATCAAGGTCTATAGTTTATTAGTACTTTTAAATTTTCCTCTGTTTCAATGGTTATTTCCCCTTTGTCAGTTCTTATTTTGTACTTATGTGCTTTCTGCCTTTGTTCAGGATCAAGTTAGCTAGTTTTGTTGACTTATAAAAATACAATTTTGGATTTATTGATTAGGTCTACTGATTTGCTATTCTTTACCACAATGATTTCTGCTTTGCCCTTATGATTGCCTTCCTTGTGCTATATTTACTTTGTTGCCCTTTTACTAGTTTTTGGAGCTAAAACATTATTTTCAGAACTTCATCTTTACTGGTAAAAGTGTTTACTCCGATGACTTTTGCTTTGACAACTGCTTAAAATGTATCCCACAGATTGTAATAAAGAGAGAGCTTTGTCTTAATTTTTCATTCTATAATTTCATTTTGTATTTCCCCTTTCACTGAGTTACTTAATAAAAAATATTTAAATTTCAAAGAGCAGTTCTCTTTTTGTTAGTAATTTTTAGTTTTATTGCTTTGTGATCATGGAGTTTCACCTGTAATATTTCTACTTTATGAAACCTAGTAATGTGTTAGAGCTGACTTGTACTGGCTTATGAAATCCAATCGTCTTCATCTCTTCCCAATTCCTTGTTCAGTGACATTACCTTGGTAACTTCAAATTGGCTGTATGAGGATTTACATCAGAGAAATTAGCAAATACTGCAACAGAGCTTTTTTCTCATAGACACATGCTTGTTTAATATTTATCATCATACCACTGAATTTACTGTGTGTGTATGTGTAGTAAAAAATAATCAAATTGTGTGACTGGTGCATGAACTCGAGAAAAAAAATGTCTTCTCTATTGTCAGGGTATAGAGTGATACCTATGCGCAAGATCTTCCACATCTGTCATGTTTTTAGGTCTTTCATCTCCTATGTTTTTTGTTTACTTCATCTTTCCTGTATTAACAGCACTGTATGAATGTCTCCTACTATTACTGTAGTTACCTCTGTCTCCTTGCAACTCCTATAGTTTATTTTCATAAAGGTGTTATTTGATGCATAAATATTCATAAGGCTACACCTACATTGTGAATTGTGACTTTCCCATCAGAAAGTACCCTTCTTAGGTCTCAAAGAGATAATTCGTACACTGATGTTTATAACAGCATTATTCACAATAGCTAAAAGATGGAAGCAACCAAGTGTCCATCAAAGGATGAAGGGATACACAAAATGTGACATATACATAATGAAATATTATTCAGCCTTAAAAAGAAAGGGACTGAGCTCTGCCCACCAGAGCAACAGCCAGCTCTAACCACCACCAGTCCCTCCCATCAGGAAACTTGCACAAGCCTCTTAGATAGCCTCATCCACCAGAGGGCAGACAGCAGAAGCAAGAAGAACTACAATCCTGCAACCTGTGGAACGAAAACCACATTCACAGAAAGATAGACAAGATGAAAAGGCAGAAGGTATGTACCAGATGAAGGAACAAGATAAAGCCCCAGAAAAACAACTAAATGAAGTGAACGTAGGCAACCTTCCAGAAAAAGAATTCAGAATAATGATAGTGAAGATGATCCAGGACCTCAGAAAAAGAATGGAGGCAAAGATCGAGAAGATGCAAGAAATGTTTAACAAAGACCTAGAAGAATTAAAGAACAAACAAACAGAGATGAACAACACAATAACTGAAATGAAAAATACAGTAGAAGAATCAATAGCAGAATAACTGAGGCAGAAGAACAGATAAGTGACCCAGAAGACAGAATGCTGGAATTCACTACTGCGGAACAGAATAAAGAAAAAAGAATGAAAAGAAATGAAGACAGCCTAAGAGACCTCTGGGACAACATTAAACGCCACAACATCCACATTATAGGGGTCCCAGAAGGAGAAGAGAGAGAGAAAGGACCCGAGAAAATATTTGAAGAGATTATAGTCGAAAACTTCCCTAACATGGGAAAGGAAATAGACACCAAGTCCAGGAAGTGCAGAGAGTCCCATACAGGATAAACCCAAGGAGAAACATGCCGAGACACATAGTAATCAAATTGGCAAAAATTAAAGACAAAGAAAAATTACTGAAAGCAGCAAGGGAAAAATGACAAATAACATACAAGGGAACTCCCCTAAGGTTAACAGCTGATTTCTCAGCAGAAACTCTACAAGCCAGAAGGGAGTGGCATGATATAATTAAAGTGATGAAACGGAAGAACCTACAACCAAGATTACTCTACCGGCAAGGATCTCATTCAGATTCCATGGAGAAATCAAAAGCTTTACAGACAAGCAAAAGCTAAGAGAATTCAGCACCACCAAACCAGCTCTACAACAAATGCTTAAGGAACTTCTCTAAGTGGGAAACACAAGAGAAGAAAAGGACCTACAAAAACAAGCCCAAAACAATTAAGAAAATGGTCATAAGAACATTCATATCAATAATTACCTTAATCGTGAATGGATTAAATGCTCCAACCAAAAGACACAGGCTGGCTGAATGAATACAAAAACAAGACCCATATATATGCTGTCTACAAGAGACCCACTTCAGACCTAGGGACACATACTGACTGAAAGTGAGGGGATGGAAAAAGATATTCCATGCAAAAGGAAATCAAAAGAAAGCTGGAGTAGCAATACTCATATCAGATAAAATAGACTTTAAATTAAAGAAAGTTACAATAGACAAGGAAGGACACTATGTAATGATCACGGGATCAATCCAAGAAGATATAGCAATTATAAATATATATGCACCAAACATAGGAGCACCTCAATACATAAGGCAACTGCTAACAGCTATAAAAGAGGAAATCAACAGTGACACAATAATAGGGGGGACTCTAACACCTCATTTACACCAATGGACAGATCATCCAAACAGAAAATTTATAAGGAAATACAAGCTTTAAATGACAGAATAGACCAGATAGATTTAATTGATATTTATAGGACATTCCATCCAAAAACAGCAGATTACACTTTCTTCTCAAGTGTGCACAGAACATTCTCCAGGATAGATCACAGCTTGGGTCACAAATCAAGCTTCAGTAAATTTAAGAAGATTGAAATCATATCAAGTATCTTTTCTGACCACAACGCTATGAGATTAGAAACAATTACAGGGGAAAAAAACGTAAAAAAAACAAACACACGGAGGCTAAACAATACGTTACTAAATAATGAAGTGATCGCTGAATAAATCAAAGAGGAAATCAAAAAAATACCTAAAGAAAAATGACAATGAAAACACGACAATCTCAGACCTATGGAATTCAGCAAAAGCAGCTCTAAGAGGGAAGTTTATACCTATACAAGCCTACTTCAGGAAACAAAAAAAAATCTCACATAAACAATCTAACACTACACTTAAGGGAACTAGAGAAAGAAGAACAAACAAAACCCGAAGTTAGCAGAAGGAAAGAAATCATAAAGATCAGAGCAGAAATAAGTGAAATGGAAACAAAGAAAACAATAGCAAAGATCAATAAAACTAAAAGCTGGTTCTTTGAGAAGATAAACAAAATTGATAAACCATTAGCCAGACTCAGCAAGAAAAAGAGGGAGAGGACGCAAATCAATAAAATTAGAAATAAAAAAGGAGAAGTTACAACAGACACCACAGAAATACAAAGCATCCTAAGAGACTACTACAAGCAACTCTATGCCAATAAAATGGACAACCTGGAAGAAATGTACAAATTCTTAGAAAGGTATAACTTCCCAAGACTGAACTAGGAAGAAATAGAAAATATGAACAGGCCAATCACAAATCACAAAATTGAAAGTGTGATTAAAAATCTTCCAACAAACAAAAGTCTAGGACCAGATGGCCTCACAGGTGAATTCTATGAAACATTTACAGAAGAGCTAACACCCATCCTTCTCAAAATCTTCCAAAAAATTTCAGAGGAAGGAACACTCTCAAACTCATTCTATGAGGCCACCATCACCCTGACACCAAAACCAGAAAAAGATACTACAAAAGAAGAAAATTACAGACCAGTATCACTGATGAATATAGATGCAAAATCCTCAACAAAATACTAGCAAGCAGAATCCAACAACACATTAAACGGATCATACACCATGATCAAGTGGGATTTATCCCAGGGATGCAAGGATTCTTCAATATACGCACATCAATCAATGTGATACTCCATATTAACAAATTGAATAAAAACCATAGGATCATCTCAATAGATGCAGAAAAAGCTTTTGAGAAATTCAACACCGATTTATGATAAAAACTCTCCAGAAAGTGGGCATAGAAGGAACCTATCTTAACATAATAAAGGCCATATACAACAAACCAACAGCAAACATCATTCTCAATGGTGAAAAAGTGAAACTATTTCCTCTAAGATTAGGAACAAGACAAGGATGTCCACTCTTGCCACTATTATTCAACATAGCTTTGGAAGTCCTAGCCATGGCAATCACAGAAGAAAAAGAAATACAAGGAATCCAAATTGGACAAGAAGAAGTAAAACTGTCACTGTTTGCAGATGACATGATACTATACATAGAGAATCCTAAAGATGCCACCAGAAAACTACTAGAGCTAATCAATGAATTTGGTAAAGTTGCAGGATACAAAATTAATGCACAGAAATCTCTTGCATTCCTATATACTAATGATGAAAAATCTGAAAGAAAAATTAAGGAAACACTCCCATTTACGATTGCAGCAAAAAGAATAAAATACCTAGGAATAAACCTACCTAGGGAGACAAAAGACCTGTATGCAGCAAACTATAAGACACTGATGAAAGAAATTAAAGATGATACCAACAGATGGAGAGACATACCATGATGTTGGATTGGAAGAATCAATACTGTGAAAATGACTATACTACCCAAAGCAATCTACAGATTCAATGTAATCCCTATCAAAGTACCAATGGCATTTTTTACGGAACTAGAACAAAAAATCTTAAACTTTGTATGGAGACGCAAAAGACCCTGAATAGCCAATGTAGTCTTGAGGGGAAAAAATGGAGCTGGAGGAATCAGACTCCCTGACGAGTATACTACAAAGCTACAGTAATCAAGAAATTATGGTACTGGCACAAAAACAGAAACATAGATCAATGGAACAAGATAGAAAGCCCAGAGATAAACCCATGTGCCTATGGTCAACTAATCTATGACAAAGGAGGCAAGGATATACAATGGAGAAAAGACAGTCTGTTCAACAAGTGGTGCTGGCAAACTGGACAGCTGCATGTAAAAGAATGAAATTAGAACACTCCCTAACACCATACACAGAAATAAACTCAAAATGGATTAGAGACCTAAATGTAAGACCAGACACTGTAAAACTCTTAGAGGAAAACATAGGAAGAACACTCTTTGACATAAATCACAGCAAGATCTCTTTTGATCCACCTCCTAGAGAAATGGAAATAAAAACTAAAATAAACAAATGGGACCTAATGAAACTTCAAAGCTTTTGCACAGCAAAGGAAACCATAAACAAGATGAAAAGACAACCCTCAAAATGGGAGAAAATATTTGCAAACGACTCAACAGACAAAGGATTAATCTTCAAAATATATAAACAGCTCATGCAGCTCAATATTAAAGAAACAAACAACCCAATCCAAAAATGGGCAGAAGACCTAAATAGACATTTCTCTAAAGAAGACATAAAGATGGCCAAGAAGCACATGAAAAGCTGCTCAACATCACTAATTATTAGAGAAATGCAAATCAAAACTACAATGAGGTATCACCTCACACCAGGTAAAATGGGCATCATCAGAAAATCTACAAACAACAAATGCTGGAGAGGGTGTGGAGAAAAGGGAACCCTCTTGCACTGTTGCTGGGAATGTAAATTGATACAGCCAGTATGGACAACAGTTTGGACGTTCCTTAAAAAACTAAAAATAGAATTACCATATGATCCAGAAATCTCACTACTGGGCATATACCCAGAGAAAACCATAATTCAAAAAGACACATGCACCCCAATGTTCATTGCAGCACTATTTACAATAGCCAGGTCCTGGAAGCAACCTAAATGCCCATCAACAGACGAATGGATAAAGAAGATGTGGTACATTTATACAATGGAATATTATTCAGCCATAAAAAGGAACGAGATTGGGTCATTTGTAGAGACGTGGATGGATCTAGAGACTGTCATACAGAGTGAAGTAAGTCAGAAAGAGAAAAGCAAATATTGTATATTAACACATATATGTGGAACCTAGAAAAATGGTACAAGTGAACTGGTTTGCAGGACAGAAATTGAGACACAGATGTAGAGAACAAACATATGGACACCAAGGGGGGAAAGTGGTGGGTGGTGGTGGTGGTGATGTGATGAATTGGGTGACTGGGATTGACATGTATACACTGATGTGTATAAAACTGATAACTAATAAGGACTTGCTGTATAAAAAAATAAATAAAATTAAATTCAAAAATAAATAAATAAAAGGAAATTCTGACATATTTCGTAACATGAAAGTTGAGGACTTTATGCTAAGTGAAATAAGCCAGACACAGAAAAAACAAATATTGTATGGTTCAACTTATATGAGGTATGTAGAGTAGTTAAACTCATAGAGACAGAAAGCAGAGTAGTGGTTGCCAGGGGCTGGGGAGGGCAGGGTGATGGGGAGTATAGAGTTAATGAGTATAGAGTTCGTTTTGCTAAATGAAAAAGTTCCCGAGATAGGAGGTAGTGATGGTTGCGCCACAAAATCAATGTACCACTGATCTGTACACTTAAATATGGTTAAGATGGTAAATTTTATGTATTTTACTGCAGTTAAGAAAAATGGGGAACAAAATCCCCCTCTTTGACATATTTATGCTTTTTGGCTTGAATTCTATTTTGTCTAATATCAAGATTACTACCCCTACCTTCCTTATTTTTCCATTTGCCTGTTATGTCTTAGTTTATCCATTTATTTTTAGCCTTTCAAAACTACTTAGTTTTGGGTATAGCTTCTATTTACAGTATATATACAGTTAGTTCATGTTTTGTGAGCCAAATTATATACCTTGTTTTTAGTACATGAGTTAAACTTATTCACATTTATTGATATAACTGATATAGTTAGTCTCAACCATGGCAAAAATTTTCCTATGTATTTTGTTATATTTGCTATGTTTCTTTTCCTATATGTATTCTTTGCTCTTTAATTTAAAACAATTTTTGGTATTTGGAAATATTTGTATTTTTTCACTGGTGATTACACAGTTGTGCTTGTACGTTTGTAATGCTTCAAATCTCCTGGGGTTGGTTGGTTGTTTGCTAGGTTGGTTGGATTTTGCCTTTGGTGATCTGGTTTATCAGTTTTTGTTACCATACTTTACTGCCCATCTCCTGCTTATACAACTATCAATAAGCTTATTCTATTTTCTTCTTCCCTTTCCCTTTCCCTCTCACTTTTCAGTCACATTATTTCTATTTTTTCACAACATTTGTACTTTAGACTTCTACCCTCATCCCCACCTTTTTTTATTCTTATATCTGTCATTTACATACTGAAAAATTTCACCTGAGGTTTAGGATTTTCAGCAAAATCCTTTGGTTGAAATTCTCTCAGTCATTTCTTGGGGGGGATAACTTTTATCCTCTATAACTGACAAAATTAATCCAATAACGAACACATCTTCAACTTATTTTGCTATATAAATGTTATTCTAAAACTATGCTGTTGGGACTTCCCTGGTGGCGTAGTGGTTAAGAATCCGCCTGCCAATGCAGGGGACATGGGTTCGAGCCCTGGTCCTGAAGATCCCATGTGTCATGGAGCAACTAAGCCCGTGTGCCACAACTACTGAGCCCACATGCTGCAACTACTGAAGCCTGCGTGCCTAAAGCCTGTGTTCCGCAGCAAGAAAAGCCACAGCAATAAGAAGCCCACACACCACAAGGAAGAGTAGCCCCGCTCACCACAACTAGAGAAAGCCCGTGCACAGCAACAAAGATCCAACATACCCAAAAATAAATAAATAAATATATTAAAAAAAAAAACAAAAACTATGCTGTTGCTATTTTCTTTTCCTTAAACTAAATTAGTGGCAAAATACCAACTCTGTCTCTCCTTCCTACCCTCCTCTGCTAGGGAAAAAAAAATCTTAAGTCCATAGTAATGCCTCTTTCACATTGAGTGACCCATTTGGAAATATTGTCATTAAAAGCAACAAAAACATACCACACATCAAAAGAAAAGTCTTTCCAAAGAACTTTTAATAACATTCCCACTGGAACATTTAGATATAACCACCATTTAATTCAATCTCTGCTAAAACGTATAACGTTAATAATGATGTTCAGTGCTGGCATCATTCCCAGTCAATTGCAGTTCTATTTATTCATTTGATGTTTTAACATTTAGTTGAATCATCTAACCAAAACATCCCAAGAAAAAGAATGGAGTAATTATATAAACACTTGGAGCAGAACAATTATAAAGCAAGAGCATTAGCATTCAGCCAGGTTAGAGAGCTAATCTGCATATACATATATCTTGAGGAGCAGGCACTGGTGGCCTTTACTACCTGTTTCATTATGTTTTTCTTTGATTTCTGTATGTTTATTAATTTTCTTTAATTAGATGGCATAGAACGTTTTCCTCACTTAGGTGTCAATGGTCATATATGCATATACACAAATTCCAATGCAGAGATGCTCAGGAGCCTTGGAAACATAGGTGGAGCATAATTACAGGAGACTGGAACATCAACAGGGAAGAAATAAACAGGGGAGTTTGGCTGGAGTTAGACCTTTGGTGCCCATGGTAGGCACAAGGTCTACAATTAAATTCCTAAGTGAGACTTCAACATGCACATTAGCTCATCAGGAAAACCTCTAGCATTTAACTGTAAATGAAAATGTCATGTAATTTTAGAAGAACTTTTTGCAGCTCTGGGTCCATTTCATTAGCCTGAAGGGAAACCTTTAAGAAGGAATAATTTCTCTGACCTTATTTTCTCGGTAGCCTTGGGTATCCTTCCTTTTCCTCCTCACCATCCTCTCACACAGCAACTATAAATATCTCTTTCTTGAACCCACGTGCTTAGGTACTTGACAGCTTGACTCAGCTCTCAAGGAAGATGTGGTTTTGATTCATCTGTGCCTAAATCACTTGCTTTAAAATATCACATTTCTCAAGAATATACCACTTGAGTCCAAGTGAAGGCAAGGGATATTTCATGAAGCTCGGTAGAACTGAATTCTCTATGGGAGAAAGGAAAAAAAATCTGGCCACTACAGAATGTCATTCTACAATGAAAGGGACTAGATAAATAGCCTCAGGGACAGAATGTGTCAGAACATGATATTCTGTACAGAGACGTCAGAAACCAAGATGTGTGTCACCCAGGCAAGGTTCATTGTTAATCCATTCACTCTATGTGCTCTAAAATAAGGAAATAAAAACCTTAAAGGCACATCCCTTGCTTTTATAGCTCAAGAATTTCAAGGACAGGTATGTGTGTGAACTTAAGTCTTGATGAGGTGGTTAGTGCACAAAGGGAACATAAATGACTCATTCTCAATGATTCACTCTCATTCCCTCTTTAAAAAATTTTTTTAAAACAGCATGTAATTTCAAAGGTTCAAATTATGTGACCAATTTTTCCATGACATGTGTTAAGAAATCCCTCAGCAATTAAAAATTTCCTGGGAGGAAGGTTATGACAGTAATCTGCTAGTATCTTTTTGATACTGATGTACCGTTTTCTAAAATAGCTCAAATCTCTTTATGCATAATTATTCTCAAAGTTTTCAAATAGTATGATCTTTAGCCTTCTCCTAGTCTAGCCAAAGGAAGTCCAATAAGTGTACCTCGAGTGAAAATGATGCCTGACTCACCAGGGAAAGAGGCACAATGTAGTGGAAAGGACTGAATTTAGAACAAAACAGGTAAGCACGTGATACACAGTGAGACAGAGGTTTTTTGCCCAAAACTAACAGGTTGAAAGATATCTAGAGGCCTAGGCCTCCCTAGACATAACACCCAGATAAATCTGTCATGATGTGATTCTTACAATCAACTTTACAGGCCTACGCACTGGAGACTCAGACATGAACATACTCTTACTGATAGGGTCACGATAATGAAATTCACACTGAGACTCATATATAAATCACAAACTAGTTTATGAAATTCCCAGTGGGGGTGGGTAGCCATGGAGGTTCAAGAGAGAACCTGCAACAAGGAATGGTTAGACCTTTGGGGTCTGCCGCAACATTTGAGCCAAGGCTAAAAGAGATAAGCATAGCTCTTACCTGGCAGCCCCTGTCAAATACTGAGTCCAGCACTGAGCAGGGACACAATGTCTTGGCTATTACTGCCAAGTGCAGACTCTTTTATGGGCAATGCACTAGAGCTTCGCTTCATTTGACAAATATTTTCTCAGCTTTGCACCATAATCTAAGGCTCTTCGTACCCAATCTTCCTGCTTTCCCCCTGAGACCCGCATAGCAGACTGAAGTCTACCCCTGCCTTCCCCTGTTTCTCTTCTCTTTGTCTCTTACAGGCATCACTCCCAATAAATCTCTTTTACTTCTCTTTCCTGGCATCCACTTCCCGGAGGAGTTGACTGTCCAGAGTAACCATCTCTTTCCTGTAACTAGAATGCTGTATCTACATGACACTGCCCTTGTTATCAAGGCACCAGAAGAACAGTCAGTAATCAGAAATCTGTTGAGTCTAGCAATGAGACATGGCTGTTTCCTTGAACTCTGTCTTCCAATAGTTCTGACATGATTGCAGTTCTCTCAAATTCACCATGAACTTTTCTCCCTCTTCCCCTACCTTTGCCTGGTTTGCTCCTATTTGCACTTCAGGATCAAATTATGTACCTCTTCTTCCAGTAAAACTTCTCTGACCTGAGCTCATCCATAGCTTTGGTGGTGCTGTTTTGTTTCAAAAGGATTATATATGTATCCCTTTTGTACCAATTACACTATATTATCCAAAAATTACATGGTTATTTACCCCACTAGAGTACTATCTTGTGAGCAGGGACTATGTCTTATTTGTCTTTGTATCCCCAGTACTAAGTTCAGTGCTTGGTATTAACTAGAGTTCAACAAATGCATGATATGGAAGGGCTTCTGATTTTGGAATGAGAGCAGAATAAGATAACTTGAAAATCCTCCTACTACAAATACAGGCAAATGCTAGATGAAACATAGGAAACATTATTTCAGATGCATAGCTAAGCTGACGATGAAGAAGGGAAATTCCCAAATGTTAGAAATGAAGGCAGCCCTGAAAACCAGACAAGTATGTGCTGCTAATGCTATAGCTTCCCTAGGAGAGTTTGGTGAGAGGTGGAGGGTAGCAATCTTGGTAAAATAGGAGATGGGGTTCCAGTGTTCATGCAGAAATAGGAGATTGAGGCCTTGGGCCAGTGTGAAGGGAGGAGGGGGAATTGAGTTTGGATACTTGAAGTGTTACAAATTTTATTGAAAAGTTTGACCAGAAAAGAAATTCCCACCAACACTCTAGGAGATGACAGAATAATTTCTCTCTCTCTCTCTCTCTCTCTCTCTCTCTCTCTCTCTCTCAAGACTCTGGATGAAACAAATAAAAATTCTCTATAAAAGTTTAAAACTCAGGCCTTCACTTCCTTTGGGTTTCTAATTCAAATATGCATTGGCCTGGAATTTCCAAATCAACAAACTAACAGAAATTAAGTTCAGACTCAAGACTTTCCTGCAATACTTGTCAAGAATACATGCAAAAACATACACATGAAAACTGTTCTGGAGTGTTCTGTTCTCAACCTGAGTTATAGCTTTTCATCTACACATGCACACTGTGATCTAAAACAACAAAATACCTAACAATCCACTGTGAGCTAGAGACAGCATAAGTATTCCAAAAACGTTGTGCTAGAATGTCAACCTGAAAGAAAATATTTTTAAGGTATACTTAAAAGTATTAAATACACTAATGGAAGAATCAAAGTCTTAAGGAAAGAATAAGACACAATAAAAAATAATAGGTAGTAAAATTCAAGAGTCGGGCTACAATTAAATTCCGTAGTAGAACTTCAACAAATACTACACAATCTTAAAGAAAATATAATTGTTATCAAAGAAATAAACAGGAAAGAAGCTTAAGAGACTGAGACATTATGTAAAAAATGAGGGAAAACTTAAACAAATCACCAATATAATGTCTCATAACAAATAAGTAGGCAATAAAATTTTAAACAGATTACCCCTATCAAAATACCTATGGTACTTTTTACAGAACTAGAACAAACAATTTTAAAATTTTTATGGGAACACAAAAGACCCTGAATAGTCAGGAACAATCTTCAGAAGAAGAACAGAGCTGGTGGTATCATGCTCCCTGGCTTTAGACTATACTACAAAGATACAGTAATTAAAACAGTGCGGTACTGGCACAAAAACATACTTATAGATTAATGGAACAGAATGGAGAGCCCAGAAATAAACCCATGAACTTATGATCAATTATCCTATGACAAAGGAGGCAAGAACATACAATGGAGAAAAGACAGTCTCTTCAATGAGTGATGCTAGGAAAACTGGACAGCTACATGTAGAAGAGTGAAATTGAACATTTTCTAATACCATATACAAAAATAAACTCAAAATAGATTAAAGGCCCAAATATAAGATCAGAAACCATGAAACTGCTAAACGAAAACATAGGCAGAAATCTCTGATAAAAATCATAGCAATATTTTTTTGGATCTATCTCCTATGGCAAAGGAAACAAAAGCAAAAACAAACAAATGGGACCTAATTAAACTTAAAAGCTTTTGCGCAGCAAAGGAACCATTGACAAAATGCAAAGATGACCTACTGAATGGAAGAAAATATTTGCAAATAATATGACCTATAAGGGGTTAATATCCAAAATATATAAACAGCTCATACAACTAACATCAAAAAACAAACAAACAAAAAACCCCAGCATAGTTAAAAGACAGGCAGAAGACGTGAATAGACACTTTTCCAAAGAAGACATACAGATAGCTAACAGACACATTAAAAGATGCTCAAAATCGTTAATCATCAGAGAAATGCAAATCAAAACCACACTGAAATATCACCTCACACACATCAGAATGGCTATCGTCAAAAAGACCACAAATAAATGTTGGCAAGGATGTGGAGAAAAGGGAACCCAAGTACACTGCTGGTGGGAATGTAAACTGGTGCAACCACTACAGAAACAGTATAAAGTTTTTTCAAAATAGTAAAAACAGAACTACCATATGATCCAGCAATTCCACTCTTGGATAAATAGGTGAAGAAAATGCAAACGCTACTTCAAAAAACTACATGAACTCCAATGTCATAGCAGCACTATTTACAGTTGCCAAGATATGGAAGCAACCTAAGTATCCATCAACAGATGAATGGATGAAGAAGATGTGGTATACACACACAATGGAATACTAATCAGTCATAAAAAAGCATGAATTTTGCCATTTGCAACAACATGGATTGACTTGGAGGGTATTATGGTAAGTGAAGTATATTAGACAGAGAAAGACAAATGATGTATGATATCACCTACAGGTGGAAGCTGAAAAATAAAACAAACTAGTGAATATAACAAAAAGAAACAGACTCACAGATACAGAGAACAAACTAGTGGTTACCAGTGAGGAGAGGAAATGGGGGATGGGCAGGATAGGGGTAAGTGTACAAACCACTATATACAAAACAAACGACAAGGATATATTGTACAGCACAGGGAATATAGCTAGTATTTTATAATAACTTTAGGGCATAAACTTAAAAAATTTTGAATCACTATGTTGTATACCTGAAATTTATAATAATATTGTAAACCAACTATATCTCAAAAAAAATCAAATTAATCATACTTTGAGAGACCTAATGAATTGGAAGATAGATCTGAGGAAATCTAAATAAAAGAGAGAAATAAAAAGTTAGAAAATATAAAAAGAAAGTTAGGATGCATGAAAGAGAAATGAGTAGCTCTAATTTACATCTAGAAAGAGCTCCAGAAAAGGAAAATAGTGAGAGGTAATTCTAAGGAAGTAAGAGCAGACCATGGCCTAGAAAAAAGAGAAGGGAAAGACCTACAAAAACAAACCCAAAAATGATAATAAAAACATACCTATCAATAATTACCTTAAATGTAAATGGATTAAATTCTCCAACAAAAAGAGAATGGCTGAATGGATACAAAAACAAGACCCGTATATATGCTGTCTACAAGAGACCCACTTCAGACCTAGGGACACATACAGACTGAAAGTGAGGGGATGGAAAAAGATATTCCATGCAAAAGGAAATCAAAAAATGGTGGCGTAGCAATTCTCATAACAGAAAAAATAGACTTTAAAATAAAGACTATTACAAGAGACACAGAAGGACACTATATAATGATCAAGGGATCGATCCAAGAAGAAGATATAACAATTGTAAATATTTATGCACCCAACATAGGAGCACCTCAATACATAAGGCAAATGTTAACAGCCATAAAAGAGGAAATCGACAGTAACACAATCATAGTAGGGGACTTTAACACCCCACTTTCACCAATGGACAGATCATCCAAAATGAAAATAAATAAGGAAACACAAGCTTTAAGTGACACATTAAACAAGGTGGACTTAACTGATATTTATAGGACATTCCATCCAAAAACAACAGATACACTTTCTTCTCAACTGCTCACGGAACATTCTCTAGGATAAATCATATATTGAGTCACAAATCAAGCCTCGGTAAATTTAACAAAATTGAAATTGTATCAAGTATCTTTTCCGACGACAACACTAGGTGACTAGATATCAATTACAGGGGAAAATCTGTAAAAAATACAAACACATGGAGGCTAAACAGTACGCTACTAAATAACCAAGAGATCACTGAAGAAATCAAAGAGGAAATCAAAAAATACCTAGAAACAAATGACATTAAAACACAATGACCCAAAACCTATGGGATGCAGCAAAAGCAGTTGTAAGAGGGATGTTTATAGCAATACAATCCTACCTCAGGAGACAAGAAACACCTCAAATAAACAACCTAACATTACACCTAAAGCAATTAGAGAAAGAAGAACAAAGAAATCCCAAAATTAGCAGAAGTAAAGAAATCATAAAAATCAGATCAGAAATAAATGAAAAAGAAATGAAGAAAACAATAGCAAAGACCAATAAAACTAAAAGCCAGTTCTTTGAGAAGATAAACAAAATTGATAAACCATTAGCCAGACTCAGCAGGAAGAAAAGGGAGAAGACTCAAATCAACAGAATTAGAAATGAAAACAGAGAAGTAACAACTGACCCTCAGAAATATGAAGAATCATGAAGGATTGCTACAAGCAACTATATGCCAATAAAATGGACAACCTGGAAGAAATGGACAAATTCTTAGAAAAGCACAACTTTCCGAGACTGAACCAGAATGAAATAGAAAATATAAACAGACCAATCACAACCACTAAGATTGAAATTGTGATTAAAATTCTTCCAACAAACAAAAGCCCAGGACCAGATGGCTTCACAGGCGATTTCTATCAAACATTTAGAGAAGAGCTAACACCTATCTTTCTCAAACTCTTCCAAAATATAGAAGAGGGAGGAACACTCCCAAACTCATTCTAAAATACCACCATCACCCTGATACCCAAACCAGACAAAAATGTCACACATAAAAAAAACTACAGACCAATAACACTGAGGAACATAGATGCAAAAATATCAACAAAAACTAGCAAACAGAATCCAATAGCACATTAAAAAGATCATACACCATGATCAATGGGGTTTATCCCAGGAATGCAAGGATTCTTCAGTATACGCAAATCAATCAATGTGATACACCATATTAACAAACTGAAGGATAAAAACCATATGATAATCTCAACAGATGCAGAAAAACCTTTTGACAAAATTTAACACCCATTTATGATAAAAACTCTCCAGAAAGTAGGCATAGAGGGAGCTTACTGCAACATAGTAAAGGCCATATATGACAAATCCACAGCCACCATCATTCTCAATGGTGAAAAACTGAAAACATTTCCTCTAAGATCAGGAACAAGACAGGGTTGTCCACTCTCACAACTATTATTCAACATAGTTTTGGAAGTTTTAGCCACAGCAATCAGAGAAGAAAAGAAATACAAGGAATCCAAATTGGAAAAGAAGAAGTAAAGCTGTCACTGTGTGCAGATGGCATGATACTATACATAGAGAATCCAGAGATGTTACCAGAAAACTACTAGAGCCAATCAATGAATTTGGTAAAGTTGCAGGATACAGAATCAATGCACAGAAATCTCTTGTATTCCTATAAACTAATGATAAAAAATCTGAAAGAAAAATTAAGGAAACATTTCCATTTACCACTGCAACAAAAAGAATAAAATATCTAGGAATAAACCTACCTAAGGAGACAAAAGAACTGTATGCAGAAAACTATAACACACTGATGAAAGAAATTAAAGATGATACCAACAGATGGAGAGATATACCATGTTCTTGGATTGGAAGAATCAACACTGTAAAAATGACTATACACCCAAAGCAATCTACAGATTCAATGCAATCCCTATCAAGCTACCAATGGCATTTTCACAGAACTAGAACAAAAAGTTTCACAATTTGTATGGAAACACAAAAGACCCCGAAAAGCCAAAGCAATCTTGAGAAAGGAAAACGGAGCTGGAGGAATCAGACTCTGTGACTTCAGACTATACTACAAACCTACAGTAATCAAGACAGTATAGTACTGGCACAAAAACAGAAAGATAGATCAATGGAACAGGATAGAAAGCCCAGAGATAAACCCACGCACATATGGTCACCTTATCTTTGATAAAGGAGGCAAGAACATACAATGGAGAAAAGACAGGCTCTTCAATAAGTGTTGCTGGGAAAACTGGACAGCTATATGTAAAAGAATGAAATTAGAATACTCCCTAAACCATACACAAAAATAAACTCAAAATGGATTAAAGACCTAAATGTAAGGCCAGACACTATAAAACTCTTAGAGGATAACATAGGCAGAACACTCTATGGCATAAATCACAGCAAGATCCTTTTTGACCCACCTCCTAGAGAAATGGAAATAAAAACAAACAAACGGGACCTAATGAAACTTAAAAGCTTTTGCACAGCAAAGGAAAACATAAACAAGACGAACAGACAACTGTCAGAATGGAGAAAATACCTGCAAACGAAGCAACTGACAAAGGATTGATCTCCAAAATATACAAGCAGCACATCCAGCTCAATATCAAAAAAACAAACAATCTAATCCAAAAATGGGCAGAAGACCTAAATAGATACTCCTCCAAAGAAGATATACAGATTGCCAACAAACACATGAAAGGATGCTCAACATCACTAATCATTAGAGAAATGCAAATCAAAACTACAATGAAGTATCACCTCACACCAGTTAGAACGGCCATCATCAAAAAGTCTACAAACAGTAAATGCTGGCAGGGGTGTGCAGAAAAGGGAATCCTCTTGCAGTGTTGGTGGAAATTTAAATTGATACAGCCACTATTGAGAACATTATGCAGTTTCCTTAAAAAACTAAAAATAGAACCACCATATGACCCAGCAATCCTACTACTGGGCATATACCCTGGGAAAACCATAATTCAAACAGACTCATGGACCACAATGTTCATTGCAGCTCTATTTACAATAGCCAGGACATGGAAGCCATCTAGTTGTCCATTGACAGATGAATTGATAAAGAAGATGTGGCACATATATACAATGGAATATTACTCAGCCATATAAAGAAACGAAATTGAGCTATTTGTAGTGAGATGGAAGGACCTAGAGTCTGTCATACAGAGTGAAGTAAGTCAGAAAGGGAAAAACAAATACCATATGCTAACACATATACATGGAATCTAAAAAAATTAAAAATGGTTCTGAAGAACCTAGGGGCAGGACAGGAATAAAGACGCAGACATAGAGAATGGACTTGAGGACACGGGGAGGGGGAAGGGTAAGCTGGGGTGAAGTGAGAGAGTGGCATGGATATATATGCACTACCAAATGTAAAATAGATAGCTAGTGGGAAGCAGCCGCATAGCACAGGGAGATCAGCTCAGTGCTTTGTGACCACCTAGAGGGATGGGATAGGGAGGGTGCGAGGGAGATGCAAGAGGGAGGAGATATGGGAATATATGTATATGTATAGCTGATACACTTTATTATAAAGCAGAAACTAACACACCATTGTAAAGCAATTATACTCCAATAAAGATGTTAAAAAAAAAAAAAGATGCAGACATAGAGAATGGACTTGAGGACACAGGGAGGGAGAAGGGTAAGCTGGGACGAAGTGAGAGAGTAGCATTGACATATATACACTACCAAATGTAAAATAGATTGCTCGTGGAAATCAGCTATGTAGCACAGGGAGACCAACTCAGTACTGTGTGACCACCTAGAGGGGTGGGTTAGGGAGGGTGGGAGGGAGATGCAAGAGGGAGGTGATATGGGGATATATGTATACATATAGCTGATTCACTTTGTTATACAGTAGAAACTAACACACACACCCCCAAAAAAAGAAAAGAAAAGAATAGAAGCCAGAATAAAATCTTGGTGGAATGAATTAAAAAATAAGGGTTTGATTTAGGCCAGAGAAGACAAAGTTTCTATTTTGTATGTTCTCTTCCATCACCTAGTTATGTTCCCCTGGAAGGATTTTTTAAGTCCATTCATTCTCAGCAGAGGGAAAAAAAAAGTCCTTAGGGCTGTCTGTCATTGGCAGAAGAAAGGCAAGTAAAGCTTCAGCGTGTGTGTGTGTTATCCACCCAAAATCTAGGCTACCGTAAGGCCCAGTGAAATATTATTGCCCCACAGCAGAAAATACCTTTCTGGAGCCAAAAAGTCAAAATAAATGTCTTTACGTTTATTTAATGAGGCTGTTCCAAGAATCAAGCTAATATACATACAACGTATCTTGTAAAAAAAAATTTATATTTAATAAATGGAATGGCAATTCTGGTGATAATACTGCTGAAGGGGTCTTCACCAACATCCTTGGAGCGCCAGGACTTGGGACCCAAACATGCCCCCTTCAACTTGGCAGAAGGAAGTTGATCCCTATGGTATGAAGACTGAAGGTGAAACTCAAGGGATCTAATACCAGACTGGCCCCAATTAACTCTACCTTCCCGACAGTGGCCTGGCATTTATGTGTATAGGTGTACAGCGTAATTATAACTGGTTTTTTAAAGGCAGAATCCATTAAGGATGTGAGTTTTATTACTAAAATACTATAGAGTACATAAAACTTTTTGGAACCTGGGGTATATTTTCCCACACAAGTAGCGTTAATGGAGAGCTTAACTCCCAAACCAACATAACAGACAAAAATCCGCATTGTTCATGGTGAACAATGGAATACACGTCACTGGGTACCACCTCACTGTGTGTCTTGTCCCTAAGGGAACGTCCACGTATAGATCCAATGTAAAATGGAAGACCGAGGACTACAAGACCACAGTCCTTTCCTCCAGCCATGGCTTTCCCCTTTCACCATGTGTCTACCAGCTCTCCTGCCCCTGGACACTGAATCCCCCCAACCCCAAATTCAGAGGAGGTTGAAGCAGGATGAAGGGTTCCAATACCACCTGTGTGGGCTTAGGGAGAGTGAGCAAGAAATGGTTTCCTTTCCTGGAGACAGTACGAACATGCTTACAAGCTAAAAATTAAAAAAAAAAAAAAAAAAAAAAAAGGTGGCAGAGCCAGGATACTTCTAGGTTTGTCCTCAAGACATCAGTCTATTAATTAAACTAATTCAAATAACAATGTTTGAGATGTACTAAAGGTTTCAATAAATCAGGTAAGGCTCTGCATTAAGCACTTCATATATAGTATTTACGTCTTCTAGCTACCTATGTGATAGGTATTATCTCCCCCATTTTACACAGGAAGAGACTGAGGCTTTGAAATGTGAAGTTACCAGTCCAGGGTCGAAGAGCTAGCCAGCCACGGAGACAGGATTTGACAAGACGAAGATGACGTCTGGCTCCAGCTGCACGTCTGTGAAGCATGGCTTCCTGTCCAACTCCATTAGGCTGTCAGTAAGAGCAATTACACACTGGTGTGGCAAATAGGTTTTAACTCATGCCAGCTCTGATCTATTTGTGATTGTTTTGATAAAGATTCCAACGCCCCATCAGGACTCAGTGAAAAAGAATGCTGTGCTCAGTTAGCAGTGTCTGCCCCTGGTAAGAAAGAGGTCGGGGGACGCTATTTGCTACGTATTGGCCATCCCAGAGTAGTGAATTCTCTCGAGAGTTTCTATCTTTAATACTCAAGTTAGAGTTATAAGAAGAAAAATAACATTGACAATTGCTGCCACTCCTGATTTATTTTTTAATGGAAAGGCACCCATCTGTGATATAAAACTTAAAAATGGAATTCATGCTGCTCAATTTTTCTGAAGTCTGTATTGGGAAAGGTTAACCCCAAACACCACCGCTTCCAACATTCCATAATCTTTTTTAATGATAAAAGAAGTGATAATCCAGCAGCAGAGACAAAATGAAATGGTATGCTTCCCCCCTCCCCCCCACAAAAAAAAACCCCCAAAACAAACAAAACCCCTTATAACTGTCAAGCAACTTCCAGGAGTTTCATGAGTCAAGCACCCAGATTAATAAATCCCAGTTCCCCACTGACCCAGGGAAACACACAGGAAAATCACATCTGTCCAAATATATGTCCCACCATTTCTCATCACCAGACCAGCAACTGCCACGACCCAAGCCATCCCCATCTCTCACCTGGGTGACTGATACCCCCTACATGGCCATACCTTTATCCTCTACAGATTTTAGCACAGGTGCCAGAATGATTCTCTTAAAACAAAAGTCAGATCCTGTCATTCATTCCTTTGCTCAAAACCACGTAACGTATTACAGCCCATATTACTCAGATTAAAAGCCAAAGTCCATACAGTGGCTCCTTAGGCTCTAAGCTGCCTTTTTTCCCCTCCTACCTTCGTCTCACCACAGTCCCCTGGCCCCCAACTCTAATGACACCAGCCTTTTCACTATTCTGTAAACATGCCAGGCTCGCTCCATCTCAAAGCTTCTGTACTTGTGGCTCCCCTCGCCTGGAATGTTCTCCCCAGATCTCCCCACAAGCTCACTCTCTCACCTCCTTCTTGTCTTTGCTCCAACGTCCTCAAGGAGACTTTTTTTTGCTCAATGAGGCTTTTTTTTTTTTTTTGGCTCAATGAGGCTTTTTTTTGCTCAATGAGGCTTTTTTTTTTTTTTTTACCTAAAACTGCAACCCCACACCCTCTACCATATCTGCCTTCTCTGCTTTTTAAAAACGTTTTTATCTGTCTCCCTTACAACCATCCTACACACTACATATTCACTTTTTGTCGACTTTCCCCTTCTCGCCACCCCCACTAAACTGTAAACTTCCTGAGGGCAGGGACATCTTCCGTTTTGTTTTCTGCTCTCTTCCCAAGGTCTACAATTGTGGCTGCTATATAGTAGACATTCCAGGAATGACTGAGTTAAGCACCTGGACTTATAAATTCTGTTTACTGCCAAACAGGAGACAAAAAGTAAAATAAAAATTGCTAAGCTTTTTTTTTTTTAAAGCAGATCCAGAAAGCAGGAAGATTCCTAAATGTGGCTTTATGTGGGAACCTGAGCCTATTTCTTAATAAAGATCCAGGTTCTAGATGTCTTAGTCCCTAAGGCTCCACACTAAAGGGCTCAGTTCACAGTGGCCATAAAAGCACATTGTGTCCTTACTGCTGCGCGTGTAGCCGGAACTAATGAATCGTAATATGCATTTTACCACCACCAACCCAGGTGATTCTTATGCACTTGAAAGTCTGAGAAGCAGGATCCTGTGTGATGAGCTTCCAGCAAAGGGCTCTGAGGTCTTATCAGTGGAAGCACAAGCCAGTCTTTGGACTCCAGGGAACCCAGGGGTTGCCTGTTCTTAGGTAACAGAGCTTTAAAAAAAAAAAAAAAAAAAAGTCGACCTCAAAAGTCAGGCTTCCATTTCTAAGTCCTGCATCAGCTACATGTGAAATCCCCTAAACTAAAAGAAAAATCTTTGCTCCATGTACCATGCTGCCTTTAGTTAGCGTCCCATGGCCAACATGCACCACAGCTTAGCCAAGAAAGCATCGTACGAGGAAAGTGATGCCAGAGCTCTCGCACTGTAAGCCCTTTGACAGATCACGTTTTCCTCTTTGGGGCCCCGCTGAGTCATCTGTTTAGGTGGGTAGGAATACGAACCCTCCCTCCCCTCAAGGATGTTTTGAGTTTCAGATGGGATCTTATTTGTGAAAGCCCTCTGAAAGGATAACAGTGCTGTATGAGATGAGGTGTTACTTAAGCATTAGTATTTTACTCGCCACTTCCTCACACATGCTTGCTCCATGCTTAGTGAGACGGATTCACGCCATATCACGATTACCATCTGAGGACCAACTGTTGTTTGTTCTTGTGCCAGAAGCCATAGCAGCTAAGGTGGGACATCTTCCAATTATATGGTTTGGGTCCTAATTATTTTGCACAGCACCCACACAGCAATACATTTTCCCTTGCCACTGACAGAATGATAAGAAGTAACTCTCCTTCCTTCCTGAATCATCCAATCATTAAAACTGAGCTCTCCTGCCCTAGAGAGTTCTCACCCTCCTTCTTTGCTTCAACCACCTGGTCCCTAGCAAATCTTGCCTCACTTTGAGGAGCCAAATAGCCTTTTCCTCACCAGGGAGGACACTTCTCACCCACCAGAGCAAACAGTTGCTGCCCTTGGATCAACAGGCAGGCTAAAACATCTTGTAAATCTGCATTCCTATCCACACCACCTTCTATATGCCCGGGGTATTTGGATGTCACTCTCGACTCTCCCACTGTCTTCGGCGTTTACTCCTTCCTCTCTGACCTCATCGTTGCTCTCTGAATTCACAGGATTTACCCACCAGCAGTTCCACAACCCCCCAGGCCCCCCACTCGTGATCTCTGCCTATATGCTGCATCACCAACCCGAGCCAAAGTGCCTGGGCCTGGCCCCTTCTGAGTTACTTGATTCCAAAACCACTCGAGAGCCAGTACTGGGTACCAACATGCCGGTCCTTCTCGTGAAACAGCTCACTCTGCTTGGGCCATATCTGGGTGCCATTGCTGTTTACAACCCATGGCTGTTCTGTGGGACACTTTCCAAAAGCTCCCATAAGTTCATTTATTTAAAAAGATGAACTTACCCACTCAAGTGTCATGAACAGAGACACACATGAATCATAAACGACTCAGTAAATATTCAGAGTGAACACGTGTGTATGATTTCCCCTCAGATCAAGAAATAGAACATTTGCAGGGCCTCAGAAGCCCCTCACGTCCTTTCCCAGCCATTCAAATCCCCAAGATAAACATTTGCTCCGCCCACTCATCATCCGCCTCCCCCCAAATACAATTACCTGGACTTTTAACACCATAGGTTTGTTGTGCCTGCTTTTGAGCTTTATATATGGAATCATGCAGTATGGACTCTTTTGTGCCTTTTTCTACTAAACAGGTCTATAAGGTTTATCCATGTTGTTGCATGTAGCAGTTTATTCTTTATTACTATAAAGCACTACAGGTTATGAATATACCACTGTTTACCTGCTTTTAATGGACATTTGGTTATATCCAGCTTTGTTCTATTGCAAGTAGCATTTCCATAAACATTCTTACACATGTCTTCTGGTGAACATAAGGTACACATTTCCTCTTGAGTTACAACCGGGAGTAAAATAACTGGTTGAGAGGATGTACATGCCTTCACTGTCAGTACATGTAGCAGTTTTCCGAAGCTATTGTACACATTGACACTCCCATCAACAGTATTTGCAAATTCCAGTCCCTCTACATCTTTGCAAACATCTGGTATTGCCTTGTACATTTTAGCCATTCCAGTTATTGTGATTTAACGTAATTCCCCCATGACTGACGATTTCAAGTACCTTTTAATATGTTTATTGACATTTTGGGTATTTGTAAGTGCCTGTTCAAGTATTTTGCCCATTTTTCTATTCACACATCTTTTTCTTATTGCCATGTGGGGTAAGAATATTTATGTTTGTAGGTAGCGCAAATGCCATCTCCCACTCTGCAATTTGCCTTATCATTCTCTAAATAGTGTCTGTTAATAAAGAGACATTCCTAACTCAGAGTCCGGAAGTCAAATTTTCCCCTTATAGTTAGCGCTTTTTACGTGTTCAGGAATCCCAGCAAGTGACAGTCTGCCTCTGATGGGTGCAAATTGTCCCCACCGTGGCATCTGTTGGTATGAAAATCACTCAAAATAGTCAATCTTTAAAGTCATACAAATGGCAACATTTCTCAGGTTTTCCCTGAAATTGACTTTTCCCAAAACTGAGCCAAGGGCTGACCTAGACCTTCGAGTCATCCACATACTGCTGATATAAGATTTATTGACATTGGCTTGAGAACTCCAGTCCCAAAAGATCCCCAGTGAATGAAGCAAAGACCTGTTAAAAAAAAATGCCTACCTCATAATTATTTAGCAATCAATGTGGTAAATAAAGACAAAGTATTGCGTTTAGTTATATTGCCTTATAAAGAAAATATCGATCAGCATCAGACAGGACCATTAAAGCCCAGAGATGATTTAGGGCCACTTCATTTAATCCTCACCACAGAGAAGACAGTGTTTTATCTTTTATGGGTGAGAAATTTGAAGCACCACTGTAAGAAATTAGATAATGCATGAAAGTCCATAGAACAGAGCCTGTCACACTGACTAAGCAGTCAATAAATCTTAGCTACTGTTGCTGTTATTCCAAGTTCTTTATGTTGCAGTTGTAAAAAATGAGGTCCACAAATATAAAGCGCTCACTTCTCAACTCACGTGGCTTTCTTGTTCCAGAGTTAAGACTAAACCCTATAGAATCATATTCTCAGTCAACAGTCTCTCAGAATTGCCCACCTAAAACAGTTCCCGAGGATATGTACAGGGGAAATGGATTCATAAATGTTTAATAACTGACAGGGTGCACAACTTATTTTCATTTTCATCACTTTGTAAATTATAATGCCATGCTTATAAAGAACTGATCTTTTCGTTATTGAAACAACACTCATCCTATTTTTCAACTAAGATCACTTTTCATCACATATGAATGTTACCTTCTCCACCATAATACTGTGATGAGTGCTTCAGTTAACTTCTGCTGGGTAACAAACTATCTCGAAACGCGGTAATGTAGAACAGTGATCATTTATTTTTCTCAGGAATCTAAGGGTCAGCAATTTAGGCTTTGCTTACCTGAACGGTTCTGATCTCAGCTGGACTCATTCACACATTTGTGCTCAACTACAGATCAGCTACCCAGTTCTGCTTCTGGGGGTTGACCGTTTGGCTGCTGGCATGACGGAGTCCCCGGCCTATGGATCTCTCATCACCCAGTAGGCGACCTGGGCCTATTCACATGGTGATTCCAAGATGGCAGATGAAAGTGTAAAAGCCTCTTGGGGCCTAGGCTCGGAGAGAGCAAACCACTTGGTACATTCTAGCGGCCAAAGCAAGTCGCAAGTTGTTGGAGGTGGTCATCGAGAGGACATGACTGCTGGCTGACCTAGATAACTGGAGGCTCCTCATGACCTCACCTCTTCTTGGAATGGAGGTCCCACCTACTATTCCCATACTAGCAGCCACTTCAAGGACAAGGATGCACCCTTGAGAAAGTAAGCTGTTGTGGAGACCATCCAGCTGTGGTTAAGGCCTCTACAGCAACTTTTAAGATTCCAGCGGTTGGGTGGGGAAATCTACTCATCTTGCAGCCGCCTAAGACAAGCCCCATATGTAAGTTCCCTTGCTCATTAAACCTGCCAGCTACCAATCTGGAGTGGTCTGCCACTTTCCTCCGTCTCTCCTTGCCCTCTGTGTATGGGAGCCAATTTGCGAACCAACACAAGTCCAACCCAGATCCAAGGAGTGAGGAAATGGACTCTACTTCTTGATGGAAGATTCGGCAAAATCACATTGTGAAAGTCGGGGCGAGGGAAACAATTGTAGCCACTTTTGAAAAACTTTACAACAATGAATATACGTAACTGTCCGATAAACATGTTAATTTTATCCTTGTTTGGACTAGAAGTCCTGTTATCTTTTAGCAAAATAAAGCTTTCTCTGCGGTCATTAAAATAAGGATTTGTATTTTTATATTTTTCTCCTATCACATGAGCAAATATTTAAAAATTATAATACCCGAGGCTGGCAAATTAGGAAGGAAATGGACACTCTCATATGTGTACGTATCAGAGTGCATGCATTTTGAATCAGGAGTTTCATGATGAAGTTATTATTTAAAAAATCATGGATTTCACAAAGATATACCTCTCTGGCTATTTAACCATTATTTTTTTAATACCGAAACACTGAAAAAAATTGATGTCCACCAATAAATAACTGTTAAACACATTATGATATAACCATATAATGGAATACTATAAAGTCATTAAAATGAAGATATAGTCAAATTTTAAATGATTTAGAAAGATAGTCACAACATATAAAGGTCAAAAAGATTATATATGGTGTTATTTGCTTTATTTGTATTTTTTGGTTATAAGTATTTTCTAAAGATATTACAATTGGTATTTGTTTTTTGCAATCAGATGGATAGATGCCCTTTGACAATAAATTTGTCAGTCCTCTCACCTGCTGCAAATTAGCATTTATAAAAAACAATCTACCTTTGGTGGTATTATCACAGAAGAACTTAAAATCTCAGGTACTGTGAAGCACTGTTTAAACTTGAAACTGTGCAATGAGTCATGAACCCATGCTTGCCAGTCATTTTCTGTTTTAATACTCCAGTAACTGGTACCAGCAGCACAATTTATTTGGAATGGTAGTCATAAAATGTTAACAGGTCCAGCTCTGCCAAGTTCTGGTTGAATGACTTGAAGAAAATCACCATCTCTTTTGTTTCATTTTCCCATCTGTCAAATGAGGATATAATGGACTTCAAACTCCTTGAGAGAAAAAAACTGACCAGGTCTTATTCCGCTTTGTGTCCTCAGCCTTGCCTGGGGATACATTATATGTGCCCCAGTAGCATACCTGCCTACTTCTCAGAGGTGTTTGCAGAGCCATGGGGGTTGTATGGAATAGACCATCACTCTACAAGGAAGCTTTCCATAAGGAGGGAAGAAGAATCAGACACTTCTTATGCACCATGTCACGCCCTCTTGTATTCATCTATGCCCAGGGCATTTGGCCACTTGTTCTAACCTCAGTGGCTGCAGTAGCTACCAGCTCTGTGGGAAATCTGACCAATCTCATTTGGGTACAACCCAACAGCATCTTACCACACACCTGTATCATGGAAGATTGAGACACTACAGGACCCAGTTGAAACCCACAGACATGCAATGCAAAATTACATAAGAATTAACACTCAAGGTGATACTCTGACCAGTGGACAAAGTCTTCTCCCTCCCTCCCTCCCCAAACAGACCATCCTGAGAAACGGTCATGTATAGGGCCAATGTCACCTGGGTAATGCATCGTCATGTTAGATTGTCCACCTTCCTTGCTTCACTTCCCCTTTCCCTCACTCCTGCTTCCGAGGATTCCGGGCCTGCCCACCCCGGAAGGGCCTTAAAGGGCAGTGGTTAATGAAATCCTAGTGGGCAGAGCCGTGAGCAGTATATTTTATCATTCACTTTGTATGGAGAAATCACCTAAAGTATATTTATACAAGGAATCCTGGGCAATGAATTGGCTGGCTGGTCAGGGTCCCAGAAGGAAAAGATTAGAATATTGGGGAGAAAGAGGCCTGTGAAAGAGATAATGATGGACACTTGAGCACGGGCACAAAGTATGCAAAGGTTATATCTCACGTCCTCCAGAGAATGTGAATGTCCTCCAGAGAGGATTCACCATAAAGGAGACTCTCAAAGACCACACGATAGGAATGACCTGTCCTGTGGATGTCAGCCAGGCTGTCTCCTTGCGTATCACAGGTGGCATGATGAGCCCATGAACAGAGCCATCATGGTGGTGGGAATGGAGGCTGTACAAGGACCCCTCAGCACAGACTCCTTCTCAGCAACACTGATCCAGTTCTACTACTGCTGAATGCACAGACTGCCAGAAGGAAAGACTAATGCTGAGCCCTCATACGGCACCATTTTGGAGGGGACCAGCCAACTGTTTGATGACGAGTTAACCATATCCATTCCACCTTCGAGGAGATAGCAATTTATCCCAACCAGAGTGTGTGTCTACTCTGCATATATGTTTTCCCTCCCTGCTACACTACAGAGCCTCTGCCAATATCAGCCCCCATGGACTTTCAGAATGTCTCTTCTCCTGACATGACATCCCATGTAACATTGCCTTGGACCAAGAGACCCATTTCTCTTCAAGAACACTCAACAATAGGTACATGAACGTGTGATCAACTGCTCATCACCCAAAAGCAGTCAACCTAACAAAACAGGCTGTTAAAGCCTCAGCTGAAGTGCCAGGCTGAAGACTACTCTTATGGAGTTGAAGCTTTCTTGTCTAAAATGTGGTATATGTATTTAACCAAAAGGGCTGTGTTCCCAATATGTAGAATACGGGAGTCCAAGAACCAAGGGGTACGAATAGGATCGGCCCCTTTAATTGTCACTCCTGATGACCCACTGTGGAATCTGTGTTTCTCATCCTATGTCCTAATTCAGGGTGCGGGTAGGGAAAAAGTGAGCAGTGTGAAGAACAAATTTTTCCATCATGTAACACATAACGGTTCCAGTGAATTCCTCACTGTAATACCATAGATCACTGACTTCCTTATGCTACTGACAAAGAAGAGAATCATCCTACTGATAAGTGCAATCAACCCTGACTGCTATGAGGACCTGAGGTAGCTGCCACACAATGGATGAAGGAGGAGCACGTCTGGAAGCAGAGGATTCCCTAGAACATCCCTTGGTGCTTCTCAGTCAGTAATAACAGTAAACAGACAACTGTAGCAATCACAGCCTGACACAAACAACGCACAGAAAACATCAGGAATGAAGGTTTGAGTCCTCTTACTGGGACACACCAGACCTACTCAAGTGTTGGCCACAGGTAGGAGAAATCTAGAAGAGATGGTGGAGGAGAGAGATGATACATATTAATTAGCAACTGTCATTTGCGCCATTAACCTTCTTGTCCAACCAAGTCTTTTCAGAGTTTGAGCTGCCTATTCCCTGAAAGATCCTCTGACTGACTGGACTTGTGCCCTCCCCTCCCAGAGAAGGCACCATTTTGTATTATAGGAGCCAAATACAATGTCTGTTCTCATACCTACACCATGTACTTCTTGCCTCCTGCCCAGGGTTTCCTGTTGTTACTAAGATGGGACATGCCGCAGAGCCCATGTATGCACATCCAAGATGTTCAGAGGAATCAACACCCATGAGGTTAAATTTTGACCAAGGGCAGGCAGGAGCCAGTGGATGAATTCTTCTCACTTCATCCCTTGGAGGAAGACAGTCTTTTCTTGCAGACCAGTCATCTGTACAATCTCTAAGATGATCCTGCAAGACTGAGCTCCCAGTTGCTCTTGACACCAAGTGGTGGTGGGCTTAATAATGTACCTTTATACTGGCTTTCCCTCCTTTCCTGACTCATTTCCATTTTCCTTCCCTCCTGTTCCCCGGGATTATATTCTCTAATAAAGAAGTAGCACAGAAGCCTCCCTCAGGCTTTGATTTAGAAACCAGGATAAGACAGAAAACGTTCGGCAGGCACAGCCGTGGTATTCACACCAGGGAGAGAAACCTGTGAGGGAGGCAGCAAGCCTTCTAGAGGTGGGAGGACACAGCCCACTCTTCCCAGAAACATGAGAGTCTTCATGAACTTCCCAGGGACCTGGGTTCAATGCCAAGATTAAGGCAAAGGATAGCCCTGTAGCAAACAAATGGACAGATATTCCCCAAATCCCTTTCTTCTTCAGCCTTGAAGAAGGCTGGAGGCAGGTCCTATCAATAAGTCCCCCACCTCCAGTACTATGATTGTTTTAAGGATTAGTCTCTGATTGGAGCCAAGCCCGTCAGGATCTTCTCTGGGATCTTTCTACCAGTTCTATAAGAAAAAAACTGCTTTCTTTCTGCTGGGGCACTGAAGCTAGGAGGATGAGAGTCCTGAGCTAGTGGCCTTCATTGATGCCACATGGAATCTGCCCCGTAATGCAGCCAAAAGAAAAAAAAGAAGAACTTAGAGCCGCAAATAAAGACTTTTATTTATTGACACCACCGCCATGGGTCCAGGTAGGACTGTCAATAAATAAACACGCATCAGCTGCTAGGAAAGGAGTCAGGGTTTTTTATGACTACAGTACTGACAAAATGAGTTGAGCCCTTATGAGCTGAGATTTGAAGGCTGTCAAAATGCTATTAAATCTAGCATCACCATAATGTCTAAAAGGTAGGGCTGGCTTCACATATGGCTGGATCTGAGGGTCCAAACAGTATAACCATGACTACCTCTATTTTCAGCTCTGAGCTCTGCTTTTTTTCTGTTGGCTTCACTATTGGGCAGATTTCATGTGCAGAACAGCCATGGCCTTGAGGCTCAGCGTGGGTATGGGAACTGCAGTCATTCGTGGTTACAGTGGGCAGGAAGCAGAACAGGGAGCTGGGATAAGGCAGCTCTGAGAAGAGGAGCAGCAGGTCCATCCCCGCACTGGAAGTGAGCACTTGACAACCACGGCCGGGAGAATAGATGCTCCACCCACTACTGAATTCGGTGGAGGTCATAAGGAACAGGCAGGCCGAAATCAAAGCTGGAGTCCTAGAGGTCACTCCGGAAGGGAGCTAGGGAGAAAAATGGTGCTTCTGGTTGGCCCTTCTTTCCCCCTCTATAGCTCCACCTTTGTCCTGCTATAAGCATGAACCAGGTCAAATGTTAAGCAGGTGACATTTGACCGTCCCAAGAAAATATTTTCTCTTCTCCTTACGACAGCAGCATTCCCCTGCACACCATTTGGATGTATCACCCTTGCTCAGAATTTTAACAGCTGAGTCACGAGAAGTGACAGACTGAGAAATAATACTTTCTTGATTTAAAAAAATTTTTTTTAAGTTGACATAAACGTCAAACTGTAAAGGCTGAGCATATATGAAACTTTGTTTTGTAATTAAATAAAACTCCCAACAAAGTTAACTTCATACCTCCTAAGACACACATAGATAGCATTCTTATGATGCCTAGGAATTACGTATATGAGTAGTTCTAAGAAATGACTTGTCATTGTTGCATTTTTCATAAAGTTAAATCCAACTGAGTCCGTTGTAGAGACAGGAAAGAAAACAAATAGTTCCCTTAATCCTCTCCCACTAAGAAGCAATGCTGGAAGGAGCTCATCATTGTTCCAAGGACCCCAACCCTCGTCTGGAATTTAGACTTCCCACCCTACTCCCGACAGCCAGGGCCAAGACAGTGGTCATCTAGTAGCTTGTAGAACAGCTGGAAACTCCATCCAGACACTTGTGGGAACCTCAGTGGTGGTTTCATTTGCCCTGTGATTAATCCAAGAGATTCCAGGGCGGCTCCCTGTTTCTTTTAAAGAACACACAACATTAGACAAAGGGATTTTGAAGTTAGCAAGAAACCTCACAACCAAGATGTCTAATACAACAATTTTGCCAAAATAAGGGGTTTCCTGTCACCAATTCTTTTTGCTTTCTGTAAAATTTTAGCATACACTGAGCTCAAAGAAGAGAGAGGACTACGGGCTGAACTGTGGTCATTCCAGAAAGGCAAAGATAAATGAAGCTAATACTAATAGTTATTTGGAAGGAAATATATAATAAAATAACTGATGCTTTCCTCTAATTAAAGACAGTAGACAATAACACTGTAAAACTCAAAACCAAACACCTGATCCCCTTCCACGCCTCTCCACCAGACTACCATGTCTCTACCTGGAACAGTGCTGTGTGCTACCTGAAGGTATAAAATGGTGAGAAGAGGGAGAAAGACCCCACCTGCCTATAATCAGTGAAGCGCAGGGTACGTGGAAGTGGTGAGAAGGGCTCCCTAACCCAAACTCTGGGGGTCAGAAAAGCTTCCTGCACAGAGTGGTTTCCAAGCCAAAAACTAAATATCAAGTTTAGGCACTGTGGAGAATAGTGTTTCAGGAAGAGGAATGACATATGTTAAACCTGGGGAGGAAAGAATCATTAAAGGAAGTTCAGGACAGTTCATTTATTCAAGGGCAGGAAGTAGGTAGGGAGTAGAGAATAAGGAAGAGATGAAAATGGAGGGAGGGAGGCAGGAGCCAGGTCATGAAGGGTTTTAAGTCACGCATAGGTGTTTGCAGTTAAACCTCCCCAAACGATAAGACATTGAGGAGATTTAAAATGGGGAGGAATCTGTACGTAAGTGTTTGAGAATCTTTATAATCCCAGTGTCTAGTATGGTGCCCAAGTCTCAAAAGGTGTTTAACAAATGCAGGGGTGAGGGGGTGTGGCGAGTGCCGAAGAGATGACTAACCAATGACAAGACGGGGTTTCTAGACTATTATGATACAAAGTATTTACAAACATACTAATAATTTTAAGTGTATGCTATAAAACAGTCAACTATCATTAGATCACAGTCACAAACCAAAAACCATCACAATGTTTAGGGTGCCAATATCTTCTTAATTATTAAAAGGAAAATCATGAATTATTTCATGAGTGTTTCCTCACTGCATAAATACGGTAGTTTCGTGTGTGTGTGTGTGTGTGTGTGTGTGTGTGTGTGTGTGTGTGTGTGTGTGTTTAATGCTAACATTAAGGAAACAGATGGCAAGAATGTTCTGGAACCTGGGGCGGGAAAAGATGATAGCGTAACTGTAAAGGGTATGGGCCCTGGTTTATTCTACTTACATTCAAATCCTGGGTCCTAACAAGATTCCCAAATGTGGAACACTGGCCAAGGATCTCACCTTTCTGTACCTCAGTTTCCTCATTTGACAAATGGAAATGAAATCAATTACCTCCGAAGTTTATTGTAGGAATCCAGTTACACAGTACCTGTAAAGCAACCACACCATGCCTGACAGGGTGACTGCTTGGTCACCATTCACTCCTCACATAGGTGAGAGGAAGGCTTTCACGGGCAACATTATGAAGACTTTAGAGACAGCATGGAATTCTCGAGGGTTGGAGGCCGCAGAATAAAATTTAGAAAGGAGGGGGCTTCCCTGGTGGCGCGGTGGATGAGAGTCTGCCTGCCGATGCAGGGGACACGGGTTCGTGCCCTGGTCTGGGAGGATCCCACATGCCATGGAGCGGCTGGGCCCGTGAGCCATGGCTGCTAAGCCTGCAGCCTGTGCTCTGCAACGGGAGAGGCCACAACGGTGAGAAGCCCGCGTACCGCAAAAAACAAACAAACAAACAAACAAAAAAATTTAAAAAGGAGGGCACCAGAGAATCCTGATCTACTCTGAAATTATCTAGAGTCAGGCCCACCTCCTTTCTTGAGAATTTAGAACTGGGACAGAGTTCTGGTTCATCTTACGTTCGTTCATTCATTCATTCCACAAGCATTTCTTGAGCATCTACATGCCAGGCACTGCACGAAGGAGTAGAGATTTGGCAATGAAAAAAATAGATCAGAAACAAAAACAAAAGGGAAACCCAGGCGACCGGCGTGTGAAGTACCTTTACAAAGAAGGTTTACACCTACAAGAAAGAAACGGAGTGATTTAGGCTGGGGTTCTTCAGACATTTTGTGAAAGGTGAGCTTCTTGTGGCTTCCCTAAGCCTAGAGATGAAGTGCTAACAGGAAAAGCCCTGAGCAAAGTAAACACACGGCCAAGCAGAGGATGGAAACACTGATGGCCCAGAGATACAGCAGATACACGTGAGTGCAACCAGCAGATCCTGATGTACGGGTTAAAGTCTCAGGGTTTAGCAGAGCTTGTAGGGACTTCCTGAAGAATCTTCAAAAATTGAGAAGAATTAGGGAAAGTAGAGATAGCACGTAGGAAGTTATACATAATTTTTTTGTTAAGGCCAACAATAAAAGTCAAGGAAAAAGGAGGGGGGTACAGTACCTGCTCAAGAGATGGGGGTGGAGATGAGAAAGAAGGAGCAGCAGCAGTTTCTTCAAAGGTACTAGAGACCTTAAAACTGTGCGTGAAGGATTTAGGACTGGTGAGTGGGAGCAGACTAGACACAAAAGGGAACAAGAAAACATTTGTTGGGATCTCATTAAAAAGAGAAGAGAGGGCTTCCCTGGTGGCGCAGTGGTTGAGAGTCCGCCTGCCGATGCGGGGGACACGGGTTCATGCCCCGGTCCGGGAAGATCCCACGTGCCGCGGAGCGGCTGGGCCCGTGAGCCATGGCCGCTAAGCCTGCGCGTCCGGAGCCTGTGCTCCACAGTGGGAGAGGCCACAGCAGTGAGAGGCCCGTGTACCGCAAAAAAAAAAAAAAAGAAGAGAGAAGGGAAAGAGAAAGTCATTAAGAATTGTAATTCACATCTGCTGTTAAATAAGGTTTAGAAGAACACAGCAAAAGAATAAAGCCTATCTTGTATTTAAAAAGGGGGGATGAAAACTACAAAGTAATTTCTTTTATCAGTATAACCAGCACAGTCCTTCTCTCTCATGTATCCCCATTCACCAAATGATGATATCTGAGATCCTTATTCCATTTGCCTGGTTAAATCATCCTCAGGTATTCTGGACTCCCTGGGAAATGTTTCACACTCTTCAAATCCATCGTGATTGTCCCCTGGCTTCAGGCTTCTATCTGTGGACCATCACTTGCTCCAGCATATATGACCTCCTGCCACCTCATCAGAGGTTGCCACTCCTCTCCTTTAGACTGCTTCGTCTAAAACCTGGGTACAGATGCTTCCTCGAGTTCCAGTTAAAACAGATCAAATAAACAAAATTTTTTTGCTGTGTTGAGGATAATAGAGGGGTTGAAGAAAAAGAAATAAAGTGGTCCAGCGGTTAAGACTCTGCACTCCCAATTCAGGGGTCCAGGTTCAATCCCTGGTCAGGGAACTAGATCCCGCATGCATGCTGCAACTAAGAGCTCGCATGCCACAACTAAAGGTCCTGCACTCTGCAACTAAAGATCCCACATGCCGCAACGAAGACCTGGCACAGCCAAGTAAATAAATAAAATAATTTTTTAAAAAAGAAGGCAGTAAAATTGACACTGCTTTTAGATACGGTGCCCACAAAGCCTACAAGCCAAGACCCAACACTAATTTCAAGAGATCCATAACTGTACCTCTCCCATCTAGACCATGTTTTAGGAACCTGCTTATGAACCACACATGTACGCTAGTGGAATGTCCTTAAACATATCCTGGTTTTCAATAAAACAAGTTCCTAATCCCAAGGCCCAGAAAGACAAAGAAGTTTATTTCTCACTTCCTAGTGTTCATTCCATGACCTTGGACCAGCCTCTCCCTTTCGAGGGGAAACCTCCAAGCTAAGGTCTTGCTCTAGGGTCTTCCTTTGAGTTAGCCCATAAATACACATGAATTTGTACAGATGCCCAAGCCTGGATATCCACTTCTTTTTTTAAAGTTTCCTATGCTGTACAATATATCCTTGTTGTTTATCGAGTTTATACATAGCAGTATGTATCTCTTAATCCCATACCCCTATCTTGTTCCTACTCCACTTCCTCTCCCCACTGGTAACCACCAGTTTGTTTTCTGTATCTGTGACTCTCTTTCCATTTTGTTGTATACATTCATTTGTTTTATTTTTTAGATTCCTGGATATTGAGTCTTGAATGTAAAGATTTGGGACCTCAACAGTCTAGCTTGGACAGAGCTGCACCAGACTCAGGACACATGAGGTAAAGATCATATCTGCACATGTTTCCAGCCATGGCAGGTCTCAGCTTCTTCTCTCCTATCAGCAGCAGCTTAAATACACATGAACTTATCCAGAGCAAAGGCAAGACTATATTGATACAGGGAAATCCAAATTTATGCATAGAAAAGAAGCACATCTAGGAAAAATGATCCTGAGGTGCAATTCTGTTTGCTGTAAAGACACACTTTAAATTATAAAGTCAAACAGTTTAGCTTCGGGGCGCCAAGAAGCCTCAACCCTTTTGAAGTCCAGAAAGGAAAATTGGCTCTGTCTTCAGCTCAAGGCCCACAGGATGGGGGATGATGGTGTTCAGAATAAAGAATGATTATGAACGTCTGGTTAAGTAGCTGCTCTTCTGAAACTCTAAAATGAGCGGTTTTCAACTTCTACCCACCCCACTGTTAGGACTGTCACCCAAGACACTAATATATAACCAATTTGATATTTGTGAAGCTTTTTTTTTTTTAACTACTGAAGCATTAACAGTACATCTGTATGTTACACATTTATTTTTCATAATTGAAAGAAAACCTGAAGGTCAAATATACGTGAAAAGGCTTTGACAAGTATAACATACTGCCTCAGCAACTGTAAGGGGGGTCCAGTCTGCAAAGCTGAAGACAAAATAATTTGGAGACAACGCAGATTGAATATAAGCTCAAGACCTTGAATACAACAAAGAGAGTGTCGTGTCCTCAAATTCTTTCATATCCTAAATTATATCCTTAGTACATTTTGAAAACCCATATCCCTGGCCAGAGGTCTTAGAAGGCATTCATCTCTGAGCCCTTAACTACTTTAAAATTCTTTGGTGCCAGAGAATCACTAATTGATCAGTTGCTTCTCAAACTACATATGCCCCTTAGAGCTAAAGTCCTCCTACAGAAATTGTATATGTGAATTTTCCATAAAACTGAATATCAACCTTGGGCTTCCAATTAAACATAACTTGAACACACATTTATTTTCACTTCCAATTCCACTGAGATTACAGTGAATTCATTTCAAAAGGCAGGGCAGGGGGCTTCCCTGGTGGCACAGTGATTGAGAGTCCGTGGGCCGATGCAGGGGACACGGGTTCGTGCCCCAGTCCGGGAAGATCCCACATGCCGTGGAGTGGCTGGGCCCGTGAGCCATGGCCGCTGAGCCTGCGCGTCCGGAGCCTGTGCTCCGCAACGGGAGAGGCCACGACAGTGAGAGGCCCGTGTACCGCAAAAATAAAAAAATAAAAAAAAAATTAAAAGGCAGGGCAGGGACTTCCCTCGTGGTGCAGTGGTTAAGAATCCACCCGCCAATGCATGGGACACGGGTTCGATCGCTGGTCAGGGAAGATCCCACATGCGGCGGAGGAGCTAAGCCCGTGCGTCACAACTACTTAGCCTGTGCTCTAGAGCCCGTGAGCCACAACTACTGAGCCCACATGCCTAGAGCCCTGCTCCACAACAAGAGAAGCCACCATAATGAGAAGCCCATGCACCACAATGAAGAGTAGCCCCCGCTCACCACAACTAGAAAAAGCCTGCGTGCAGCAACAAAGACCCAATGCAGCCATAAATAAATAGATAGATAGATAGATAGATAGATAGATAGAAAGAAAGAAAGTAAGGCAGGGCAAATTCCTTAGGCTCAGGAATTCCTTGGAGGTACCAAGTGCCTCTGAGATTATGGGAATTCAGTGAAAACCCACATGCTGAATATGAAATCCCTAGTTCTTTTCGCAACTTAACTCCTAAAAGGCAAAGCAGCCAGGCATATGCTCCTCAGCCAGAAGATTGGAGAATCATCCCTAGGAAAAACTACAACTCAAGAGAAAGACCTAAATATATTAATATTTTGCATCCACCACTCCACAATGAAATGTCTAGGTGACACCTGATCACAAAAGTGGGCAAGCCCCATGATCACATGAAACTTTCCAAGGAGCATTTCAATGCCCCAGTCTCAAAATGCACAGCCAAGGACAACCAGATATTTAAGAAATACCTCTAAAATGAAGACACAATCCAAAACAAACAGAAAAAGCAAAGATACAAGGAAGAGTCAGAGATAATGCAGAGAAGAGAAGAATCTTTGAAAAGAACTATGAACTATCATGCTCCAAGAGAAGATTTTTGGAAACATTACAAGAATGTGGTACTTGGAGGTGATATCAGCATCATGGTGACACAAGATGTCCCTCACTTTTGTTCCCTTCCAAACCCTCCCCCTCAAAATTCAGCATTCATCCATGGACAAAAGTGCCCTTGAGGGATCTGGATCCAGCACCATACACCAAGGGACCCTGGAAGTCTCACCTACCCATAAATCAAGTAACAGGCAGACAGACCTCAGTCTCACCTATGGACTTTGCAGTAGCCCATGATCTGATTCCAGATTTTTTTTTTCTTTCGGCCTATCATGCTTTATTATTTCAAGAAAGGTAAGAACGCAACTGAAATGCAAAAACAGCTTTGTGCAGTGTATGGAGAAGGTGCTGTGACCTCTTAGCCATAGTCCAAGAGCGCCTGGAAAACATTGTCTTAAACACTCACCCATGGATGAGAGATTCTTTGTGGAAGTCCGAGTTTCCAGAGTAGAAGTCCAGTACACCGGTGAAGCAAAATAAAATATGAGTCTGGATGCATTGAAGTGGGTCAGAAAAACAACTTGACTTTACTCACATCACCCCTCCTCCAATATGGCACAGGTTAGGGCCAAGAGATCTTCTCCTGCCTGTGATTTCTCCTGCAAGAGAAAGAGAGGGTATGTGAGTGAGCAACAGGGTTCTCCAGCTATGCAGGATGCTGCCAAAGAGGTTAATGTCTCTCTCATCCCATCCAGAGTAATGATTTTGAGCTACATGACTGGGAGGTAAGGGGAGGGGGCAGAAGAGACTGGGAGAATGGCAGATATGTCTCTAGGAGAGCATTAAAGGAACTAACTCCATCAGAAACTTCATTAAAATCCTGTCCATGAGTTGCTGGGAATGTCTCATCCACAGATCTCCCCATCTGGCCCATGGGCACCCCACAGAACTCTGCATGCCTCACCCACAGACCCTCCCATCCTGTGGCTGGCTCCCTGTGCATGCTCCCAACAGTGGCAGCAAGAACAACATTTGGCAGACAGCTAGTAGCATGCACAAAAAGCCAGTCCAAATCTACCAGACCCAGAGAGACCAAAACTTGAATTTCAGCATCATCTTTGGAAAAACACAAGAGGCTGTCAGCACTCAACCTGGTGTGTTGCAGGATCTGGAAAAGTCATACCAGTTTAAGAGTTCTGCAACAAGAGGGAGGAAGCATGGGGCTGGTTACCCATAGAAGGTCTGAGATAGCTTCAGAATCTCTAGCAAAACTAATGGAAGTCATCTCTCTCCAGAAAGCAGTTATTAAAGACTAGAGGAGGTGACCACTATTTCAAACACAAACTGCAATGCAGAACTTCAAGGAATATGAAAAATCAATATAACATCACACCAAAGCATTAGTTTTCCAGTGACCAAACCTAAAGACATGGACATCTGTGACTTAGCCATTAAGAATTAAAAGTAGCTGTTTTAGGGCTTCCCTGGTGGCGCAGTGGTTGAGAGTCCGCCTTCTGATGCAGGGGACGCCGGTTCGTGCCCTGGTCTGGGAGGATCCCACATGCCGCGGAGCGGCTGGGCCCGTGAGCCATGGCCGCTGAGCCTGCGCGTCCGGAGCCTGTGCTCCACCACGGAGAGGCCACAACAGTGAGAGGCCCGCGTACCGCAAAAAAAAAAAAAAAAAAAGTAGCTGTTTTAAAGAAACTCAGTGATCCACAATAAAATACAGAGACAATGTAACAAAATCAGGAAAGCAATACATGAACAGAACAAGAAAAATCATAAAAAAGAACCAAATAGAAATTTTAGAGCTGAAGAATAAATAAATTCAATAGAGGGCATCAAAAGCAGAATGGATCAAGCAGAAAAAAAAAATCTGTGAGATACAAGACAGGAATTTGAAATTATCCAATCAGAGGAGAACAAAGAAAAAAATGATAAGGAGTGAAGCCTATGTGATCTATGGATTACCATCAAAAGTCACAATTTTTTAATTATTGTAGTTCCCAAAGGAGAAGGAGGAGATGGGAGTAGAAAGCTTATTTAAAGAAATGATAGCAGAGAACATCCAAGTTAAGCTGATAGATCACCAAATAAAAATCAACCTAAAGGGACACTCTCCAAGAAACATTACAATAAAAATATCAAAGATCAAAATGAAAAAGAATCTTAAAGCAGCAATCATGTAACTTACAAGGAAACCCCCAATAAGGCTATAAGCAGATTTCTCAGCAGAAACCTTACAGGTCAGAGGAGAATGGGATGGTATATATTCAAAGTGCTGAAGGAAAAAAACCTGCCAACCAAGAACATTTTACCCAGCAAAGATTTCTTTCATAACTGAAGACAAGATAAATGCTTTCCAGGACAAACAAAAGGTGAGGGAGTTCGCCACCACTCCCAAGTGCTAAAAGATCTGAAGGAAGAAATAGACAACACTACAATAATAGTAGGGAATTGAATATCCCACTTTCAACAATGAATAGATCAATCATACATAAAAAACGAAAAAATTTTGGATTTGAACTATTTTTTAGACCAAATGGACCTATGAGACATAAACAGACATTCCATTTAATAGCAGCATAATATACTCTTCTTAAGCACACACAGAACATTCTCCAGGAGAGTTCATATGACAGGTCACAAAGTAAGTCTTAGCAAACTTAAAAAGACTGAAATCGTACCAAGTATCTTTTCCCACCACAATGACATGAAACTAGATATCAATAACAGGAGGAAAGCTGGAAAATTCACCAACATACAGTTGTTCACATTCCTGAACAACAAATGGGTCAGAGAGGAAACCAAAATGGATATCAAAAAATATCTTGAAACAAATAAAAATGGAAATACAACACCCAAAAACCTGTGAGATGCTACAAAGGCAGTTCTAAGAGAAAGTTTGCAGTGATAAATGCCTACATGAAGAAAAAAGATCTCAAACAACCTAACTTTACACCTCAAAGAACTAGAAAAGCAAGAATAAACTAAGTCCAATGTTAGCAAAATGAAGGAAATAAAGATCAGAGCAGAAATAAATGAAATAGACCCCAGAAAAAATAGTAGAAAAGATCCATAAAACTAAAAACTGCTTTCCTGAAAAAATACACAAAATTGACCAATCTTAACTAGACTAAGTAGGAAAGACCAAATAAATAAAATCAGAGGAGACCTTGCCACTGATATCATACAAAGGATCATAAAGAGACCATTATGAACGATTATATGTCAACAAATTGGAAAGCCTAGAAGAAATGGATACATTTCTAGAAACATACACCCTACCAACACTGAATCATAAAGAAATAGAACACCTGAACAGACCAATAATGAGTAAGGAGAATGAATCAGTAATTAAAAACTTCCCAACAAAGAAAAGTGCAGGACCAGATGGTTTCACTGGTAAATTCTACTAAACATTTAAAGAATTAACACCAATCCTTCACAAACTCTTCCAAAAAATTGAAGAGGAGAGAATATTCTCAAACTCATTTTATGAGGTCACCATTATACTGATACCAAAACCAGATAATGAGACTATGAGGAAAGAAAACTACAGGCTAAAATACCTGGTGAATACAGATGCAAAAAATTCTCAACAAAATATTAGAAAACCAAATTCAACAGCATATTAAAAGGATAATACATCATGATCATGCAGGATTTATCCCTGCGATGCCAGAATGGTTCAACATATGCAAAATCAATAAATGTTATATTGGTATAGAAGGAACATACCTCAATATAATAAAGGTCATATATGACAAGCCTACAGCTAACATTATACTCAGTGGTGAAAGGTTGAAAACTTTTCCCCTAAAATCAGGAACAAGAGAAATGTACCCATTCTCTCCACTTTCATTCAACACAGTAGAGTCAGCCCTTCATATCCATGGGTTCCACACCCACAGATTCAACCAACAGTAAATCAAAAAATATTTGGAGGAAAAATTCCAGAAAATTCCAAAAAGTGAAACTTGAATTTGCAGTACACTGGCAACTATTTACACAGTGTTTACATTGTTTTTTACATAGCATCTACACTGTATTAGGTATCATAATCTAGAGATGATTTAAAGTATATGGGAGGATGTACATAGGTATAGGCAAATACACCATTTCAAATAAGGGAGTTGAGCATCCATGGATTTTGGTATCTGCAGGGCTCCTGAAACCAGTCCCCTGCAGATACTGAAGGATGACTGTATTAAAAGTCCTAGCCAGAGTAATCAGGCAAAAAAAGAAATAAAAGTCAGCCAAATCAAAAAGGAAGAAGTAAAACTGTCTCTGTTTGCAGATGATATCACCTTTTGTACAGAAAATCCTAAAGATTCTACCAAAAAAAAAAAATCTGTTAGAACTAATCAACAAATTCGCTAAAGTTGCAAGATACAAGATTAACATACAGAAACCAGTTGTATTTCTATACACTAACACAAAATAACTGAAAAAGAAATAACACCATTCACAGTAGCATCACACAAAAAAACTACTTAGGAATAAATTTAATCAAGGAAGTGAAAAATCTTTATATGGAAAATAATAAGACTTTGTTGAAAGAAATTGAAGGCACAAACGAATGGAAAGATATCTTGTGTTCATGGATCAGAAGAATATTGTTATCATGTCCATACTACCCAAAGCCATCTATAGATTCAATGCAAACCCTATCAAAATTCCAATGGCATTTTTCATGGAAATAGAGAAAATAATCCTAAAATTTGTATGGAAACAAACAAAAAACCTCTGAATAGCCAAAGTAATCCTGAGAAAGAATAAAGCTGGAGACATCACACTTCCTGATTTCAAACTTATCATACAAAGCTATAGTAAAAATAGTATGGTACTGGCATAAAAATAGACACACTAACCAATGGAATCAGAACCCTCACATATAGAGTCAACAAATATTTGACAAGGGGGCCCAGAATACTCAATGGCAAAAGGACAGTCTCTTCAATAAGCGGTGTTGGGAAAACTGGATAATCAGATGCAGAAGAATGAAACTGAACTGTTACCTTACACAACTCTCAAAAATTAACTCAAAATAGATTAAAGACTTGAAAACATAGGAAAACCCCTCTCTTACACTGGCAATGATTTTTTGGATATGATGCCAAAAGCACAAGCAACAAAAGCAAAAATTAATAAGTGGGAGTACATCAAACTAAAAAGCTTTTGCATAGCAAAAGAACCTATAAAATGAGAAGGTAACCTTACATAATAGGAGAAAATATTTGCCAATCATATATCTGATAAGGGGTTAATATGCAAAATATGTGAAGAATTTGCTGAATAGCAAAAACACAATCCAATTATACAATGGGCAGAGGAATTGAATATTTTTCCGAAGAAGACATATAAATAGAAACAGGTATATGAAAGGGTGCTCAGCATCACTAAGCATCAGGGAAATGCAAATCAAAACCACAATGAGGGCTTCCCTGGTGGTGCAATGGTTGAGTCTGCCTGCCGAGGCAGGGGACACCGGTTCATGCCCCGGTCCAGGAAGATCCCACATGCCGTGCAGTGGCTGGGCCCATGAGCCACGGTCGCTGAGCCTAAGTGTCCAGAGCCTGTGCTCCGCAACGGGAGAGGCCACAACAGTGAGAGGCCCACGTACAGCAAAAAAAAACCCAAAAAAACCCACAATGAGATATCACCTCACACTTATTAAGATGGCTGTCATCTAAAAGACAAGAGATGAACATTGGTGAGGATGTGGAGAAAAGATAGGCAGAAATATAAAATAATATACCCATCATAGGAAACAGTGTAAAATTTGCTTAAAAAATTAAAAATAGAACTACTATAAGGTCCAGCAATCCCACTCCTGGGCATATAGCCACAGGAAATAAAAACAGGATCTTGAAGAGATACCTGCACTCCACATTCACTGCAGCACTATTCACAATAGCCAACATATGGAAAAACCTAAGTGTCCATCAACAGATCCATGGAGTATTATTCAGCCATGAGAAAGAAGGAAATCCTTCCATTTACAACAACATGGATTGACCTTGAGGGCATTATGCTAGTAAAATAAGTCAGAGAAAAACAAATACTCTATGATCTCACTTATACGTGGAATCTAAAAATGTCAACATCATAGGAATAGAGGGGTTGTCACCAGGGGCTGGGTGTGGCAAAAAAAAAAAAAAAAAAAAATGGAGAGATTGTCTGGGGATCTAATGTAAACATGGTGATTATAGTTTGTAATATTGTATTATATACTTGAAAGTTGCTAAGAAATAGATCTGAAATGTTCTCACCACAAAAAAGAAATGGTAATTATGTGAAGTGATGGAGGTGTTAGCTAATACTATTGTGTTAATCATTTTGCAATATATAAGTATCAACTCAATCTGGTGTATCCCTTAAACCTGTACAATGTTATATATCAATTATATCTCAATAACACTGGTAAAAATCACAATGGCAAAAGCTATTATCAGTAAAGTTGATATGCCTTTTAAAATGTGGTGAATCTAACTGTGAAATATTCCAAAGAAATATTTCAGAAAAGTAAAAATAAAACACTTTTAAAAGAAAACAGAATGAGGTGCCTTAAAAACTAAAATGGGGAGCCCAGTGGCCATGTTTTCCTGGGGAAGCAGCAGGCAGGGTGGCGCAGCCAGTAGGGCCTGGAAGCCGCCGCCACCTAGGTGGGGTGCTGAAAGTCTCCTCTAGAGCTCTGGAAGGCTGAATGGACTAAACATGAAGAGCTTGAAAGCCAAGTTCAGGAAGAGTGACGGAAAAAATTCACAGTAATAACACTATTAAAAGCGTCTGTGAGAGACCTTCAAGATGGCGGAGGATTAAGACGTAGAGATCACCTTCTTCCTCAAAAATACATCAGAAATACATCTACATGTGGAACAACTCCTACAGAACACCTACCGAACGCTGGCAGAAGACCTCAGACTTCCCAAAAGCCGTGTGGCTGACAAGGTCTTCACGCTCCAGCCAGGTGTCAGGCCTGTGCCTCTGAGGTGGGAGAGCCACGTTCAGGACATTGGTCCACCAGAGACCTCCCGGCTCCACGTAATATCAGATGGAAAAAGCCCTACTAGAGATCCCCCATCTCAACGCTAAGACCTAGCTCCCCTCAACGACCAGCAAGCTACAGTGCTGGACACTCTATGCCAAACAACTAGCAAGAGAGGAAACAACCTCGCCCATTAGCAGAGAGGCTGCCTAAAATCATAATAAGGTCACAGGCACCCCAAAACACATCACGGGACGTGGTCCTGCCCAGCAGAAAGACAAGATCCAGCCTCATCCACCAGAACACAGTCACCAGTCCCCCCTACCAGGAAGCCTACATAACCTACTGAACTGACCTTAGCCACCGGGGGCAGACACCCAAAACAATGGGAACTACAAACATGCAGGCTGCAAAAAGAAGATCCCAAACACAGTAAGTTAAGCAAAATGAGAAGACAGAGAAACACACAGCAGATGAAGGAGCAAGGTGAAAAAACCCACCAGACCAAACAAATGAAGAGGAAATAGGCAGTCTACCTGAAAAAAGAATTCAGAGTAATGATAGTAAACATAATCCAAAATCTTGGAAATAGAATGGAGAAAATAAAAGAAATGCTTAATAAGGACCTAGAAGAATTAAAGAGCAAACAAGCAATGATGAACAACACAATAAATGAAATTAAAAATTCTCTAGAAGGAATCAATAGCAGAATAACTGAGGCAGAAGAACGGATAAGTGACCTGGAAGATAAAATAGTGGAAATAACTACCACAGAGCAGAATAAAGAAGAAAGAATGAAAAGAATTGAGGACAGTCTCAGAGACTTATGGGACAATATTAAATGCACCAACATTCAAATTATAGGGGTCCCAGAAGAAGAAGAGAAATAGGAAGGGTCTGAGAAAATATTTGAAAAGATTATAGTTGAAAACTTCCCTAACATGGGAAAGGAAATAGTCAATCAAATCCAGGAAGCACAGACAGTCCCAGACAGGATAAATCCAAGGAGAAACATGCCAAGACACATATTAATCAAACTGTCAAAAATTAAATACAAAGAAAAGATATTAAAAGCAGAAAGGGAAAAAAAACAAATAACATATAAGGGAATCCCCATAAGGTTAACAGCTGATCTTTCAGCAGAAACTCTGCAAGCCAGAAAGGAGTGGCAGGACATATTTAAAGTGATGAAAGGGAAAACCCTACAACCAAGATTACTCTACCCAGCAAGGATCTCATTCAGATTAAATGGAGGAATTAAAACCTTTACAAACAAGCAAAAGTTAAGAGAATTCAGCACCACAAAACCAGCTTTACAACAACAGCTAAAGGAACTTCTCTAGGCAGGAAACAGAAGAGAAGGAAAAGACCTACAATAACAAACCCAAAACAATTAAGAAAATGGTAATAGGAACATACATATTGATAATTACTTTAAATGTAAATGGATTAAATGCTCCCACTGAAAGACATAGACTGGCTGAACGGATACAAAAACAAGACCTGTATATAGGCTGTCTACAAGAGACTCACTTCAGAGTGAGGGACACATACAGACTGAAAGTGAGGGGATGGAAAAAGATATTCCATGAAAATGGAAATCAGAAGAAAGCTGGAGTAGCAATTCTCATATCAGACAAAATAGACTTTAAAATAAACATTATTACAAGAGACAAAGAAGGACACCACTCCATAATGATCAAGGAATCAATCCAAGAAGAAGATATAACAACTGTAAATATTTATGCACCCAACATAGGAGCACCTCAATACATAAGGCAAATACTAACAGCTATAAAACGGGAAATCGACAGTAACACAATCATAATAGGGGATTTTAACACCCCACTTTCACCAATGGACAGATCATCCAAATGAAAATAAATAAGGAAAACAAGCTTTAAATGATACATTAAATAAGATGGACTTAATTGATATTTATAGGACATTCCATCCAAAAACAGAATACATTCTCAAGTGCTCATGGAACATTCTCCAGGATAGATCATATCTTGGGTCACAAATCAAGCCTTGGTAAATTTAAGAAAATTGAAACCGTATCAAGTATCTTTTCCAACCACAATGCTGTGAGACTAGATACCAATTATAAGGAAAAATACGTAAAAAATACAAACACATGGAGCCTAAACAATATGCTACTAAATAACCAAGACATCACTGAAGAAATCAAAGAGGAAATCAAAAAATACCTAGAAGCAAATGACAATGAAAAAACAACAACCCAAAACTATGGGATGAAGTAAAAGCACTTCTAAGAGGGAAGTTTATAGCAATAGAGTCCTACATCAAGAAACAAGAAACATCTCAAATAAACAACCTAACGTTACACCTAAAGCAATTAGAGAAAGAACCAAAAAAACCCAAAGTTATCAGAAGGAAAGAAATCATAAAGATCAGATCAGAAATAAATGGAAAAGAAATGAAGGAAACAATAGCAAAGATAAATAAAACTAAAAGGAGATGAACAAAATTGATAAACCATTAGCCAGACACATCAAGAAAAAAAGGGAGAAGAGCCTAATCAATAGAATTAGAAATGAAAAAGGAGAAGTAACAACTGACACTGCAGAAATACAAAGGATTATGAGAGATTACTACAAGCAACAATATGCCGATATAATGGACAACCTGGAGAAACTGGACAAATTCTTAGAAAAGCACAACCTTCCAAGACTGAACCAGGAATAGAAAATATAAAGAGATCAATCACAACCACTGAAATTGAAACTGTGATGAAAAATCTTCCAACGAACAAAAGCCCAAGACCAGATGGCTTCACAGGCGAATTCGATCAAACATTTAGAGAAGAGCTAACACCTATCCTTCTCAAACTCTTCCAAAATATAGCAGAGGGAGGAACACTCCCAAACTCATTCTACGAGGCCACCATCACCCTGATACCAAAACCAGACAAGTATGTCACAAAGAAAGAAAACTACAGGCCAATATCACTGATGAACATAGATGCAAAAATCCTCAACGAAATACTAGCAAACAGAATCCAACAGCACAGTAAAAGGATCATACACCATGATCAAGTGGGGTTTATTCCAGGAATGCAAGGATTCTTCAATATATGCAAATCAATCAACGTGATACACCATATTAACAAATTGAAGGAGAAAAACCATATGATCATCGCAATAGATGCAGAGAAAGCTTTCGACAAAATTCAACACCCATTTATGATAAAAACCCTGCAGAAAGTAGGCATAGAGGGAACTTTCCTCAACATAATAAAGGCCATATATGACAAACCCACAGCCAACATCATCCTCAATGGTGATAAACTGAAAGCATTTCCACTAAGATCAGGAACAAGACAAGGTTGCCCACTCTCACCACTCTTATTCAACATAGTTTTGGAAGTGTTAGCCACACCAATCAGAGAAGAAAAGGAAATAAAAGGAATCCAAATCGGAAAAGAAGAAGTAAAGCTGTCACTGTTTGCAGATGACATGATACTATACATAGAGAATCCTAATGATACTACCAGAAAACTATTAGAGCCAATCAATGAATTTGGTAAAGTAGCAGGATACAAAATTAATGCACAGAAATCTCTGGCATTCCTATACACTAATGATGAAAAATCTGAAAGAGAAATTAAGGAAACACTCCCATTTAACACTGCAACAAAAAGAATAAAATATCTAGGAATAAACCTACCTAAGGAGACAAAAGACCTGTATGCATAAAACTATAAGACACTGATGAAAGAAATTGAAGATACAAACAGATGGAGAGATATACCATGTTCCTGGATTGGAATAATCAACATTGTGAAAATGAGTACACTACCCAAAGCAATCTACAGATTCAACGCAATCCCTATCAAACCACCAATGGCATTTTTCACAGAACTAGAACAAAAAATTTCACAATTTGTATGGAAACACAAAAGACCCCGAATAGCCAGAGCAATCTTGAGAAGGAAAAATGGAGCTGGAGGAATCAGGCTCCCTGACTTCAGACTGTACTACAAAGCTACAGTAATCAAGACAATATGGTACTGGCACAAAAACAGAAATATAGATCAATGGAACAGGATAGAAAGCCCAGAGGTAAACCCACGCACATATGGTCAACTTATCTTTGATAAAGGAGGCAAGAATGTACAGTGGAGTAAAGACAGCCTCTTCAATAAGTGGTGCTGGGAAAACTGGACAGCTACATGTAAAAGAATGAGATTAGAACACTCCCTAACAGCATGCACAAAAATAAACTCAAAATGGATTAAAGACCTAAATGTAAGGCCACACACTATCAAACTCTTAGAGGAAAACAGGCAGAACACTCTATGACATAAATCACATCAAGATCCTTTTTGACCCACCTCCTAGAGTAATGGAAATAAAAACAAAAATAAACAAATGGGACCTAATGAAACTTCAAAGCTTTTGCACAGCAAAGGAAACCATAAACAAGACAAAAAGACAACCCTGAGAATGGGAGAAAATATTTGCAAACGAATCAACTGACAAAGATTAATCTCCAAGATATACAAGCAGCTCATGCAGCTCAATATCAAAAAAACAAAAAACCCAATCCAAAAGTGGGCAGAAAACCTAAATAGATACTTCTCCAAAGGAGATATACAGATTGCCAACAAACACATGAAAGGATGCTCAACATCACTAATCATTAGAGAAATGCAAATCACAACTACAATGAGGCATCACCTCACACCAGTCAGAATGGCCATTATCAAAAAATCTACAAACAAGAAATGCTGGCGAGGGTGTCGAGAAAAGGGAACCCTCTTGCACTGTTGGGGGGAATGTAAATTGATACAGCCACTATGGAGAACAGTATGGAGGTTCCTTAAAAAACTAAAAATACAACTACCATATGACCCAGCAATCCTACTACCAGGCATACACCCTGAGAAAACCATAATTCAAAAAGAGTCGTGTAACACAGTGTTCATTGCAGCTCTATTTACAATAGCAAGGACATGGAAGCAACCTAAGTGCCCATCATTGGATGAATGGATAAAGAAGATGTGGCACATATGTACAATGGAATATTACTCAGCCATAAAAGGAAACGAAATTGAGTTATTTGTAGTGAGGTGGATGGACCTAGAGTCTGTCATACAGAGTGAAGTAACTCAGAAAGACAGAAACAAATACTGTATGCTAATACATATATATGGAATCTAAAAAAAAAAAAAATGGTTCTGAAGAACCTAGGGGCAGGACAGGAATAAAGACGCAGACGTAGAGAATGGACTTGAGGACACGGGGAGGGGGAAGGGTAAGCTGGGATGAAGTGAGAGAGTGGCATGGACGTATATACACTACCAAATGTAAAATAGATAGCTAGTGGGAAGCAGCCACATAGCACAGGGAGATCAGCTCACTGCTTTGTGACCACCTGGAGGGGTAGGGAGGGTGGGAGGGAGACGCAAGGGGAGGAGATATGGGGATATGTATATATATATATAACAAAGCTGATTCACTTTGTTCAAAAGTGGAAACACACCACTGTAAAGCAATTATACTCCAATAAAGATGTTAAAAAGAGAAAAAAACTAAAATGGAACAGTACGGAACAACAGACAATTTGTGGTAATTAAAAATCCTATATATACATATATATGTATATATTGTGGGATATATATACATATACATATATACATCATAATTCAATGTCTCAGAAGATAACAGTTGAACAAATCTCCCAGGGAAGCAAGTAGCAGTAGTAGTTTTGGGGTGTAAGCCACTGGAATGTGGCCACACCAGCTGCTCCCACCGGAGCTGTGCCACATCAGGGGGAACTGAGCTTCCAGGGCACCATATAAATTTACTCCCTCCTAAATGGTCTGAAGCAGACAGAAACTTTCACGCTATTGTTCCTTCCTCCTCTCACACAGTGCCAAAGCATTCTTATCAACCGGAGCATTTACTTCATTAGATAGACAGTTGGAATACAGGATGGCAGATATCTCTAAATTCAGTTCAGTCCATATAGACACTACCCTGAAGCAGGGAGGAGGGAAAATCCTCAGAAATGTCCCATTCACTGTGTAACATGCACTGCAAAGCAAAGGGGCATTTTCCCCCTGCATTTCCTGCTTCCACAGTCAGTTCCAAATAAATGATTAAAACATAGGAAAACATGACTCTTTGTCACCCATCACTGTGGTGTAATGATCGCTTCAGTCACGAAGGAGTCTACTCCGCTAAGGAAACACACTGCCTGGAAAATGTAATGTTTCATATTCATGCATCTGTGCTCTTAAATGCTTTCTTGGCACCACTGTATTTTGTATGATTAATTTTCCACTAGATTTACAAAGGAATAAAAGTCCTTCTTTATAGAAGTTTGACTTGTATTTCCTGAGTAATTCCTGACACCAAATGCTGAAATTATGCTTTACCTTTCAGCAGAGGAAAAACACGTTTCTCTAGCTAGACATTTTTATTTGGACGTTATCTTTTCTAACCTAACTCTATGCTTTATCAGATTTATTTAACGAACGCACATATTGGATATGCATTATAATATACTGAGTCTTCAGGCCCATTGCAGTCCTCCTAAACTTCCATATAGAAGGTACAGGGTAAAACTCAGGGTCTCATTTCTCTGGCCCAGGACATACAGAACAAGCTTGGTTGTACATACAGTACAACCATCAGGGTACAATTCCAAGTGTGTAAACAGGAGAGCTCTGTAGGAGAACGGCATGACACTGAGCTGGGCTTGCTGTCCATTCTCAGAATGCAGAATAATCCCTCTTTTCTGAATTTGAGTCAGGGTCATGGAAAAGTAACAGAAACTTCAATGTCCTGTGTCAAATGAAGAACCAGCAAGTAAGCTGTACATCACAGGTGCCACGCATATATATCAGGAGGCACTATATTTTGTAGACAGTAAATGTAGAACAGAACCAAAGCAAAACAGACACCGCTTCCTCTCACCTGCCCCTAACCCACCCTGCCCTGAGCAAATGCTTACAGACAAACCCACAAAATAAGATTCATTACATGTAAGATAGGGCCCAAGAATCTCTATCTCTGAAAACCCCCAGTGATAATCAACTAGGGGGCCACCTTTCTAAGTCATCATTTAAGTCCCTTCCAGGGCTTTGGTAGATAGAAGATATGGCCTGTGCTCTCCAGGAGCTTGAAATATAGTTAGACAGTTAAGACACAACAGAGCAGTATGTGTTATATGAGCTATAGGAGTATCATACATAATGCAAGTTCTAGGAATATAAAGGTTCAGAAGCTCATTTCTGGAGGAGGAAGACCCCGAGATAAGTCTCAAAGAATTTTTAGAATATGCAAAGGCAGGAGAGACGGAGGAGGCCATTCCTGGAGACAGATACAAAAAGAGCACTGGAGGGTGCTGCGGGAGGCCCAGTGTACATGCAGATGAATGCCGGCTATGAGCGCTGCCAGCTGGGTCTTGACACAACAACTCTCCCCTCTGGAGAGTTTTCACCCAGGTTGGTTTACCTTATGATGTCCTGCAGGGGGAAGAAGATGAGTACTCAGCCTACTACACTGATGTAGACAGCCTGGTGTATCTTTCAAGACCTAATTCAAATCTAGCCTCTTTCATAAAGCCGTCTCAGGTCAACCCAAACCTATTATCTTTTTCCTCCTCTGAACTCAGCTAGAGATGAATCAAGAGCACTTAATCCAGCTCCCTTCTATTACATAACACCATCCTGAAAGGTTCAGTTGCTTGCCCCATGTTGCACAGGTAGAAGAGCCAAGCGAAGTAGACCTCTGGTCTCTTGTTGAGAGCCCAACGTTCTCTGCAGTGGTTGCCTATGGTTGACGGAAGTTGGAGGGGCTAAGGGGTGATGGGGTATGGAGTTTTCTTCTGCGGTGAAAAAGATGTTCTAAAATTGATTTTGGAGACAACTGTGCAATTCTGTCCAAGAGCCACTAAATTGTACACTTCAAATGGGTGAATTGTATAGCATGTGATTCATCTCAATAAAGCTGTTAATAAAAATAGGGTCAGACTTCCACTTTCAGGAAGATGGAGTAGACATACTTTTCCCTCTTCCTCCTGACAAGTATAACTAAAACCCCTGGACATGGTGTATAAAAACAACATAAGAAGACTCTGATAGGTAGAGAGAAGACAGACATTCGAGAATATTATAGATAATTCAATATTCTGAAAAGTTGTTCCAGTAACCCACAGAAAGGCAGAAAAAAAGAATATTAAAAAAAATACAGAACAAATCAAAAATTAAGATGGCAGATTTAAGCCCTAAAATATGTAAAAAGTTATATTAAATGGTCTAAATACATCAACTAAAAAGACAGACTGGCAGAGTCGATTTTTAAAAATGACCCAACTATATGCTCTCTGCAAAAAACTCACTTTAAATGTAATATAGGCAGGTAGCAAGAAAAAAGATAAGAATATATCATGCAATTATTAATATAGCTATCCTTGCTTTCCTTTGATATTAGACAAGTAGACTTTAGAGCAAGGAAAATTACCAGAGACCAAAAAAAAAAAAAAAAAAAAAAGACATTATATAATGATAAAAGGGATAATCTACAAAAAAGACACAGCAATCCTACTTATGCATGCTTTTAACAATAGAGTTGTAAAACTGATAGGGAAAAAAAGAAATCCACAATCATACTTTGAGCCTACTGTCAATATAGATGTAACTACTCAGAAAATCAACAAGGATGTAGAAGAACTTAATAACACATCAACCAACAGGACCTAATAAACATTTATAGAGCATTCCACCCAAAAGCAGCAGAATGTACATACTTTTCAAGCACCCACAGAACATATATCAAGATAGACCATATTCTGGACCATAAAACAAACCTCAACTCAGAACAGCTGGTATTATATAGAGTTGATATTCACAATGAAATCAAACTGAAAATCAATAGCAGATAACATAAAAATCTCCAAACACTTGAAAATGAAATACTTCTGAATAATCCATGGGTCACAGAGGAAGTCTCAAAGGAAATATAAAAATATATTGAACTGAATGAAAATGAAAATACAACATATAAAAATTTGTGGGACACAGCTAAAGCAGTGCTAAGAAGGAAATTTATAGCACTAAATGAACATGTTAGAAAAGAGAAGTCTCAAATCAACAATCTAAGCTCTTGCCTCAAGAACCTAAAAAAGAACAAGATAAACTCAAAGCAAACAGGGAAGAAAATAAAGAACAAAAATCAATTGAAAGTAGGAAAACAATTGTGAAGTTAATAGGAAAAAAACTGGTCCTTTGAAAAGATCAATAAAATTGTCAAACCTCAAGCAAGACTGGCAAAGAAAGAAAACACAAATTATCAATAGCAGGAATGAAACATGTGATATCACTACAGACTCTGCAGACTTCAAAAGGATAATAAGCGAATGCTAGGAATATCTCTGCGAGCATAAATTCAACAACTTAGATGAAATGGACCAATTTCTCAAAAACGAACTATCACAACTCATCCAGTATGAAATACAAAACTTGAATAAGCCTGTAACTATTAAAGACATTAAGTTATAGTTTTAGAACTCCCAAAAGAGAATTTGCAAGGCCAAGATGGTTTCACTGGACAATTCTACCAAACATTTAAAGAAGAGTTCATATCAATTCTACATAATCCCTCTCAGCAAACAGAATAGGAGAGAACACTTCCCAATTCATTTTATGAAGGCAGTATTGCCCTGATACCAAAACCAGACAGTATTTTTAAAAATCACAAATATACTCATAAATATAGATGCAAAAAAATCCTTAACAAAATAGCATATAGAATTCAGCAACACATAAGAATTACATGTCATTTATACCTCAATTTTGTAATTCTTTATTTAAAAAAAAAGACTTATACACCATGACAAACTGGGGTTTATTCTAGCCTGGTTCAACATTTGATAGTCAAACAGTATAATCCACTATATTACTAACAGCCTAAGAAGAAAAATCCCTGATCCTACCAATTAATATGGAAAATGCATTCAATAAAACTCAATATCCATTCATCATTTAAAAAAAAAGAAAGAAAAAGAAAAACCTCTCAGTAAGGAGAGAGAACTTCTTCAACTTGATCCATAGATTCTACAAAAACCCACAGCTAACAGACTTAATTGTGAATGAATGACTGCTTTCTCCGTAAGTTCAGGAACAGGGCAAGGATGCTTGCTTCCACCACTTTTATCCATAACTGTACTGGAATTTCTACCCAGTGTAATAAAGCAAAACAAACAAATAAAAGGCACACAGATTGGAAAGGAAGAAATAAGTCATCCCTGACTGCAGATGACACAATTGCCTATGTGAAAAATTCCCAAACCTCTACAAAACAAAACCTTTCTAAAACTGAGTCTGCAGAGTCACAGAATACAAGGTAAACAAACAAAATTGTATTCCCATATACTAGCAATGAACACTAGGGACACTGGAAGTTAAAAAAACAATAGCATTTAGTGTTATTCAAGAAAATAAAATTTAAAAACAAACAACATGGTGTTAATCTAATAGTCTCCACTGGAAATAACCCAGATGTCCTTCAACAAGTGAATGGTTAAACTGTGGAATACCTATACCGTGGCATACTGCTCAGCAATAAAAAGGAATGAACTATTGAGACAACAACTTGATAGCTATCCAAGGAATCTGCTGAGTACAAAGAACTAATCCCAAAAGGTTATATACTGTCTAATTCTATTTAGACACCATTCTTGAAATGACACAGTCATAGAAATGTTGAAGAGCTCAGTGGTGGCCTGGAGTTAGGTAGGAGGCCGAAGGGGTAAGGAAGTGCGTGTGGCTATAAAACGGCAACACGAAGCATCCTTGTGGTAATGGAAAAGTTCTGTATCTTGACTGTATCAATGTCAGTATCTCGGTTGTGATGTTGTGTTATAGTGTTGCAAGATGTTCCCAAAGGGGTAAACGGGGTGATGGGTATATGGGATCTCTGCCTTATTTCTTACAGTTGCATGAAAATCTACTATCTTGACATACACAAACTCAAAATTAATTTTTTTTTTTTTGGCGGTACGTGGGCCTCTCGCTGTTGTGGCCTCTCCCATTGCGGAGCACAGGCTCCGGATGCACAGGCTCAGCGGCCATGGCTCACAGGCCCAGCCCCTCCGCGGCATGTGGGATCTTCCCGGACCAGGGCACGAACCCGTGTCTCCTGCATCGGCAGGCGGACTCTCAACCACTGCGCTACCAGGGAAGCCCCTCAAAATTAAAATTTTAATTTAAAAAGGTGGCATGCTTCATGAAATAACATGCATACAATTTTGAACAAGCAAACTTTTTTTTTTTTTTAATCTAAATATCTTGTTCTGGATACTCATCCAGCCTCATTGTTCTGCAGGGCTGCTAGGGGCAGCATAGTGGACAAAGGATAAGGAAGGTCACACACCTAGAAGTCACTGCCTGGCCTTGAAAGTCACTCAATCAACTCCAAGTTCGACAAAATGCCCCCCACCCCCCACCCACAGACCTCACAGAGCTCTAACCAAGATAAGCAGGATGACACCTGTGACAAGGATTGAATTTCTCAAGAGATTTATTAAGCGAGAAATCGATGTCTGTGGTGGTCATGATTGAAGTTTGAAGGAAGGGAAGGTAATTCACACTAGGGATTTCCCCATGCCAACAATTTGCAAGTGGAAAAGTGAAACAGGAATTGAAATAGAAAGGTGAAAAGGAAAGGTTTTAGTCCCAAATTGCATGGGACTAAATGCAATTTGGGACTAAAGCCAATTGGTGGGGGGACTAATTGCTTCCCAGACCCCACCACCTACAGGCACAGGACCTCAAGAAATCCCTTCAGGATGTACGTTGTCTATAACACAGAATCCAATTTCAATTATGTGGTATCTCCTGTCATATCAAATTGTCTCATTAAATCATTTTATATATTCTAAATTTAGCAATAGTCTGCGTTCACACACAGCTTTCTCAATTTGAAAACTTTATCTTAGAGTCATTCCAATGCCAACACTACCCTCTAGTGGCTAGGACAGGAAACTAGGTGGATACAGGGGAACTTGCCTGTTTGGTCAGTTTTCTTTGTCATATTGAGAGCACTCTCCTCAACCAAAGCAGCTTCACAAAATAACTTTCTTTTTGCTAAAAACTAAATCATCCTACGGTATCATGGACAAGCACGTTAGAACAGTATTCGTAAGAAGGTTCGCTAATATGACTACGTTTAAGCCTCACTGAGTAATAGCTAAATTTATCCCAGATTTTAAAGATTTATGATAGGATTCTGTTTAAATGTTCCTTATACGTTTGCAATATCATTTTACAAAAATGAAACATTTGCCCACAACTCTAGGAATACCTATGGTGTAAGATGAGTATGTAGGTTTCCATTGCCATTTAAGGAAGAAAGGATGATTCTGCCTCTTCAGAAGGCAAGATGTTTGGGAGTTATGTGGAGTAAAGGACACATGGTTTGGAGGACCCCAGATACAAGTTTAGATCTAGCCCTGCTATTAGTTAAGGATCTTCATCAAGTCCCTCGATTTGATGATGCCTTAGTTGCCCCGTCTATAAAACTGGGAATAAAAATAATTACCTGGCTCACAGAGTGGGAGAAATTTTATGATTCCTGGCATAGAACAGCTTCTTAATAAATCATGTCTATCGTTAGAAATAAGTCTGTATCCGTTTACACATGCCGGAGAAACTAAAGCTATACATGAAAAGTCATTAGGAAGAATCATGAAAAATAATTTCTTTTCCAATATAATGACCAACATAGGAACATAAGACCCTATCTCCAAATGCTATATCTTTTAGTAATTCTTTGAAATAATAGCATTTACTGTATGATAACCACTGTTTTCAATACTTCACATGAAATATTTAATCCTACAAATATCCTACCAGAAAATGAGCAACAGAAAGGTCAAGGTCTCATGGCTTTATGTGGCCCAATGGGCACTTGAACCCAGACACTTAACTCCAACTGCACCCTGCTACTACTATGTGGTATCACCTCCCTCAGGCAACCCAAAGCATGTAGAGGGGAATGTTGACTTAAGACTTGTGTTATCACTGATGGCTTACTCTTTTTTTTTTTTACATCTTTATTGGAGTATAATTGCTTTACAATGGTGTGTTAGTTTCTGCTGTATAACAAAGTGAATCAGTTATACATATACATATATCCCCATATCTCTTCCCTCTTGCGTCTCCCTCCCTCCCACCCCCCCAGGCGGTCACAAAGCACCGAGCTGATCTCCCTGTGCTCTGCGGCTGCTTCCCACCAGCTATCTACCTTACGTTTGGTAGTGTATATATGTCCATGCCTCTCTCTCGCTTTGTCACAGCTCACCCTTCAACACGTAAGACCAGGCTGACTGGTTTTAGAGGATAGAGAAGTGAGCTACCACCCAAGAATCAAAATATGAATTTCTAATAAAAAATTCTTCCTACCCACTCAATTTATTTGCTTGCCATGCAAAGAAAAATGAACAAGCAAACTGCTCTCGTTTGTTCAGCATTTTACGGTGAGTGGGTCCTTCCAACTCCGGAAGACTATTTCCCTCCTCACAATAATGCTGACACAGGAAAGTGTTATCCCTCACTTTAGAGACCCGAGGCCGAGATGGTTACGCGCATCACCCAAGATCACAGAACCAGGAAATGTCAGAACTATGACCCTTAAACCCCATCCTTCGCTGCCAATCCTGTTCTTTCCCCTACAAGGTCTCTGTAAACAAAGTCTCTAGAAAATCCTGTTTCTAAGTAGATCTTGAAGCCTACTTTCAACACTGCCAGCAATGGAAAAGCCAGTCTTTATTAGGGGAGGAATGCAAACAAGTTGGAAGTTGATCAGGCCAGAGTTCCACATTTTTAAGGAGCCACGGTTGCCTTTTCCTGTTCCTAAGTCAGCCATGGCTCCTCCAAGCCACAGAGAGATTAGGACAGGGGAAGCAGGTAGATGTGAATCCTCACGTCTACCTTTAAATCCATCAGCACGTAGAAACAAGTCTTCATCTGCCAGCTCTCAGGATCAGTAACTGCACTGCTGCATTTGGAGAACACACATCCTACTTTGCCTTACAATCGGGAGGCAATGGAATTGCTATTTTCAGAACTTCCAGTAAAATCTGAAGGTGGTGGAGAGGCTTTTCCCAAAATCATCACGTCAGTATTCTAGTAGCTCATCCTACCCCAGTGTTCCTCAGGCCCACATCTATATATTCAAGTTCTATCTATCACATCCGAATACCTCATCTTCAAAAGATATTTTAGGTGCTAAGTTGGAAGGGTCCAGTTCCTTGAAATCGCTATTCTGCGTCTTGGAAAACCTATCAACTATCCATGTTTATAATCTTCACTCAAAATGAAACCATACTGAAGGGGAAAAAACCCTCTCAAGATAAAATTGGCTGCCTGTGCCCCAGGTGCCATGATGTCCTATGGTGGAGGTGGGAAGCTTCAGTGGCTTTTCAATTCAAGAGGCAAAGTCACCCTCAAGCATACAGGGACAACGGAGACTACACTTTCCAAAGTTGCCTGGCAAATTATCTTGTCCCCTACTAAAACAGAAACAAATCCCTACAGATATATGCAGCTGCGAGCAATTACTCATCTCCATTAAACACTCACTTAAAAGACTAATACAAACAACCCACTGCCTACACCTGTGGGAGGAAAGTAAACACGTTATAAGGGGAAAAGGCAACATCTACATTAAAAAAAAACCAACCTGTTTATAAAAGCCTGTAAATGGTCATTTCCAGAACACCAATATTAACTAATCAAGGCATCAAATTCTTCTTGTTAGTGACCTGGGTTACTCACAGAATAAGCAATCTACTGCTTCTGTTGCTAAATATTGTCAATTTCTTATTACATAAAATACATCTCATGCTATTCTTTAAAAATGGCATAAAATTAACAATTTGGGAGAGATTTTAGGGCCCAGTAATAGCCTCCAACTTCCGCCCAGGGACAGAAAAATGTGTGCTTAAAGGTTTCACAAAGCAACAAAATCTGTGCAGGGCACGAATGTGAGATACATAGGTCTGGACATGACCTATGATCCAGGCAGCATGCTGGGAACATTTCATGGGTTATTTTATTTTCACCACAAATATACAATGTTGTTAGTATCATTTTCAAAGTTCAGAGAAGTGAGGTAACCTGTCCTTGTTTGCACAGCTTGTGAACAACCATACAGGACTTGGAATCATCTTACTCCCAAGCCCAAAGTCTTAATCACTCTGCTGGTCTACCTCAGGGGCTGAGTGTTTAAGACACAGAATCTCAAATTGGGCTGCATGTTGGAATCAGCTGAAGGGTTTTTTTTTAATACTAATATCTGGATTCAACCCCCAGGGAATTTGATTAAATAAATTTCAAATCTGTCCTTGACTTTGGGTTTTTTTTCTAAAATTTCCCAGGTAATCCACTTGTGTTTGTGAATTGCTGGTGTAATATAACCAGTAGGGCTCCTGCATTTCTTTTCTCTTTATATCGGGTGCTGGAAATGGAAGCAGTTTAGCACAGGGCTTAAGAGAATTGGTTGGGGGTCATTTGGATCTGGGTCTGAATCTCAGCTCTGTCACTTGCTGGTTTTATAATTTGGGCAAAATTAACCTCGCGAAACCTCAGTTTTCTCATCTATAAAATGGAAACTCAGTTAATATGTGTTTATTTAAGGGCTTGGCATGATGCCAGCAGGCAGTAAGAATTCCAAGAATGTCACTATTATTATTACTATCATCATCTTTGAAATATTATATAACTTATCAGTTTAGTGAGTTTGTAAAATCAAGATATGAAATTATGCATAAAATAACACTATTAATGTTGATAACCATCCTGGTGATTACCCATTGGAGTTTGTAAGATATATTCACTTGTCACCTCATTTAATACTCATCACATCTCTGACATTATTATTCCATATTATAAGTGAAAATGAAGTCCAGGGGTACTAATTTCACACAGTTCCAAAGGGGCAGAACCAGAATTTGAATCGACTGTAAAGATGCTTCAGGTTCAAGTAACACTTCATACAAACTGAAAGTGGTATTTTTTTCAGAAACATCAAAAAGCATGTAAGAGTTTTTCTTCAATGTAGACTCCTCATTCTAAACAATTTGAGGTTATCTTTTGAATTGCCTGTAGAGCTAGTTTTTAAGTACAACATAAAACCACTCTCACGTTGTTCTTTATTTTATATGCTAAGTATTAACCAGTTTGATTACTCAATCCACTGTGCTTACTTTTAAATGATATTTCTTTGAATATGGATTGGTTTTCAGAAAATGGACAGAGTTTTCAATCAATGAGCATGTTCAAAGGGATTTGCCTCAGATTCTGCAGGTAGTTTCAGAAATGGAATTTCAAAATTGATGAAGCTATAATAGCATCCTACCAAAATGACTGGAAGAGATTGAACGTCTTTGGGTGGACAATGTCTGGTTTGTTTTCAATTCAAGTTTCCTCATTTTATTGCAGCAGCTTATATATGTCTAGAGTTTCTAAGAAGGCACAAGTTAGACCTCAGGAAACTACTTTTACAATCCAATGACTAGGATTGTTACAGGAAAAAAAAAATCCAGTTTTATTTTCACTTTGGATTCCAGTCAGTCCAAAGGCCCAAAAATCTTTTTCTTCAACTGGGAGACATTTTTCCCCTGATGCACACAGATGAAATCACCTGACTTCATTTTTCTTTGACTTTATAGAAATGACCTCTGTAAGGATATCCTGGAGGTTTACTAATTCTCACAATAATTTTCTTTACATTTTAATAGCTCCTTCTAAAGTTATACAACTATATTTCTATCAAACCTGTAATCTTTATGGAATTGAGGATATTCTAAAAAATGCCTGAAAACTAATCTCATAAAGTTGCCCCTAAGTAAATATGTATGAAATACATGGAAAGAAAAATTAAGGACCAATATAGGCAGCAAACGGAAATTATGTCCAAAGACTATTATAACTAGAAGGGGTACTAGAGATCATCCAGTCCAACTCACCTACCCCTACCCATGAGTTAAACTGAGCCTGAGAAGTGTTGAAGGACTTGTCTGCAGTATGGGGACGATATAACTCTTAAAATGTATCTTCTGACTCTTAGGGTCAGGCCCTACATCAATGTTTGCATTGCTCCAAACATTAATTATAAGACAGCTCCTTCAATTACAACAAGTTTTGAAAGCATGATCATAATGAGATATTATAAAGATGAGGGAAAAAACACTAATGTTGAGTCCAAGAAGTGTTAAACTCCAGGGGCTAGAGAATCAATAGATTCCTCTGGTTTACAAAGGGACTTGGAGGTCATCTAATCCTCAGTTACTTTACAAATAAGGAATCTACATGCAGAAGAGATGGCATAACTAAAAAGTAACAGTAATAGCATACACTGACTTCTGCTCTGAGTTGAGCCCTTTCCTAAGCCACTGATATGCATATTCTCATTTTTTCTCACAACAGCCTCATCAGGTAGGTCCTATTAATAGCCCTGTTTGTAAAAGAGGAAATTGAACAAAAGAGTGTCATTACCAAGGTTGCATGGCTGTTGTGGTAGGCAGTCTTCTGAAATGGCCCCCTGGTATTCATATTTACTAGTGACTGATTTCTAACAAATAGAATACAGCCAAAGTGATGGGATATCACCTCTGAGATTAGGTTACAAAAAAATGACTGGAGTTAGTGGCCTTCTCTCTCTAGTTCTTCTAGCTTGCTCGCTCCAGTGAGGCTAGATGCACAACGTGAGCTGCTCTATGGAAAGTCCACATGGCATGGGACTGAGGGGTGGCTTCTGGCCGAGAGCCGGCAGTAAACCGAGTCCCTCAATCCAACGGCCCAAAAGAGGATGAATCCTACCAACAACCAGGTGAGCGAGCTTAGAATTAGAAGCTAATCTACCCTCAGTTGAGTCTGGAGATGACCACAACCCAAGCCAACACCTTGACTGCAGCTAGTGAAGATGCAAGTAAGGATTCGTGACACACAGAAACTGAGGAATAATATTGTTTTAAGCCACTAATGTTTGGGATAATTTGTTATGCAGCAGCAATTTGATAAATAATACAGCTACAAAATTGAAATCTCAGGATTTAAGCTCAAGGGCAACTGACATCTCCCATTTCTTAGCTTTTACAATAACGTTACAAGGATAGTTTATGGAAGATCAGAGTCAACCTCAAGTATCATGGCTAATTCACATCTTCATTCATTCATTAATTTTAAAAACATTATTGAACCTCTACTAGGGATAAGAAACACCTAGATTCTATGATATGAAGATGTATAAGACAAGGTTTCCAATCTTATACTATGTAATTTCTATTAGGGAAGAAAAACATGCAAACAAGTAAACATTTCAATTACCACTCAAATTCGAATTACACATACTTATTTTTATGACTATATATGCAGCTCTGGTCTTTCTAGATTTTAGTATAGGTATCCACTGAACATCTAATTCCTACTCTTATGAGTTTTTTTTTTTTTTAGTAGCACTGGGATTAACCCTATTTTACACATACACAATGTTATTTACTATAAAAACCATTACCCACTTCTATCTCTTCGTTCAACCTAAACACACTAGTATTTTAAATAATGCTTCCTGAAATTAATACAAGAAGCAGACATACAGAAGATGGGGTATTACAAAAGGAACCTATGGGGAAAGAAAGTGAGGTATTTAGAAGTAAAGCACCGAGTAGAAAATAAGGAAATTTTTCAGGGAAATAAAATGCAAGGGTGACAATAAACTTGCCAGAAAAGAGCTGATAGAATTATTGATTGCTGGCTGTAGCTAACCCAAGTGATGACTTTGCTGCTTTCCTCTTAGGTGCAAATGAGGAGAGTTTGCACTAAAATGATAATCCATGGTTTATTTGAAAAGGTATCTGACTTCATTAGCAGAGGATGACGGAGAGGATAATGGCCCTGAAGGTTGACTTTGGGTTCCTACTGGTTTTCAAGAGAATTTGTCTCAGTTTGGTTGATGAGACTGACAGGCTATGAAGTCAAAGTAGTGACAGAATAAAAAATGTGTTTCTCCCTCAAGCTATTGGATAAAGAGCTAAAGATATAGATTTTTCATGAATTTACATTTTAATATTCATAAGTGTTTCTTTCTGCCTCAGACAGCTTACACAGTCTTTCCTTTCCTCATCTTTTCCACTAGCTTTGGCTTACTTTTTGGTTTTACATTTTTATTTGCTTTAACTGCACTAATGCTGTGTGTTCCACCCTACAAATGACTTTTATGGGAAATAAAGCAGTGGTTTTTTTTTTTTTTTTTTAATTCTCTAAAGTGAAAGAACTTCATACACACTAAATTAGCCACACCCTCATCATTCCTGCCAGACTGTGTGCCTAACAGGTAAGTGTCTTCAAGGGAATTATCCACCGAGAACATGAAGATCCCATTGGAGTTTCTGAGTGCCTGTCTTAGCTTAGGCTACCAGAACAAAACACCATAGATTAGGCGGCAATAAGTAACACATTTCCCATGGTTCTGGAGCCTGCGAGTTCAAGATTAGGGTGCCAATACAGTCAGGCTCTGGTGAGAGTGCTCTTCCCGGCTCGCACACGGCTGCCTGCTCCCCGTGCGCTCGCATGGCAGACAGGGAGCAGCTCCAGTCTCCTCCCCTTCTCATAAAAAACACTAATCCAGGGCTTCCCTGGAGGCACAGTGGTTGAGAGTCCGCCTGCCGATGCAGGGGACACGGGTTTGTGCCCCGGTCTGGGAAGATCCCACGTGCCGCGGAGTGGCTGGGCCCGTGAGCCATGGCCGCTGGGCCTGCGCGTCCGGAGCCTGTCCTCCGCAACGGGAGAGGCCACAACAGTGAGAGGCCCGCGTACCGCAAAACAAAACAAAACAAAACAAAACAAAACACTAATCCATCCCATCACTGGAGCTCTACCCTCATGACCTCCTCTAAACCTAATTATCTCCCAAAGGCTCTACTTCCAAATACCATGGCATTGGGGGTTAGAGCGTCAATAAATGGACTTGGGGAGAAACACAAACATGCCGCTTATAACACTGCCTAATATCTTCCCTTTAGGACACTGGGGCTGATGAGTCCACAGTAGAATGAGATGCTCTGCTCAGGCTGTGGGGCTGTGGTCATGAGCTGCTAAGGGCAGACAGTCGGGCCCAGCTTGACTATCTATGAAGCATAAGCACAACTAATAGAACCACCTATGTATGAAGAAAACTAAATGGGACGATTTTAAACAAGTACAACGAATACATAGAACTGACAGAACATAAAGCCAAATAAATGTTGAACACATAAAAGTGGGATAAAAGAATTGGAACGTCACTGAATTTAAGTTAGATATGGAAGTTGTTACATTGAAATGAAAACTCAGCAGAACGAATTAACAGCAGAATGGGCAAAGTTAAATCACAGATTAGTGAGCTGAAAGATTCCTGGGAGAGTTCCTCAACCCAAACATCATGAAGGACATAAGTATAGAAAAAGAAAACATAAAGATAAAAGATATGAAGGACAGTAGGAGTGTCAAAAAAGAGAAAGGGGAGAAATTATTTGAAAAAATGACTGATGAGACTTTTCCAGAAATGAAGACAGACCTGAGGTCACAGATGGGAAGAGTTCCAACTGCAAGGAAGTTTGAGAAGACAGTCATTACTGAGACCCATTCCAATTAAAAAAAATTAAGACGAAGGCTTCTGAAGTACATGAGGGATGCAAATGTCCTTCCAAAAACACTCTGAAATTGATGTCAGTTGTCTCAGCTGCACTGGATACATGAACACAAAGTGCTAGTATCTTCAAACTGCTGAAAAGAAAGATCGTTAACTCTAGAATATTATATCCTACTATGCTAGCATTTGAAAACAAAGACATACTAAATACATTTTCAGACTTGTGAGATGTCAAAAAAACCCCCACCATCACTGAAGCCGTTTGAAAGATGTTCTACAGGAAGAAGAGAAATGAATGCAGAAGGAAGCAAAGAGATACGGGAAGTAAGCAAAAAAAAAAAAAAATTCATGAAGTTCGTGGTTTAAATAAAGAGGAGGACGGAAGATGGAAGGTGGGAAGGACGGAGGCAGAGACAGCGGTGCAGGTGAGGGCGATCGAAAGGGACAACAGGAAAAGAAAAACTACAATTGTAACAATCTGGGAGGGGCAAAAAACACCTTAAAATACTAACAAAGGAATTAGGAAATGGAGGTGGGGCAGGAAGAGGCCATAGGAAGATGAGAGTGTGCTATAAGTCCTACCCTTGTGTTGGTTGGGAGCCATAGTACTGACACACTTTATAAAGTGATAGGGGAAACAACTGAAAATACAGCTTTCAATAACTTAGGAGTAACCAACAGAATAAAAATTAAAGCTCAACTTTCAAGCCTATCCAGAAAGAAATATTTTTTTTGAAGAAAAAGCATAGCAAATAGGAATCACTGAGCTAATTCTGGTATTTTTGTCTTTCAGTCTGTGCAGTAAACCACATTCATAAATTTTCTGATGTTGAATCACCCTTCTCTTGAGAAACTATATTTAATCACGACGCATTAAAAATGCTATTAGATTTGTCTATGCACTATATTAAGATTCTTGTATCTATGTTCATAAAGGAAATGGTCCTATAATTTTATTTTTCTTGTGTTCTTGTCTGGTTTGCATATCAAAGGTAATCTATCCCTGTACAATGATTCAAGCAGCTTTCCTTTTTTTTTTTTTTTTACTATGTTCTGGAAACACTTAGATACAGCAAAGTCAACTTGTGCTTTGAATTACCTATAAAACCCTTTGTGCCTAGCCCATCGTGTGAAGTGGTGGATTCTTGCCATTTTAACGTCTTTAATGGTTAACAGGGTCTCAAGGGTCTTTTCAATCTGGCCCATTTATATCTCCAGATAGATTTTAAGAGGTAGACGACGATATATGGTCCAGCCAAGCTAGCCTACTTGAAGTCGTATCAATGTTACTTTTTCCCCTCTCACTTCTTGTCCTTTGTAGGTATTCTTTCTTCTGCCTGGAATCACCCACCTACACTATCTGCTCAATGCCCACTTGCCTTTTATGCCTCAGCCCGGGCATTTCTCCTCCTGAACGCTTCCTCGATCCACCCTCCAAGGGTCCTACACTGGGGTCTTGTCCATTGGACGGAGTCAACTCTCACAAATACCCCAGTTTCCATTTACACATGTCCTGGTTTCATAGTTGACACATTTTCAAAATCCTCTTAGCTCGAGACCCAAGTGTGGAACACACGCTCCTGCCGCAGCACTCCTGGTCTCTCCTGTTCTGTGGAACCACACTGACCTTGAGACGCAGGAGCCCTTATCAGGTCTCAGCAACCTGAGGAATCTCAAAAGGGAATGTTTTCAATGATTAATATCAATACATAAGAAACAGGTCAAATTGACAGAATCCATCTTTTACAGAACCATCACCTTTCCCGGATGTGCAATCGACCGGCATGCTTGGGTCCACCATCCTCCATTGGCTCAAGCTCTTTGACCCTACCACCATACCTCACAGCCCTGTGATTACCACTATCACAATTCTCCTTACACTGCATTGACATCTGTCCACCTCTGGGTGTGCCACCAGCCTAGAAGTTGGTAACAGCAAACTAAGAGGCCCCTGGGCTGAAGCCAGACCTGGAATCTGAGGTGAGGTGAAGTCCTAGCTACACTCTTTACAAATTCCGTACCTTGGGCGAATGACTTTAGTGCTCTGCCTTACCATCTCTCTATAAAATATGCATGCCTATCTAGCTCACAGGAATTCCTACCATGAAAGGGATAAAATGAGATTTCTCTTATGAAAGTGTCTTATAAACAAAGAATTATACGGATACATTATTCAGTAAGCAAAGAATTGGTGGCTGGCCTTCAAAAGGGCTGCAGTATTTCATAGCTGGCTTGTACCTTTTATGTATTAAGTACAAGAGATAATTTTCTAAATGACAGTCTCCTGGCTTGAAACGTTCATCTAATTCCCCTAGCCAACTAATTAACTCCCTTAGCTAAAAACTCCCGTAGCTAAAAATTGTGCTGACTTCTTAGAGGAAGGACCAGATTTTTTCCATCTGTCTATACGTACAACAGGGTCAAAAAATTTAACTCACACAACTCAGATGTGCAAGGTAGACAAATAATTAGTCTATGATTAATATCATCTTTCTTCCAAGTCCCTAACGTCTTCTCAGTCCACTTTAGACATAATCTGATTCAATCATTTAAATGGTTCCTCAGAATAGCATTCAGTCTCTCTAGGGAAGGATACTCAGCGTCCCAGGTTGCCTCTACCTGCCCCTGCCTCTCTCCCTGACTTGGCGTCAAGGTGGATGGGGGAGTCAAGTATTTGAGTCCCTGGGGACATCGGGGGGGCGTCCCCCGATCTTGTACTGGGGCTCTGTGGGCATTGGCAGGCCTGACCTCTAGAACAATAGTCCTAGTCGGCCTAGGTCCCTGGGCTCTGCTGAAGCTGGTGTCATTTAGGCTCATTCTTCTGACTCAGATGGTGCTCTGTGCTGACTCACCATAGTTTGGCGACTATGGGATTCAGGCCACGAGCTACTTCCATCCTCAGTCGAGGGTCACCGCTGCTGTATCAGCCCCCTTCACGGACCCACTGGCTCTCAATCCTAACAGAGGAATTAGGGCAACTCAGGAAGGCTCAAGTACCAGCTTCTCTACGCTGAGCACTCGGCATGCTTTCCCACAGCCGTGCTCCAGAGAAACAAGGAACAGGGAGCCTTTTCTGTCTGGCATTAGCTTCATTTACCCCACATACCTGTTTCTCTTCAAGCCTAAACCTGGTGAAAGAAAAAGGAGCAGCGCACGTCTTACCATCTTCCTCCTCCCTTTTCTCTCTATTCTCTGCACAGTTTTACAAGACAGCAAACAGAGGCGGCATCCTATTTTTTTTTTAAATTTTTATTGGAGCATAGTTGATTTACAATGTTGTGTTAGTTTCAGGTGTACAGCAAAGTGAATCAGTAATACATATATCCACTCTTTTTTACATTCTTTTCCCATATAGGCCATTACAAAGTATTGAGTAGAGTTCCCTGTGCTATACAGTAGGTGCTTATTAGGCGCCCTCTTAATTCTCCTGCATCCTGTCCTCTCCACCCACCCCCCCTCAGAGGAGCCAGCTGGCGTGAACAAACAAGGCATCTTCCTCACACCTAGAAGGACTCGGCTTATTTGTTGATCCATCCAGTCGTACGTGTGAATATTAAGGGGAGATGAGGGAATGGAAACATTTCTCAAGACCGTATCATGGCTCACAACCTATTTTTAAATATCAAAATCTGAGCATGCCCTTGCTCTTTCCCTCAGCATCTCTTTTGTAGTACATTCTGTTCCCCAGCCCATCCCTCTGCCCCATGGCTGCCTGGGGAAGGCTGAGCTAGAGAGCTTGTATCCAGAAAGGGAAAAGCAGAAAGCGAATTAATAAATTTTGAAGATATTACCCTTGTGACAGACAGGTACATACACTGTGGAGACATACAATGTTTTCATGGAAGGATGAAGAGTAGAATTCAGACATAGACCTCCATCCGGAAGCCTGACTTCCTGAGGCTTCTTGAGCTCTCAGAACAAGGGATTCTCCAGTATTCAGAGAACCTGGAAGATGCAACCTAGAGAGGGTCCAAGTCTTCAGAGTGGTCAACCCTAGTATCAATCTATGGCCACTCTCCCAAAAGCTCCTGATGGTGATGCTGGGGAAGCAGTTGACTAGGGCTATAGCCTGAACCCCTATATTTGTAGCAAGCAGGGGCCACAAACCCAGATGTTCACAGGCAACAGGCTGAGAGCACCTATGTCTGAAGCAGTCGCAGCTACAGGACGTTAGAGGGTGGATGGGGCTTCCGGGGCACCACGGAGTAGAGACTTCTTAAAATTTTTTAAACACTGTTTCTTCCCCACCCAGCTGCCAAAGCATTTAAGGCCAAATATAGCCTGTATTCCACATTTTGCATCTTTGGGATTTACATACAATTAAAATAATCCCAAATGATTGGTGTCTTCAGAGCAGAGAGGGGGTTGGCAGCATTGAGAGTAAAAAAGGCATCTCAGAAACACATGAAGTGAGGAGTTAGTAACTGGCTACACTTCATGTTAAACTCAAATGACTCTTCAGAGTAAACCTTATTTGTCTATATTGACGGCGAAGAGGGTGTGAGATTGTACGGTGCGGAATCTATTTCTCTCATGATTGATCTTCGAAAAGTATACTTCAGTCAGGAGTCACAAATCCAAATGGCCACAGGGCTCATGCAGGTGAGACCACTGTGTGGGGCAAGAGGTAGACCACAGGACTGGGGGCTGAGAACCTGGGGAGGCCTGTCTGCCGACATTCAAACGTAACGTTTTAAACTAATCCTGAGTGACATCTGCTGCATCTCGGGGGTCGGCAGGAAACCTCTTGAGAACTCTGGTGTATATCAACAACTCAGGTATCTCCTGAAGAAGTGGAATTGGTTTCTATTTCATAGAACAAGATTATGTGTGAATTAAATTTCTCCCCTGTATGTGTATAAGTAGACATGTGTGTCTGTGGTTCCAACACAGAACACAGGTCTGTGACATTTGAAGAGGTTCCGTGTGAAAAATCAGTGAGACGGCCATGAAGATACAAATGTCACACGTTTCAAATCTTTCTCCTTAAAAGAAGGGCTGAGAACCTCATTCCTTCTATATCTTTTCACTATCTTTTTTTTTTTTTTTTGTGGTACGCGGGCCTCTCACTGTTGTGGCCTCTCCCGCCGTGGAGCACAGGCTCCGGACGCGCAGGCTCAGTGGCCATGGCACACGGGCCCAGCCGCTCCGCGGCATGTGGGATCCTCCTGGACCGTGGCATGAACCTGTGTCCCCTGAATTGGCAGGCGGACTCCCAACCACTGCGCCACCAGGGAAGCCCCTCTTTTTACTATCTTAATCAAAGGCAGCCTGAGTTAGAGAAAACTATGGCTTGGTGGGAGGGAATATGTGGAGAGAAGATAAATATTAAGAGAAAGCCCAGGCTTCTTGCGTGTTAGTCCTGCAAGCCCCTCTCTCGCTTTACAACATTGGGTCTTTTTATAATGAAATTTGCCTGCAGACAAATTTCCTTGTGCTTGTCTAGTGCTTTTAAATACTTGAATTATTTTCCATCCTTTAAGAGTTAGACTTCAGAGATCCCAGCAGTACTTGAGCCAACATTCTGCCTGAGCTGAATAGAGGACACCTCCCTAGACAGGACTGTGCTCCCCATTCACCACACTCCCCACCACTCCCTTTTGTCTTCCCCGTCATGGAGCTTGCCTTTTGAAGCCATCTTGTGCTACTGTTGTATTTTTAGATACCTGATTACTTATGTTTCCTGCCTGGCGCCACGGGCAGTGGAGTCCACAATCCCTCTTCTAGAGTTCCCATCCCCCTCCCCCTGACCCGCTGCCCGCCCCCCCAACACCAGGTTGTGATCAGGATCGCCCCCCCATGCTCAACACTTTGCCTGTGGACTCAAGGGGGTGGCAAAGAGAACAAGATGCAGAGAGCACATCCACAGAAGTGTTTTGCCTACTAGGGATAACCACGACTCGGCTAATCCTGACTCTAAGTGGCCCAAGACAGACCAGGCTCAGAACTTGAGTAGCGGTGCTGGACAGCAGCCGGCCCAATTTAGGGGGAAGATTCTTGCATGAATTCCTAAAGTGACTTGTTCCAGTGGTTACCATACATGAATTTCCTCTTTCTGGAAAAGAACACACAGATCTTACTGACACTTGCTTAATAGTCATAGTTTCTCCATTTTATCTTCACCTCAGAAGAGAAAATAGACATCATTAAACCTGATGATTATTAGAAGGGTGGGAACAAGCTGTGCTTGATAGAAAAGCAGGAAAATTCCATCTTTAAGTTACTTAGTTTTCTGTCTCTGTGTGTAGAGTTATAGAACTTACCAAGATCTTGTAAAATTAGACCTACTCAAAAACCTACCCTTCTAGCTTCACCAATTGCAGTGATTCGTCCCGCTTTTGGAAACATCTGTGTTCTCGGCAAGCATCTGACTGCCCTGGATGTTTAGCCTGTAATTCAAGGTGTAACACTGCCATGGACCCTCTAAAGATCTCATGGGCTTATGGCTTCTCTTCCTCCCAAGCAAAGGCTAAGCCTAAGAGGGTGGAAGAGGTCACTTGTGAAAAACCGGCACCATATGTTCTGGGAAAGCAAGCATGGGGTTTGGGGTGGCAGGCAGGCAGAAGGGACAGAATTGTGACCAGACGCCATTCAGAATATTTTTAAAATACTTCCTAGCATAGTTGTCCTTCTTGATAATTGTTCTTTCTCTGCAGCCATTCTATTTTTTGCCCCAGAGAAGAGGAGGGGCAAGTACCACCTGGGGCAGAAGGAAACGTAGGGGCAGTTCCTGTCAGTCAAGAACAGGAAACAGGAAATCCTCACTGTGAGGGGAGAAGTAGCTGCAAGACATAGAAAGGTAACTTGTGAGCAGTCAGATAAGTTTCAGCTTGAGGAATAGGGAGTAACTTAAAAAACCCAGTTTGCTACCAGGTGCCAGGTCAAGGCATGTCCAGGCCAAGTTTGTCAGTAATAAAACATTTTATCCTTATTTTTTAAAAACTCCTGTATCATTTTTAATAAGTTTTAAATAGAAAACAGATAAGAGGGGGTGCTGTTTATTAATTCCTCCTAAAAGCCCAATAAGTATCAGGAAACTTATGTACAGAATATTAGCAGTTCTCCTGAAGCACAGCTTTGATTAAATTCTTACATCTTAAACAATGATAGAGATAAATGGGCTGTTGAATCTGGTTAAGGATCGCTGTCAGCCTTCCATAGGAAATGGAAGGCAGTGAAATGAAACCTAACTGTTACACAGAAGGTAAAATTGAAAGGACCATGAGGGATGAGGCAATGGAAAAAAACTTCTTGGCTCTATAACTAAGATTTTCTTGAAGGAACTCAGTGTCATTAAACCAACAGACTCTTTTCTCGTTTCCACTGAGAAAAACAACAAAAGCCAAATAAAATAGCCAGCATTCAATCTTCCTCCCAAGTCTAACAGGGTGAAAGAGGTCATTTGGGAGAAAGAATAGGCACACATAGCCATTAAAAAATTATACAGCACAAGAGTCAAAGAACACCAGGCAAGCCATGTACATTCACGATGTTAGCAACAGAACGCAAGGATTAAAAGATGAAACGTTATTATTCCTTTAGAAAGATGACAGAACAGATGCTGGTGTTCTGGAACAAGTACTCCATTTCCTGTGCCAGAAAGCCTGCACATAACAGGACAAACAATGAAAGAGCCAAGGTGAAAGTCGTTGTGAAGATCAAAAGGAGACGTGAACAAACCAGAAGACATAACCCTGCACTTCCTCCCTTCCGCCCCTGCAGTGAGATCCACAGACGAGACCTTGACCATCTCTACCTGTGAAGCACACATTCAAAGAACCACCCATCTCCTTCTTCAAACCTCAACATTTAGGTCAAAGGGGATTTTTTTCCTCCACCAGCTCCTTTAGGCCTCTATCGGCGTACCACTGAACTGGAGATACAGACAAGATGATGGGTTCCCACAGCGCCTTATGCCTCAAGACTTGAATCTTTATTTCCTTTTTTCATTCAGCTCCTCAAGCCAGCTTTTCTACACCGTCCAAGCAAATTTGCTCTTCTGACTATCTGCTCATGTCACTCTTGCCTCTGGGGTTCTCCAAGGCACAGTTCACTCCGCAACTGCATTCTCAATTTGGCCCAAATTCCAGTCACCCATCCCTTGGCACCACCCCACCCCCAAATCACTAGGCTTTTTACCGTGTTTTTCAAAAACGATTACATTCCATATTTTTTCACCATGAACTACTGGACAAGAAATTTCTAGAATTTCCTCTGCCTAAATATTCAAATTCTAGGAGCTGGTTTATTCACAGAATTTTTATATCATCTGCAAGCCAAAGGGTAAATGAAGTTTATACAGGTAGTGATCATTCTTTTATTAAATTAGAGGCCCCTAGAGGGTAGGGAAAAATCTTGTCTCTAATATGTTACTTTTCTCCCAAATTAGGTTATTAATGCTTTTAATAATGAAGATGAAATTCCCTACAACACTGGTTTCATTCTTAAGACAAAAAAAAAGAAAGTGCAGGGGACAGGGAGAGACCACCTCATGCCTATTAAGCTGGTTGCCATCAAAAACAAAAACAAAAACAAAACAGAAAATAACAAGTGTTGGCGAGGATGTGGAGAAAAGGGAACTCATAGGTACCATTAGTGGGAATGGTAAATGGTGCAACCACTATGGAAAAGAGTGTGGAAAGTCCTCAAATTTAAAATACAACTATCATATGATTCAGCAATCCCACTTCTGAGCATATATCCAAAAGCATTGAAAACAGGGTCTCAAAGAGACATATGCAAACCCACGTTTATAGCAGCACTGTTAACAGACAAAAGGTGGAAGCAGTCCAAATGTCCACCGACAGATGAACAGATTAACAAGGTGTGACATATACATAGAATGGAATATTATTCAGCCTTAAAAAGGAAATCCTGTCACATGCTACAATATGTATGCGCCTCAAGGACATTATGCTAAGTGAAAGAAGCCACTCACAAAAAGACTACAGGATTCCATTCATGAGGTATCTAAAGTTGTTCAAGTTATAGAAAAAGAAAGTAGCATGGTGGTTGCTAAGGGCTGAAGGGAGGGGGGAAAGGAGTTGTTTAATGGGTATATATCAATAGTTTCAGTTTTTCAAGATGAAAGTCTTCTAGAGATCTGTTTCACAACAATGTGAATACACTTATCACTTCTGAACTGTACACTTAAAAATGGTTAAGATGGTAAATGTTACGTGTTTATCACAATAAGAAAAAGTAAGTGAACTCAGTTTCATGTTTAAGTATTACCTGCTGAGTTCTGATGTTCTGTGTCCTCACATCTAAAACCTGCCAATTCAATCCATTTGGTAAAACATCTTATTGAATCAATGTAAAATGAATAGCTCAAGCTAGTTTTTGCACTAAATTAACCAAGATTCCCATGTAGACAAGGTCTCAGGCATGTGAAGGTATGTTTCATACAGTATATGGCAATAAACAGATTATTAATAGCATCCCTATGGTTAGGAACTCTGCCAAATAGTGTAATAAAAAGTACTGTAGGGTAAGCCTGAACCAAGATGGCGGAGTAGAAGGACGTGCTCTCAGTCCCTCTTGCAAGAACACCAGAATCACAACTAACTGCTGAAAAATCGTCAAGGAAGACACTGGAAATCACCAGAAAAGATACCCCACATCCAAAGAGAAAGAAGAAGCCACAATGAGATGGCAGGAGGGGTGCAATCACAATAAAATCAAATCCCATAACTGCTGGATGGGTGACTCACAAACTGGAGAACACTTATACCACAGAAGTCCACCCACTGGAGTGAAGGTTCTGAGCCCCACGTCAGGCTTCCCAACCTGGGGATCCGGCAATGAGAGGAGGAATTCCTAGAGAATCAGACTTTGAAGGCTAGTGGGATTTGATTGCAGGACTTTGACAGGACTGGGGGAAACAGAGACTCCACTCTTGGAGGGCACACACAAAGTACTGTGTGCACTGGGACCCAGGGAAAGGAGAATTGACCCCAGGGGAGACTGAACCAGACTTACCTGCCAGTGTTGGAGGGTGTCCTTCAGTGGCAGGGAGTGGCTGTGGCTCACCATGAGAACAAGGACACTGGCAGCCGAAGTTCTGGGAAGTACTCCTTGGCGTGAGCCCTCCCAGAGTCCGCCATAAGCCCCACCAAAGAGCCCAGGTAGGCTCCACTGTTGGGTTGCCTCAGGCCAAACAACCAACAGGGAGGGAACCCAGCCCCACCCAGCAGCAGTCAAGCAGATTAAAGTTTTACTGAGCTCTGCCCACCAGAGCAACAGTCAGCTCTACCCAACACCAGTCCCTCCCATCAGGAAACTTGCACAAGCCTCTTAGATAGCCTCATCCACCAGAGGGCAGACAGCAGAAGCAAGAAGAACTACAATCCTGCAGCCTGTGGAATAAGAACAACATTCACAGAAAGACAGACAAGATGAAAAGGCAGAGGGCTATGTACCAGATGAAGGAACAAGATAAAACCCCAGAAAAACAACTAAATAAAGTGAACATAGGGAAACTGCCAGAAAAAGAATTCAGAATAATGATAGCAAAGATGATCCAGGACCTTGGAAAAGAATGGAGGCAAAGATCAAGAAGATGCAAGAAATGTTTAACAAAGATCTAGAAGAATTAAAGAACAAACAAACAGAGATGAACAATACAGTAACTGAAATGAAAAATACAGTAGAAGGAATCAATAGCAGAATAACTGAGGCAGAAGAACGGATAAGTGACCTGGAGGACAGAATGGTGGAATTCACTGCTGTGGAACAGAATAAAGAAAAAAGAATGAAAAGAAATGAAGACAGCCTAAGAGACCTCTGGGACAAGTTAAACGTGACGACATTCGCATTATAGGGGTCCCAGAAGGAGAACAGAGAGAGAAAGGACCCGAGAAAATATTTGAAGAGATTATAGTCAAAAACTTCCCTAACATGGGAAAGGAAATAGCCACCCAAGTCCAGGAAGCACAGAGAGTCCCATATAGGATAAACCCAAGGAGAAACATGCTGAGACACATAATCAAATTGGCAAAAATTAAAGACAAAGAAAAATTATTGAAAGCAGCAAGGGAAAAATGACAAATAACATACAAGGGAACTCCTATTAACAGCTGATTCCTTAGCAGAAACTCTACAAGCCAGAGGGAGTGGCATGATATACTTAAAGTGATGAAATGGAAGAACCTACAACCAAGATTACTCTACCCAGCAAGGATCTCATTCAGATTTGATAGAGAAATCAAAAGCTTTACAGACAAGCAAAAGCTAAGAGAATTCAGCACCACCAAACCAGCTCTACAATAAATGCTAAAAGAACTTCTCTAAGTGGGAAACACAAGAGAAGAAAAGGACCTATGAAAAAAACCCCAAAACAATTAAGAAAATGGTTATAGGAACATACATATCAATAATTACCTTAAACGTGAATGGATTAAATGCTCCAACCAAAAGACACAAGCCGGCTGAATGGATACAAAAGCAAGACCCACATATATGTTGTCTACAAGATACCCACTTCAGACATAGGGACACATCCAGACTGAAAGTGAGGGGATGGAAAAAGATAGTCCATGCAACTGGAAATCAAAAGAAAGCTGAAGTAGCAATACTCATATCAGATAAAATAGACATTAAAATAAAGAATGTTACAAGAGACAAGAAAGGACACTACATAATGACCAAAGGATCAAAGAAGAAGATATAACAATTATAAAAGTATATGCACCGAACATAGGAACACCTCAATACATAAAGGAACTGCTAACAGCTATAAAAGAGGAAATCGACAGTAACACAGTACTAGTGAGGGACTGTAACACCTCACTTACACCAATGGACAGATCATCCAAAATGAAAATAAATAAGGAAACAGAAGCTTTAAATGACACAATAGACCAGATAGATTTAATTGATATTTATAGGACATTCCATCCAGAAACAGCAGATTACACTTTGTTCTCAAGTGTGCACAGAACATTCTTTAGGATAGATAACATCTTGGGTCACAAATCAAGTCTCAGTTAATTTAAGAAAACTGAAAACATATCAAGCCTCTTTTCTGACCACAACACTATGAGATTAGAAACAATTACAGGGAAAAAGCGTAAAAAACACACACACATAGAGGCTAAACAATATGTTACTAAATTACCAAGAGATCACTGAAAAAATCAAAAAAGAAATCAAAAAATACCTAGAGACAAATGACAATGAAAATACGACGATCCAAAACCTATGGGATGCAGTAAAAGCAGTTCTAAGAGGGAAGTTTATAGCTATACAAGCCTACCTGAAGAAACAAGAAAAACCTCAAACAATCTAACCTTACACCTAAAGGAAGTACAGAAAGAAGAACAAATAAAACCCAAAGTTAGCAGAAGGAAAGAAATCATAAAGATCAGAGCAGAAATAAGTGAAATGGAAACAAAGAAAACAATAGCAAAGATCAATAAAACTAAAAGCTGGTTCTTTGAGAAGATAAACAAAATTGATAAACCATTAGCCAGACTCATCAAGAAAAAGAGGGAGAGGACTCAAATCAATAAAATTAGAAATGAAAAAGGAGAAGTTACAACAGACACTGCAGAAATACAAAGTATCCTAAGAGACTACTACAAGCAACTCTATGCCAATAAAATGGACAACTTGGAAGAAATGGACAAATTCTTAGAAAGGTATAATTTCCCAAGACTGAACCAGGAAGAAATAGAAAATATGAACAGACCCATCACAAGTAATGAAATTGAAATTGTGATTAAAAATCTTCCAACAAACAAAAGTCTAGGACCGGATGGCCTCACAGGTGAATTCTATGAAACATTTACAGAAAAGCTAACACCCATGCTTCTCAAACTCTTGCAAAAAATTTCAGAGGAAAGAACACTCTCAAACTCAATCTATGAGGCCACCATCACCCTGACACCAAAACCAGAAAAAGATACTACAAAAAAAGAAAATTACAGACCAGTATCACTGATGAATATAGATGCAAAAATCCTCAACAAAATACTAGCAAACAGAATCCAACAACACATTAAACGGATCATACACCATGATCAAGTGGGATTTATCCCAGGGATGCAAGGATTCTTCAATATATGCTAATCAATGTGATACACCATATTAACAAATTGAAGAATAAAAACCATAGGATCATCTCAATAGATGCAGAAAATCTTCTGAGAAATTCAACACCCATTTATGATAAAAACTCTCCAGAAAGTGGGCTTAGAGGGAACCTACTTCAACATAATGAAGGCCATATACGACAAACCCACAGCAAACATCATTCTCAATAGTGAAAAACTGAAAGCATTTCCTCTAAGATCAGGAACAAGACAAGGATTTCCACTCTCACCACTGTTATTCAACATAGTTTTGGAAGTCCTAGCCACGGCAATCAGAGAAGAAAAAGAAATAAAAGGAATGCAAATTGGAAAAGAAGAAGTACAACTGTCACTGCTTGCAGATGACATGATACTATACATAGAGAATCGTAAAGATGCCACCAGAAAACTACTAGAGCTAGTCAATGAATTTGGTAAAGTTGCAGGATACAAAATTAATGCACAGAAATCTTTCCTTTCTATATACTAATGATGAAAAATCTGAAAGAGAAATTAAGGAAACACTCCCATTTACCACTGCAGCAAAAAGAATCAAATACCTAGGAGTAAACCTACCTAGGGAGACAGAAGACCTGTATGCAGCAAACTATAAGACATTGAGAAAGAAATTAAAGATGATATCAACAGATGGAGAGATACACCATGTTCTTGGATTGGAAGAATCAATATTGTGAAAATCACTATACTACCCAAAGCAATCTACAGATTCAATGCAATCCCTATCAAATTACCAATGGCATTTTTTTAAAGAACTAGAACAAAAAATCTTAAAATTTGTATGGAGACACAAAAGACGCCGTATAGCCAAAGCAGTCTTGAGGGAAAAAAGCGGAGCTGGAGGAATCAGACTCCCTGACTTCAGACTATACTGCAAAGCTACAGTGATGAAGACAATATGGAACTGGCACAAAAACAAATATAGATCAATGGAATAAGATAGAAAGCCCAGAGATAAAGCCACGCACGTATGCTCAACTAATCTATGACAAAAGAGGCAAGGATATACAATGGAGAAAAGACAGGGTCTTCAATAAGTGGTGCTGGGAAAACTGGACAGCTACATGTAAAAGAATGAAATTAGAACACTCCCTAACACCATTAACAAAAATATACTCAAAATTAGAGACCTAAATGTAAGACTGGACACTCTAAAACTCTTAGAGGAAAACATAGGAAGAACGCTGTTTGACGTAAATCACAGCAAGATCTTTTTTGACCCACCTCTTAAGAGTAATGGAAATAAAAACAAAAATAAACAAATGGGACCTAATGAAACTTCAAAGCTTTTGCACAGCAAAGGAAACCATAAACAAGACAAAAAGACAACCCTCAGAATAGGAGAAAATATTTGCAAACGAATCAATAGACAAAGGATTAATCTCCAAAATACATAAAGAGCTCATGCAGCTTGGTATTAAAAAATCAACCCCATCCAAAAATGGGCAGAAGACCTAACTAGCCATTTCTCCAAAGACGACATACAGATGGCCAGAAAGCACATGAAAAGCTGCTCAATATCACTGCTTTTTAGAGAAATGCAAATCAAAACTACAAGGTATCACCTCACACCTGTTAGAATGGGCATCATCAGAAAATCTACAAACAACAAATGCTGGAGAGGGTGTGGAGAAAAGGGAACCCTCTTGCACTGTTGCTGGGAATGTAAATTGATACAGCCACTGTGGAGAACAGTATGGAGGTTCCTTAAAAAACTAAAAATAGAATTACCATATGACCCAGCAATCCCGCTACTGGGCATATACCCAAAGAAAACCATTATTCAAAAAGACACATTCACCCCAATATTCATTGCAGCACTATTTACAATAGCCAGGTCATGGAAGCAACCTAAATGCCCATTGACAGACGAATGGATAAAGAAGAAGTGGTACATATATACAATGGAATATTACTCGGCCATAAAAAAGAATGAAATTGGGTCATTTGTTGAGATGTGGGTGGATCTAGAGACTGTCATACAGAGTGAAGTAAGTCAGAAAGAGAAAAACAAATATCAAATATTAATGCATATATGTGGAACCTAGAAAAATGGTACAGATGAACTGGTTTTCAGGGCAGAAATTGAGACACAGATGTAGAGAACAGAGGTATGGACACGAAGGGGGGAAAGTGGCGGGGTGTTGGGAGTGGTGGTGGGATTAATTGGGCGATTGGGATTGACATGTGTACACTGATGTGTATAAAATTGATGACTAATCAGAACCTGCTGTATAAGAAAAAAAAAAAGAAGAAGAAGATTCATATGCCCAGGGAACCTACCCATCTGAGGGAGGAAGCCCAGCGGAGGCCTTGGAGTCTGAGCAAGGAGAGAGAAGCCAAAGGGACCACGGGGGTGTGGCGAGCCAGTGAGCCCGCGGCTCCAGTTGGGGGGTGCACACCCACGTGGGTCCATCAGAGTCTGGAGCGAGACTCAGAGGGCTGTGGTAGGAATGCTTATTCAGCTAAAAGCAGGGCCACAGAGGAGGTAAAATTAAAAGGTGGAACTGCCTCTCTAAACTTAAGTGTGACCCAAGGAATGGCTGGGGGAGAGGGGGAAATGAAGATTGTCCTGAGAGTAGGAGATGTGCTATTTTAGGGATCGCAGTAGCCCAGAGGAAGGCTGGCCACAGCAGATGCAATGTCAAAACATTCAGAGGAAAGATAAACAGAATCCCACAGAGGCTCTCAAATAGCAGTCCTTAACCTTTTTTGGGTCTCTGACCCTTTTGAAAATATGATGAAAAGTACAAATTCTCTTCTTGGAAAGAGAACATAAATGTACTCATGAGGGACTTTTAGGGCTAAGAGTCTCTGTTCCTTAACATAGTGTTGTAAGTCAATTATATCTAAATTATAGTTAGATAGATAGGCACTTGCCATATATATATATATATATATATATATATATAAAAACTGGAATGAAATGCAAAAAAAAAAAAAAAAGTACTGTAGGGATAGAGGGAGGCCCATTTTCCCTTCCCTGAGAGGCAGGAACAGAGCTTTCTTCCTGTGGTATTTAGGAATCTGAGCTGGGAGTAGGGAATAGAGGCTGTAAGCTTTAATAAATGAAATAGGGCTTCCCTGGTGGTGCAGTGGTTAAGAATCCGCCTGCCAATACAGGGGACACGGGTTCCAGCCCTGGTCCGGGAAGATCCCACATGCCGCGGAGCAACTAAGCCCGTGTGCCACAACTACTGAGCCTGCACTCTGGAGCCCGCGAGACACAACTACTGAGCCTGCACTCTGGAGCCCGCGAGACACAACTACTGAAGGCTGCGCACACCTAGAGCCCGTGCTCTGTAACAAGAGAAGCCACCGCAATGAGAAGCCTGCGCACCGCAACGAAGAGTAGCCCCCGCTCGCCACAACTAGAGAAAAGCCTGCATGCAGCAACGAAGACCCAACGCAGACAAAAATAATAAATAAATTTATTTTAAAAATAAATAAAAAATAAATGAAATAAGGTAGATGGTTTGAGAGGCACTATCCAGAAATGAGAATCCAAACAGAATATTCATTTCAGGAGGAAGGAAAGAGAGTCCAAAGAAGACAAAATAGATGAAAGAGATCTGAAGTCTACTTTGACCTCGCTTCCTAGGCCAAATGGCCATATTTTATGCTCTCTTAAAACCACAAATTCTTCATAGCATTTCTCTCAACGACAATTATAATATCTTAAGTGTAATTACTTGACTTGAACTCAATAGTCTAGTTAGGTATGGCCTTACCGGAAGGGAGAAGAGTGATGCCACCTTGTGAATCATATCTCAGACCAAGAAATCATCCAGGATAAGTCATCATGGTGGGTACCTCTAACACCTGCATACTCTGCGCAACCCACGGCTCCCCATTTAGTCATGGGAACAGAGCTCACCTACCCACTTGAGAGTTCTTTAAATTTCCACTTGGGAGACTGAAACCAGAGGGGTAAAATGGGACATTAAGCGGGAATTGCTGATTTGTATTTTGTCAGGGTTGCTTTTAACCATTTAACAACTTCCCTGGAAAAAGGAGAAACCAAAAACGTCACACATTTGTGGCGATGGGAAATCAGGACAGACAGGCTCTTGTTAGAAGAATTTATTTCTTGATTTGCTTTCATCATCTTCACTTCGTTCATAAGAATTGAACACTCCTGAAGATTCATGAATTGGGCTATTTTTATGCTGCTTTAACATAGGACGTTATACTTCAGAAATGAGAGAGGGATTAGTTTTTCAACCACAGTAAACAGTATAAGGCCGTTCCACATAAGCTCAACAAGTGTCAATATGTTTTCTTTCCTAAGAAACCACCAAAAGCAACATTTATCCCGGTATGAAGAGTTTAATTAAAAATCAGTTTGCCTAGGTTTGAACCCCAGCTTTACTACTTCCTTGCTATGTGGTTCTAAGAAAATTACTTAAGCTCTCTGTACCTTCATTTTCTCATCCATGGGATGGGTATAATACTACTATCTACCTCATGGGACTGTTGTAAGGATTGAATGTGTCGATATACGTAAATGCCTAGACCAGCACTTGGTATGTAAGAAGTGCTATATAAATGTTAACCCTCATTTCCTAATATTCCCCCGGCTGGTTAAAGCTGGTTTCGTTTAAAATCTTACTACTTTGCAACAGCATGACCTAACCTCCGTAAAATGAAGCGTACTCATCCAAAAATGTTGAAAACCCCGTGTTCCCTTCCGAGTTTGGTGAAGATTCAATGAGATGATCCATGAAAACCTTGTGCCTGGGACCTGGTCCATGGTAACCGCTCAGCTTTCATTTGAGCATTCACACAGTCAATTCACAAGTTTTGAAGGCATTCTACTTAAGGCACATGGGAAAGAGTCTCTTGTCCTCATACTTATTCCCTTTTACTGAATAAAAGTACATTTACAATCATGATGTGGGAGTAGTGCTGGAAGAGTGGACAGCCCAGATAGAGCATGGGCAGAGCACAGAGGAGGAAAGAAACCTCCGCAAAAGGCTTCACGGAGGAGCTGGGATCTGAACTGAACTTTAAAGAATGGGTAAGACTCGGAGAGGGAGAAACGATGGGGGTGGAGGGGTAGCTGCATTTCCTGGGTGAGGAAATTCAGCCTGAGAGAACACAATTCACTTGCTCCAGGGCCCCCAGGGAGCAGGCGGCAGTGCCCAGGCCTGAATCCAGGCAGGTGGGATCATAGCCCACGCTCCCCCACCAGTTTCTCCAGGAATCTTCACGTCTCTTTCAGAGCAAGATTTAGCAGACAAAATGTTTTCAACGTTAGATAATTCAGATAAAACTAAAGAAAACTTTCTGGCCCAGTTAACACCCTGTCTCCCATGGTTACAAGCCCTCTAGCTGATCTTTCCTTGACCGACGTGAGCCTCCATCACACCCCAACCCTGGGAGGGCCCAAGGGGTTAAATTTAAAAATCACATGGAGGGACTTCCCTGGTGGCGCAGTGGTTAAGAATCTGCCTGCCAACGCAGGCAGGACACAGGTCTGAGCCCTGGTCCGGGAAGATCCCACATGCCGCGGAGCAACTAAGCCCATATGCCGTAATTACTGAGCCTGCGCTCTAGAGCCCACGAGCCACAACTACTGAGCCCGCGAGCCACACCTACTGAAGCCTGTGCACCTAGAGCCCGTGCTCCGCAACAAGAGAAGCCACCGCCATAAGAAGCCTGCCCACCACAACGAAGAGTAGCCCCTGCCTGCTCGCTGCAACTAGAAAGCCCACACGCAGCAACGAAGACTCAATGCAGCCAAAAATAAATAAATACGTAAATAAAAGTAAAATCACATTGCATTTTGGGGAACAAGAGGCCTGCGGCTTTAACCTTGGCACTCTCTCCGCATTGCAGATGTTTATGGAGCTGCTCCTTATAGAGAAGGTCAAGCCTCTCAGAAGGGCTGCAATGGTGACAGGATGGCACTAACTTTGAGTGACCCTGGGAGATTTATTTCATCTTGAGTTTTTCCTCCCCAAGTGGGAATGGTGATATTGACTATATATTCCTCACACAGTGACCAAGGCCCAGGCCTATGAATATTTCTATTTATCTCAGGGAGGCCCTGAAATCTTTAAGGATAAACAATCTGGAGCTCTATGATATTTATTGGATGCCCATGATCCAATGGGGACCCACTGGTCACCAATGGCAGCGACACTTCAGTAGCTCGCTATAAACCAAGTTAACTACCCAGGGTAATGGCCTGTCCTCTGCTGCCCACCAGGAGTCACATTCATTTATCTTCCATTGATTCTAGTTTTCTTCTCAGAGTCTCTTTCAAGTTATGGGTCATAGAAGACCTTGATTGACACCAGGTGCAATTAGATTTGCCAGAAGGTAAGAATTCAGAGATAGTGAAATAGATTGTTCCAGAGCTACATATTACAGAGAAGATGGAAAACCAAGATGGAGGAAGCTAATGGGAACATATCTCCAGGGAGGGATGGGGAACCAGAAGGATTCTCCCTCCACAACATCTCTTAGTATCAGTAACTCCCACTGACGGGCCATTTCTGAGATGCTGGGCGCTGCAGCCACATGTTTGCATACCCCAGTTATTCCACACGAGAACGCCGGAAAATGTATTATTGCTTAGATTTTACAGTTAAATAAACTGAAGCTGAGCGTAGTTAGGGAACTTGTCCAGAGTCACAGAGCTACCAAGGGGCAGATCTGGCATTGAAAACAGCTCTGGCTCTGATTCTGATCCTGTGACTGGTGCCCTGGAGACCCAGCCACTCTGGAAGCAGGAAAGGGGGATGGAAGGGACTGATGATAGCTAAGTAGGCATCTCCTAGGCCTCAACTGTTACAACGTTTGTTTATGAGATGAAGTTAGTCGTCAGGACACAGAGCTGAAGGTGACGACTCAACCATTAGAGGAACTATTGTAGAAGAGGCTTTAGCATGAGATAGACTCGGGGTCTATCTAGTCACAAATTATATGGCTTCTCTGAGCTTTTCTAAATTCCCTCCCGTAAAAGTAGAGCTAACACCACCTGGTTCAGAAAGTGGTTATGAAACTGAGTTACTTAACATACATTAAATCATCTAGAACACAGTCAATGCTCAAGAAATGCTAATTCCCTCAATCCCTCCTCGTAGCCCCATGACTCCCTTCTCTGTCTCCCAGTTTTGTAAGAGATGAGCATACAGCCCAACAGAATAAGCTCAGTCAACCAAATGTGTAACCCTGCCAGGGCCTGGGTTTCTCTTTTGCAATTTCTTTTTCTGACATTTTATAACTGACTGAAGAAACAAACGTTTTGAATAAAAAGCTACCCTTAGCCAATCTATTGCCTTTTTGTCACTCCCTTTTCTATACAAACCTCACATGTGAGAAACAAAATGTACTTGATAATATGCTTTCAAATATAATTTCCTTCCTTCCATCTTCCCTGTGGGCACCGCTCCCAGAGAAAGTCTTCATACTTCACGCACACACACAAAAAAAATCACTGACTTTATTAAGAGTTTAGTTCTGGCTAGCCTTTCTTGGTCCCAAAAGATCTGGCTGTTGTAGATTTTCCCCAAAAAATACCCGAAAGGAGAATGACAATGGAAAAACAAACCTCCACAGGCAGGCTGTAAATCTTATTACTGTTTAAGGCATTATGTTTATGACTTGCCACACTTGATAAACAAAGATGCAACTTTAAGAAATACATGTGACAAAGCAATGTTAATTATGTGATGTGATGCCAGTGTTAGGTAATGCTACGATGGTCATTTTGTAATATATAAATGTATAAATCCACGTGCTATATACCTTAAACGTATAGTGTTATGTCAGTTGTATCTCAGTAACACTGGGGAAAAAATAATACATGTGACCCAATAGTTACAACCAAATGCTTTGAATTACGTTGTCCAACACAACAAAATCCATTTTCTGATTTGTATGAGATTATGGTTTACTTTTTGGTATTTTTATATTACTTGGAAATGCCCAAGTACTTTTTTTTAAAAAAAACTATTCAACAAATCCCTCTCACACGCCCATGCTTCTAGCCAATCCTACCATCCTTTTAACAATACAATTTAATGGTATACCACTGATACCTGGAAAGGATTCTAGCCCCTGGAAGGCAGATGCCACGTAATTCATTTTGGTTCCTGGTTCAGGGTTGCACATAATGGGTGCTCAGTAAGTATTTAAAGTCAATTGAACTACATCTTATTCATCTCTTGGATGTCAAATAGAGCCTGAACTATTACCAGGCATCTAGGTTATTTATATCCTTGGTTATTTTCTTGAGTTGGTGGACTGTTAACTTCTTTAAGGCAGGCACGACACTTTACATGGGAGAACACTGTGTACAATAAAGCATTCCCTGCATATTCAATTAAGTGGGAATTAAGTTGAACATTCCATGTAATGAACAATTAGTGGGCTGGAGAAAACAGCTTGGGTCCTACTTTACCACTCTTACACAAAACAAGTAGTTGATGTTAACTCTTATAGCAGAGAGATCAAGGAAGGATTCACTTCAAGTGTGAAAATGTCATTTCTCACTTTGATAAGGACATGAGGTTCTCCTAGTTGTAAAAAGGCTCTAATTTTGTGAATGTTGTACTACATGAGACTAAGCAATGGAGTACTTCAGCAGAGCAAAAAATGACCTAGATTTAAAGTGGGAAAAGCTCTATTCTAGATCAGTTGTTCCCAATGGGGGGGGGGGGGCGATTTTGCTCCCAGAGGACACGTTGCAACATTCAGAGATATATGACTGTCACAACTTGGGACAGAGGACAGTTTACAACTGGCATCTAGTGGGATAGAGGCCAGGGATGCTGCCCAACAACCTACAATGCACAGAATAGTCCACCACCACAAAGATTCCTCCACCCCAAAGTGTTAACAGTGCTGAGGCTGAAAGCCCTGTTCTAAACCAAGCGCTACCACTTTCTGCTTGTGTGACCTTGACTTCGACGAAGGGACTCTCCTTAACTGTGATGTGGAACATGAAGTTCCTTCCCTGTCTAGCTTGTAAGTGTTGTGAAGACCCAACACAGTAAAAAAAAGTGGTATTTGATCAACTAAGGACCTATATAAATATGTTGTTAGCATTAAAGCGTATTTAAGAAAGCATAAAGGTTGCTAAGCCATGGGTAGCCTCGGCCAGCCAACGCACCTCACGATGAGCAGCCCCAAGGGGTCAGGCCAAGGACATAGCTTCAAACACAGCCTCCGGCAAGAAGGCCAGTTTTCCCTAGGATCCCAGGTCTACCTCAGAGCAGGCCTTAACCCCCAAGGCTATTCTAGAACAAATAGAATCCCTCAGAAAGCATCTAAGAGATGACTGGGAGAGCCACTAGGGAAGGGTACCTGGTTCCCTCCACCAGACCCCAAGGCAGTGACCAGCTAGCCTATCCCAAGACAGACTTCCAACTAGAGACAACCAGGAAAGCCAAATCTGCCTGTATTCCAGTGGAAGTTCCTTAAATACAGAAACATTGATTGACTGAAAATCATTTGTCAAAGACATTCTACCAAAACTTGTTGATCTCAGACCCTGCAGTTTATGGGTTAGTGATGAGTCCAGGCACAGCCCAAACTCTTATAGAAACGGGGGCAAAGTAGTTCAGAAAAGCAGTTAGTATCAAAACATGTAAGATGACCAGTTCTTTTTCAGCTGATGAAAACTCTGGCAGAGAAGTCGCTCTAAGTCTTTCTTTTTCTTCGTAGGCGATCCTTGGAGAAGAAGAAATTTTCTAGAACTGTCTTCACAAATCATAAGCTTACTTGATGGGGGGTGGGGAGAGTATAGGTATACCTCAAAGTTCAAATCATGTTTAATTTATTGTAAATCCCTGAAATTTAGGACATTTAGTGGCATGCCCCCAGAGCTGATAAACTGTACATAAAATGCTAAGATTTTTCTTTGAGGTTTAGCATTAGTATTAGTTCAGTCAGCCTGCATCAATCATCTCCTGTGATTTAATAACACAGAGTAAACCTCTATGGTTAGGCTCATAAAACAGATGTTAAAAGAATTAAGCTATGTGTGGACACAAATCTTAACTTAACATGGGGAAAAACAAAGTATAAATCATAGATATGTGTCACTTTAAATAAGTTGTCTTCAGTGTGAAATTCAGAGTTAAGGAAAGTTTTCCAAATATGTATGGCCATGAATTGTAAGGCATGAGGAAGGCATTATTTTCCAAATCCTAGGAAACAAAATGTTAGTGATTGTGGTACATTACTATTGGTCCTAGTAAGATTTTTTTCCTTTCAGAAAACTTATTAAAAGATCTGAGAATGAAAAATGTCGGTTTTCCCTACATTCTGCGTGTAAAAACACACTAAATCCTAACTTTATTGAAATGTGCTTATTTCTTTCTCCTTAAATGATCCCTGGATTTGGAGCCATAAGAAAAGATCAACGGCTGATGCGTTCTTCTCAAGCACCCAAGTGAAAAGCACTCTGTTGAGGGCTCTCAAAAATACATCAGATCTCATGAGGTTCCTGCCCTCTCTTTTTTTTGGGGGGCGGGGGGGGAAGGCTTAAATTTTCAGGTTTAATGAGGAAAATGAGAGAAAATGAAAAACATGATCACACAGAGATTAATGTGTTCAATATACCATAAGAGATTTTATAAAGCAGAGTACAATTACTTATTCCATACATAGTGTAAACTAAGGGCTATTAGAGTAATTACTGTGAATGGGAAAAACCTAGGAAGGCATCACTGAGCGAGAGATCAGAATTTTTCCAACGATGAATAGGATCATGACAGTCAGAATAAAAAGGGAAGGTATCAATATTTCCTTGTGCCAAACAAAATGCAAAAGAGAAAAAGTGAACAATTTGGCTGGGTTGAACAATTTGGCTGGACCAGAGAACGAAGGTAAGTCACTGGAAGGAAGACAGAAAAACAAAAACACACACACACACAGAAAAAGGAGGAAGGGAGAGAGAAAGAAAACCCTCCTTGATGACCCAGTCCTGACTCAAATGGCATAATCAAGACAGTATTTTTAATAAGATTAATTTAGTAGTAAAACATATAGTGCATCAGAAAAGGAAAAGCCAAGACTTAGATGGACCAAGGCCAAAGAGGAGGTATCCAGCAGTTCTTCCAAAGTTCAATTCCTTTAGCTATCCAAAGCTACGTTTAGTAAAAATGACATAATACCGATTTTGACTCACCTACTAGAAGGATCGTTCATGTAAAAATAGCTGTCAATTACTTAACTATGTTTTCTGCATACCAATCAATATTATTAAAAATGAATCCTTCTCTCGTGGGTTCTACCACTCCAATTAAAACATTGCTCAGTGAAAACCATGGACCGCAGACTATCACAAAGGCTTGATTCAATTATCTTATAATGGCTAAATGACAGAAATATTGCTCAAATTATGAAGCCCAACAGTCCTACTGGTTCCTACCCATCAGGAACATTGTGCTAAATTCTGGGGACCATATTTTAGAAGGACATTGGTTAACTCACCAGCATTGTCCAGAGTAGGGCAACCAAGTTGGTAAAGAATCTGAATATAAAGCCAAAGAACGATGGAAGGAACATGTCAGATTCCTTACCAACCTGGTTGTCCCATTCTGAACTATTACATAATGTGTAAAATAAATATTTTGCTTTCCCCGCAATACACGAGAAATGAGAAGCAGAGTGACTTTCACCAAGAGTTGAAGAACCATCCAAAAAAGCATTCTTCTGTACTACTCTGGATGTCAGACCATAAGCAGTAGATTGAAAACATAGTGGAGTAAATTTGGAGGAATATAAGAAAATTCAGACAACCAAATATAACCATTTGACAAGAGAGCAGACCTCCTCAGCGTATAGTGACCTTTCCAAGACCAGAAGTTTCAATCAGAAGCCAAACCACCATCTGTCAAGGAGGCTATGAGAGTGATTCTTCAATCTGGTAGGAAATCTAGGATTTAATACAACCCTTCCATCTCCATCCCAGAATTCTCTCCTCTCCTGAGAATCATTTTGTTTGTTTACCAGGAACTGAAACCTACTCAAACCAGCTTAAACAAAGGGCAAGTTTTACTAGAAGGCCCTGGGGGTGTCTCATAGAATCCAAAAGGCAAGAAGAGTAGCTGGGCCATAGAAGGGACTAGAAACAGGGACAGAAGATGATCAGGATCCAAGAAGTAATGTGTTTCTCAGTGTCTCCCTCCCCACCCTCCTCTCCTCGTCTTCTTCCCTCCCCTGATTTATATATGTATATAAATATGTATGTATACCTCTGTGTGTGTATATATCTCAACATTCAGATGGCAGCAATACTTCCCATATATATGGGAAAGTCTCATTTGGATCCTCAGAACAACTATAAAGGTCGGCAGAGTGTATTATTATCTTCACTTAATTTTGAATCAGCTTCATAATCTATGAAATGAAGTCTACCAGTCTTAATTAATGGCCTTAATTAATGGCCTAACTGGGCCTACATCCGGAAAGTCCAGAGTCTTTTCAACTGCTCCTGCCACACAACATGCTGCCTCCCTTGATCAACTTTATTTTTTAATAAGTTGGTAGACTCAAGTAAGAATTACTTCACAGCCCAGTGAGTAACAATCTACTGCCTCTTACACATCTTTCTACAACATGCTGCTTTCAATTATTACATTAAATTGAACTTGGCTTTGAAAATATTCAAAGAATATTATAGACAAGCACAGATATACAACTGCAGTTCTTTCTGCCTGGGTCTCTCCAACCGCCCCCCCAATATACATCTCTTCACCATCTCCCCCTCTATGATATAAGCTCCATGAGGGAAGTGCCTAGAATAGCATCTGATGCAGTGTAGCTGCATGATATATATTTGTTGAATGAATAAATAAACCCATCTCTCTGTTAGAGTCTATGGACCTCCAGGAATTCTGGATCTCCTTCCAATAAAAGGAATAACTTTCCTGCAGCCTTTGCTTCGTTTTGCTTTGGAGAAACTTTATCCAACCCACAAAGCTGAATACAACCTTGAGCAAGAGAAGTAGGTGGAACAATTTTCCAAGAACAAATAGGTCTCCTCTGAAAACTGCCTAACCCAATAGAAAAAACTGAGGGAGAAAAAGGAAATAACAGACCCACATTAAGAACAGCAGACAAAGACCCACGAATGCTTTCACTGAGACATCAAAAGGGGACAAAGCAGTGATAAGTGGAGCTACTCAGAGAAGAGACTGAGAATGTGGGGCACTAGCACCCAGAGCAAAAGGAGGACTGCAGTGGGTCAGGTAGGCAGAGATCAGCTGCCATCGGATTACATTGACAAACTGACTTAGAACTCTTCTTGCAAGTGAAGAAAACCCAAATCCAAGGCAACTACAAAGTCCAGGGTACTGGTTTCAAGGACAGCTTTGAGCAGGGCTCAAGTCATGTGACCAGGACCCAATTTCTCTCCCTCCACCTCCCTGCCTTTTTCTGCCTTTATTCTATCTTCAGATAGGCTTTCACCCTGGGGCTGCAAGAGATGGCAGCATTTCTAGCCTACCTCCTTCCAACTTCAAGTTTAGCAAAAGAAAGAGTGAATGTGCTTCAGTGAAGGCACAAACCCATGTCCCAGAATTGAGTCTCATTAACTCTGATTGGCCAGACCTGGGTCAGACTCCATCTCTAACCCAACCACTTTGGCTAGCAGAATGGCATGTTTTGATGGACTTGTGCGTAGCTCTCACACTCCATTCTTAAAATCAATTACGGAGTCAACGTCTCTTGGGACACAAACTAAGAGTGGGGAGAGGGAGGATTGCCCTGATGGACTATCAGGGTGTATTTTTCCTAAGATAAAGTAGATGCTAGAGGCAAAAAAACCCTCGTGTTCACCCCATTTTCCAACTCAGCTCAAGTGTGGCTTTAACCTAGTTGGCCAAAGGATATGCTTTGATTCTGCATTTTCAGAATCTCTCCAAACATCAGAGGCGACAAATTTGGGAGGGAGACAAACGTGAATTAACATCTGGTTCCAACTTATATTCGCTATGGGATCTACAGCAAGTTACTTAACCTCACGGATCAATTTCTTATGTATAAGATAGGGATAATTTTTCCTCATAGAATTATTAGAAGGACTTAAATTGTGAAGATAAATTTCTTGGCTCAATGATGACTGACTAGTGAATCCCAAAATGGATAGCTACAAAGATAATCATGACAGTATTTAGAGTTGCGCTACTACCAGAAGGACTTAGTTATTAACCTATTTCTCTATTTTGCAATGCTCAGCATACCCAAGGAGACATCGTTCACCTGAAGAAGGTGCGTGGCCATCCCAACCCACGTGTTCTACCTTTCTTTGATCTACCACCTCAGTTCTATGGGGCTAAGATTTCATTAGCCTTAATTTTTTTTTTTTTTTTTTTTGTGGTACGCGGGCCTCTCACTGTTGTGGCCTCTCCCGTTGCGGAGCACAGGCTCTGGACGCGCAGGCTCAGCGGCCATGGCTCACTGGCCCAGCCGCTCCGCGGCATGTGGTATCTTCCTGGACCGGGGCACGAACCCGTGTCCCCTGCATCGGCAGGCGGACTCTCAACAACTGTGCCACCAGGGAAGCCCCATTAGCCTTAATTTTTGACATCTTAATATATGTTAGAGCAAAAAGAATAGTTTCTCTCTCCCACAAAATAAAAGATTCACTAGTTCTACCTTTAAAAAGGCAGAACTTCATTACTGTAAAAAGAAAAATACCAAATCCCTTTGGAAAGCTGACCAAACACTGAAAAGCACGTTTTGCCTCTGTGTCACACGCTCTGCGTCTGTAATTTTGGCATACTCTACAAAAATCCCTTTTCTTGGGCAATAGAAACAGTTTATCACCCCCTGTTGCTAGGGCGTAATGAAGCTGGTTCATCGACAGAAACGAGCAAATTCTCTCAGTGTCTCTCAGCAGCTTCCGCAGGTTGAGGAAAATGGAGCTTCCATCTTGAACATAGAAAACCTTCGTTTCTGTTTTACTTTGAACATGCCGCCTTAACTTCAGGCGCCCAGTGACACTGGGAAGGACTTACTTGGACCATTAGATGGAAGGCAGTATTTCTCTGTACATTTTAATGGTCTGTATTTCTAATGCTTTCTCTATGTCCTTTCCTTGCCTTTCACTATGACTAGCAAATCCTCAGAAGGCCTCTTGGCACTATCCGTAATTCAGCTTGTCCTCATCCAATTTGATTCTACTTTAGAATAAATAATAGCTCATTATGGTCACTCTTGTCACACGGTGAACACCTCTGACATCAGAGGAGAAACTCAGTTTTATCATTTGGGTCATAATCTGAAGTATTCTTTTTTTTTTTTTTTCTTTTTTTTCCCTGCAGTATGCGGGCCTCTCACTGCTGTGGCCTCTCCCGTTGCGGAGCACAGGCTCTGGACGTGCAGGCTCAGCGGCCATGGCTCACGAGCCCAGCCGCTCCGCCGCATGTGGGATCTTCGCCGACCGGGGCACGAACCCGTGTCCCCTGCATCAGCAGGTGGACTCTCAACCACTGCGCCACCAGGGAAGCCCCGAAATATTCTTAATACATACTTTTTTTGGTATTAAATTTTTGTACAAGAATTTACCACCTTTTTCCATGGGACAATTTTTAAAGTCCGGTTTTCTAACATCTTCTACAAGGAGGTAGATTGGTCACCAGTAGGCCACTCAAATAACATTAATTACAGCCTTCAGATTTACTTTGGGAAATGTTAGAGGGCAAGAAGAATTTTGTAGAGTATGTACACTCAAAAGAAAACTTCACATTGTATGATTCCTTGACAGCATTCAAGATAGTTTTTCTTCATCATGGTGCTCAGCAGGTATAAGCGTCCCACGGGCGAAAGTTTAAAAACAAAATAAAACACCAATGAGACTAATGGCAGCTCATCATGTGTTGTCATGAGGTGGCTAAACCCAGCACACATTCTTTGCTAGTAAAAGAATTCTTGCATGAAAGAATATACAATGGAGAAAAGACTGCCTCTTCAGTAAGTGGTGCTGGGAAAACTGGACAGCTACATGTAAAAGAATGAAATTAGAACACTCCCTAACACCATACACAAAAATAAACTCAAAATGGATTAAAGACCTAAATGTAAGGCCAGACATTATAAAACTTAGAGGAAAACATAGGCAGAGCACTCTATGACATAAATCACAGCAAGATCCTTTTTGACCCACCTCCTAGAGAAATGGAAATAAAAATAAACAGATGGGACCTAATGAAACTTAGGTTTTCAATGAAACTTAGGTTTCATTAAAAGTTTTTGCACAGCAAAGGAAACCATAAACAAGATGAAAGACAACCCTGAGAATGGGAGAAAATATTTGGAAACAAAGCAACTGACAAAGGATTAATCTCCAAAATTTACAAGCAGCTCATGCAGCTCAATATCAAAAAAGCAAACAACCCAATCCAAAAGTGGGCAGAAGACCTAAATAGACATTTCTCCAAAGAAGATATACAGATTGCCAGCAAACACATGAAAGGATGCTCAACATCACTAATCATTAGAGAAATGAAAATCAAAACTACAATGAGGTATCACCTCACACCAGTCAGAATGGCCATCATCAAAAAATCTACAAACAACAAATGCTGGAGAGGGTGTGCAGAAAAGGGAACCCTCCTGCACTGTTGGTGGGAATGTAAATTGATACAGCCACTATGGAGAACAGTATGGAGGTTCCTTAAAAAACTAAAAATAGAATTACCATATGATCCAGCAATGCCACTACTGGGCATATACCCTGAGAAAACCATAATTCAAAAAGAGTCATGTACCAAAATGTTCATTGCAGCTCTATTTACAATAGCCCGGAGATGGAAACAACCTAAGTGTCCATCAACAGATGAATGGATAAAGAAGATGTGGCACATATATACAATGGAATATTACCCAGCCATAAAAAGAAACGAAACTGAGTTATTTGTCGTGAGGTGGATAGACCTAGAGTCTGTCATACAGAGTAAAGTAAGTCAGAAAGAGAAAAACAAATACTGTATGCTAACACATATATATATGGAATCTAAAAAAAATATATGGTTCTGAAGAACCTAGGGGCAGGACAGGAATAAAGACGCAGACATAGAGAATGGACTTGAGGACACAGGGAGGGGCGAGGGTAAGCTGGGACGAAGTGAGGGAGTGGCATAGACATATATACACTACCAAACGTAAAATAGATAGCTAGTGGGTAGCAGCCATGTAGCACAGCGAGATCAACTTGGTACTTTGTGTCTACCTAGAGGGGTAGAATAGGGAGGGTCAGAGGGAGACGCAAGAGGGAGGAGATATGGGGATATATGTATACATATAGTGGATTCACTTTGTTATACAGCAGAAACTAACACCATTGTAAAGCAATTATACTCCAATAAAGATGTTAAAAAATAAAATAATTTTTAAAAAAATCCTTGCCTGAGATATTCACTTTATTAAACCTATCTGTACAACAACTGTAAAAACACAGGCTTTTGATATTTTCTTCTCTTTAACATAAATAAAACTTCTAGAAGAAAAACTTCCAGGCTACACTCTCCTGGATTAATGAAGCCAGAACAGAGCATTTTCTTTCTTGATCATGAAAATGAAAGTTCTCAAGTTACATCTTACTAACCAGGCGATCTGACAACACTAACACCCCCGTTCTTCAACAACAGCTTGTTTCCCTGGAAGGCATCTGCTTTTAAGATATTAAGAAATGTTTTGTTTAAAAATCAAATTCTATTTATGAACGCTACTTTTATTTCTCCCACTCAAATTTTACCTTTCTATTTTCAAAAGACAAAGATACATTTTGACTTCTTGGGATTTTATATCATCTTCCTTTCAGCCTTACAGTCACTATTCTTTTATAGAACTTCTTAGGATTCCAATGCTTGCTGGAATTTGAAGTTAACCTAAGTCCTGGGATATTAAACAAGGCTTCAGTCTACGTCAGAGAACATACTCCCAATTCAAGCGTTAGAGTTCCGGGTGAGGGGAGAGGATGGTGGTAAAGTGAGTAACTACACAAGACTCCCCCTTCTCTCTCCTCACTACGTGCTAGCTTTCTTCCCAGCACATCCTTGCTTGTGCCATCCTCGTGGAGCTTACAGAAAAGAAGCCCCTTCATTCATATTGCTCTGGGCTCTGCCAGTCACTCGTCTAGTCTTGGCCATGACTTGTCATCCAAAGTCAGACGCTGGTTCTCCTCCTGCTTGGGCCCAGCCTGGCATCTAGAGCTCTTCTTCTCTGAAAGAGGTTCCAATGACTCCACTTGCTTCCCTTTTCCCCTTTCGTACCACCACTGCGTTCTGTATTCCTTGGGCTTGCCACCCCAAGCTGGCTGAATGATGCTTAAGGTATTAGCTCTCTGCTGCTTAGCAGACACCAGTGGTATCATTTTTCATTTGATGGTCTGATAATGAACCACTAAGGAGAAACTAAAGTAATCAACAATGGAGATGTTATTAAGTTACTGACAAAGCAAGGGGCAGACCACTTATACTCCCGCCCACCTGTTTTACCACTAGGGGTGGAACGAAAAATCCACCCCCACCAGGCCTGAACAGTGAAGCAGAAGAGAACAGAACCTTCTTGGATAACCAGCCTTTCTGTGGCTCACCAGACCAGACGACTTCCAGTTCTCCAGGCCCCTAAATCCCAAGGACGGGAACCCTCGGAGCATTTTCTCAGAAGGCAAGACGCCACGAAGACCCAGGAGCAAGAAAGGCAGGTGGGGTCAGAAGATGGGGCCCTCTGCTCTGTGAGACCTGGGCCACCTCTACAGGATACATCCTCTGATTAGGCCCATTTTGAAGAGAACTCTGGCGCTTCAGGAAGTGAACTTTGCCAAGATCGCACAGCTAATAAGTGAAGAGCCCAAACCCAATCTGCCCAACTCCAGAGCCTCTACTCTTGATGGCTCTGCCGCACCACTTGCCACAACCCTCGTCTTCCAGGGCAGTTACTTTTTCCCTCCCCACTATTCCGAAGAATTTTTAGCTGCTGTGTAAATAAATGGGTGCAAGTAGAAACGAGGGGCTCTGCTCCCCCTCCCCTACTCACCAGCAGCTTCAGGTCCCAGACGTAAATGTGCATTGTGGGTGAGGCACAAGCGTAGCCAGTTCTAACTGCCTGGGGAACCAGTCTGGGGATAGCATCGGGCACAAGCCTGCACCATGGGATGGGGGACAGGTCAAGGCACACCCTGTCCACTTTCCAGGGAGTGGCACTCAGGGAGAGAGTCCTTACAGCCAAGAGAAATGTTGGAGGAGAGGACATTGGTGCACGGTCACAGCACAGGAGAAGCTGAAGGGAAGCACCAGGGACATGGCAGCAGTGAAAGGTTGTCACACAGAGAGGAGACGAATTTTTAGCAGCTGCCATGAACTGGAAACCATGAAGAAAGGAAGATTGCTAAAGTTTTAGGAAGCCTTCTGTGTGGAAGTCTCCATAAAATATCTAAATATCATCCTACCCTTCTAAAGAAGCTTATGATTTCAGACTTCCCTGGTGGCGCAGTGGTTAAGAATCTGCCTGCTAATGCAGGGAACATGGGCTCTATCCCTGGTCCGGGAAGATCCCACATGCCGTGAAGCCACTAAGCCCATGCGCCACAACTACTGAGCCTGCGCTCTAGAGCCCACGTGCCACTACTACTGAAGCCCGCAAGCCTAGAGCCTGTGCTCCGCAACAGAGAAGCCACCGCAGTGAGAAGCCCGCGCACTGCAACGAAGAGTAGTCCCTGCTTGCCACAACTAGAAAAAGCCAGCGTGCAGCAACAAAGACCCAATGCAGCTAGAAATACATAAATTAGAAAAAAAACACTTATGATTTTAACAACAAAAAAATTCAAGTCTTCTGAAGTTAAACTGTTATTTCCTTGATGCAATATCAAGGTATACTGGGCCACATGAGACTTGGGGATTTTTAGAAGTTACATAGAAAACAAAATTAGCACCTTACCACCATTTCTACTTCTTTGGAAATGACCAGAAGCCTCTCTGATATGATTCATCCTACCCATGAATGCTGCCACTGACCATAACTCCAGTAGACACTGGCTCTTTTTTTTTTTTTTTTTTTTTTTGCGGTACGCGGGCCCCTTACTGTTGTGGCCTCTCCCGTTGCGGAGCACTGGCTCCGGACGCGCAGGCTCAGCGGCCATGGCTCACGGGCCCAGCCGCTCTGCGGCATGTGGGATCTTCCCGGACCGGGGCACGAACCCGCGCCCCCTGCATCAGCAGGCGGACTCTCAACCACTGCGCCACCAGGGAAGCCCTCCTTTTTTTTTTTTTTTTAAAGTCAAAAGAAATTTTTTAAAATACAAAACCCTACAAATTAGGTATTGGAGTTTTTTAAAAAGCACTTCAGGAGAAAAGGAAAATTCTGGCAAAATATAATGAGCTCCCTGAAGAGCAGAAAATAAACCATATATGCAATGACTAGATGTGTTACTTCCCAAGTGTTAAAAATAAGGTTTGATTATTAGGGGTACCCACCTCCCTGCTGGGTCGTAATAGGTATCTCGATTCCAGGTGAACACTTTAGACCCTAGAGGACTCTGGGAACATGTACGTGTATTCAGAGATAATAGTCCACTAAATGATGACTCATTATGCCAATTTTTCACCTTAGCCGAAGTCTCATGTTAAGAGTCCATTAAATTATATTTGCTCTTTGGAGACTGACTTCCTGATCTACAAGGCAGAGTAGTGAAATAACGATACTCATATCAGGAGATGAAATTAAGGAGGTTATTTTCACCTTAGAAGGGGATAATTCACCTAGTAAACAACCTGGTAAAAAAATGCTAAAATGTCAGAAGTAAGAATCCTGATGTCAAGTTAACTCCCAAGCTGCTGAAAAGATGATTAAACTTTAACAAAAGCGGGTCTTCTAGGGGCTTCCTAGAAGCATTCCTAGGAATGCTAGGGCATTCCCTAGCATTCCTAGGGCATTTTATAATCTTCATATAATAATATAATATATAGAATTATTATAAAGAATTATTTTCCTACAGTGTGTTGGGTTAGATGACTAGCTGCTCACAGCTGGAGGCAAGGGGTCTGGGTCTGCTAGCTGAGAGGGATGGGAAACTTTTTTCTTTTTAAACAGGAGCAAAAAATCCAATCAACACAATCAGCAACTGATCTGAGGATATCACCTTACGGTATTAACTTGGTGCTTAAAATGTTCTTCCCTTTTCCTTGTTGGACGCTTCACATTAGCGTTATATACTCCTCACAGTGACTGAAGTAGGTAGTAGTCGTCCCATTTTATAGATGGGGAGACTGAAGCTAAGTGTAATTAAGTGATTTATCCAGCTAATAAGATCTATGGCTCTGTTTAGACCGGGCCTAATTAAATCTATTGTTCATGACAGAATTTGTTCCCAAACTTGGATGTGCATCAGAATCAGGGAGGCTTGTTGAAATACAGACTCCCAGGGATGGAACCATGGGATCCATGCTTCTGACATGCCTCCAGGTGCAGCGGGTCTTGGGCCCACGTTCCGGAACGCTGCCAAGCTGACATCCCACTACAGCTGTCCGGAGAGCTTAAAGCTGACCAGGTGTTCACCATGGCCCATTAGTTACCCACTGACTTGGCCTGACCAAGCTTTCATCAGGCGTCTGTCCTCCCCACAGGCCTCTGAACTTTGGCCCCAAGCCTGAGCAAGAACTAAAATGCAGAACATTGAGCCCTTAACAGCTCATCCTGGAAAGAGGCTGACCACTTCCTGTCTCACCACCTCGTCCTGCTGTCTGTCTGCCCCTTGCTCACTTTCCTGATTTCCCCTCCAGAGCTCCTCCTAGACCTGCTTCCCCCTCTCTAGAAAAGAAAAGGCTTTTCCTGTTGGGGTTTGAGATGCTTGTAGATCCTGAGATCTGAGCACACACCCTCTTGCAACAGTTTTTGTTTTTTCTTTTGCGGTACGCGGGCCTCTCGCTGCTGGGGCCTCTCCCGTTGCGGAGCACAGGCTCCGGACGCGCAGGCTCAGCGGCCATGGCTCACAGGCGCAGCCGCTCCGCGGCACGTGGGATCTTCCTGGACCCGGGGCACGAATCCGTGTCCCCCGCATCGGCAGGCGGACTCTCAACCACTGCGCCACCAGGGAAGCCCGCAACAGGCTTTTAAAATAAAGTCGCTCCTTACTCAAATCCAGATTTGTTTTTACTTGACAAAGCCCCCAGCCACTGACTGAGCCTCAGTCTTCACGGGGCTTTCTCCACGGGGGCTGAGGGGTAATTACACATCACCATTTGGGGTTCTTTTGTGTATGCAGCAAACTGGCTGGGAGTTTGAGCCCATGGCCAGCCTTGGGGCGCCATCCCAGGCTGACGCGTGTTTGTCTGCACCCACTGTGGACCTTTCTGACCTGAGCTTCAGGACTCAATCCCTGGCATTTGAACATCAGCCCCACAGGGACCCTAAGATGAAACAACTCAAAGAAGGTAAAAGTGTCTGCCATGAAATACTTCTCTCCAGAGATGCACCAGCATGCTTGCAAGCATCCTCCAGAAACACTTCACAGACTTGTCAAGGCCGCTCCTGTCAAAGGGATCTCGAAAGCTGACTATTTTCCTCCAAGGAGCTGTCTCCCTTGGCTTTTTCTCCACTCTAGGCCGAGACACACACTTTACATACACTATGACTAAGCAGAATCTAAACAGCATTAGGCCGCCTGCACACCCCTGCGTCTCCCGGCTGAGCACTTGGCCTTGGCTTTGCACAACTCTTGCCAGTAAATCGCCCAGGCTCCCAAGATGCAGATTTTATGGGAAGAGGAGAGTGCCAAAGAACCAAGTGAAAAGATCTTTCTAAATGTAGAAGCCCTTTCCACCTGAATTAGAAAGCTTTAGGCCGTTTCTAGCCTAATGCTTAAAATGATTTCATTTGACAGTTGTGTGTCAAATGAAATACACAATTATGCCCTCTTTACGCAATTCTATGATGTTGCCAACTTTGTCTTTCAAGCAACAGAAGAAATCGACATAATCCGTGTTTATTCTTTTCGTAAAGATTATGACAATCACAAGCAATGCTGCCTATGTAGTGCTACCAACACAGTTCTGAAGCTTTCCAAGAGGTAATGCTTTGTCTTTTCTCCTCCCCTAGAGCCTCAACAGCAAAGGTGATTAACAGGTTAACAAGCAGTGCGGCGAGCCGCCTCCGACCAGCAGAATGACGAGTCGCCACACGCAAGATTCTTCTCGTATCACACTTTATTGGAGCACAGCTTGGTTAAAGAAAAGATGGAAGGAAGACACCGCAATCCTATAGCAGTCTGCTTATATAGGGATTAAGAACATGTGTCGCTCTGTGATTGGCCTTCGCCGATGGTGCGACTTGTGAGCCAGCATCGGATAGGTCGCTACTTTAAAACCTCATTAGTATACTTAGCGCAAGCGCAGTGGCCACAGGAAGGATGACTCAGCTTACTTCAGCTTCCTGCTGCGTGGCAGTTAGCTGACCGCGCCCTACAAAGCAGCAGCAGGTGTTGGGAAGAAAAACCCTAGAGGGAAAACACCCAGGTTGCAATCCCAGCTCTCCGCCGCCCGTCTAAGGCAAGTTTGGTCTTAGGCAAGCCACTTAACCACTTCGAATCTCGGTTTCTTGATCTATGAAAGTAGGCAAAAACAGCATACAGCCCAGCCTACCTCCTCATTTGGTTGAGAAACTGAAGCAATTTGAAAGCACTTTAAAACAGTAAAGTGTTTTAGAAAAGCAAAGTAATAAACAAAACACAAAATGCTATCATTAAGGCCTTCAACTCATCCCAGCATGATTGCTATGTACCCTTTATTTCACATCTCCAGAGAAAAGAGAACAATTCTCATCCTCGTTTTATATCCCGAAGTCTTCATGAATGCCTTTGTCCAAAAACATGACTGTACAGGTAAACGGTGGTATGTAAACAGATATCAAAGTGCATAATGTATGCAAACCTTCCTAAGACAAATCTTAGTTAATACATATACTCAATTTAAGTACGACAGCGCTCCACTTGTCTAAGGCCTCATTTGAACTCTTACGGGAAGGCAGCAATCAATTTACATAACTCAGCAGAACTGGCTGTATGCATAAAGGCGCAGATTATTGTCTTTCAAATGGACAAAAACCTTGCAATATTTTTCCAAACAAATCTTATCATGATGTCTCAAATACATTCTATTTCTCATGTTGGACCTACCATGGACAATTACTGTATTTCCATCACTTTAGAGAGAAGGAAACAGAAGCACAAAATAAACAAATCAGTCAAAAAGAGCTTTTAAGTATGTGTAATGTTTCTCTAGTCCTGGGCCTGGAAAAGAAGTTGAAAGTTAAGTTTCTACCTTATGTGAATTTACCTTGTGGAGTGAAAGTGTCTCCATGGCCTGGAGTGCTAAGGGAAGATCTTGTGGAAGACCAGAGTTCAGAGCTGAGGCTTCCAAAAAAAACTGTCACCGCAAAAATTCCAAAACACAGCTAAGACCCAGTGTACCCGGGTCCCTGTTCCACCAAATCACACTCAACTTCAGCAGTGGCGGTGCTCGAAACGTAGCCCTGGAGGGAGCAGAAACAGCACAGCGTTGTCAGAACTGCACTGTTCTCCAGACCCCCACCAGGCAGCTAAATAAGAAGCTCTGGGGGTGGGGTCCAGCAGTGGTTTAACAAGCCCTCCAGGTGATTCTGATGCACAATTAAGCGTGAGTGGCTCTGCTAACTTCGTGGTATACTGGAAAAAGCATGATATCTCTGGTTTTAGGATGCTGTCCGTAATGCCTGAAGTGGTCCTGGGTTCAGTGCAAACTCCCTTCATGTGCCACTTTATATCGTTTTTATCATAAGGTAAAATTTAAGTCATGTTGAAACCGTGGGTAACCCATTAGTCAAATCCATTTCATCTGCCTTTGCTAATCTAGGTCGTTTTTAAGACTTGCAGTTCCTCCAGGCTGCCCATAGCCTAAACAATAAGATGTTTGCCGGAGCTGTTTTCCAGGAACTTGGAGTCAGCTGTGTCTAGTTCAGCTGAGATGGTTAAGACTGAAGAGGATCACCCACCCCTCCAACTGGGCATGCGCATCTGCTGTGACCTTTTGATGTCACAAGGCAGAGAACTCTACTCTCAGATCACGCTAAGCGCCTCCATTTTTTAACGTACAGAGGCCCCGGGGTTAGTTAGGCCTTAGCAGAAGGAAGATTACTGCACCTTTGTCCAATCACCTTTCCCCACCTCCTCATGCCCCAGACTGCCCTGCTTCTTTATTCTTTATCCTATAAATACCCCAGCCCCTTGCCTTCCTGGAGCATCTGAGACTGTTCCTCCTGTCTCCACGCTTGGCTGCCTTGGGAATAAACCCTCTCTTTGCTGCAAACCTCAGTGTCTCAGGGATTTGGCTTATTGAGTGTTGGGCAAAACACCCCTGGTTAAGTAACAATGTATTTTGAAAAAAAGAAGAAAAGGGAAATAAAGTAGGCGATGCAGAACAAATAGAACACACCTGTGATCCCACAACCCAGAAATAACCACTTAGGACTACTGCTTTGCACAACTCCCGGGCTGTGTTTCACACAATACAACCTGAGTTATGTAACACGGAAGTCTTGACCACAATTCACATTTCTGTGAATATCTTTCAAATACATATATCCTCCAAATGGAATTGATGGTACATACCATTTTAGAAACTGCTTTTTTCACTGAAAGATATAATCATCTCACTTTTAATGGCAGCACAGTAGTCCTTTTATGAATATAAGTTATTGTTTTAATTGAAGTATAGTTGATATACAATATTATGTAAGTTGCAGGTGCACAGTATAGTGATTCACCATTTTTAAAGGTTATATTCCATTTATAGTTATTATAAAATATTGGCTCTATCCTCCGTGTTGTACAATATATCCTTGTAGCTTATTTTATACATTATAGTTCGTATCTCTTAATTCCCTACCCCTATCTTACCCCTCCCCCCTTCCCTCTCCCCACTGGTAACCATTAATTTGTTCTCTGTATCAGCTCAGTGGTACTTTTTGTGGGTCCATAATTGAAGAAATCCTATATTTTTTATAATTTGTGTATTTACAGTTTGGAACCCCTATAAACATTACAATAAACAACTTACAGCTGTCTCTTTGTGCACACCTATGGTTATTCTTTTGTGGTTATAGTTTAAGCAGAGAAGTTAAGAATAAGGCTTGTCATTATTTGTAGTGTTATAATTCTATTCTTCTGGGTAGCAAGCGCTAATCTCTATATTTTGAAATCTTCCTGTCTTACCTATTTATGCTTGCTCAATTAAATACAGTAGGCTTTATCTATCTTTATCACAGAAGCATCTAGCTCAACAAAAAAATCAGTAAGAAACACATGGATTGGTCTGCATGCTGCCATGTTAAAGAGACTGGGATCCTATGATAGTTCTATTTTTAATGTTTTTAAGGACCTCCATACTGTTTTCCATAGCAGCTGCACCACTTTATTTTCCCACCAACAGTGCACTAGGGTTTCAATTTCTCCACCTCCTCACGAATACTAGTTACCCAGCAATCCCACTCTGGCTATAGACTCAAAAGAATTAAAAGCAGGGTCTCAAAGAGATGTTTGCACACCCATGTCCATAGCAGCCTTATTCACAACAGCCAAAAGGTAGAAGCAGCCCAAGTGTCCATTGACAGATGAATGGCTTAACAACACGTGGAATACACATGGAATGGAGTATTATTCAGCCTTAAAAAGGAAGGAAATCCCATCACATGCTACAACATGGATGAACCTTGAGGACATGATGCTAAGTGAAATAAGCCAGTCTCAAAAAGACAAATACAATATGATTCCACGTATGAGGGATCTAAATTAGTCAAATTCACAGAAACAGAAAATAGAATTGTGGTTGCCAGCGCCTGCAAGGAGAGGGGAAAGGACAGTTGTTGAATGGGTAGAGAGCTTTGCAAGTTGTGCAAGATGAAAAAGTTCTTGTGATCTGTTTCACAGCGCTGCGAATACACTTAATACTACTGAACTGTACACTTAAAAATGGTTAAGATGATAAACTTTATGTTATGTGTTTTTTACCGCAGTAAAAAAAAAAAGTGTCCTCAGCTTCATGTCTAAGTGTAACCTGCTGGGTTCTGATGTCCTTTGTACTCACACATAAAACCTGTAACTAGAGGCAAACTTAGAGAAGCAGAGAGTACAGCGGTGGTTGCCTGGGCTGGGGGTTGGAGAAACGGGCAACTACTGTTCAGTGGTTATAAAGTTTCAGTTAGGCAAGACGAATGAGTTCTAGAGATCTACTGTTCAACAACATGCCCCTAATTAGCAATACTGTATTGTGACTTAAAAATTTGCTGAGGGCTTCCCTGGTGGCTCAGTGGTTGAGAGTCCACCTGCCAGTGCAAGGGACACAGGTTCGTGCCCCAGTCCAGGAAGATCCCACATGCTGCGGAGCGGCTGGGCCCGTGAGCCATGGCCACTGAGCCTGCGCATCCGGAGCCTGTGCTCCACAACAGGAGAGGTCACAACAGTGAGAGGCCTGCGTACCGCAAAAAAAAAAAAAAAAAACTTTGCTGAAGCTTAAGGGAGAATTTTCCCCCACGTTCCTGATGCTCTTCACTCGCTGAAGTCCAGATCCCTTCCAATATCTGGAATCCTCCAGAGGCCCTTTTCTTCCCTTCCCCCAGGACTGAACGGACCTTTAATCAATGTGCATTGTGTGGAAGCAAAGCCACTCTGGAGGGAATGGTGTTCCTGTGCTCTCAGCACTGATGCAGGCAGACCTCAGCCTTCCAAGAAGCCATCTCGTAGCGGAAGGCACTTCAGAACCCTGGAGCGCTGGGATTACGAGCTCTGGGCCCGCGTTGGGCAAGCAGGGAAAATCCACCTGTCAGTACAGCACAGCCAGCTTCCTGGTTGCAGCACTGCAGTCATTTGGCTGAAAGCCGCAGAGCCGGCTCCAATGCACCAGCTGGGGAGGAAATGAATCGCACAATAAAACTGAGCAGAGCTCACCCCTCTGGTCCCTGGATGCCCAGCATGTCCACCGGGCCGTTATTCAGCTCACACGGGCTGGAGGGAATCTGGGTTTCTCCTTCCTCCGGGTTATCACTCGATCTGCTGCGTTTTCTTTTTCTCCAGTTATGGCAGACGCTGAAATATACATGGAGGGAAGCAGCACGGATCTAGGGAAGCAGGTGGCCGCGAACCATGTGGAGGTGGACATCACCAAGGCCTCGGGTCCTCCCTCTCCTCTCATTCCTCGGTGGCCTCGCCTGTAAACAGGTAAGCCTGTCCACTGTCCTTATCTCTCATATGTGGGCTCTTAGGCTGAGCCCACAACCCCTATCACTTATGAACTGCCCCCCACACTCCACTCCCACCTTCAGTTTTTAGGGACGTGCCCTGATATAACGAGGCATTAATTATGTCAGAATTTTAAAATTTATGTGGGCCTTGTTTTGCCCCTTGAAATGGTCTCTTCCCACCATCCCCTCTTTCTCCACCTACTTGATACTATTTACCCTTCGACATCCTTCCAAGTCACATCAAGCCCCCCTCAGCTGGTCACTGAGCTCTCTCTGACAGCCCAGTCTGCAGCCCACAGTGGGTTCTTCCTTCCCAAGTCCCCTGGAACACTCATTTTCCCTCCTGATCCCTGGGGGCTTATACTTACTTGCATTATCCTTCAATTTGTTGTGTATATGTCTCATCTCTACCACTAAATTGTAAACTCCTTAAAGTCAGAGATTATGAGGAATGCCGCCACACATGTCCTGTGATTCCTCCCATCACGGCATTTATCTTAAGAAAATTATCACAGGCACTTAACGATTGGTGAGTGACAACCACTATGTCAACAGTAATAACCACTCCAAAAGTTTCTTTTCTCCCAACAGAGCCTGAAAGAGCAGTGATAGTCTGTCCTTCCCTCACTTATCACTGTCCCCCTGCTTCCTAGTTCTCTACATCCCAGGACCCAATCCCCTGGCTGTTCTCTAGTTCTCCAAAAACTCTGGAGATTGCTGGACCAGGAGAGGGCAGGGTGGGGTTGCTGCTAAAATATCCCACAGGTGATACGTTTTCGGCAAAATTCCAAACTGCCTCCAGTTTCTTCAGAAACAAGTGCAACGTTCTCCAAAGTTCTCAAAATCAGAACACTGTATTCTAGGGGGAATTCTGAACTATAATGAGTAAGGATGGTGGGATTGCGGAAGAATGGGGAATCACTGACCAGGAAGAAGCTCCCTCAGTAACAGAGGGGACTCCAGTGTAAATGGCAGGGCTCGGTGGCAGGCAGAGGAGATGGAGGGGTGGGCTTCTCTACTGCCATCTCCAGGGACACCTAGGGGCTCAATCCCAGTCTCCTTACTACTGTCTCCCATTTATTTAAAACTAGACAAAGCCTTTTGTTCCTCAATCAGAGATCATGTTTAAAATGCAAATGTCCCCAGTGTTTAAATTGACATTAAGATGTAAATGGTTTGTGTCAGATCCTTTACTTAATACAGACTTTGACCGCAAAAAAAAAAAAAAAAAAAGAAGAGTTACTGAATGAAGAAGAGAATAGAAAAGGAGCAAAAGTCTCCCTTTTGGGCCAACAATGAATTTTTTCTCTTTTTTTTTTTAGCCCTGATCACATCTGCTCTAGAATAATAAAAAATCAACAGAATCAAAAATCGCAATTTACTCTTATGGACTGTAGTCTACAAAATACCTTCATCGTCATCGCCTAATTTGTTTTCCAGAACAATTCTGTGACTTACACATAGTTCCCACTTGACTGGTAAAAAGAAACCAAGCCTCATGGAGGCAAAGTGAGGACCTCAAGATATCACATGTTGACTCAGGTCTCTAGCTTGGTCGTATGTACTCAGCAATAATGATGAAAGACTTACTCCAGGTCAGACTTACACCAGGTGCTGGGGATAAAATTATGTGAAAAACTCATGCAGACTGTCCTTAGGGACCTTGGAGCTAATTAAGGGGACAAATGTTCAACTAATAACAGAAATAAATGTAGCGTTACAGCTATGATAAGAGGACTAGTGGTGATAATAGGAGAATTGGCCTAGAGCCAGCCCGTGCATTCCAGAAATTCTAAGAATGCCAGCAGGGCAGCAGGCAGAGAGCAAGGTTGCGGATAGTTTGGGGAGGTAGGTGGGAGCTAGATTAGCAGGAGGTTGAGTCTGAGAAGTATCCATAATTGAAAAACATTCTTGTGGATAATGATATCATGTTCCCACTTGGAACTATGTCCAACTGAACTGAACATCTACAGTGGGCAGTGGGAAGCCACAGCCCTGCCACTAGCCACTGCCGTGCAGATCTGAGGGATCTGCATTTGACATAAGGCCATTATCCCTTCCTCTTTCCATCCAACCAAACATCTCTAGAGAGCCCCCCATGTAAGGTTCTGGGCTGGACCACTCCAATGATGTCTCAGACTCAGACTCCGCTCTAGGAGAGGAGTCATGCAGACAGAGAGCTCGAGAACAATGTGGGGAGTGATGACTACCTCTTGATAAAGGGAAAGGAAATAATCACAGAAGGACTGAACTGCAGTCTTTCCTCAAGATTTTGAACACTTGGTTTTCATTGTTTTCTGATGTTTTTTACAGCAGAGAAGTCAGAGGCTATGCTGATTCATTCTGTTTTATGCAATCTCTCTTTTCACTTTTCAGACATACATAAGTTTTATTCCTGTATCTTTGCAATTCAAAATTTGACTCTGAGTCAGGTCACTTTTCAGTGATTTTGCTGAAAATATAGATTGCTTTCAATCAGCCTATTTGAATCTTTTTTCAACTTAGGAAAGTTTTCTTTGAATATATTGTTAGTTAGTGCTTCTATTTGGAATGTTCTGGTACATTGTCGGATCACATAAAATGATTAAGTTGGTTCTCTATTCTCCTATATGTATATATATGTATGTATAAACATATATACGTTTATACATATATCTGTACATAAGCACATATGCACATACACATATGTACGAATGTACAAGTATATATCATCTGATATGCATGTGTATAGAATAACATCTTATCTTTCACATTTATTATCTCTTTGTCCTTTTCCTCTGAATTGTGAGCTACTCTGTTTGCCTTCCACACCATTAATCTGATGTCCTATAAGTCCATTCTTCATGTTACTGCCACTAATGAGAATTTAAATGCTACTTAATTTTTTATTTCTTTCATCTTATTACATCAGTTGCCCTGATTACATCTCTGGTTGTTCTCTCCTTACAGTTTTCTGCTTTTATTTCATAGATACCACGTCTTCTAGCTTTTTATTGAGGCGGTTAAATAATGATTACATTTTCCCCGGTGGTCCCTCCAGTAAATAATTTTAATAAATCTGCTCCTCCTCTGAATTTTCAGGATGATGTACCATCTCACTTATTTTGCAGAAAGTTCTGTCTCACAGGAAATATATTCTTGTTGTTTTTTGTTTTATTTTTATTAAAACACAAAGGAGGAGATATCTATTCAGGCCTGCATTTGCCAAGAGACAAGGAGTTGGAAATGTCCTTGGCCCAACTCTCTGTTTCATCTCGACTTTATTGAAAATCCTTTCTCAAGTCCATAGGTGGTTGTGTGCAGCTCAGACCAATTTCCAGTCTTGAATGGACTTTTCCTCAAGAGCAGCTCTGCCAGGCTTCTGTGGCATCTTTCCCAACTCTGACTGGCTGCTTCCCAGTGTCCTGAACGGTTGGAGTAAATAAAAACCTCTCTCAGCACCTGCCTTCAGCCCATTACTCATGGGCCAGCACCAAGGCGGGCTTGTGAGCCCCACGAGTTCTCCCACCACCACCACTCCCTGCCCATGGCAGTCCCAACCTCTCAATGGAAGTGTCACAATGAAAGCGAGAGGGGAGATGAGACTGTGGTAACACTAAATTATTAGCCATGCAGGAATGCAGATGGATGCCTAGTTTTCTGGTTGATACCCATCTTGCATTTCACATGCAGGTGGCCCAGCAGAGTGGTTACAAAGGGTGCTCAGAATCTACTCTTCAGAAGACAATCTTAATTCATTTCTAAACACAGGTGGGCTACCGGTTGTGTTTTTCAATTCAGTTTTTCAGCTGTGTAGTTTGCGGAAATTTCTCTCAAGTTTGGGCAATGGGCTGTCAGTCATATTTCCCATATTTTTTTCAGTGTCTCTCAGGATATTTTATTCAGAAGCTTAGAGAGGTTATGTAGGGACCATTCAAACCCTACTCAACACATGTTATTTTTAACGGAGGCTTCTCTTTAGTATCCGGACTCAACTGCAAGAATTAACTCCAGGGACTTCTCTGGTGGTGCAGTGGTTAAAAATCCGCCTGCCAATGCAGGGGACATGGGTTAAAGCCCTGGTCTGGGAAGATCCCACATGTCGCGGAGCAACTAAGCCCGTGTGTCACAACTACTGAACCTGCGCTCTAGAGCCCACGAGCCACAACTACTGAGCCCGTGTGCCACAACTACTGAAGCCCATGTGCCTAGAGCCAGTGCTCTGCAACAAGAGAAACCACCGCAATGAGAAGCCCGTGCACCACAACGTAGAGTAGCCCCTGTTCGCCACAACTAGAGAAAGCCTGCCCGCAGTGATGAAAACCCAATGCAGGCAAAAATAAATTAAAAAAAAGAAAAAGACCTAAATGTAAGACCGGAAACTATAAAACTCTTAGAGGAAAACATAGGAAGAACACTCTTTGACATAAATCACAGCAAGATCTTTTCTAACCCACCTCCTAGAGTGATGGAAATAAAAACAAAAATAAATAAATAAATAAATAAATAAATAAATAAATGCTTTTGCACAGCAAATGAAACTATAGACAAGATGAAAAGACAACTCTCAGAATGGGAGAAAATATTTTCAAATGAATCAACAGACAAAGGATTAATCTCCAAAATACATAAACAGCTCATGCAGCTCAATATTAAGAAAACAAACAACTCAATCAGAAAATGGGCGGAAGACCTAAATAGACATTTCTCCAAAGAAGACATACAGATGACCAAGAGGCACATGAAAAGATGCTCAACATCACTAACTGTTAGAGAAATGCAATTCAAAACTACAGTGTGGTATCACCTCACAGTGGTTAGAATGGGCATTCAGAAAATCTACAAACAACAAATGCTGGAGAAGGTGTGGAGAAAAGGGAACCCTCTTGCACTGTTGGTGGGAATGTAAATTGATACAGCCACCATGGAGAACAGTTTGGACGTTCCTTAAAAAACTAAAAATAGAATTACCATATGACCCAGCAATCCCACTACTGGGCAAATACCCAGAGAAAACCATAATTCAAAAAGACACATGCACCCCAATGTTCACTGCAGCACTATTTACAATAGCCAGGTCATGGAAGCAACCTAAATGCCCATCGACAGACAAATGGATAAAGAAGATGTGGTGCATATATACAATGGAATATTACTCAGCCATAAAAAGGAATGAAATTGGGTCATTTGTAGAGACCTGGATGGACCTAGAGACTGTCATACAGAATGAAGTAAGTCAGAAAGAGAAAAACAAATATTGTATATTAAAACATATATATGGAATCTAGAAAAATGGTACAGATGAACCAGTTTGCAAGGCAGAAATAGAGACACAGATGTAGAGAAAAAATGTATGGACACCAAGTGGGGAAAGTGGGGGGCGGGGGATGGTGGTGGGATGAATTGGAAGATTGAGATTGACATGTATACACTAATATGTATAAAATAGATAACTAATAAGAACCTGCTGTACAGCACAAGGAACTCCACTGTACAGTAGAAACTAACACAACATTGTAAAACAACTGTAACTCAACGACAAAAATAAATAAATAAAAAATAAAACAAAAAAAAAGTGCTGAAACAAAAAAGAACGTCAATGGAGAATTCTATATCCATCAAAACTTTCCCTCAAAAATGAGGCAGAAATTTAAACATTCCTAGCTAAATAAAAGGGATTTCATTACCTGAAATGAGGGAGTTCATTACCTTCCCTAAAAGAAATGCTAAAAGGAGTCCTACAGGTTGAAATGAAAGGATCCTAGATAGTAACTCGAACCCATATGAAGAATGTAAAGATCTCCAATAAAGATAAATATGTGGTCAAAAAAAACACAAAAAGTAAGTATAAGGGAGGATGCTGTGTAGGTTACATGCAGAGACTAAGCCGTTTTTATAAGGAACTTGAGCATCTTTGGATTTTGGTATCCATGTGGGTCCTGAAACACAATTCCAATGGATACCAAGGGGAAACTGTATATACAATTGTTAAGCCCTTTGAACTGTATTTCATGCAGGCTCAGCGGCCATGGCCCACGGGCCCAGCCGCTCTGCGGCACGTGGGATCCTCCCGGACCGGGGCACGAACCCGCATCCCCCGCATCAGCAGGCGGACCCCCAACCACTGCGCCACCAGGGAAGCCCTGAACTGTATTTTTAAAATATGTTTGTTTTATTGTATGTAAATAATACCACAAAAAAGAAAAAATAAATCTCAATAATCATTAAAAAAAAAAAAAGAATTAACTCCAAAGCCAAGAAGAGAGCAGAATAGGGAATGTGTGGGCTGGAAAAGTGCAGTCCACTCCTCCCAGGTTTACACGTCTCAACACCTGTCAAATGGAGAAACTATGACGCATGAATACAGACTCTAACCCTCCAGCGTTTGTCCTGCCCACCCTTGAAAGGATGATTCCGGGAGCACCAGACTAGGATCTATGCCTGAAAACTGATTGGTAATCAAACCCAAAATAAAAACCAATATAAATGTAAAGGTTCAAGTGTGAGCTAAGATCTCTAGACTCTGGGTCTAGCTCTGTTCCTACCTGCCTGTAGGACTTGGGGAAAATTCCTTGACTCTAAGCCTTGGGGTCACTCATTCATTTAAAGAGTTGCTGCTCTCAATGAGAGGTTCTCAGGTAGAAAAGATGTTACTAATAGGACGGTACCACATACATGATGTGTGTGGAGGCAGATAAACAACTGACAACCCTGAGATCTCTGCCCAAAGTGCAGCCAGGTCTAAAATCCTGTGGTTTTATGAAAACCAAATTTGGCCAATGAGAAGGTGAAGTTCTGGGTGATATTTGGTCCTACATCCTGAAGTCCCATAACTTCCCTGAACTGCCAGGAAATGCTCTTGCCAAGATCTCTGGAATGGCCTAGCCCAAGGTTGCTTTAGGGCTGGTGTGTGCTTTCCAAAGAGGTAATGTTCCTTACGTTGCCAAACCAGTTGTGCTGGATTCAAACAATGAGAAATGATAAACGTAACACCCGTTAAACCAAAGCAGGCACGAAGTAGTTTAGGCAAGTGTGTGTTGCACAAAATAGTGTTACCTTATTTTTTTCTTTCTTTCCAGCAGAGTGGGAAGGGGGGAGAAAATCTAGAGCTCTTGTATTTCGACCTGAAGGGGGGACATTGCACCCTCTAATGGTGCCTTTGCTGTGTCTCCTATGTCTATAAAACAGCACAGGACTACCTCATAGGGCTGTGCATTCATACAGACTTCAATGTGAATGGCATTCTCCAGATTATAGGCTGCACATCCTAGACAACCATACACGACAAATCTGTACATACACATGTGAACATATGTATGGACACAGCCAACATATACACATATCCGTACAAGTACACTAAACATATACACACATACCAAGGTACATATACACACAGTACATACTACAGATATACCTATACAAACAGTAATGCATGCATGCAAACACAAGTACAGCATACATCACAGGTACAATACGTGTATACCTAACATACACACATTTACATACATATATGTGGAACATATATATGAACATAACATATACACATATCCATATCCATACACTAAGCATATACACACATACCCAGGCAGTTATACACACAGTACAAACAATAATATACCCATACATGAAGGCTGATGCATACATGCAAATACATAATACAGCATATAAACAATACACATATACCTAACATACACACATTCACATGCATAAAAGTGTAAGTGCATCCACACATGTGCACACACATATACGCTCAAACATATACATTCACAATAAGCATGTATATGCATACACATGTATGTACCACAAGCACATATACAAACATGTATACAAAGTTATGCCTCTGCACATACATACACACACTGATTCCATGATACATTCTAATTAATCTATGAGAACAATAGTAACTTTATGGATTACTTTTTATGGGCCAGGCACCTTTCAAAATGATTCACATGTGTTAACTCATTTAAACCTCAAATAACTCAATGAGCTCTTATTTTTATCCCCATTTTACATGAACCAACTGCAGTGAAGGAAGTTTTCGTAACTTGCCTACGTTCATAGAGCAAGTAAGAATCAGAACCATGGTTTCAATAGGGTCCATACTCACAGCTATACACAAGCTAATCTGTTATATTTAAGGTATTAGGGAGCATTTCTGTGGAGAGAAGTATGTTATCTTAGTAAAAAATGGTATGTGATAATGTCTGTAAGCCCATAGTTAGACTGCAATGGCCTCTCACCAGCCCTTTGAAAATGTTTTATTCCTTTCCTGATGCTTTCTCTGTAACCACATCTTCCCTTACCATCCTCACCTCTACCCTCCTACACACACACACACACACACACACACACACACACACACACTCATTTTGGCAGTCTTCCAGATCTTCACCTTATATATCCACACATATGTTAAGTGTAGTTATTTATCATTATATCTAACATTTATAGAGTGCCTAATATATAGAAGATGCTTTTCCTATATTTCTATACTATTTAATTCCCATAGCATCCCTGAAAGGTATTTGGTATTGTTCCTATTTTATGAGAAGAAACTAAAGCACAGAGAGAAAGAAGTTTGCTCAAGGACCTGCAACTAGTAAATAGCAGAGCAGGAGTGAAAACCAAGCGCTCTGGCTCCACATCTCATGCTGTCTTCCCTGTATAACCCTGCTTATCTCTTTTCATTCCATAAAAATTCCTACCATTTCCATGCACAGATCACAGAAATTGTGAAGGATGAAATCTAGTGAGCCAAAAGATTTTAAGATTTTTGAAATATAATTGCTGGATTCAGTTGCAAATAATAAAAATCACTGTGGCCATGTTAGGGAGAGCGAAGTTTCATACAGGTGATTGGATGCTTACAAAATTACCAAAGGCCTGGCACCTGGGCAGGGCCTGACTTCCAAATACCACCGCAAAATGGGCCTGCCCGTGCAACTTCTACCTCTGCCCCAGGCAGGAATCTGGAATGAGGACGGTGGTGATCTGCTGCTGGCTGCCGGGTCCCACCACGTCTGCTGTGACCTGCACATCAGAGGCCCCTTTAGGATGGTTGGCCCAGAGCAAAGCCATGCCTGCTGGGCTCTCATGAGCAAAATAGATGCCTTCTGTATCACCACCTTTCTCCCCACGGAGCTGATGTCTGAATTTAAGTCTCCTTGAAGTGCACTCAGTTGATGGAACTCAAATCATATCCAAATCCCTACTGCATGGAAGACTGGGAAAGAAAGTTGATAGTTTTCCAGCTGCAGTACAACAAGGCACACAAGAAAGGCTGGAACAGATGTTGAGACACACAGTTCCTACCCCATCCTTTTTAACAGAAAGAAAGTGAGTCTCTAAAAGAGGAGTTTTTGAAAGTGTACATATTCAAGAGAGCCTCTCAGTCAGCCAGCAAATAGCCCATAAAGGAAAGCACCGGCTCTGTCCAATGGTAAAGCCAATCCTTTGTGCTAAAGAACCAACTTTGTCCTGGGAGCTTTGAAATATTTCACTGGTGACAAGGAGGACCTTCAAAGATTAATACCCATTAAAGGTATGACCAGAGCAGGGGATGATGGGATGACTTCCTTCTGGTCTCAGACTTTGGGAGTATCTTTCCCAAGCCTGAGAGAGGACAGACGGTGCTAAGTTGCCCCTCAGCAGGCTGCAAGAGGTAAAGCACTTCCCGAGAGCTGTCATTTGCTGGCCTCTCACCACCTGGATCTGCCCAACCCTTGGCATTTCCATCTGGCACACTGAGGACTTGGCAGGGGGAGAAGCTACCCCAGTCCAACCCAGGCAAAATGAAACACTTCCTTCTCCTAATTCTGAGGCCAAAATATTAAAAAGGTGGCAATGATTCCCTGCTTCCAAAATCACCTTGATTTTAATCAGTCTGTATCTGCCTGCCTTTAGGTTAGATGGGCTGCAAACCAGATAGGACCAAGTCAACACAACCAACCAGTTATTTGAATACAAGAGTGAATTTTTTTAGAGTAACCGTGGTTCAGGCAACCAAAATACAGCTGGATGGCTATCGTGGACATGGGTTCAGACATGTTCCTTTATTACTGAGAACTTGAGTTTTCTAAACTGTATAAAAGACTTAAGGACACCATCAGCCATTCTCAAAATACCTGCTAGCAGCTTCCAACTGCAACTTTATGCTTTCAAGGTCTCCTCTTGTAACCATGAAAATTTTTTCTTATTTTTTTAATTTTACTTTTGGCTGCATTGGGTCTTTGCTGCTGCGTGCGGGCTTTCTCTAGTTGTGGCGAGCGGGGGCTACTCTTCTGTGTGGTGAGCGGGCTTCTCATTGTGGTGGCTTCTCTTGTTGCAGAGCACAGGCTCTAGGCACACGGGCTTCAGTAGTTGTGGCACGTGGGCTCAGTAGTTGTGGCGCACGGGCTCTAGAGCGCAGGCTCAATAGTTGTGGCACATGGGTTTAGTTGCTCCGAGGCCTGTGGGATCTTCCCGGACCAGGGATCGAACCCGTGTCCCCTGCATTGGCAGGCGAATTCTTAACCACTGTGCCACCAGGAAAGTCCCCCTTTTTTTTTTTTTTACTATATTGGTGGCAAAGAAGAGAGTTCAAGCTATAGCCTCCCAGCAGAAGGCACTAAATTCTTTAGCCAGAACAGAATTAGCTAATAAAATTGCTTTTTAAAAAGAGGAAAAAGGAGAGTGAATTTTTTTTAAAAAAGGAAAAAAAATTATTTTTGAATGTCTTCCATGGACCAGATGCCATTCTAGGCACTCTATGTTTTACTTGATAAATCCTCACACCAAATCTATCAAACAATTGTCACTCTCTCCATTTTCCACTATTAAGTAATTTGCTTCAGGGACACAACTACTGAGCTATGGAGCTGGGGTTTGGACTTAAATCTCTGATTCCATAGCCCTTGTGGTTCCTAGTACATGGGTATTTTTCAGCCCTTTTTAGCCATGTCCTACCCCCAAAGCTTTGCTAAGCATTCCCTTTGGTAGCTTATATCACAAAAATAATAGGCACTCTTTTTACTTTCCAAATATGAGTTATTATATTTCATTGTCAAATATAGAATTATTGTATGGTTGTATTTATTCTTTCAAAATGCACATGCATCCCAACTTCTCTGCAGGTCATAATGATACACCATCTCCCTCACCATTGCTATTGTGCCTTAAAGGATTAAAATAACATCAACCAAAGAAAAATAATTGAAAAGAAAGTGGAGGAAATTTCTAAACAATGTAAAGAGTCATGAAGTTTATAGACACAATCACCTTAGAATAAGATATCTCAAATTCAAATTTTGACCTCTTGGGAGTTGGCGTCTTCATTTACACATTTGTGATATCCCATATACTTTAAGGAGTTGTGAAGATGAATTATAAATTTTATGCTATGCAAAATGCTTTGTAAGTTGAAAGACTGTACAAAAGAAGATAAAGTGTTCTTTTTGGATACCAAGACATCTGTAACCAAATTGATCCCTATGGCTTGAATAAACCAATACTCACAACAGAAAGCAAGTGCTTCCTTTCCTAGGTACAGGTAAGCATAACACTCTGAAAGAAATCTGGCTCAGATGTCTATGGACATAAATTTCTAGAGAATGGAGATTTTTGTTTTATTTTGTTTTGTTTGTATATTGGACCCAGGAAGTATGGCCTCTAGTGAAAGACAGAAGACACATTTTGGAGTCAGAAATCCTGGATTTGCACATAGTTTCTCCACACACGTTTTGAGCAACATTAAACCAACTCGTTCTCTCCGAACCTCATTTCCTTATCTTGAAAATTATGCATTTACCTACATCACAAGCCTATGGTAAAAATATGGGAGACAAAGTATATGAAATTTCTATACATGCATAGTAATTATTACATTACATTCAATATATCAGCATCCCTGAATCGACCACGCATCAGAGAAAACACCAAGTTATCTTTTGATAAAGTTAATTTTTATTTAAAAAATAAGTGTTTTATATCCGTGTTGTTTCTAAAGAAAGAAAAAATATCTAACCCACCCGACCAAGTGTATAATGCTTTTTGATGGCGATCAAACATTTCAGTTACCACATATTCTTCCCTGAAATAGTAAGATGAAGTTCTTGTATCTCTTTAGTTTCATTTTTGTACATTTACATCCCGATACTATTTACTGAGCGGAGATATAATTTTCCTGATATTACATGTAGCCCTATTCAGCAGGGTCAGTAGCAAGAGCCAACTCTCCGCAGCGCCACCTAGTGAGTTGGGAAGCACGTGCACACCAAGCCTCTACAACCAGTGTGGTCATTGCTGTTTCCCCAAGTTTCTGAGACACTTACACAATCTTATACTGGCTTTTAAAAGGTACACTACACATTGAGGTATATTAAAGTGAGAAAGCCGATTTTACTTATACACTTAATATATATTAAATGTGTAAAAAAAAGTATTGATTTCTTTTAAAAATATTTAAAGAAAATACTTTTAACGGACCCTGCACCCTTAGAATATGAGAAAAGCATGCTTCTAAAAGTATTTAAAATCCTCTTTATACACATAAATCTAGGAATGTTTGTGGGAAAATTAGCATTAATATTAATCATGAGGATTTTAGCAAATACTTTCCCCCCAAATGGCAAAAATTATATCCTTAGCCACCAATAAGATACGAAATGTGTTTTAGGAAGTGACAAAAAATATAAGGAAGATGCATATAACTTGATGGGGCGGATGGATACTAATACAAAAAAAATCTCAATAGTCATGAAGTGTCAAAGGTAAAAACGCATGCGCACACACACACAAAACTTCAAGCTGTGTGATGTACTTTTTCTGGGGTTACAAATACAATTGAGAGTCACCTTTATCTAGAAGAGGTGGTAGGGTAAAGAGAACTATGCCCTGAAAGACCTGGGTAATTTGCCAATACCTGCCCTGGGCTGATTCTTTTTAATTCAAAAAGATAATAGATTCATGACAGTCCCTGGAAAATTATCATGCAGTATCCTAGGAAACAGATGTCCATCAAACTCCATTCCATAGCTAACATGAGAATGCAGAGATTGCGTTTTTATTCTCTTCCAATAATTTTTAAGTCTGAAATATTTCGAACATATGGAAAAGTGTAAAGAATAATAAGCACATAGGAACCCATGTGAACCAATGTTAACATACTGCCCAATGTGTTTCAAATATTGTATTTGTTTCTTTCTTTTGTTTTATTTTATTTTAAGGAATAAAATATTGCATAAAGTGTTGAAGTCCTCTATTAACTCCTCTCCAATCCCATTTCCTTTCTTCCGACTCAGAAGTAATTGCAATCCTGAGATTAGTGCATATTCTAATAATATTAGAATTAATGCTGACAGTTCTCTAATAATATAAAAAGTACCTGGTGAGAATAGTCAAAGACAGCAATGTGTTGCTTTTGTTTGTTTATTTTACTTTACAGCGCACATAGACCTGCTTAAAATCTACCCCAGTGTGGGGAAAAAAATCAACTTTCAAAATTAAAACAAGTCAGTGTCTGTTAAATATGATGGCATTCTTTTCAGCCTGGGATAATTTTTTCTTTCTCCAGGCACAGCAGTCTTAGCCAAGAGACTCAATACTGTCTAATTTCTTTTGTTCTAACAGCTTTCTTTGCAATACTTCCCCCGTCCCTTATGTAGTATTCATTATCCAGAACGTTCAAGCTCGTATTACCAGTTTCCATCATCAACCAGTGGGATTTCTGAAAATGATAGCAGCATTTCAAATCAGTCTGTAGTCCTTTGCTCATACTGGCAACTCAGTGTCACTAAACGTTTGGGCTGCAGCTCGCCATCTTTGGAGCTGCACTTCCTGAAGGCTCTACCGTCTTAGAGCTATTTTCATCACCTCTATTGTTTTATCAAATGAATCACAAAATCTCTCTTCATTCATTTCCTTTCTGAGATAACTTTTGAAAGCATTATAATAGAATAAACTTTGAAAATTTTATGTTGCCTCTTGTTTCAAATTGTTTTCATCATAACCTGAGCAAGAATTTTGCAATCAAATCTTCCTGGCTAGAGGTGTGAAACATGTAACACGACCAAACAGAAATACGTAGGGGTGCTGACCATCTGGTTGTGCCTTCACTGGGGACCAGGATCGTGGCCTGCTACCAAATTCCCCATGTTTTTATATATAATAATACCAAGATGGAGTAACTTTAACTTCAGAACTTTATGGAGACAAAAGGAATTGTCAGAATGACTGAATTCACATTTGCTATGAAATTTTATAAAGAAGTTACTATGCATATTTATACGTAACAACACTTAGAGTTTAGCAACTGGTAATAAACTTTGACAGCCACAGCTAAGCGAACAGTTGCGGTGGTCATTATTCAACCTCTGTGGGGCTCTCCATCATTATTCTTTCCCTGCATGGTCTTAAATCCGAAGCATTCTTGCTCTCACAGATTATTTGCAGCCTTCTATCATTTCCCCTGGGAGACTGCAAAATGCCGCCCCTCTCCCTCTCTGCCTCTGCACCCAGAGCCTGGTGTCTGCGGAGCAGCTTCTCTGCAGCTCTGAGATACATCTGAGCACGGGGCCATTGGAGGGGGATTGGAAGCAGTGCCTTCTGTAGTAATGGAGCTACAAATGGATCCTACATTTGCATCGTACTGCGATACATTCTGTGCAACATCAGTAGATACTCTCCAACCTCTTCATAAAAGTAACCTAGAAGTAGCCAGGGCATTGTGATTGAAGTATCTTCTTGCCCAGTCAAGGTGTCCTTGGACTTAAGGTGTCCTTTGACGGTCATAGGGAACCATCAGAAACGATTGATCTGTTTTGACCTTCTTGTCCTAAAATATCCTGACTTGTAGAGCAGAATCTTGGCCACAAAAATGAGCTGAAAATCATCAATACCATATAAGAGTATCTTCATGGCCCCCTCTAGCTACAAGAAAGGGACAGCAGCAGAAATGGAGATTCACTGACTCAAACAGTAGAAAAGGAAACGGAGATATTATGGTCCAATCCTATCTATATTTCAATTCTACTTCTTTCACAAACCCTGAATCTCTCACCCTACTAGTTAATGTTTTCCTTCTTTGAACTCCTGCTGCATTTCATCTCTACCATGTATTATCACATGGCTATACACTAAACTGTATACTCGGCCATTGGTCCATGTCTTAGGCTTGACTCTGCAATCTATATTTGAGAGCAAGTGCTCCCCAATACACGTGAGTCCCTCTCAGCCTCTACCCTATTTCTAGGCACATGTCACATGCTCCATAAATACTACTGTTTAATAACAGAGCAGTCATGATTCACTAAGGACATGACTCACTAGGATATACTTGGTATAGCAGCCTTCCCAAAATAAGAGCTAACATGCCACAAAACCAGAGCCATTGTCATGCACTTCTTGAAATGGAGTAGGTATGGGATGAAAGTTGCACAGTAACCAGCAGACTGTTCCTCTGATCCCACTGCTAGTTAAGACCTGCTCTGCAGCTGTTGGTACTGGTATAAGTTAGTACTGGTCTAAGTGCAGAGCAGATCTGTATGACACCAATGTCACAGTGGATATCACATCATCACTGCCAATCTCCGCATTAGAATGCCAACATCTTGCATCATCCTTGCCTTCCCTCAAGTCATGCCATGAGCCCTAATCAGGAGTCTGCTTCATGGTGGATGTTCAAGGCAGGTCACCCAATGTTCTGCTTTGGGGTGAAGAAGGGCTGACTCTAGATCATTTTCTCTCTTTCATAGATTACTATGCAACTGCTGAAAAAGAACTGAGTTGTGAGGCCAATTGTGATAGAATGCTATTAGATCTGTGACCCTAACAGAGAGGAAAAGAGACTTGTATGATCTGCTGTGCCAGTGAAGCACGAAATGAGAGTCGTTTCATTTTTTTCCTACATAACCCTAGAGCAAAAGTAAACCAACTGCTGGTTCTAACCCCCAAACCAAATGCCATTAGTATATAGAATCCCCCTCTTCAATGAATCTATAGCTCCTTCTCTCTATAACAACACCCTTACACTATCCAAGTAACATCTACTTAAAATTAAACCAGAACGCAGACTCTAACACAACAATTAGATCTTAGTCTGCAGTCTGCAGACAATGCTTGGTACATGTATAAAGTCACTCGTGAATCCTATATATTTCTCAGCCCCTAAGATGTGTGGTCCATGTTGAGAATGACACGACTCATTTGACAAGGAAGTATTGGCCAAAAATGGGAATTGTCTTGAGTCGCTATATTAATTCACTTAAAAGTAAACTCTATAAGTGGCATGGACATATATACACTACCAAACGTAAAATAGATAGCTAGTGGGAAGCGGCCGCATAGCACAGGGAGATCAGCTCGATGGTTTGTGACCACCTAGAGGGGTGGGATAGGGAGGGTGGGAGGCAGGGAGACGCAAGAGGGAAGAGAGATGGGAACATATGTATATGTATAACTGATTCACTTTGTTATAAAGCAGAAACTAACACACCACTGTAAAGCAATTATACTCCAATAAAGATGTAAAAAAAAAAAAAGTAAACTCTATAAAGAAAAGGATCTCGTTTGTGTTGTTTTGTTTTATCCCCAGGGCCTAGAAGGGTGAGTATCATAACAGGTATTAACTAGATAACTGTTAAATGTTACATGAATTCGTGCAATTTAATTTCATTTTTCACGTATTTATGGTTTCTTTCTCCACTTCACTCAGCTTTTCCTACATCTGAGTCTTACCTGGAAGGTGGTCGGTCACATCTTAGGCTCACACTTCAATGCTCTGACTCAGTAATTAATGTGGGAGTTTGGAGCGTCGTGCTAGAGCCCAAAAGGAGGCTGTTTGGGTGTAGTGATTAGTGGAATTTCTTATGGCCCTCAAAATATCCTGTATGGGTGTCCTCCAAATGACATCACAGTCTTTCCATTTAAAAGTTAACTTCAACAAGTGGTGGACAAAGCAAACCCTAGCCAAACAATGAGAACACAGAAGAAAATGGATCCAGAAAAAAAAAAAATACGCCATGAGACCATCACACATGACTTTGCCTGGTTAGTCCCATAGACATTCGGAGTAAGGGGTGTGGAAGTGAGGAGTGAAGTAAACGATGAGGGAAGGGAGACTTTGCCAGCAATCTTGGATATGCAGCTTCAGACTTAATTGAAATGGAAAGTTTAGGACTAAAAACCCCTTGAGCATCTTTGAAACAAGAAAGGACGCTGAAGAACATTTAAATCATCTTTCCCTTGCAAAACAAACCAAAGCGTTGAGACGTTTTTATGCCACATAATGGAAAGTCAGTTTTCAACCTTGCAGAAGAATAGGTGATTTTAAATTGCAAAATAGAGTTTGGGAATTAATAGTACCATTAACATTTAAAAATGCTGTCCTGAGCAGTGCACTAGGAAATTATAACAACGTGAATCTCCTGTATTTAACAGCTCACTGCTTCTATAACACCCTGCTCTCAGAACAAACACGCCAAACTGAAGAAGGGGCACACTGGCCCTTTGTCATTATGACAGCCACAAGCGATAGGCTTTTTCCAATAGCCCCTATACAACCTTAATGGTAACTGTGGTCCTCCCCCAGTTTTCCTCCCACACTACTTCCTCCTATGTCTTCTAAAACAAAGACCACAGCAGGACTTAAATATGAAATCTTTCAGAGATACCCACACTTTTTTCTCTTTTAAGAACATAACAAGACATTGCAATCAATTTCAATCCGTTTACATTACTCCATTGAGTTATACCTTTGGTCCTCAGGGACAATCAAATCCAATCTGTTAGCGAGTTGTTAATATTTAGATATAAGGAAAATATCAAATCAAAATGTAAACAGAACTTTCAAATCTCACAGTGCAAGTAAAATTAAAAAGAAGGCATGGATGACTATATTCTTCTAATATTTTAGCTTTGAATTTTCATCACCAGCAGAATCACCGAGGCAGGGGAAAGGGAGTTGCCTACCTCGCAGGCTCAACTTACCGCATCTGTCTTTTTCTCTTTGTAGCATTAAGGACATGCTTGGTCAAGCAGCAAAAAGATGCACATTTAATCATGGCTCTACCACCGAACTGTTGCATGGCTTTGAGCAAGAAATTCTTGGAGCTTTGGTTCCCCCATTCATAACTCTATCCCAGATCCTTTCTTGAGTTCCAGATATGTAAATGCAACTGTCTTTCTGACATCTCCACCTTGACGATCTCAAAGCATCTCAATCTAACAAGAAACTAACCTGTGATCTCCCACCATGAAATTGGTTCTCTTCCATCATTCCTCACTCATCCACCTGAGCCAGCCAGGAATCTGAAACCCATGCCTGACATCACCCTCTCCTCTGATGTCCAATCTATGACCAAGTTTTGTTAAATTTAGACCTTTCATTTCTGCCCACCTCTGTCCATCTCCAGCACAGCACCACTCCCATTTAAGCCACCTTCACTCTCATCAGGACTACTGAGAGACTTCCTCACCAGTCTACCTCCATCTACTCTTTATCCTCTAATCATTTGTCCATCTTATCGGCATTCTTTTTAAAATGCAAATCTGATAATGTCACCCCTCCACCTAAAATATTTCAGTGACTTAGTCTAGCTATTTGGAAATCCAGCAACAGTCTCTGAACTCTTATCACACAGTCCTTCTCTCAGTTGCTTGCCCCTCACACCACAGGGCCTTTGCACATGCTATTCCCCTGCCTGCCATACTGCCTCTTCTCCAGCCAACATCTAGTCTTCCATCAGACCTCATCTCAATTCTCCTCAGAGAAGCTACTCTCACCTCCATATTATGTCAATTCTTCTAATAATTCATGCTTATAGTATTCTTACAGGTGTAATTTTTCATCTGTTTTGTGATCATTGGAATATTGCCAGCTTTCCCATTAGACCAGAAGCTCCATAAGGGCAAAAAACAAATCTCACGTGACATGTGCACAATAATTACTTGATGAGCAATTGAACGCATCAATGAATATAAATAAATTAACAAAGCTATGAAATTAATAAAGCTCTGAACACGAAAACCTACATCTATTATTTAACTTCTCTGTACAATCACTAGCTGCATTAAAATGAAGGAAAGCCGTATAACTAAGTCCAAAGTTGGCCTAATGTCAGATTTTACTGCTAGCATAAATAAATAGGTCTTGAAAAAGTTCCTATATATCTAATCCTTGACAAGAAAGAAAACCATCTATCAAGACACTGCAGGAAAGTTATACAGGAAGGGAATGTTTTGATGCAAAAGTTGAAAACAGGGAAGAAAGACTGGTCCAGACAAATGCTGACAAAGAGAACAGCCTAGGTAAAAAATATCTGAGTGGAAAGGGGCAAGGGGAATATGGTATGGAATACCCAAGAAGCATGAGCCACAGAAGGAGAAAAAGAGGTAGGAAATTATGCAATAATAGAGCTGAGTCATGTATCACCATGAACCACCTCACCTCACACAGGATCTGATTGGTCAGGTGCCCTGTAAAATAGTCCAGTTCTAAAAATTGAATTTTTTTGCTTGGGACAGCAGTTTTACTGCAGTGTTTTCATCGTTGGCAGCCTGAAAGATATTAGAGCAATGATCATCTCCTGCCAACAGTGTGCTATTTTGTTGGCTGTGCTGATGGCAAAACAGTTTGCTTCTGGCTGTAAACGAGTTTCTTGATTACCTGCCTTAAAACCCTCGCTGCAGGTTCTATGGACAGATTCTGGGAAAGGACAGCATCAGAGGTACTTCAGAAGCTCCCGAGAGAGCCTAATACACACACACACACACACACACACACACACACACACACACACACACACAGGGACCTCTTAAGCACAACACAGAGGTAATGTCTACGGGGCTTTTTCACTGGACTAAAAAGAAGAGAGAAGCATGTCACCCTTTATAAGAATAGGCACCTTTTGTGGAAAACCCTTTCCTAACACTGCATCTACACAGCCAAACCTCTAAGAGGCTCTGTGATTGGCTCAAGACCCCACTCAAGTTTTTACATCTCCAATCCTCCAAATATTTTAGGGGATAGTTGCTATTCCCCCTCCTTGGTGACAAGTACAATAGCCCCCAAATTTGTGGCCTTCCCATAAGTTTTAAGCTCTTAAGCTGACAATTGGGACCTAGACCTTTCTCAGGGGAGTTCCCAACCTGGCAGGTGGACCGAGCAGCAGACTGAGGGCAGCACCTTGTCAGCCACTCCCTCCAGCCTTCTCGGCTCCTGGCCTTTTGCCGAGAGGTGGGATTCCCCAGTTTTGGTGTATCAGAGCCCCAGAAGGGTTCTGCTGAGCGCTCTCCTTAACAACTATGTCATCCAAGACACAACTCTTGAAGGGATCTTGGTCTGGGTCTCTTAGGGTTGGATTAGGGACCCTAGTTTCTGAAACAGTTCATGTTCTTCAAGTCTTTGGGGCTTGGGGGAAGACACAGGTGTGCAAACTTTTCCTCAGCTCCAGCTGGTTTCCATATCAAGAGAATCTCTACTAGCAGTTCAGAAAAGAACCCATAATTCTCTCCTGGCAAATTCAGACTCAGGTCTTTTGGGGAGCTGATCCCCAAATCCCTCCCATATGTTCTTCCAATAAGACATTGGGATGCATTTGAGAATTAGGGTCAGGAAAAGAGTTTCCTAATATTGCCATTCAAGCTAATCTCCAAAACTATAGAGAAGATGCCATTATTTTTTTTAAGGAATCATAGATTTAAGATGAAAATCATGTCTCTCCAACCACATACCGTGAAGACACATTATCTCAGAAAAAATGTTTGAGCAGAGGAAATAGGAAAAATATAAATTACTTTTAGTACCCAGATGAATCTCTGGCATGGTATTGCGTTTAGTCCTTAGTACCTGACTAATTTTCATCCCTGGGAAAAATCAAGAAAATATGGATGTAAAGGGGATCTTCAGAATACAGAATTGCCTCTATTCTTAAGTGACCCACCAAACCTTTCCAGTGATTGAGAACAATATATATGTTAGATTTAAGACAGCTATAAAAGTTGCCTAATAAACCCGATTACAAAATAATGGGAACATTAACCATACAAAAGAAACCAAAGAGACTTGGTTCACATTCAGTAACTTCTAAGCTTGGTTATTAATACAAATTTTACATCCAGTCCTAGTTTACATTGAGAGGAGAAGCTATTATATTTCTATTTCATGAAAGCATGACTGGATCATGGGAAGACAACAAAAGGAACAGGAGGCAGAGGGAATGTTTGTTGCCTGACTCTAAAAGCTCCCAATATAATGCTAAGAAGCAAGGCATCACCCCTATGATTGATCTTTCATGCCCTCAAAAACCGTCCTAAAATCTTCTAAACTGTTTGAAAAAATTTCCCCAAAAGTAGAAATAATATACTGATTGTTTATCTTGCGATCCTAGATTTATACCTTTGACTATATAAACTATGTATGAATGCCACACCAAGTGTAGGATATAATTCACACAATTATGGTTTCTTAAGCCTACATCGAGATATAAGAGGTAAATCACTGCAGAGTTCTTTCATTTTTTCTCCCTAATATCAAACAATGACATCGAGAAGCATATGAAATGACTGTTCAAACTAGAGAAACGTTCAGTACCTCATTCTCCATGTTTCTGCTCTGAATGAAGAAAGTTCTTAAAAACTCACAATAATTACTGTGTACTTAACAGCTTCTTAAGTAGCCTCTGAACATGTGAGTATAATTCTTTTCCAGTGCTTTCTACAGTAGAAAAAGAATCAAGTTGTTAAGAAACTAAATGACCCTACCTACCCAATCCATGAAATTATACATACGGACGATGTATACAGGACACAGTTCCTCACGAAATGTTATTTACTCACACCCTGATGGCAGCTCAGCCTATTGGCTCCATGGCTCCAGATAAAGGATAGGAGGCTCAGATTCTAGTTAAAAGTAATGTCAATTTAAAATTTTTCCGTTACTGCAGAAGAGGATCCATTCTAGGTCCAAGTGAGAGAAGAAAATCATCAAACTCAAAATAAAAATTTACCTCCCGGGCTTCCCTGGTGGCGCAGTGGTTGAGAGTCCGCCTGCCGATGCAGGGGACACCGGTTCGTGCCCCGGTCCGGGAAGATCCCACATGCCGCGGAGCGGCTGGGCCCGTGAGCCATGGCCGCTGAGCCTGCGCGTCCGGAGCCTGTGCTCCGCGATGGGAGAGGCCACAACAGTAAGAGGCCCGCGTACCGCAAAAAAAAAAAAAAATTTACCTCCTTACCCAAGTCCCCGCCCCTCGTGACATATGCAGGCATTCTTGCCCTTTGACCACAATTCTCCTTAGTTGTTTCCAGAAGTTTACAGACTGTCTGAAGCCCGCACGTCACATACGCCCATTTCTGGCTCCTTCGGGTTCACCTTATTCTCCGCACACGGAATGATGTTCAGGTATTTCCTTAATGTCTGGGCAGCTGCAGCAGGACCCCGCCAAGTACTCTGAGGTATTGGGGCTTCAGCCATAATCCTTTAATGGGGTGGGTCCCTGCAGTCTTCACTGCTTTTCCTCTGTCCTTTCTCAAAAGTGTACACATTCATGTTCCTACACATACACCATAATATTTGTGTTAACAACGGTCAAGGATAAGCAAACTCGGGTTCTTTCCAGCATAGGCCTGAAACTGGGACAGCAAGTATGAGCCCAGCTGCCCATCTTGCTCCCGTGGCCAACTTCAGTGGGCACTGCAAGTAATAAGGTGCGAAGTATGACCTTTGCAGAAAAGACCATGCATGGATGCAGCTCCCTCCACCTTTTTATGGAAAAATTAAAGGAAAACATTAACAGAAGAGGGTAAAGAGCTTGAGGCTGCCTACAATTCAAAGCCCTATTTACTCAAAAGTCTGGCTAGATTTCTACAGATTTCCTCAAAAGCCCAAATTCATTTGATGTTGTCACTGCAGGTGGGTCTAACTACTTGGATTATGATGATTTAAGGGACCGACTTTTTACAGGTTGGGAGAGTCACCAAAGATGGCCCTTCTCGGTTTTTTGTGTGACTTTAAGAAACTATAGTCACCACGCTGTACATTACATCCCAGAACTTACTCATCTCATACCTGGAAGTTTGTACCCTTTGATCACCTTCACCCACTCCCCCCACCCAACCCCTGCCCCCAGCAACCACCCATCTAGTCTCTGCTTAAAATATCCTTGTTATTCTTTCACTTTGAATGTTTCTGTAGCCCCATATTCAAGGTGTATCTCTTGTAAACAGCCTATATAGAGGTGAATGTTGTTTTTTAATCCAGTCGAACAACCTTTATCTTCTAGTGTTTTTAATCCAATTGCATTAGGTATAATTACTGATATATTTGGGTTTAAATCTACATATGACTATTGTGGACTTTGTGGTCCCACCTATTCTACATTTCTTCTTTCTCATCTTCTTACCTTATTCTGTGTTAAGTAGTATTTTATTATTCTATTTTCCCCTCTATTAGCTTCCCAGCTAGACAATACAATTCTTTCACTATCCTTGTAATGGTAACGATAGAAATGACAAATGCACTCTTGTTTTATTAAAATCTAATTTAAATTTGTGGTTTTATCCATTGCTGAACAATGCAAGGATCTTTGAACATATGTATGCCATTTACCCCTTCTGTCTTTTGTACTATTGGTATCATGTATTTTAATTCTCTCTATATTTTAAACCCCACAAGTCCTTACTGCCTTGGTAGCTCTCTGATCTGCATGCATACACACCTACACACACACACGCACACACACACTCAGCTTTTCTGGGGGTTTTTTCCAATGGAAGAATTGGTCAGTAACCAGCTAGTCTCTCACTGTTGGATATGGAAATCCAAATAACTCTATCTTAAATGGGATTAGTAAACCATGATTTATCTGCTAATGTTTCTAAAGATCCCTTTTGTCAGATCCTTAAAATACAGTCATAGATTTCATATTTTCATCAGCAGTTGACTATGGTTTCTTTATTTAATTCAAGGATTAGAGAACTACAGCCCATGGGCTGTCAGGCCTGTCGCCTAAATAAAGTTTTATTGGAAAACAATAGCCATACCCATTTGCATATTGCCTATGGCTGCGTATACACTACAGAGACCACATGGCACATAAAGCCAAAAATATTTACTATCTGACCCTTTACAGAAAAACTTTGCTGACGCCCTGATTTTGAAAATCAAGTCTTGTATCGATTCTTACCTCCATTATCTGTATTCCAACCTAATCTGGATATCTCTGGTAGATTAATATTCCAAAACTCAGGTCTAATCACATCACTAATCACACAGTGTTCAGCCTTACATGAGTTATTTGTATGAACTTATTTCATTTTCTTTCTAAAATAGTTATAGTATTCCTTTTTGAAAGCAGGATTTGTCCATCATATTCTAAAGTTCCTTTTTACTATGCTACATGTGATAGGTGAAACATAATCAATATTTGTTCATGTAATTGAATAACAAATGTATTCATTGTTAGAAGACATAAGATGTTCTTTTTTACTCTACCGTCTGAACGTTAATGTTAGGCATCTGAAATGATACATATTATTTCCAACCCACTTCACTGCAATTTCACTTGAAAATAATTCACCACCACCTCCCATGGGCTGCTTCCCTCAATGCCATGCGTCATCCCGCCATAGAACCCAGTTTTCTCCTTCTGTCCCAGTCTCTTACTCCCACTGGCCAGTTCAATTTGGAGCCCTCTTAGTCAATTAAACATTCCTCCTTCCGACCACATCCTTCTCAGTGTTCATGAGATGTGTTGTTATTTGTCTTGTCCTTTGGCTCAGAAGTTATGATTTATCAGATAAATCCTGCTCTGCTAAACTACAGTAAGAGCCAGCCAGCCCACTTCCCCACTCTCCCTTCTAGTCTAAAGACATAGGATTAACTAGAAGCATAAACGAAAATAAAACCTGAGCAACATTTCTCCTTTCTCCTTTATTTTCCTGTTCAGAGACTCAAATCTCTAAAGAACAGTATAGATGACTCCTCTAGGTGACTCAGCAGATGTAGAGAAGTTTTGGGGGTGGGCAGGACAAACTACAAGGCTACAATACACATCAAAACTTCATCTGAGAAGGTCCCCAAACCAACTCTTTCTACACCCCCTTTTTTATCACTGAGACATATTTAACTCAGAGTTTTGCATAAATTGTCCTTTACAACATGGGTCTTCCTTGAAATGTTTAGCAGGTTGTATAAAAATGACTTCCTTAGTGATAAGTATGGGAAGTTATAAGTAAAATAGGTTTTTCCACTGCAAGTTTCTCAGAGCCTTCACTATTCTAATGGGCACCGTGGATCTGGGAGGGATGGGCGGATACACAGCAAGTTACCTTCCCAAGCTCATTTCGCCTCACTTTTGGAGATCAGCTATTAGTGTCTTGATGGACCACCAGTGTTCCCTCTGAAAACAGTTTAGTAAATGTTGATAGAACTCCCAACTCCACCTAGGGCACTAAAGAAGATGTTTAACACCCAGCTGAACTGTCTTCCTCTCATTACTGCTCTCTACTGAAATATTATTGCACTGTCAACTTGAACTCAGTGTTCACACGAAAGCTGAAATTCTCACAGCACAGTATTCCCAGCAAGGACTAGGCTATCTGCCTATGAGCTTGCTGGGGGAGCTGTGAGGTCTAACATAGCTCTTGATGGTGGCTTGAGTCTAATTGGATAAAACTGAAGTTAAACAGCGACAGCAACTGAAGAAAACCTAGTCTGTAGTCTTTATACTTCTCTAATTATTATTTCATTTTATCTTGTATGTTTGGTTTGAAATCACTTTAAATGATATTCAGGGTCAAAAAGGAGAGTAAATTACAATTCTACCCCCCGATCCCTTACCTTATATTTATTTGCCTCTCCCCAACCTCTCCCTTGTCTGTTTTTTCCTTAAAAGAAAATAGTCCTGCCTGGTTTGCTATATGTTTCCTTTTCTTCTCTGGGTAAGATTATTAAATCAGTTGGTTATTGGTTTATCACTTGGACCAGCTTGTTGTAGAAGCAATTTTTTCAAACCTATTTCTCATCTCTAACACACTGAGGGAGACTGCAGGATTAGCTTATGAACAGATGCACACTGCAGCTTCCTCCGATAATGAAACCATAGGAAACATGTTTAAGAAGCAATCCCATCAGTCCAGAAGCGGTTATGAAGCCACTTGTGATGATCAGAGAAGCCTGGTGGCATGCTAGTAAGACATGGATGACAGAGGAAAGTTATAGGTCACTAAACTATTTTATGTTCTGCTGAATTTTTCAAAAACCACTTCCAAGCCTGTTATTTTACTACTGCTGTTGAAAATAGAAATGGCTTCCTCTCAGAAACTTGAAATATTCTTGTAAAGGGTTGTCCCCTTGCAGAACTAGTAAGACATAAAACTGTATCCACATGCATGTCTCCTCTCTTCTCCTTTCCCACACTGTACCCCTTCTAACATGGGATGAAAAGGGAAACCTGAATATGATTATTGAGGCATAATTTGGTCACTGGATGCCCAATGACCCACTCATCTCAATCCTAGGAGTGTATTCTAGAAAAACAGTTTAACAAAAAACAAGTATTCTGTGCATCAATAAGTTGCTGTAATTTATAGCAGAAAAAAAGGATAACAAATACTTAATAAGAGGGAAATGTTCAATAATTTATCTACAACATAAAATTTGATAGCCCTTTTAAAATGTAGACAGAGAAATATTGTATATGTTAAATAGAAAGGCAAAATACATAAATCTTAAACTCTGAAAGAAACATACACACATATGGATATACTGAGAAAAGCAAATTAATGCACTGGGTAATTTTTACCTTATAAAAATTTACATCAGAAACCATCTCATCAGCTTCACATTTCCTTTGCATCCTAATTAAGGTTACACTTAGCCACTAAAAATACAGTAGACCAGGTAAATTTTAATTTCAGATTTAAAAGACAACTAAATTTTAGTATAAAATATAATTTAATACTTTAACTTTTTAATATAGTATGCATGCAATTTGGGGACATATTTATACCCCCCAAATTTTATTTGTTAGCTGAAAATTCAGATTTAACTGGATGTCCCGTATTTTATCAGGCAACCCTACTCCTGTTTCTTCTAAGATACCAAGTCAAATGGAGAACTGGAAAAAGAGGTCACTGTTTGGGAGGAGAAGATCATTTAAACTCTAGTGACCTAACTTCTCATGTATGTCTCAAAAGAGAAAGGCTATGTTGGACTTGGTTTGTCACTATCAGTGTGGAGTTCCCCATATTGGGTAGAGTTTCACACCAAGCTTCTCCAACGACCAACTAATCCCGAGATGCCTTTGACTTAAACATTGATCCTTAGTATGGCCAGAAATGGTGCACCATTTCTACAAATATGGCACAAACCACAGAAATTTCATGCAGAAATAATATCTTCAACTGCTTTTCTCTAATGGGGAGTAACAGGCACTTAGATTTTCTGGAATCTTCTCCATGACAAAAAAAATTCAAGTGGAAAAAAAAAAAATATAAAATGCTTCCATCATGTCAACCTTGAAAATTAGTATATCTATATGCAAACAAGATTTTTATAGTGATACTGTTAGCCTACTGCTAATAGTAGGCAGAATGGTTTGTGGAAATAGGATTTCAAATTCCCAATATTTTCCTTTACCAACCATAACAATAGTCTGGCTATCTGAATTTTTAAGAGAGAGTATCATAAAAATCTTCTCAAAAGTGTAGAAGACATCTTACAGAGTAGCCAGTAAAATGCCTCATTTTACAAATAAAAATGGAGATGCAGACAGGTTAAATAAGCTGTTCAAGGTCCCATCTATGTCGTGACTTCCCTTTAGGAAGAATGACTGAAATATTTCCATTGTTTTCCCCAGTACAGAAAGGTGACTGAGGACCGACCATTAACAGCAGCAGACTGATTTACTAGGACTAGCAGTTTCAAGTAAGCAAAAGGCAAAAACAGGGCAACAGAGATACTTCTTGACTGTTTGCTTTCAGCATAACTCAAAGATGAATTCAAGGATTATGATTAAATAAATATGTATTGATTTATCCTAAGAATATAAAGAATTCTTGATTATTAATTACATCAATTTCCATTTTACAAGTCAATACCTTTTCGTCATGGCAGCCTTCAACTCTGCATTTAAGTGACTGTGTATTGATAGATGCAGAGAGGACTGTCGGGGTTAGGAGAAGTGACCCATCAAACAAATAATTAAAAACAAATCCCATGTCCAATTTTTGCTTCCACAGACAAGAGATCTCGACCTCTCTCGAAGAAATTGTTAGTTTAAAATTGTGGAGAGTGACCACATGTTACTTAGTGTCCTTTGTAACAGCTTGACTATATATCAAAAGCTAGGCTAACAACAAGAATTCAAAGTAATAAAGCTTGCACACAAAATTGTAATCCACTGTCAGATAAGATGGAAAAGTCATGCTTCCATAGCAGTTTAAAAGAGTTTTAGAAATTGCTAACAAGGAACTAGTTTCTTCCCTTACGCCAAATGCTACAGAACAAAATACAATGGCTTTTCCTTCATCCAAGATGAAGCTCGTTGACATAAAACTGAGCGAGATGGACTCATAAAACACTTGCATTTTATTTAGTTAACTTACTCTCTTCTTTTCAAGGGAAGGGTGGCATCTTGTGGTACAAACACAACTTGCTTCGATAAGCTTACTTTCCCTGTGAGCAGAACAGTTTGGAAAATGGCATCTGGTTCTGAGCAACTATGCATATTTTTAAATTTCTTCTCCCTATGGGACCAGCCCCTCTCCTGCCCTTTGGTGGCTGCAGTTACTGTCAGGAGACCAAGGGCAGTGGGTGGAAGGTGCTTGGTTTGTTAAACACAGTCTGACAGCCAAACCACCAAAACAAGATGCTTCTGGAACAGCTGTACTCAACCCTCCCTCACCCTATTCCCCTGGGCGAGGGACCTTGATTTTCAAATTTCCTGAGATGTTTTTCTCCTTGTTTACTTAGCCTAAGCAATTAACCCTTCCTATAATTACAGTCTCGGGAATTTTGTTTCTAAAAGCACTTGGCCTATTTCTGGGATAGAGAATGGCGGCTATGGGTTTACAGCAATTCAGTGTTAGGGTTTTAATCACAGTTTCGGGAAGGAGGAAAGCCCAGCACAGTTGGGACCAGGAGGGAAAGAAGCAAAAATGTTCTAGAACCGTTTACTCTATTTCATACTGAATGAAGGCAGGAACCCTGACATGATAATGACTTTCCTGGGAGTTAACTTGCATTGTAAACTTTTGGCTTCACAGATTTGACTTGCCTGGAGGGATGTCTTCTTTCACTTGTCAGTGACACATAATGAGGTCTAACTGTGTTTTCTCCTCACGCTGAAATCACGCCACTGGGTGAGGCAGACACACATGCACACAGCACTGCCCTCCATCCATTCATTTCATCCGTAGCTTGGATCACAACCTATCACTTTTGAAGCAGCATCAAAGCCTTGCAAAGATGTTTTAAACCATGATTACTTGTGCTGGTAGTTTCTAATTTCTCCCTACTCTTTTTTATAAAAATATCATTGGGGCTTCCCTGGTGGCGCAGTAGTTGAGAGTCCGCCTGCCGATGCAGGGGACACGGGTTCGTGCCCCGGTCCGGGAAGATCCCACATGCCGCCGAGCGGCTGGGCCCGTGAGCCATGGCCGCTGAGCCTGCGCGTCTGGAGCCTGTGCTCCGCAACGGGAGAGGCCACAACAGTGAGAGGCCCGCGTACCGCAAAAAATAAATAAATAAATAAAAATCATTGGTGCACAATTGTTTCATAAGCAGATCATTCCAGTATACGTACTATATGTAGGACATGTACCCATGTTATGAAATGTAATGCCAACATATGTTCTCTATGTAGATGTATTTTTTAATCCCCGCCCTTTTTTTTTTTTTTTTTTTTTTTTTTTTTTTTTTGCGGTACGCGGGCCTCTCACTGTCGTGGCCTCTCCCGTTGCGGAGCACAGGCTATGGACGCGCAGGCCCAGCGGCCATGGCTCACGGGCCCAGCCGCTCCGCGGCATATGGGATCCTCCCAGACCACGGCATGAACCCGCGTCCCCTGCATCAGCAGGCGTACTCCCAACCACTGCGCCACCAGGGAAGCCCTAATCCCCCCAGTTATTAAGCACTAAGGTTGTTCTCCTTATAAATAACACTATGTAAATCTTTGTGCACATTTTTATTATTTTCTTAGGAAAAATTCCTAAAAGTAAAATTTCTGGGTAAACACTACGCATATTTTAAGAGTTTTTAAATATATTACCAAATTGTCCATCTAAAAGATTGTACCAATTTACATTCCCCTCAAGCAACATTTTCAAACAGCAATTTGAGTTTTATCGCCTCTTTAAACCTTGCCATTTAGATAGGTGAAAACGAGTGTCTCATGGCTAAAAGATGAATTTGTACGATTTTTAGTGGACAAAATACTTATATATTTTTACTTCATATGAATGTCTTTGCTTGTATTCCTTCAAACTCTTTGCCTGTTTTTCTATTAAATTGTATATCTTTTTTGGGACTTCCCTGGTGGTGCAGTAGTTAAGAATCCACGTGCCAATGCAGGGGACACGGGTTCGAGCCCTGGTCCAGGAAGATCCCACATGCCGCGGAACAACGAAGCCCGTGCGCCACAACTACTGAGTCTGCGCTCTAGAGCCCGTGCTCTGCAACAAGAGAAGCCACCGCAATGAGAAGCCTGTGCACTGCAACGAAGAGTAGCCCCCGCTCGCCGCAACTAGAGAAAGCCCGCGCACAGCAATGAAGACCCAACGGAGCCAAAAATAAATAAATAAATAATTTTTTTTAAAAATTGTATATCTTTTTATAGTAATTGGAATAAACTTTTTCTGTACAAAGTCAACTCTTTATCATTTAAGTAAAAAATATTGCCCCCAATTTTTCAATTTTACCTTAATTCCAATTTTTTTAAATTCTGGTTCAGTCTGTTTATATCTCTTAAGTCTGCCAGTAGCCTCTTCTTTTCTTTTTCTAGCACACTTTAACTTGCCTAAGATTCATAGCTTTTATTCCTACCAGAAGTTGACTTTCTTCCTTTATCAGTCTAGCATTTGCAGCAGGTTGTGTTTCTTGTCTGAAATGAATGGATTGATTATTTAATAAATGGTGATCAAACAATTGGATGTCTAAAAGGATATAAAACTTAGATTCTTACCACATACCTCAGACATACACACAGGCATACACAAATTCCAGATGAGTTCAAGATCAAAAGATAAAATAAATAATAAGTGAAAATAAAATAAATAATAAAATAATGAATTAGAAAAAGGAATGAAAAGAAATAAAGGTTATGAGTCTCAGCAAAACAATCTTGTGCGAAGTCCGGTAAAGAAGCAGAGACACTGAGGACTTAAATAACGGGCATGTGAACAATATCCACGTGGATTGTAGTGCCCAAGGGCCAAACACACTGCTCTGCATAAGAGAACCTTCCCACATCCATGAAGGTTTAGGAGAAGAATCCCCACGATTACTGACCTTGAGTTTCTCATGACTGGCAGAGTATTAGGAGAGATGCATATAATCGCACTTAAAAAACATAAGGTAGGGGACTTCCCCCGGCTTCCCCGGTGGCGCAGTGGTTAAGAATCCGCCTGCCAATGCAGGGGACACGGGTTCGAGCCCTGGTCCCCGGGAAGATCCCACATGCCGCGGAGCAACTAAGCCCGTATGCCGCAACTACTGAGCCTGCGCTCTAGAGCCCGCGAGCCACAACGACTGAGCCCACGTGCCACAACTACTGAAGCCCGTGTGCCTAGAGCCCGTGCTCCGCAACAAGAGAAGCCACCGCAATGAGAAGCCCGCGCACCGCAACAAAGAGTAGCCCCTGCTTGCCACAACTAGAGAAAGCCCGTGCACAGCAGCGAAGACCCAACACAGCCAAAAATAAATAAATAAAATAAATTTATAAATAATAAATTTAAAAAAAGAAAAATAAGGTAATGTAGCAGTTCTTACATGCCTGATTGGGGTCACAGACTCATATCTGATAGATGCTAGATAGATAGATAGACAGATAGGAAAAATAAAGAAGAGATCAAAATCTAGATTATAAAAATGGGTGAAGTATATAAAAAGAAAATTCACAGAAAAGATACACAAATGGTGAATATACATGTGAAAAGATCTCAGACTCATTAAGTAGTAAGGGAAATGCAAATTCAAACAACAATTAGATGTTATAATTTCATCTACAAAATTGCCAAAATTAATAACTTGATAATATCCAATCTTGGGAAAACCGACAAAAACCCTCATATGAGTGTGAACTGGCACAGCCCTTTTGGAAGGCAGTTTGGCAGTACTGACTCATGTTTTAAATGTATAAGCTCTTTGTCTCAGAAATCCACGGGTGTCTTTCTAGAAAAAATTTACACCTAAGTACAAATGTGGTAAAGAACTTCTTTTCAGCATTATTTTCCAACTTTTCAGTTTTACAGGCAAAGTTTCAATGAATGTTTCTGTAAAATTGTTTGTGCATATGTAAACATGTATTTCTATAGAATAGAATTTGCTGAGTCAAAGAGTATACACATTTAAGTTTTTATATCAGTGGACTAATTACCCACCAAAATGGTCTTACTAATGTGCTCTCTCACCAACAGAGTTTGAGAGTGCCTATTTTCCTGTTCTTTTGCCAACCTTAGGTATTGTCAACTTTAACCAAACAATGGGTAAGAAGATAATATCTCAGTTAAACAATGTGTATTTCCCTAGTTACTAGAGAGGTTTTCAATCTAAATGCTGTTGAACTTGTACATCTTCTCTCTAATAGCTTCTGAGTTTTAAAATTTTTTCCTAATGCTATTTAATTTTTTCACTTTTTAAAAATTGTGGTAAAATACACATAATATAAAATTTACTATCTTCACCATTTTAACATGTACAGTTCAGCAATGTTAAGTATATTCACAGTTCTGATGTATCCAATCTCCAAAATCATTTCATCTTGTAAATCTGAAACTCTGTACCCAGTAAACAACAAGTCCCCATCAACCACGATTCTACTTTCTTTCTCTATGAATTTAATGACTTTGGAAACTTCACATAAGTGGAATCATATAGTATTGATATTTGCCTTTTGTGATTGGCTTATTTCAATGCAATTTATTTTTAATAATGAAAACTAGAAACAACCTTCTAGAAAACAGAATAGTTAAATAAACAATAATATATCCATGCTTTTTATAACATGCAATTATTTGTTTGTTTTATAAGAGAGATGTAGATGCATTGGCCAGAGGTAATTGTAACAGATCAAGATCACCATCTTGGGTGCAGGTGGTAAAAACTGGCAGATTCTGGATATATTCTGAAGTTATTGCCAATAGTATATACAATTGGGTTGAATATGGGATTCGAGAGAAAGATGACACTAGTGTTTGTGATCTGCGGAAAGGGAAGATTGGAGAGGGTATTTCCTGAGATGGAAAAGTGATTAGGGGAACAGGTTGGGACATGCAGGAATCAAGAGGTGACTTCTGGTCATGTTAAATCTAAGATGTATAGTTGACATCTATAGTGCATATGCAGCTATAAAAAACCATTCATTTTAACTCACTGTCTCATGACTTGAGGTTAGACCAATCCATTTTTTTCAAAGTATTCAATAATTTTAACTCTATGGATTAAAATTTTTTTCAACATTAAAAAAAATGAACACCATATGTAATTACAATCTTTTTAGCCAAATTTGCATTTTAATATGGTCGCCTATTATACATTGTTACCACCTGTGTAAAATGAGTCAATCATAGTTTAATAAGACTTGGATACAGTGAAGCAATTTATAATGTAAAATAGAATTATCACATTTGGTGATTATCAAAACTGCAAGCTGAATGAAATGAGAAGTTCCATCTGTTACTCTCTACCTTTCACCCCTACGTGAAGGAAATATAAAAGGGAAGAGGTATAGGAGCTTCTCCAAGTAGATACATAGAGTGAAAGTTCTCATTTGGCAGGGACTGTGTGTTATTCATTTTTGTATCACCCACAGCGGCTTGTGTGTAGTAGGCGTCCAATTAACATTTGTGGAATTTCATCAAAGCCTACTGAGCTGTAAAGAATAATGTCACGGTCATTATTCAATACATTTGCACAAGCGTTTATTATGGAATGTGAAAAAAAAACAGCTTGACTTCTGGCAACTTCAATTATCCACGACACAGATAGTAACTGAGAAAATAAGGGAAGAAGAACTAACTACCATAAAACCACCTGTACTTTACTATTGAAGAGAAGTCATCTTTAGGCCAGAGAAGAACTTAGAATCACAGGTAAATTAAAATGTATTGGTCTAATAACTTAAGAGTAAATTAGAAGCAACAGATATAGTTATTTTAACTGAAATGCACCAGTAAATGATAACAAATGAAGGAGAGAAAACAGGATACGAATTATATTTATTTATTTGATTGCTCCAGGTCTTAGTCGCAGTAGGCAGGCTCCTTTGTTGCAGCTCGCGAGCTCCTTGGTTGCGGCATGCATGTGGGATCTAGTTCCACGACCAGGGATCAAATCCGGGCCCCCTGCACTGGGAGCGTGGAGTCTTAACCACTGCGCCACCAGGGAAGTCCCAGGATACCAATTATAAAGTAAATAATGTAAATAATATATTGACCACTGGTGGCATTTTTCTCTTACAGCAAAGTGTCATAATTGATGTGCATGATGTGAAAAGATTCAGTTCCACAAATGTTTTGGTAGATAACACATAATCAGATGCTACAGGGATTCAAAAGTGAGTAAGACATAGACTTAGCTGCCAAAAACCTAAAAGTCCCAAGGCAGAGATAAGAAAAGTATACAAGTATAAGCAAAAGCAGACTATGAAGTTTACACAACATTGATAATGCAAAAGAAAGAGAAATAAGAAAGATGTGATTCAGAGGGTGTGGAGAAAAAGGAATCCCCCTACATTGTTGGTGGAAATGTAAATTGGTACAGCCACTATGGAGAACTGTATGGAGGTTCCTTGAAAAACTAAAAACAGAGTTACCATATGATCCAGCAATCCCAATCCTGGGCATATATCTGGAGAAAACACTAATTTGAAAGGACACGTGCACCCCAGTGTTCATAGCAGCACTATTTACAATAGCCAAGACATGGAAGCAGCCTGAATGTCCATTGACAGATGAATGGATAAAGAAGATGTGGTACATATATACAGTGGATATTACTCAGCCATAAAAAAGAATGAAATAATGCCAGTTGTAGCAACATGAATGGAACTAGAGATTATTATACTAAGTGAAGACAGAGAAAGACAACTATCATATGATATCGCTTATATGTGGAATCTGAAAAAAATGATACAAATGAACTCATTTACAAAACAGAAATAGACTCACAGACATAGAAGACAAACTTTTGGCCACCAAAGGGGAAGAGGTAGGGGAGGGATAAATTAGGAGTTTGGGATTAACATATACACACTACTATATATAAAATAGATAAACAACAAGGGCCTACCGTATAGCACAGGGAACTACATTCGATATCTTTTAACAACCTATAGTGGAAAAGAATATGAGAAAGTATAGATTTATATGTATATACATATATGTATAACTGAACCACGTTGTTGTACACCTGAAACTAATGCAACATTATAAATCAACTATACTTGAATAAAATTTTTTAAAAAATAAAGAAAAATGAGATTCATGGAAGGAGTCCAAAGTAAAGGAAAGATCAGGGAACTTTACCAGGTGAGCCAAAGCATAGGAATAAGTCAGAGATTAATGAGAGATGTAAATGGAAAGATGGGTAGGAGCTATATTATGGAAGGCACACACACCAAGATGAAAATTGTTTTAATTAGTAGGGTGGGTATTTGAGAGTCACAGAAAGATTTTGAGCAGGGAAATAAGACAACAGGAATTTTGGTAGTGAGAAGATTAACTTAACAATATTGCGTAGACTTTGCTCCTGCAAGTGTCGTTCCCAGACCAGCAGCATCAGCATCTAACCTTAGCTTATTGGAAATATAGACTCTCAGACCCCATTTTAGACATACAGAATCAGAATCTGCACGTGGACAAGATCCCCCAGGGAACGTGTAGCACATTAAAGTTTGAGAAGAACTGTTTTAGAACAGCCGCAAAGGGAAACATTCTGGAATTGGAAAGCCAATTAAGAGTTCTTTAATATAGGAAAAATAAGAGTTGTAATAGTACAATCAATAGATAATGAAAAGCAGAAAACTACTACTGCCATGCTTCACTTATGCAGAGCTAACCCTCAGATGATAATGAGATGCATCTTAAGTAAATCACTGCTCTGTGAACATGATGGTTACTGGACATCTGGTCCTTTCTTCTTGAAGCCCTAGACTGGGTCTCTAGTTCTGCTCAGTTCCATCATTTTTTCTACACGTGATGAGGTTAAGGGCATCACCTATCCCTATTCTCTCTCTCTCTCTCTATGCCCCTCCTTTCTCCCTCCCTCAGGAACCTAATACATGGTAAAGATAATACCACAATTCAATGGTGGAGGAATAAATTGCTTAATCGTGGGTATTGGGGAGGGTGGTTCACAATGAATGAAAAAGAGACTGGATCACCACCTGACATCACATACAAATGTGAGTACCAGATGAATTAAAGACTTCATGTGAAAGGAAAAAACAAACAGTAAATAAAGGCAGGGAGGGGGAGTAGTGGGGGAAGGTAAGGGTAGTAGAATATCTTTGTGAGCAAGAGGCAACACACAGGCCATGAGGGAAACAGTCCACTCAGTCATTTGTAGCATGGACAAACTTGGCAGTCACATGACAAAATGGAAGGAGGTAACTGCAACTTTTAACACCAAGTAGAGATTAATAGCTAGAATAGGAAAGGAACTACCACAAATCAAATTGGGGGGGAAACGAGTGATTCTCAACAGAAAAATGGGAAAGAATATGAACGGGCAATTTAGAGAAGAAAAAAAAGATGACAAACATAAAAAATACTCAAATTCATTAGTAATCAGGGAAATGTAAATGAGAGCAATAGTGAAATACATTACGTTAAATGAAAAAGGAAGGATGCTAGACCATGTTCAATGCTGGCAGAGGTGCGGCTACGAAAGGCTCCACATGCACTGCTGGTGGAAGTAGAAGGGAGTAGCCATTCCCAAAAGCAACCTGGCAGTGCTTAGTCAAATTAGTATATGCATAGTCTATGGCCCAGCAGTTTTTCTCCTGGCTATATATTCCAAAGAAATTCTCACATACGTCTATTCGAGAACACTTAGAAGGCTAGTCATTGAGCATTATCTGATGATGAGAGGAGTTGGGGGCAACCTGGGAGAATGAATGAGCAAAAGGTGGAGGATGCACACCATGGAGTCCATGCAAGAACTTGATTCAAAGGACTCCATGTAGGACTTCCCTGGTGGCACAGTGGTTAAGAATTCGCCTGCCAATGAAGGGGACATGGGTTCCATCCCTGGTCCGGGAAGATCCCACATGCCGCGGAGCAACTAGGTCCATATGCCACAACTACTGAGCCTGCATTTTAGAGCCCACGAACCACTACTGAGCCCACGTGCCACAACTGCTGAAGCCAACACGCCTAGAGCCTGTGCTCCACAACGAGAGAAGCCACCGCAATGAGAAGCCCACACACCACAACAAAGAGTAGCCCCTGCTTCCCGCAACTAGAGAGAAAATCCACACGCAGTAACAAAGACCAAACGCAGCCAATAAATAAATAAATAAATAAATAAATAAATAAATAAAACAAAGGATTCCATGTACATCATGTTTATATCACAAAATTTACCACAATAATAATAACAATTGCTAGCATTTATTGACTGCTTACTATATGCCAAGCATCATTCCAAGCTCTTTATATATGTTTATCCTCACACCAACTCAGGTATGTACTATCCTTAGGCAAGTAAAGCATGGAGAGGTCAAATAACTTGCCCAAGTGCACATAGCCAATAAGGAGCAAATAATGAATTCAAACTCCAGGCAATCTGGCACCAGAATCCATGCTATTAGTCACTATGCTACACAGCCTGCTCTGAGATATACTCTCGGAAGTGTTCCAAATTCTAATAAGAATGTCTATTGTTGCATGATTTAAAACAGAAAAAAAAGTCTGCTGTTAATCTAAATTTCCGTTAATAGCTGTCCATATGCCCATCTGTTTGGCATATGAACTAGATCTTGCATGTAGTCACATGAAAATACCTAAAGACGTAAGTGAAATATGTAAGGAACAAAATATTGTGTATAATGAATTTATTGTGTTTAATTTCCTTTTTCAAAAGAAATGAGTGTGTGTGTGTGTGTGTGTGTGTACACACATGTGCAAAATTGTGAGTATGTATGTATGCAAAAATATTTGGGGGGAAATAATAGCTAGGAATATGTTCACAGTAGTTTAAGTTGGAAAAAGAGTCTGGAAAAGAAAAAAAAAATTTACTTTTCATTTTTCCTCTTGGGATTGCTTAAATATTCTAACCACACACACATTACTTTGTTTTTTTAAATAATTATAGTTACAAGAATGATGAGATTGTAGGCCATTTTTGCTCTGTTCTTATATTTTTGTACTAAAAAAAGTAATAAACACAATTTGAACAAATATATAAAATTACCTTAAATCCACTGATGGCATGAATCACTGATGCTTTCATAATTGAAATTTTCACTCTGTGTCTGATATTGTTAATGAAGCACATTACAGAATACAATCGTACAGAATGTGATCTTCATGGAGAAGGAAAGTAGCTTCTCTTCATAAAAAGCTTGTAACTCTAGCCAAATGAAATAGCAAGATATAGATGGCATATCTCCAATACGACAGCATGTGGCCTTTCAAATGGATTTACATTAGAGCTGAGAAACACCGTCTCCTAATGATAATATGAAGGAGAAGAGCAGAGGAATCTAGATTAAGAATTCTTTGCAAATCCATTTAATGGAATTGAACATTTTACTTGCCAAAGACTTCTCGGGAAAATTAGATGTAAAGTACAAATGCTACCAAATGATCTGGATGATACCTGATATCTAGGTGGTTTGCATGGTCAACAGAGTTATTATGGTCAATGGTTCCCAAGTAGGAGTGTTATGAGCATTGCACTCAGGTACAACATTATGAAACATGAATTCAGGTGCAGGATCAGCACAAGACATGATACACTATTACCTTATACACTGTTACCTTACTATCTTATATATTTTTCATGGCACCAAGAAAACATTGTTTTCCTCTAAAAAATTTGAAAGGTGTTCCTCCATTGTTAACTAACCTTTTTTCCCTTAGGGGATTTTATAATCGTGGAAAAATTTTTAATGAACCTAATGCACCCTTTTTTTCAATGAAGTTTGAAAGAGGCTGATTTGAATTATTTAAGAATTGCTTTTATTAACTTCAACCAGTTAGCAGTTATACTAGAAGACTCCATTTTCAATAGCAACAAAAAGATAAATATAATATGCAATATATATATTAAGGAAAAAACTCCTCCTAAAATAACCAAAAGATAAGTTGAAAATATGAAAAATCACATCAGTAATGATGGTAATTCTCCCCCAAGTTAATCTATAAATCTGAGACAAACTAACAACAACAACAACAACAACAAAACCACCAACCACATCTTTGGAAGCCAATTAGGAAGATCTATCAAACTTTAAATGTACATTCAAATCCTACTTATAGGAATTTATCCTACAAAAAAAACCAAAAAACAAAAAACAAACCTACTAATGCCATGATCCATGTTCAAGGTCATTCACTGTGGCACTGTTTGTAAAAGCAAAACTGCAAACAACCTAAGTGATCATCAATAGACCAGTTAAGTAAGTTATTGCATATTTATCCAGTGATGTACTGTGCAGGTAATAAAAAACAAAATATTACAAAGCTCTCAAACTATGACATGTTTTCTTATCAGTTATAATTTTCATTTTAACCCAAGAGCCCTCTTTCAGACTTATTTATAGAATATTATTATTTATCACTGTGCATACATAAAAAGGGAAATGTAAGTGAAATCAATTTAGGGATTCCTAAAACTTTTTCACATTTGGAGTTCAACTCCCTCTAGGCTCAGAATTATAGAAATCCATATTTTACCATGAAATGTCATCCTCTGGGCTCCATTATTATCTTCAAGATCACCTTCAAAAATGCTAACACATGTTATATTACCTTTGAACCTTTTAAATTTTACTAGAAGAAGGAATTGGAAGGTTTTCAGTTCTTCCAAAGTGGTCTTTCCCAGTGGTCTATTGACTGAAACATCAAGGCACTGCAGTTGCAGTGAATTCACAGACAGCGATGATTGCACCACAACTGCTACTTATTGATGATGGTTGTAAAATATCATTGAATACAAGCCTCAGATTAATTTAAGGCACAAAAATATGAAAAAAATGTGTCATCTTATTGTTGAAATACATTATAAAGTGAAAGGAGCAAGATGCAAAACAATGTGTACAAACAAAGCCATCATTTGCTTTAAAAGGGGTTAAAGAATACATACATATGATTATGGAGACATAAAATATCCCTGGAAGAACACACACGCACATAGGAAGGAGAAATTCATTGTATAGACTTTGCGTCTCTTGAATTTTAAACAATGGGAATGTTGTATCAATTCAAAAAATTAATACATTTTAAAATTTGTAGATTTGCTTTTGCTGTTTTAAAAATAAAATTAGAAGTGAGGTGTCATTTTATTTTTAGCACAATTTAAAGCAAGTTTTCAATGCTATATAAAATATGTTTGCATAAGAAGTAGTAAATCCATTGCTTTATGCAAGCAGTTACTTTCAGAGCAAAGAGACCCCAAAGGATCCAACACCACAAGTAAAATGTAAATGAAAGTACAAATCAGTTGATAAGTCATTCCCGGGCTGCCATTTATGTCCTTACTAGTTGAGTCCAAAAAGACATTTAAAAGCTTTGAACCACAGGGAAATTGAAAAATGCCATTCCCGTTCTGGTTTTGAGATGTGTATATATTTTCAAAAGGGATGATAGTCATTCACTCAGTAAACTACTTAGTGGCTATTATCATGGGACTAGAAAGACAAAAGTCCTGACAAAAGTTCTGGTAAGGGTAAAGGATATATAAACCTATGATAGGACTCAATGCAGAATGCACACAGTACAATGGAAACCCAGGAGAGTGTCTAGCTTATTTTAGGAGTATATAAGAAGACTTACTCTGAGAGTTGACACTCAGACTGAATCCTAAAGGCTCTTAACCCTAAAGTAAACAAACTCATTGGAAGATGTCCTCAAAATCTGGTCAAAAGATTAACTCACCCCTGCTCTTAAGCCCATCACCATCTGAAAATTGATTAACTTAATAATTCTGTCAATTATCTCTCTTCTATCTTTAACCTCTCATTTCACACTAGCTCTTCTTTCTCAACATAGAAATAAGCTTTCTAACTATTGTCCCACTTCTCTTCTTTCCTTCACAGCCTTTTAATAAAACACGCTACATATGCCATCTCTGCTCTCTCAGCTCCCATTCATTTTTCCTGACACCTCACCAATAATGACTCTTGCCCAAGTGGACAATGATCTCTTGCCTGGAAAATTTATTTAATACTTTACTGTATCTTACTTGATCTCTTTTTCTCCTTCCTTGGCTTCTAAAATCTTTCAATGACTTTCCATTGACTTTATTATAAAAATCCATGCCAGCAGCATGGCATGTAAGGAATTACCTAGTTTGAAAAAAATTTCATTTCAGGAAAAAAAAAATGCCTACAGGAAAATAGATTAGGACACATCACAGAGAAGTCCAAAAAAGTTCATCATACTGAATCAGATAATCAATTGACATGTACAATATAAGAAGCATATGGCAAAAGTAATAGCCGCACCAGCATCTTTATTTCCAAGCTAAAGTCATGGTCAGGAGCAAACCAAAGTTCCTGATCTCTGTAGGCAGGGAGTTCTCATGGAAAAAAGCAATAGCAAACAAGGTGATTTGAATTAATGCTCTCACTGAGAACAACTAAGAAAGCTGAACAAAAACCAAACAAACAAACAAAAACAAACAAACAAAAAAGACAAAAACAAACAAAAAACTTTACAAAATAATGAAGTATTGTGAGGCCAAGATTAGAAGACAAGAGCTGAGAAATGTAAGCTGAGGCACTCAAAGCTGCATTTTTTCCAAAGACATTTGCTTATGATGTAAAACAAACTATGAAGTTCATCTGTATTTTGGAGATCTCTTGAATCCAAGAAGACAGAAATTAAAGCCTGGACACTGCCAAGGGATGGGATTCTAATAAATTAATTCCCATTTTCAACTAAAATTATGAAAATCATGTCATCAGGATAGGTGTGAACTGAAAATAAATCATCAATAGCATGGATTTGTATTCTAACCTCCAATCAGCTAGATATCCAGTAATCTCAAGTTTGAACCAACATGAAAGAGGTCCCAGAATGGGATCCCAAACAACGAGCAGAACCAAATGAAAGTCCTCTCTGGAAAAAGCACCATCATGCAAGGCATCAAAATATTTATCCAAATATCTTTTAAATACAATGTGAAGCATAGACTTAAAGATAACCAAACACACAAGGAAACAAATATCCTAAGGAAAAAAAAACAATATAAACAATAATTAACAGAAATGACCCACAAATATATGATGTATTGAAATTACCAATGACTACTAAGAAAAGCAAAACAACAAAAAACAATTGTGTTTATTATGTTGAAAGAAATAAAGACCAAGATTCAAATTTTAGGCAGAAGACTAAAATAAAAACAAGAGAAAGTCTAGAAATGAAATACATAATTCCTAAAATTAAGAACTCAATATATGGTTTGAATAATATATTAGACATAGATAGAAAAAAATCAGTCTATTGAAAGACAGGTCAAAAGAAACTATCCAGAATATAGCACAGAAAATTCAGAAAAGAAGGAAAGATATTTAAAGGATATGTTGAGAAGGTATAATGAATGTTTCATCAGAGCTACAGAAGAAGAGGAGAGAGAGAATGTGCTGGAGACAATATCTTAAAAAGAGAGTAGCTGAGAATCGTTGAAGACCGATCAAAGACATTAATCCACAGATTCAAGAATACAAATAAATGCTAAGCAGGAAACATAAAAAGAAAACCACATCTAGATACATCATACCCAAAAGGACAGAAAAACACACACACACACACACACACACACACACACACACACAAAGGAAATCTTAAAAGCAGCCAGAATAAAAGAAGCTACAAAGAATCAAAACTGACTTTGGAGCTGACTTCACAATAGCAACAGTGAAATCCAGGAAACATTGGAATATCTTCAGTGTGTGAGGAGGGTGGAAGCAGAGAGAGGTGAGGGAGGGAATACCCTCTAGAATTCTATATCCAGTGAAAATATTATTCAAAACTAAAGATAATGAAAAGATGCTCAACATCACTAATTATTAGAGAAATGCTGATCAAAACTACACTGAGGTACCACCTCATCATTAAAAAGTCTACAAATAACAAAAGCTGGAGAGGGTGTAGAGAAAAGGGAACCCTCTCACACTGTTAGTGGGAATGTAAAATGGTGCAGCCATTATGGAAAACAGCATGGAGGTTCCTCAGAAAACTAAACATAGAGTTGCCATATGATCCAGCAATCCCACTCTTGGGCATATACCCAGACAAAACTATAATTGAAAAAGTTACATGAACCCCTATGTTCATAGAAGCATTATTTACAATGGCCAAGACATGGAAACAATCTAAATGTCCATCAACAGATGAATGGATAAAGAAGATGTGGTAGATATATACTGTGGAATATTACTCAGCCATAAAAAAGAGTGAAATAATGCCATTTGCAACAACATGGATGGATCTAGAGATTATCATACTAAGCAAAGTAAGTCAGAAAGAGAACAACAAATACCATATGATATCACTTATATGTAGAATCTAAAATATAACACAAATGAACGTAGCTACAAAACAAAAACAGACTCACGGATATAGAGAACAGACTTGTGGTTGCCAGAGAGGAGGAGGGTTGGGGTGGGAAGGATTGGGAGTTTGGGATTAACAGTGGCAAATTATTATATATAGGATAGATAAACAACAAGGTCCCACCGTATAGTACAGGGAACTATATTCAATATCCTGTGACAAACTATCATGGAAAAGAACATGAAAAAAGAATATATATATACGTATAACTGAGTCACTTTGCTGTACAGCAGAAATTAACACAACATTGTAAATCAACTATACTTCAATAAATTTTTTTTTCTTTTGCCGTACGCGGGCCTCTCACTGCTATGGCCTCTCCTGTTGTAGAGCACAGGCTCCAGACGCGCAGGCTCAGCGGCCATGGCTCACGGGCCCAGTCGCTCCGCGGCATGTGGGATCTTCCCGGACCGGGGCACGAACAAGTGTCCCCTGCATCGGCAGGCGGACTCTCAACCACTGCGCCACCAGGGAAGCCCTAAAATTTTTTTTTTAAATGAGGATAAAATAATAATACTTTCAACTTAGAAAAAATACTTAGTTATCACCAGAAGACCCATGTTAAAGGAAATTCTAAAGAATATACTTCATGAAAAAGAAAAATTATCCACGATGGAAGTTCCGAAATACAGCAAAGAATAAAGGATGAATAAGGTGGTAAAAATACGTGTAAATATGAAATAATATTAACTGTATAAAATAATGTCTTATGACATTTAAAATGTTAATGACAAAATTATCTGGAAACAATAGCATATTAGTTATGAGGATAATTAACAGAGATAAAATATTCCAAGGTTCTTATATATTCTAGGTGAAAATCTTCATTAACTTAGACTTTCACAAATTATTAATGAATATTTTTGATAATTGAAAATGTGTCTTCTAATTTTGAAGGTAATCCCAAAAAGAATTTTAAAAAGATGTATAATTTCAAAAATGATAGATGTTTAAAAGATGGAATCATAACTAAATCCAAAAGAAGGCAATAAAGGAAAGAAAAATAAACAAAGAATGAGTGGAACAAATAGAAGACACATAATAAGATGGTAGATTTAAGTCCAAACACTCAGTAGTTTCAGTAAGTGGATAGAATCTCAGAATTAGAAAGCCTTCCTCACCTAGTCACAGGAAGTTCTGGAACGATCACAGGCCTCTCCCAGACACGGATAAAGGCAAGCCTCCCCAGAAGTTTTGCAGCATGGAAAAGCAGAAAAAAAATTCATTCTTCCTTGGGTCAGCTGGGTTCCATGAGAGAAGAGGAAGGGAAGGCTCTGGACTCTGCATGCCCACATCCTGTTTCCAAGTCTACCAGGCAAATAATTCACTTTTCCCCTGAAAGGATGTGTGAGGGGGCAGAGAGGGGTCAAGAATATTATAATGATTGATAAAACTAGGGAACATTCAGGCCACCCTCATAGTAATATTTATTGTTCTAGTCTAGGCCACTTAGACATATTTGTTTGAGGGGTGTAAGAAGGATAGGTTAAGGAGGGAGACGGTAAGTGTACAAATAAGGCAAATCTTAAAAAATAAAGAGCAATAGCAGAAGATAGAAATGATTGGGAGAGACAAGGAAGAAGAATTGGTTAATACAAAATTACAGATAAAATATAATTTCTTCACAGCTTTACCTTGAAGAATATCAGTTGCACAAAAGCACTTTTTATTTATTTTTTTAAATTTATTTATTTTACTTATTTTTTTTTGGCTGCGTTGGGTCTCCACTGTTGCTTGCAGGCTTTCTCTAGCTGCGATGAGCCGGGTCTACTCTTTGTTGAGGTGCACGGGCTTCTCACTGCAGTGGCTTCTCTTGTTGCAGAACACAGGCTCTAGGTGCACGGACTTCAGCAGTTGTGGCACGCGAGCTCAGTAGCTGTGGCTCATGGGCTCTACAGTGCAGGCTCAGTAGTTGTGGTGCACGGGCTTCGTTGCTCCGCGGCATGTGGGATGTTCCCGGACCAGGGCTCGAACCCATGTCCCCCTGCATTGGCAGGTGGATTCTTAACTACTGTGCCACCTGGGAAGTCCCCAAAAAAGTACTTTTTAAAAGTTGCATTTTTCAGCTAAAATTGGAGAGCAATTTCCTTCAAAGGGCTCAAATAGAAACATCTCAATCCTTCCATCTTTAAAAACACTCCTAAACTAGCCACCTCAGAAAGATAAAAATATATCCTATATTTAAAGACCTCCAGAGATAGATTTTACATGCCATCTCAGTAACAAATTTCAGCACCTGACACAAACTGTTTTTATCAACTAAATTAACTATCATTCAGAACCTTAATAGGAATATCTTCATTAAAAAACTAAATTAATCTAACCTACAGGTTAAATCTAAATTTTTTTTCCTCCAGGAAAATAAATATCATATGAGCTCCATAAGGCTGGTGGTAAGATGCTCTGTTGAACTCTCAAGCAAACCTCCCCACAAGAAGACTTACCAAAGCAGGAAGTTGCATGAAAATGAAAACAACAGAAAAAGCATCAGTCTTCATCATCATGGCTGGACAGATCTGGTGTAGGTGCAGAATTTATAATGCTGAAGCAAATGGCTTGACTTTGTGGAAATCAATGAGAGTAAAATTCAATTTAAACTTTTTATGAAAATAACAAAGTTTAAGATGTGACTTTGCTGTTGTAGTAAATCATCAAGATTGTTAAAAACTATGAGACGTAGACCCAGAAAATCATCATTCAAGTACATAAATTATACCCCTGAAAGTAGAGTATTGGCCCTTTCAGCCTCAGCAAGAAAAGAAAAGTTGGGCTTCCCTGGTGGCGCAGTGGTTGAGAATCTGCCTGCTAATGCAGGGGACGTGTGTTCGAGCCCTGGTCTGGGAAGATCCCACATGCCGCAGAGCAACTAGGCCCATGAGCCACAACTACTGAGCCTGCGCGTCTGGAGCCTGTGCCCCGCAACAAGAGATGAAGCGACAGTGAAAGGCCCGTGCACCGCGATGAAGAGTGGCCCCTGCTTGCCACAACTAGAGAAAGCCCTCACATAGAAACGAAGACCCAACACAGACAAAAAAAAGTTGAGCCAAGTCTATATACTACAGGCATACCATTCTATTCATGTCAGCAAGCTCCAGAGATAGGGATCAATATGGCCAAGGTAATTATACAGTAATATGCAACGATTATTAAAGTTACTGAAATTTGGGAAGAAGCAGTGGTATACACTGTCCTTTTAAAACACAGTTATAGGGCTTCCCTGATGGTGCAGTGGTTGAGAGTCCGACTGCCGATGCAGGGGACACGGGTTCGTGACCCAGTCTGGGAAGATCCCACATGCCACGGAGTGGCTGGGCCCTTGAGCTATGGCCGCTGAGCCTGCGCATCCGGAGCCTGTGCTCCACAATGGGAGAGGCCAAAAAACACAGTTATACAACTTGAGAACTGGTAATATTATAAAGAATGTACCCTTGTGGCATGACAGTGAACTAGCCCAGATTGCTAGCTCCCTCTCCTGAACCCAAACCCAAAGAAGCAAACACCAAAACAAAGAAAAAACAAGCAAAACAAACCAAAAACTAAGAGGGAATCACATGCATTTTAAACACTAACATAAAACCCATAAGAGACTCCTGAAGATCTAGAAGGTGGTTAGGATCTTAAGTGGGGAGGAAATAGCAGTCTCCCCAGGAGGTTTACAAACCAGGATCTGAGCTTCAGACTCCTCTCCCTGGATACTCATTAAAAGTGAAGGTACACACACCTATGGCCAGTTAATCTACAACAAAGGAGGCAAGATCATACAATGGAGAAAAGATAGTCTTTTCGATAAGTAGTGCTGGGAAAACTGGACAACTACATGTAAAAGAATGAAATTAAAACCTTCTCTAACACCATACACAAAAATAAACTCAAAATGGATTAAAGACATAAATGTAAGACCTCATACTATAAAACTTCTAAAGGAAAACATAGGCAGGACACTCTGACATAAATTGCAGCAATGTCTTTTTAGATCCGTCTCCTACAGTAATGGGAATAAAAAGAAAAATAAACAAATGAGACCTAATTAAACTTAAAAGCTTTTGTACAGCAAAGGAAATTGTAAACAAAACGAAAATGCCACCTGCAGAATGGGAGAAAATATTTGCAAACGCTGCAACCAATAAGGGATTGATCTCCAAAATATACAAACAACTCATGCAGCTCAACAGCAAAAAAACAAACCACCCAATCAAAATTTGGTCAGAAGATCTATATATACATTTTTCCAAAGAAGACATAAAGATGGCCAAAAAGCACATGAAAAACACTCAACACCGCTAATTATTAGAGAAATGCAAATCAAAACTACAACAAAGTATCACCTCACACCAGTCGGAAGGTCCATCATCAAAACGTCTACAAATAATAAATGCTGGAGAGGGTGTGGAGAAAAAGGAACCCTCTTGCACTGTTGGTGGGAATGTGAATTGGTACAGCTACTATGGAGAACAGTATGGAGGTTCCTTTAATAACTAAATATAGAGCTACCATATGATCCTGCAATCCCACTCCTGGGCATATATCCAGAGAAACCCATAATTCGGAGAGATACATGCACCCCAATGTTCATTGCAGCACTGTTTACAATAGCCAAGACATGGAAGCAACCTAAATGTCCATCGACAGAGGAATGGATAAAGAAGATGTGGTATATATTGGGTTGGCCAAAAAGTTCGTTCCAGTTTGTCCATAACATCTTACAGAAAAACTGAAACAAACTTTTGGGCCAACCCAATATACACAATGGAATATTACTCAGACATAAAAAAAGAATGAAATAATGCCATTTTGCAGCAACATGAATGGACCTAGAGATTATCATACTAAGTGAAGTAAGCCAGACAAAGATAAATGTCATATGATATTGCTTATATGTGGAATCAAAAAAAAAAGATACAAATGAACTTATTTCCAAACAGAAATAGACTCACAGACATAGAAAACAAACTTATGGTTACCAAAGGGAAGGGATAAATTAGAAGTTTGGGATTAACATATACACACTAGTATATATAAAATAGATAACCAACAAGGGTGTAGTCTATAGCACAGGGAACTATACTCAATATTTTGTAATAACCTAAAGGGAAAAGAATTCAGTTATATATATATATATATATATATATACACACACACACATATATATATATCTGAATCACTTTGCTGTACACCTGAAACTAACGTGATACTGTAAATCAACTAGACTTCGATTAAAAATTAAAAAATAAATATAAAATTAAATTAAAAATTTAAAAAGTCAAGGTAGCAAATACCCACAGGGGAATATAAGTTCAGAAGGAAAAATGGCACTTGAAGAATATAAGTGCTATAAAACAAAAGACAACAAACAGTAACATATAGCAAATAAAGCTGAATTATTGGAAGAAGCAGATTAAGAATGTAAAGTAAGCATAAGATCAAGTATTGGTTACATGATGAAGAAACAAGAATTTTTAAGAACCATGAAGGACAATATGGATAAAGTGGAAAACTTAGTGAGCTGCAAGATCAAGGCAAAGTACAAAGGATTCAGGGATGAATTAACAGATGGAATATATGTGGGATATTACAAATATATTTAAAAGATATGAAAGTAGGGCTTCCTTGGTGGCGCAGTGGTTGAGAGTCCGCCTGCCGATGCAAGGGACATGGGTTCGTGCCCCGGTCCGGGAAGATCCCACATGCCGCGGAGCGGCTGGGCCCGTGAGCCATGGCCGCTGAGCCTGCGCGTCCGGAGCCTGTGCTCCGCAACGGGAGAGGCCACAGCAGCGAGAGGCCCGCGTACCGCAAAAAAAAAAAAAAGGTATGAAAGTAGAGTGTTACTATCTGCATAATAGTATACAGTTGATCCTTAAACACATGGGGGGTAGGGGCGCTTACCCCACACACAGTCGAAAATCTGCATATAACTTTAGTCTGCTTCCATATCTGCAGTTCTGCATCTGCAGACAATGACAGATCATGTATTACTGTGGTACATATTTATTTTTAAAAATCCACATATGAGTGGATCCATGCTGTTCAAACCCATGTTGTTCAAGGGTCAGCTGTAATGGGAGAGTAAATAAAAGGAAGTAAATATTTGAAGAATTAATGACTGACAGTTTCCCAGAATTAAAGATGAAAGCCCTCATTTTAAGAAGGCACAAAGAGTGCCAAGGGACAAACAAAAGAAGGAGAAGGAAAAGAAAATCCAAAATCTAGACATCGATGGAGGAAAACTAAAGGACTCCGAAGTCTAAGAGAAAACTCTGAAAGCTTCTAGAAACAAAGAGCAATTCAACTACAAAGGATAAAATTCAGACAACTAGTCTTCTCAACAGCTACACTAGAGGCAATGAAAAAATATTTTTAAAGTGTTTCAAGAATATATAAAATTAAAATTTTTATGTCCCGTAATTCTCATTTAACTATGAGAAGCCAATAAGAATATTCTTTGTATGCAAAGCCTCAGAATGTTTACCACACAAAGACCTGCTGTGAAAACACTCAGAAAAAGTACGCTAACAGAAAGAAAACAAACTAACCCTGATATAAAGGAAGTTAGGGTGAGTAAATAATTCAGAAAGTTTTATTTTGCCTGAAAAAAGCAGAAGAGAAAAAAATTAATACACATAATAATCCAGAGCTGAAAGGGGATGATACTAAGTGGACTTTCTTCAGAAAAGAGGAAAGTAGAGGTTGCCATCAGAAGTAAGACACCATTTTACAGATGAGGAAACTGAGGCACGGAGCGATTAAGAAACCTGTACAAGGACACACAGCCAGTAAGAGGCAGTACCAAGATTCAAATTCAGGCAATATGATTCAGAGTTCAGTCTTCAAGGGGAAGATATAGATATTGATAAAATCAAGAACTATGAAAGGGAAAAAAAACATAAAAGTGGATCTTAAATTTGAGGTAACCACCAAATAAAAATTTAATATGTATACCTGTCTAACCAGCATAAGAATATTTGATTTATTGAGTGGAAGGAAGGAAAGGAAAAATAAATTAACCAAATGAAAGTATCATAAAGAGATAAGATGAGTTAGATGGTCTCAATAATTCTAAGTATGACAATAACTAAAATAAATGTAAATTATTAAAGTAACCAACAAAAAAGAAATAGGGTATCAGATCAGCTTAACAACAAACAAAAAATTAGATGCAAAAATAAGTTGTCTACAGAGACATGCTCAGATACAGAAAAGCTGAAAAGGAAAGGAAGGAAAGAGATGTAATAGGCAAGTGTGAACCAAAAGAAAGCCAGAGAAGCAATTTTAACGTCAGCTGAAAGTGAATGCCGGGCCAAAAATAGCAGTGAAAATATGAATACTATATATAGGTTAAAAGAATATAAATCAAAAAGATATTATGATTACATCCCTAAATGCACTTAACAACACCTCAAATAATAATAGTTCATGTGCATTTAGTGCTTATCATATTCCAAGCACTGTTCTAAGAGTTTTACATGTATTAACTCATTTAATCCTCAGTAACCCGCTGGGGTAATTATAACCTCCCATTTTACAGAGGAGGGAACTGAGACACAGAGGGTTACACAAGGACATGCTCAGACTACCTGACTCAGAGTTCACTTTCTCAACCTCTATTTTCTGCTACTATTCTAAATTATAAAGTAACAACTGACAGGTTTTTTAGGAGATAAATCTAGAACAAATTATGAATTTACTTGGAAAGGTTAAGACACCCTACAGAAAATGATAGATCAGGTAGATAACAAGTAAATAAAGCAATAGAACATGGATCAGCAAATTCTGACCTGCAGGCTGACAACCAATTTTTGAAAATACAATTTTATTGGAACACAGCTATACTCATTCATTTACATACAGTCTATAGCTGCTTTTGCATTATCACAGCAGAGTTGAGTAGTTATGACAGAGACTGTATGGTCTGCAAAGCCTAAAATATTTACTATCTGTCCTTTAAGGAAAGATTGCCAGCACCTGCTATAGAAGATTTAAACAAAGTTAACCAGCTTGGCCAGTGATATATAGAGCGTTTCATAGCCAGAGAAGAGTCTACACATCTCCCCAACAGTATGTCAAATTCATTACCTTAAAGCTCTAATTCCACCCTCCTTGCACAAAAACAAAGACACCCAAAATATAACCCTAATCACAATATTAGAGAATAAAACAAACATAGGGACCAGGTAAATAAGATGAAAATGAATGCCTTAAGAAAAGGCATTTGAATGTGACAGTCAAATGCACAGACCTTTAGTGCTAATTTAAATGAGCGAAGAGGAATAGATTAGTAAAATGTCTCAAGGCAACTGTGGACATTTGTCAACAAATTTAAAATAAGCATTACCCTACAGTTATTGAATCATCTACTGCACAACCCTTGAAGGAGAAAGAGTGAGTATAGCAGATAAGAGCCTGGGCACTGAGGTCTAGCAGCACAAATTCCACTCTCAGCTCTGTCCCTGAGCACTGTGTGGTTGTGGTTAAGGAAAGTCACTCAACCGTCCGTGCCTCGATTTCCTGATCTGTAAGACGAGGCTAATAATACTACCCATCTAACCATAGAGTTATTGAGAGTGATAAGTGAAATGATATAAATGAAAAGGGCTTAGCATAGTCCCTAGCATACAGGAAGTTTTCAATCTATTGATAATCGGGGATATCACCCAATGGATAACTGAGAAACCACCATGACTCCAGAAACAGTGTATTATGAAATTACTTTCTTTTAAGTTTAAAAAAATTCTTTTCCTGTTGTACCATCTGTTGAAGCGGTAATATTTTGAGAACACAGGTTGCTGCTATCCTCTGTTCCTTCATTCACTAAGAATATCCAAGTTTAGAAGCAAGAGCATTGTGAGGAGTGGGCAGGGAAAGAGTCTGATATATGTACTGAGCGGGAATAGATCCAAGATGTACGGAAATCCAAGTTTAGAAGCCTATGTTTTGTTTAGTTCTATGAGTATCTCCTAATAATGACTGTCATAAAAAATGGTTAAGCCAGAGATGTTTTTATGATCAGTACCCTAGAAAGCAAGATGTGAGCACCAAGGTCTTCTCTGATAGAAAATCAATTTTAAGAACAGACGTCCAGGACATGGGTTCGAGCCCTGGTCTGGGAAGATTCCACATGCCGCAGAGCAACTAAGCCTGTGCGCCACAACTACTGAGCCTGTGCTCTAGAGCCCGCGTGCCACAACTACTGAAGCCCACGCACTTAGACCCCGTGCTCCGCAACAAGAGAAGCCACCGCAGTGAGAAGTCTGCGCACCGCAATGAAAAGCAGCCCCCGCTCGCCGCAACTAGAGAAAGCCTGCGCGCAGCAACAAAGACCCAACACAGCCAAAAATAAATAAATAAACAGTATAAAAAATTTTTTTAAGAAAAGAAAAGAACAGAAGTCCAAAGGATATCTTCTCTTAAATCTACCTATAATCGTGATGCTGTAGGTCAAAAAGCCCTATCTCATTCTGATCAGGGCTGAAAAGATACAGAAGACAGTGTTATCAGACTTCAAGAGAAATAAAGGTTCACCAAAATTTAGGTGGATTAATTTCTTATTGTACAGTCATCAGAAATTAAAGCAGAGCAAGAGAAACTGGCAAAGCTCATGACTCAAAGATCTGGTTTAATAGCAGAACTTGGATACAGAATATGTCATTTACGATGCTTTGGGGGAAAGTTTAACTTTGCATATCTCTGGATAAACCTTATAATTTGAATATTTACTTTGTAGAATTAAACAAACCTCAGCTAAATTTGAAGCCAGGACAAGCCTGTGGGAGGAGCTCTCTTTGCTCTGCCTTGCATCATCAATTACTCCAAACAGGGAGAGACATAAGCCTACATCTCTGACAGGAAGATGTCGCCTACTTTACTGTCCAGCAGGAAGAAGAAAACTCTCAGCCCCTGACAATCCAGCCAATCTGATAGCAGCCCTACAGATAAGAAGCCTCCATACTTCTGGACTTGCAGCTTCTTTCCCTTTGGTTATCACAGCCCTTCCCTACTCCTCCCTTTTCCCTATAAAAGCCAGTTTGCATTCCTTGTTCTCTGGATTGCCTGTGGTCCCGAATAGCTCATGTATCCCAAATTGCAATTCCTCTGGCTATTTCTGAATAAACTTGCTTTTGCTGGTAAAATAACTGGCTATGATATTATTAACATTGACAGCTCAAAGTGTAACCACAATCTCTGCAGCAAAGGAAGCCTAGAGAGGAAGACTAGAGTACATTCATCATTTTGGGTGAAGTTTCTTACAAGATTGTAAGTCTCTTTTTTGGGAAATCTCTAATTGAGAACATTATCATTTATATAAATAGGACTGTTGGACTCATGGCTAATTGTGTATCATGGGCTTCAGGTGATCTGAGTCCCTTTCCATAAAATGTGAGAATCTCTTAAGTGATCATTGGAAACCTTCAAACCAGTTTCTTTTCTAAAGACCTTTTTTTTCTTCTGCCTGTAAGTCCTTATAGTGCAGCTTACCCTATTATCTCTTCAAGCTTCATCAATAATTATCACAATTGGTCATTTTCATTTAGACTATTATTGAGAAATAGCCCCAAAATAAACTCTGAAAAATTAATAGCTTGAGTTGTATCAGTGTTCTTGTCAAATGTTAGACTGGATGAATTAAAACTTGTATTTAAATAAATTATACTATCAACTCCAAAGGGAAAATAATTAGAATAAATTCATTAACACTCCATCTACTGATCTGTCGATTCCTAGTATAGATAAGAACAAGATTTTCTTTGCTTTCCAAATATTTTTTATTGAATTAGGCCTAACCACGTACAAAATATATAGCTGTGTTGATTTTCAAAATCATAGAAACAACACCAAGCAACTTGAAATTTGATACAGATTTTCTTCTGACATTTATTTACTGAAATATTTGTTGTCGATTTCAAAAGAAAGGAGGGAAGGAAGGAAAGAAGAGGGAATAATGTTACACACATCACAAAACCTCATTTCTGTAGGCAATGCTAGTGTTAATGCAATCAAGTGGAATAAACAGGAAACAGCTTATAAAAATTGTATCTGAGTGATGACTACTATTTTTAAAATTTGTTCCTCAGGTTGTATCTTATCACACTTCTGTTTACACTTAATCCAGGATGTAAGACGGGATGATTTGCCTCTGTCAGATGTTGAGGCCCGGGTAAAATGAACAGTTGTCATTTGATGTCATTAAACTTCAGCCTAGAAGGCCACCACAATAACCCAGGAAGGTAAATAAAACACACAGGACTCCAAACAGAATTTTTTTTTTCTCCTCTCACTTCATAAAACCAAACTGGGCTAAAACCATGCAGCCATAAAACATCAACCAGCCCTAGATCACCTCTCTCAAAGGCCCTGACCTCCAGAGACTTCTGTTCGCTCTGCGAAAAAATTTTAATATGCAAAATCTTCTGCTTATCAGTTGCCTTAAAAGAGACCATGAGAATCCCCATACATGGCTGTAGTTTGGCTAAAGGTGAAGCTGTGTCCCTTTTCATGGATATTTTTACAAAAGAACAGCCTTCTCCTTGCAGTGTTTTCTCCATTCCCTAGACGTGCACCACCTCCCACACCCCGCCCAAGTACATTTAAAAAGACTTTTCTTTAGAAATGTAAGCCAAGGGGTAGTTAGTGAAGAATTTTCCCCACTGGGCTCCCTAGAACAACCCTTATATTTAGTTGAGGAGAATTAAATATCAATAATTTTCAAGCCCTGGTCTATAGAGATCTTGGTATTTCTTTAAATAACTAGTTTGCTAAAAATAAAGTTGCCATATGATCCAGCAGTCCCACTCCTGTGCATATACCCAATAAAACTATAATTTGAAAATACACATGCACCTCTATGTTCATAGCAGTACTATTTACAAGAGCCAAGACATGCTATTTACAATAGCAACCTAAATGTGCATCAACAGATGAATGGATAAAGAAGATGTGGTATATATATATATATATATATATATATATATATATATATATATATATGTAATGGAATATTACTCAGCCATAAAAAAGAATGAAATAATGTCATTCGTAGCAACACGGATGGACCTAGAGATTATCATACTAATCAAAGTAAATCAGAAAGAGAAAGACAAATACCATATGATGTCACTTATATGTGGAATCTAAAATACAACACAAATGAGCATATCTACAAAACAAAAACAGACTTACAGACATAGAGAACAGACTTGTGGCTGCCAAGGGTGGGGGTAGGAAGTACTGGGAGTCTGGGATGAGCAGGTGCAAACTATTATATATAGGATGGATAAACAACAAGGTCCTACTGTATAGCACAGGGAACTATATTCAATATCCTGGGATAAACCATAATGGAAAAGAATATGAAAAGAATATATAAATGTATAACTGAGTCATTTTGCTATACAGCAGAAATTAGATACAACATTGTAAATCAACTATAGTTCAGTAAAATTTTTATAAATGACTAGTTTTCTACCACTGTCTCAAAAGTAATTTTTAAAAACCTTTCCAAAAGCTTACATAAAATTTAATAATTTATGTATATGACTTTTATCAATATCTCAAGCAATTAATTGAGGTAAAACCTGAGGAAGATCCTTAGGAGAGACTAATCCTTATAGCTGTCTCTTTCCCCCTCCTTGCATTCCTGATTGGTGGGGTTTCCCTGGGAACTCACAAAACTGCTATTAAATCAACCAAAGCGAGCTGGACAGCAGAGAGTGACAAGAGTGGCACCTGTCACAAGTAAGAAAGGAATGCCCACTACTGGTTTTATCCCTTCCTTATTCTCAAATAGAGCAACATGTCACCATCATAATGTCCTTCTATGTCCAATCTTACTAAAATAAACCAAAACCCAAAGGGCACGGGGAAATCACATGCTTAGGAACAGACAGAGGAACTTTCTCCCTGTTTTAGAAAGTGAGGTCCATGAGCTCGGACCTTTTCAGACTGGTTCACGACCATATTCCCAGCATCTAGAACAGGCATCATTATGATTTTTGAGAACCACTGTTTTTAATTCTGTACATTCAAACTGCAGAAAGTAACACCAGCTTTTGGGTTCCAAAAATTATCCACCATAAGATGTCTAATAAGAATATATTATAGGCAGGAGGACACACAATCTCCACAAAATCGAGGATCAATTCTTTTCCCCTTATCTGTGGCTAGCAGGTATAAACTTCACCAGCCCTTTGGGGAGCACACTTTGGTTACAGTACATTTTCAGAAAACGAATCTAGTACTTAAAGTTAACTTCATTCTCCATAATGATCCTTTTACCTGAGTATTTAAAGACGTATCATGTCAAAAGTAAAATCAGTGAGGTCTGCCTCCTCTACCTGATTTAAAACTGTGAGTCTTTCTCTTTCCTGTGCTCCTAGCCCTCCTTAACTTGCTCTATTTCTCAGTAGCACTTTTGACATTCTAACACACCCCACATCTTATTTATTATCATGATGGCTTCTTTGCTTGCCTCCTGCAGCCCCCAACTAGAGTATCAGTGCCACAGGGGTATTTTTAAAGACAGAGTTATTTGCTTTGTTCACTAATGTTCCCATATGCTTAGCTAAACTCATGTCTGGCACAGAGCTGATGCTCAATAAATATTTGTTCAATGAATAAATGTTATTTTTCATTAGATAAGCCATTCTACCATGCTGACATTTATTACTGTAAATATAAAAACATAAATGCAAAACTGAGTAAAAATTATATGCAACTTTTGGGCTTCCCTGGTGGCGCAGTGGTTGAGAGTCTGCCTGCCGATGCAGGGGACACAGGTTCGTGCCCCGGTCCGGGGGGAATCCCACATGCCGCGGAGCGGCTGGGCCTGTGGGCCATGGCCACTGAGCCTGCGCGTCTGGAGCCTGTGCTCCGCAACGAGAGAGGCCACAACAGTGAGAGGCCCGCGTATGGAAAAAAAAAAAAAAAATTATACGCAACTTTGGTCTGTTTTTGATAGTCACATCAGGGAGTGTTTTACAGGAAATATCACAAACCTTTGCCATAGCAGTTATACATGTAGGCAAATAGTTTTAGAGTTTTAGCCAGGTTTTCTGAAAAACGTTTCATCAGGGGATTTATCTGCATCCAGTTTGAGTCTGGTCTATGATACCCTTTGTTTCAGCTCAGAATGCTTTTGTAAGCAGGTAATGAGAGAAGAGCCACTGTTAGGAGGATTAAACCATAAGGACACTTATTGTTTAATAAGCAAGAAAAAGTAGGCAGTCCCATAATTCAACAATGTTATTAAAGACCCAGGTTCTTTCCAACTTTCTGCTTCCCCATGAACTTGTTGGGTTTTTTACCTTAATGCTTGTTGCCTCATGGTTGCAAGACGGCTACCATAGCATACGGCATCACACCTGCATTCAAAACAGAAAAAAAGAGGAAGATGCCATAGCATTAAGTTCTCTGGTATCTGTCTCTTTTATCAGGAAAGCAAAAGGAGTGCCAGAAGACACAGCAGAGATTCATTGGCCAGAACTAGGTCACACGGCCAACCCCAGAGATTAAAAAGCCAGGAAAAGCAAAGATCTGGCAAGGAACAGGATTGCCTGACAATGGTTCTCTACCCTAGTGAGAGATTTTTTTAAATGCTAATGACACACTTCAAACCAATTAATTCAGAATTGTGGAGACGGAGCAGGAATCTGTATTTTTTTCTTTTAAGAATTTTTTTATGCCATTCTCTCCAGTTCTGTCATTTTTTTAAATTTTTATTTTATATTGGAGTATGGTTGATTAACAATGTTGTATTTGTTTCAGGTGTACAGCAAAGTAATTCAGTTATACATATACATGTATCTATTCTTTTTCAAATGGGAATCTGTATTTTTAAAAGAAAAACAGGTGGGACTTCCCTGGTGGTCCAGTAGCTAAGACTCCTGGCTCCCAATGCAGGGGGCCCGAGTTCGATCCCTGGTCGGGGAACTAGATCCTGCATGCTGCAATTGAAAAGATCCTGCGTGCTGCCACTAAGACCTGGCACAGCCAAATAAATAAATAAGTAAATAAATATTTTTTAAAAAAAAGAAAAAGAAAAAGCAACAGAGGTGATTGTCACGTGCAGGCAGGGTTGAGAAGCACAGACTGGGCAATTCAAGAGTCATTGCTAGGATTAGTCACATCCATTGTCATCCCAAATGAAATCTGGCTTTTGTAAAAAAGGGGATGGGTTAGGAAAGCAAATGGTATCAGCTACATCCATTAACTTAATGTTATTACCACAATTCTATTTAAAAAGTCTCACTCTGCTGTTCATTCTTGCATTCAGTCAGAAGACATTTATTAAGTACCCTTTAAGTGTAAGGTGCTGAGGACAAAAGATGAATAAGTTCTTAACTTAGAAACTAATGAGGGAGATAAACATGTAGAAAAAAAAATCCATCAAAATCCAATATGCCAGGGGCTGGGGAGAGGGAGAGATGGGCGGAGGGGGGGGGGGGTTGTTCAGTTTTATAAGATAAAAAGTTCTAGAGATCACTTGCACAACAATGTGAATATAGTTACTACTGAACTGTATACTTAAACATGGTTAAGGTGGTAAATTTTATGCTATGTGGTTTCTACCACAATTTAAAAAACAAAAGCAAAACAAAACAAAAAACAATATGGTAAATCCTAATAGAGGAATAAGACTAAAGAGCTTATGGGAGAACAAATAATTTTTTTTCATTTATCAAAGTCTTTGGAAGTGAATAATTACCCATCTAGCCTCTTCAGTAACCATCTGTCTCTATGCATCAATTTCACCCTTTATGACCTGATCTTGGGACACCTACCTTGCTTAGATTGTGATCAACAAATGGTAAAGAGCAAAGGCTACACTCTGGGCCACCAAGAAGACACCTTAATGGGAAAGGGACCAGCAGGTCAGAAAGCCAGAACTTCAGACTCTGGGATTTGAAGTCCCAAAGGGCTTTAAGAGTTGAACCCATGCATTTTTTTTTCAGTTTTCTTTATAACAGACCAGTATCCCACTAATGATCCCATTCATGTATTTGAAGATATTTAAGGCTTTTCCTTAACCTTCCTTCACTTCAGCAAGCTAAACAATTTCAACTCCTTCTAACCTTCCATGTAAGATGTGTTTTCCTCAGTTATTTTTTTCCCTAACCTTCTCTGCTTTCATATCCATGTCAAAAGTAAAACTATTCTAATAAATGCCCTAAAATACTATATTAAGTAATTGTTAACAAATATGCAGTTTGAGGTCCACTTTTAGTATTTAGTCTCATAACAGCTAAATTTGGATTAAACTTGTGTCTAGTCAGTCCTTCCCAATTTTTTTCCTTGCATTTGCCCCCATCAGATTTATCTTATTAGTGAGATATTGTCTTCAAGTTTTTGAACATCTCTTTGACAGAATCTGGGTAGAGAGCCAACTGTAATTCAACGAAGAGCAAGGAATTTCTAAATCAAGTTACCACCTAACACGGTTTTCAACAGGTTATATATGTGAATGTTTTAAATTCTATGTATACCCATCTTGAAATAACAAATACTATTACTTACCACATCTGGGCTGTACATTTAAAACATATGGGTGTCAAGTTTATCTGGAATTGTTTGGATTCACCGTGGTTTCCAGAGCCTATGTCTTCCAGCTGCCCTCACTGGGTGCTCAGTAACAAAGCAGCCTTCAAGGAAATCCAACTCTCAGAACTGTGACTGCTATTCTCACCCCACAAACGAAGAGCCTCAACACGCATTCAACAGCCGCATTTCACCCCCCTCCCTAACGCACAGTCTTTCACAACTTTAGGAATCTGTTTTTGAAAGAATCCAAGTCCACTGCCACAGTTAAGAAAAGTGCTTCCAATTTAAAGAGTGTATGTACCCCCAAAGTCTAAACAGTCTGGAAAATCTGCACTATATCTACATCCAATGTAGAGCGCTGGTACGGCATCCAGTACAAACCACATACAACGTCCAGACAACTAATTTGAGCAATTCTGATTCTTGTGATTCATCCAGGTGCTAGTGCAAAACTAGTACTATTTTACAGAAGAGTTTAAAGAGACTATAAGAAAATGATCATCCAAAACTACAAAACTGAGAATGTTGGGCCCAACCTCTGATTATAATCCCCATTAGTTAACCTGCCCTGGGTCACCCTGAGATTGCACTGTCTATGCCTGTCAACAATAAGAAATAAGTACTGAAGGATTAGACACTTGGTTTATAGAAAACCTATTGCTGCAGGTGAGGGATGAATTCAGACACTTAGGTTTTCCTTATGGGCTCTGGCCTGAGTTCTTGCTTCCACTGAATTTATTCAAAAGATAGCCACAATGCATGTAGAGGGTACCACCCCTTTTCCACATCAAAACATACTACTATATGTAAAATAGATAACTAACAAGGACCTACTGAGAACCTGAAAAATTTTATATATAGATATATAGATATATAACTGAATCACTTTGTTGTACACCTGAAACTAACCCAACATTGTAAATCAACTATATTTCAATTAAAAAAAAAGAAAACACCCTGATAACTTTGAATCCTAAAATACCTGAGGCAAAATCTGTTTCTGTCTATTTGTTTTACTGAAAGTTTGGGTACTCGAGAGGTTAAACATGGCAACACCAGAAACAAATTTAAATTGAGTACTGAAGATCCTTCTTAGAAGTCCTTCAGCAACCATACCACAGGCAACCTCTCACTGGCTGCTTTTCCCCACTGGCCTCAGCTTCCCACCCTGCTATCCCACACCCCCCTTTCCTTATCTGATCTCCCTCCATCACCATATTCCCTACCTCTTGTTGACTTCTCAAGCAGAATGGTTTAACTGTCTCTAGATTTCTCTGGTCGGGGACTTGAAGCCTCACTGAACTCCATCGAGGAATCTTCTTAAACAGACTATTTTGTATCTAAGGTGAATTCTGAAGCCTGCCTTTAAGATTATTTTTCCCAGCCTGGCTACATTTACATTTTGAAATTTGTGAGGCAGAAGACCTGTGTCATCTAAGTTGATCAGAGTGACGGGGCAATAAAGCAAGATACACATAGTGATTAAAGATACAAATATTATTATCTGTCTGGGATCTAGAAGCTCACCCAGTACCAAATAATTGCAGCATTATGTCTTATTCTGAAGGTATTTTATGAAAGACCCAAATGATTGCCTAAGCTGGTGCTACAGATTGCATCTTTCATTTTGTATCTATATTGTTTTTCTGTTAAGCTAAGTAATTAATACCACTATTAAAAATTATAGAGGCTTCCCTGGTGGTGCAGTGGTTAAGAATCCACCTGCCAATGCTGGGGACATGGGTTCGATCCCTGGTCTGGGAAGATCCCACATGCCGCGAAGCAACTAAGCCCGTGTGCCACAACTACCGAGCCCGCAAGCCACAACTACTGAAGCCCACGCGCCTAGAGCCCATGCACCGCAACAGAGTACAGCCCCCACTCGCCGCAACCAGAGAAAAGCCCGCGCAAAGCAGCAAAAACCCAACACAGCCAAAATAAACAAATAAAATAAAATAATGAAATAAATAAATTTATTTTTAAAATTATAGCATTAAATGGAAATAGAATATCCTTCATTATTAAATCTAAAAAATTTTTTTAAAGAATTGTTGGGAGACAAGCCTGATTATGTGTGGATATAGATCAGAAAGAATTTTCCAAGAGTGCTAGAAAATCTATTTTTCAAAGCAGCACAAAATGTCCATGGGCAGCAAAGTATTATCACCCTTCAACAACAACAACAAAAGAAAATAGAAAGATATGAATACATAATAAAGTAAGTTTGCTTGCTCCACAATTTACTCTCAACTCTTCATGCCAACAATGGGAGAAAATTGACTGACTCAAGCTAACATTCTAATAAAATCTCCAGATTCTGTTCTGCCAAATACCATTCACGGTAAAACAGGGTGTTCTTTCTGTATTTTCGAGGAAATAAAATCTGGTTGTTTTTGTTTATTTGCAGATCACAGCTGCTTGAGTTTAAAGGTGATTTTTTTCTTCAATGACCACTGATAGGCAAAATAAAAAGCCGTCTACTAGAAAGCAGTAAGACTTACAAGAAAATGAAAGGGGGAAAATATCAAAATATGGGTATCCTAGGTAGTTTGGGACATGTCTGGGGCTTTCTTTGGACTAGGAAATAGAAAGGTAGGTAATGGCAAACCTCTCAAGGAAAATAATTCCTAGTAAACATACACATAAATGCAGCACAAGAAAAGGAATATTAAAACAGCAGTCGGAGTAAGGTGAATATAACTGCAAGAAGAAAATGGCTTTATTTTATCTAGGCAATATAGTTCACGCAAGCAAATTGAAGAAAATTGTAGATTCAGTCATTCGTTCAGTCAGCAGATATATCCAAGAAATGATTTTCATACTCTCTTCTAAGTGGGACATTATAAAGTTCTATCGGATATAAATACAGTTTTATGGGCTCAAAATACATTTAAACAAATAAAACCACATCAAATACCCTAGCGTCTTGAAATATGCATTAAACGCTCAGCACGCTTTTCTGAAAAAGCACTGGATATACTAGGTTTTATTTGTACATCAAAATAATTTCATGCACTGCATAACTAAAGGAAGATAATATCTATAAAAGAGTTGTCTCTCTAGATCAAAGCATGGCAGTTGCATCTTTTGAATTTTGATGCTACAATTAAATCTACAGGGATATGAACACTAATGAATAAATAATGCTTTAAAGCAGTATTTACATACACAACGCAATAATTTTCTGCTAAGTTTTCTTTTTTGACTGTACGTTCAAAGAAGCACCATGCATGATGGTTACTGTGTGCATGTAAGTGGTTTAAATGATCAGTATGTGACCAAGAGCTTTTCCCCAAACTGCTTTTGCCACTCCAGACATACAAATATATTGATTCTTTCACAGCCTGCACTGACTTGGTTGGAATGTGTGTGTGCAACAGACTTCTGTATCTAAGGTTTTACCACAATGCTACAATTCAATTGAATTCTAAAAAATTTATAAAATCCTACTCTTTTTAAATTACTATGTTGGGCTATGTGAACAGAGTTCATCATACCTCCATGGGGCTTACTAACTACATATCCACCGTGGGGAGGTGGGTTTCTGAAGGCAGAGAATGTCCTGACTTGGCAAAGATGTTCAAAGTGAGCTGAGAAGCCACAGATGTGACAAGTGTTCACTCAACTTCAGAATAAATTCATTTGTTCAATCTTGTTTATAAAGTGCTTACTATATGCCAGGCCCAATTGCTCTCCTTTCCTTCCCATATATCACACTGTATTGTCATCCTTTATATGTCTCTCTGGGCAATCCAGCATCATCACATTACCTCCCATTAAACTGAAAGATTCTCAAAGGCTGGGACCTTGTCATATCAACTGATACCTTGCCATAGACTCAATAAATATTTATGAATGAATAAATAAATGGTAAATGTATAAAATGTTATGTTGTAAAGGCAGGAAAAGAGTTTCATGTAAGATGTGGCATTCTAGCTTAGCCTTAAAGAGAAGAAAGGGAAGAGAAGAGGGTTCTAAACAAAGGGAACAGTATAAGCGAAGGCCTGCGGCGAGTGGGGAAAGTGCAGGCATTTGGGGGAAGTCAGCAGTTGAATTGGTTGGTATATAGCAATGGTTCCTTCCTGGGGAGAAGGGCCCCGGCTTGTCACCAACCCCACTCAACTGTACCAGAATACAGGGGAGAGGGGGATGGCAAGCCCGACATATTGAAATGACTCCCCAAGTCATTCTGAGGAGAATTCCTGGTAAGGAAATGTTATTTATAAAGCGTGGAGGGGGAGGCTAGAGAAATGGTGAGGCAGGGGGAAGTAGTAGGCAAAGTTGCAAAGAAGTTTGTCTTTGGGGTCCTCCTGTCCCCTGAATTCCCTTCAGTGGTCTCAGTACTCTACTCTTATCTCCATGTCTCACTCACACAGGCCCCCACTGATATGGTGGTGATAGCAATCCCTTCTAGCTGAGGGGGATTTCTTTAGTGAGTGGCCTTCCATTTAGTCACGATTCCATCCAATTCAGCCTTCACTGACCAAGAGCCCACCATACACAAGCCAGCATACTCTCCTTGGATGCCCAGATGAATGACGTCATCCCATCCTCAAGGATCTCACAGCCTAAAGCATTTGAATTTTAATATCTAAGTTCATACATCAAATGCTTTTAAGAACTAAAGGAATTGCCAATCGCACCAAAATAGGGAGAGAACTTGAAGGAAATAACCTTGCCCTAAATTCCTAAAACACCCCCAATTAAAAGTGTGTCTGTTCTAAAATTGCTCGTGCCAACTGCCAACTTCCTATGAGTTAAATCTGCAATATTCAATCAGCAAAACAGCTGGCTAAGCTAAACATCTACAGGGATCAGTGGTTCTTCTTCAGTAGAGACATTTTTGAATGAGAAACAGAAATGATGGAGGAAAATCATTCGCATAATAGGGAGAGAATTCCAGGCAAGTCTCCTCTCAAAAAACCAATTGTTTTCTCCCTAAAGAGGCAGCTCTCCACCTGTTTCATCTTATCTCAAGCATTGTGTGAAAGGCATTGTCGGAAGGGCTGTGCTGCAGCAGGGTCCAAGGGTGTGTAAATGCGCTTGACCCCCCAACTGGAACAAGAGTGGCCCCTGACCTTGCTGACCAAAGGCTCCTGGAGAGGCAAAGACAACAGAAGAAGGGAAAAGCGGGGGAGGTAAGAGGAAGATGGGCTGTGCAGGCATGCTTTTGTCCAGGAGAGCATATTGCTGGCCAGCCTGAGGCTGGAGAAGTTATTTCTTCTTCTGCCTTGGGCAGCACTGCTGTGACCTGGTCCCTACCAACCTTTCTACCTTTACCTCTATCGACATCAACTCATACAATTTATGCTCTTATAATACCTAACTGCCGCTGTGGCCTTCTGTCTCTGTCTCTCTCTGTCTCTCTGTCTCTCTGTCTCTCTCTCTCTCTCTCTCTCTCTCACACACACACACACACACACACACACACTTGCATCTGCTGCTCCTTCTACCCAAAACTCTACACAACTATTACAACCCCTCACCCTCTCCCCCATCCCCAGTGAGTCATTTAACTCTTACACACCCTTCATGGCTTGGCGTAGAAGTGATTTTCTCCAGGAAGCTCTCCCTGCGGCCTGTTTGTTTGTGCTGCCACAGCATCCTGGGTAGTCCTAAATCAATCTCACCATCCTCTGAGCCCCTTGAAGTCCAGACCCTTACTTACTCATCTTTGTATCCTCAAGACTTAGTGCGGCATCTGGTAGGGAGTGGGTCTGGTACGTGGTGAACTGAATGGGATACCGTATGTCTGGGTGCTTACCATCTTGGGTCCAGAATGTAGGAAGTACTATGGAGGTTTCGTGGGTTTCCCCAGACAGACTTGAGAGTCAGCAGCCTCAAAGTATAGAGAAGTTGGAATAGCTATGGCAACCGCCAAGAGAACAAGAACATAAGTCTGGAGGGAAAAAAAAGATTTCACCAAAATGCATGGGTCCGAGAAGAAGTTTTAGGACTGAAGCTTTGAAAAGCCCACGTTACCTGACTCCATAACAATTTTTATGGACTTCCCTGGTGGCGCAGTGGTTAAGAATCCGCCTGCCAATGCAGGGAACACAGGTTCAATCCCTGGTCCAGGAAGATTCCACATGCCGCAGAGCAACTAAGCTTGTGTGCCACAATTACTGAGCCCACATGCCGCAACTACTAAAGCCTGTGCGCCTAGAGCCCGTGCTCCGCAACAAGAGAAGCCACTGCAATGAGAACCCCGTGCACTGCAACAAAGAGTAGCCCCCACTCACCGCAACTAGAGAAAGCCCGCGCATAGCAACGAAGACCCAACACAGCCAAAATAAATAAACAAATAGATAATTTAAAAATTTTTTTCATAATACTGTCCTAGTGGACCACGAGCTGAGGAGGGGGTGGGACAGAGGGAAGGGAAGTCCATTATTCACCTTGGTGTCCCATCGTGAAGTGCGTGAGACATACTGGCTAGACAGATACACATTTAATAGTTCCTATATATCTGATTCATATAACTACAGAGCTAATTTAATGCTGTTCATACTATAATATGGCTTCTATGCTTCCCAAGTTATATATTCATTGTCAATTTAATTCATAGTTTAAAAACAAATCCCTTCAAATACTGTTAAGAGAGTCAATCAAATCAGGTGGCCCAAACTGGATGGTGTATTCATTACCCTGACGGTTAACTTAGTGCAAGAAATGTGACCTGTTTCATGAACAGAAAGACATTTTGTGGGAGCATAGGAAGTTCTGCTCTTGGGCCTAGGAATTCCCAGTTTGAGCCCAATGCTTGGTGAAGACAGAACCGGGCTCCTTACATGAGAAGAGTAGTGGGGAGAGATGGAGAGGAGGGGAGGGAGTTGGGAGGAATGGAACAGAGCTCAGTATAGTAGATGCCAAGGCGGCTAGGTTCCAGCCTCAGCTGCACCACTAACTCACTGTCCCTTGGCCTCTCTAGGCATCAACTTCCTCAATCTGAAAAACAAGACAGATGGATGAGATGATATTATATCTCCTTTCTAAAAAAAATATTTCACGCCTTTATTTTTAAAAGTTATGCCAGAGATATAATTTCTTTTAAAACTATGCTAACGCATATCATGCTTGATTTTTATTACCTATTTTTATTATGCTTATAGTCAAAGATTAAAAATAAGAGGACACGTGCTGTACTCTTATTTGCCTTCTTATCCAAGTTCCAATGGACTTCTGATTAACTGTCTTCTCCGAGGTACAACAGATGGACCTATTACTGCGGTAGCTTCCTTTGTTATAGACATTTAAAGCGTAGCAGTTACAGATGTTACAGAGAAATCATTTTTTAAGGCTTTATTTTCCCATCTTAAAAAAATATTTGATTTGAAAATATTTTTAACAAGTTACTCATCTGTTTTATTCACCAACAATTTATCAGTTGGAATAGGATTTCTCATTCACACATCTCACTACTAGCACAAACCAGTAATCTTATCCACTTCGGGAAGAGAATTGGGGTGAAATCTAATGGATATTTCAAGCATCACATCAGTTAGCCCCTATAGTCTGCCACATTTTACGTTGCTTCCCTATAATCATCATTCATTTCTTTAGCACCGCGAGGCCATGAGTATCAGAGGCAAAGATGTGTCATGATATCATCTGCTAAAGATCTAACAGATCGATGGCAGTCTTTATTCTTTCTGAAATAAACTCTGCCACCCTCTATGTGTGTGTGTGTGTGTGTGTGTGTGTGTGTGTGTGTGTGTGTGTGTGTGTATATATCCTTTTTTTTTCTTTTTTGCGGTACACAGGCCTCTCACTGTTGTGGCCTCTCCCGTTGTGGAGCACAGGCTTCGGACGCGCAGGCTCAGCGGCCATGGCTCACGGGCCCAGCCGCTCCGCGGCATGTGGGATCTTCCCGGACCGGGGCACGAACCCGTGTCCCCTGCATCAGCAGGCGGACTCTCAACCACTGCGCCACTAGGGAAGCCCTATATATCCTTTTTATATATCCTTTTTATATATCCCAATCATATCCCTTTTATACATGCGCATTATAGATCCCAATCATATCCCTTCCACCTGTGATTGTACATAATTCCAGATTCCTAATCAAGGGGGTTCCAAGCAGTTAACCTAGGAGACCCACATGGCCCTTCCCAGCCGATCGCCCCCTCCCGGGACCTCCCTGCCGGCTCGCCTTTGGCAACACCCTGCCCTCCGCCGCGTGAACGCCGCCTCCGGGTCCGCAGCGCCGAGGCGCGCGTACCCGAGGCCACGTGACCCCGAGCCGCCATGGCGGCGGTGCCGGGCGGTCGCCGCTCCGGGACTGCAGCGGGAGCCCGCTTCTTCTGCACCGCGGGCCGCGGCCTGGAGCCCTTCCTGATGCGGGAGGTGCGGTCGCGGCTGGCAGCCACGCAGGTGAGTCGGCCTGGTCGCGCGCCCGGGCGGGAAGCAGGGCAGCCCAGTCCCCGGCCCTGGGCGTGGTGCCTCCCCGCCGGGGTCCGTCCCAGACCCGGGAAAGCGACGTGAGCCCCGCGCTCTCGGCCCGCGAACCCACGGAGGCGACGTCCCGGCCCTCGGAGTTCTGCTGGCAGGTCCTCTAATTACTGCCGGAAAGACCCGCCAGCCGTTTTTCCCTGCCCATCTGTTACCGCGTATCTGTCACGCGTGCAGTTTTGTTAAAAAGAGGGTTTGACGCAAGTTACTTCATGGATTCTTTAAAAGAAAAGTGATAGTGCCTATAATTAGAATTAGACCTGTCAGAATCCTTTCTCCATCCTTTAAATGCAAATATAATCTTCAGGTTCAGCTGTTTTTGTCAGTTTCCCGACAATGATTATGTTTATCTCTTAGGCCTTTTGGGAGGATTAAATGATAAAGAGTGTGTAACGTACACCTTAAACACGCAGTAAATAGTAGCTAGAAAAATTCTCTTGGAAGCCTCAGAGGAGGAGGTTAACAGTTGCTGGCATTTATACGCTGTTAATTTCAATGAAACGAAGCAGGTTTTAAACATCAGTTTAGGTTCTAGGACGTGCTGAGCCTGGTTCTTGAAAACAGGAAAAGGATGTAAGAGAAAAGTGCTCCAGTATCTTGGTGGGATATATATGACAGCGTGAATGATGTGTTTTTGGAAAATGAAAGCTTAATGAAAGAAATAGACCACTCTACTCCCAGGACTCCTGCAGTGTTGAAGGTCCACAAAAGGTGTTTCAGTGATGAGAGGGTGGGGAGAGGAGGATAGAGGGGTCATGAAGAATGGCATCAGTCTTTATTAGACTACCTGCCATTTGTGGTTTTGGTCACAGAATGTCATAGAGTATTGAATGTAGCTAATCTAAAAAAGCAACAATAGCAACTGCTGACATGGATTAAGCATTTAATATGTGTCAGACAATTTTCACAACTGCCCTATGGTATGAGGGAGGCTCCACATTTAACAGAAACGGAAAATGAGGCACAGGTAAAGTCCAATAAAATATTCAAGTCGTGGAACCAGAAAACAGCAGAGCTGGGATTCACACCCAAGCTGTCTCAAATCAAGCATGAGCATATTATCATGTTCAACCTAGGCAGGCTGGGACCTGGGTCCAGTTCCTTAAACCCTGTGTGGCCATGACGTCTTGCTGCACTGAGTTTTTAAAATGTAAACGTAGAGTTCTTGGTATGAAAAACAGATGGCTTGACCCAGTCTGCATATGCTGCATTATTAGAAAAAAGACGGTCTCTGCTTGTTCTCAGTCTTTGCCATTTGCTTCTTCATGGTGTGGTTTCCTATGTTCCTCTATCCTCTGTTTCCTGTAAATCGGAGTCCTGTAAGTTATAGCTAGCACTTGGTCATATTCAGATTTGATTTTTTTTTCTCCTGGTGGTGGGGCAAGCCTCTCTATAGGTTCCTGTGTATTTTTAAATATTTAATTTATAGCATATAAATATATACTATAGTATGTAGTGTGTAGAGTACTTTATAAAGAAATGTGTTGGGGGGGCTTCCCTGGTGGCGCAGTGGTTGAGAGTCCGCCTGCCGATGCAAGGGACATGGGTTCGTGCCCCGGTCCGGGATGATCCCACGTGCCGCGGAGCGGCTGGGCCCGTGAGCCATGGCCGCTGATCCTGTGCGTTCGGAGCCTGTGCTCTGCAACGGGAGAGGCCCGCGTACCGCAAAAAAAAAAAAAAAAAAAAAAGAAATGTGTTGGGTAAAATTAAGCTTTACTTTGTAATAATGTTTAACGTGTTAAATACTGTTATTATAACAATAAAAGCAGGAACAGTAATTTTGAAGATAGTAGAGGTGTCTCCAATGCCAGCTGGCCAGGAAACCCTGTCAGTTGATTAATCAGCCTTTATAAATCCACATAGCAAAGACAATGAACCCAGGTCCTTTTGTTTTTACTTTTTTTAGTGGGGTCATGATGATAGAGGGTAGTGGGGTACAGCTAAGCAGATAGTTGAGTTGTTTCATAGTTTTTCATTTAATGTAGTAAAGTATATATTTTTAATTCTCTCTTCTAAAATGATCCAAAAAAGCTCACACCCCACCTCAGTCCTTCACTTAGCGCTTTAAAATTAATTCCGAAATTAAATGGCATCTGTAGAGTTAGGAAAACTTTGGTATCACCCTATATTACTGTACCTTACTTTTTTGCATAGGCTTAAGCTTTTCATCTTTGTGTCAGACTTGAATCCCTGAATTTTAAAAGAAAGGTAGGGCTTCCCTGGTGGCGCAGTGGTTGGGAGTCCGCCTGCCGATGCAGGGGACACGGGTTCGTGCCCTGGTCCGGGAGGATCCCGCATGCCGCGGAGCGGCTGGGCCCATAAGCCATGGCCGCTGGGCCAGCATGTCCGGAGCCTGTGCTCCGCAACGAGAGAGGCCACGACAGTGAGAGGCCCACATAACGCAAAAAAAAAAAAAAAAAAAAATAAATAAATAAATAAATAAATAAATAAAAGAAAGGTAAAACTGCTAACTGCCTAGATAATGCTAGCCAATAACAGAGCTATTTTTTTCTTTAATAAAGGCTGTTATTTCATCTTCTGAAGTGTTAGACATAAAACCAGGTGGTTTTAGGCAGTTTTTAATGATTTAATTCCAAATGGAAAGAACAGATTGGATATATAAATAAATTTTCAAGGAAAAAATACTGGGATGAAATATTCTAAAATGCCACAGTTCTCCCTAATTATTGTAATTGAATATGATCAGTTACAAACTAAAAAAAAATGAGTAACGGTAGCTTCAGTGTTTGAAATCATAAACACCAAAATTCATCTCTCTTACTACTTTGAGATACAATGTCTTTACGAAGGGTGAACTGTTAAAGTGCTTTCATATATGTGACTGATTCTCACAGTGGCTGTTTACAACTTAATAAACTACTTCTGATTACATGCTCATTTCTTGTAAAAGGAATGTAGGCCTAATGTTAATTTTTTTAAATAAAGAGAATAATGTTGCTTTTGGTTTTGAGAATGTATTTAGTGCCTCAACACATATTATTCTTATGATTGGGTACCCCCAATAAATTAAATGACCTTTTAGGTCCTCTTAATTAACTTTATTTTCAGTCCACACTTTTTTGTTCTTCACACCCCCCTCAAAAACAGATATTTTTGGAGGAAGTTCATTATATAAACTGTTTCCCTTGATACTCAAGTAAATGAGAAAAGATAAGATCTTTGTACAATTAAATAACAAATTGAATGTCTAGACTACTTAGGTTAAAATCACTGGTCTAGATGTTTGCCTCAGTTTGTTTATAAGACTTGGATCTTAAAACCATACATTGTCAGTAACGTATTTATTTCAGTTCCCCCAGAACCTTGACAAAGTATTTCCTGTCTGTTAACCTGTTTTGTGATGGCTTAACATCAGCTATATTTTTAGGTCAAGTAACATAAAATCTAAACTTCTAAAAATTTACGTTTTAAAACTATGTCTCCAAGTTCTAAGCACTTTTGAGGTATATATTTAGTTTTGACTTTAGAGGGAAAATGTCACCTTTGTAATGAGAAAGAAGTAAATTGTAGAAACCAGAAGTTCTTGTTTTAGTTACTTCATTATCCCCTTAAATACTGATTCCTAAACATTCTTCTCATTCCCTATTTCCTCCATCTCTCTTGGTCAGCTACATTGCTGGTACCTAAGCTATTTGTTTTTTTTTTTTAATTTATTTGTTTTTCCAGCTCTCTTGAGGTATAATTGACATACAACATTATGTAAGTTTAAGGTGATTTGATACATTTATATATTGCAAAATGATGACCACCATAGCATGAGCTAACACCTCCATCCCGTCATATAAGCACCATTACTTTTTTGTGGTGAAAACATTTCAGATCTACTCTTTTAGCAACTTTCAGCTACATAATACAGTATTACTAGCTGTAATCACCATGCTATATGTCAGAGCCCCAGAACTTGTTACTCTTTTAACTGGAAATATTGAGGTTTTAATTGTTATCAACCTAGGGCTTCCCCAGTGGAGATTCTTCTTCATCAAGCTAGAGTGGTAACCTCAGAAATTACCATCTGCAAAGCTTAGTTAGACCAGGTCAGATCAAACATAAAACATTTGGAGTTCAAATTCCCATTGAATGGGAGCTACCTATGCACATGGGACCCCCCAAATTCCATGGTTGCCTTAGTCCTAGGAAATGACATAAAACCATGTCAGTCAGCCCATGGCCACTGCTAAAAGGAGAATGCTAGGACTGTCCACATCCATCCTGAACCTGAGGGCATTGGAATGACCCAAAAGGTTTAGGGTTCCATTGGCATTAAGCACCATTTGCTGTGACTCTCTCATTCGACTCTCTGTGAGCCAGCGCTCTCTTCATTTTCCTTTCTTCCCTGACTGACCACATAGCCATCCTGTCTCCAAAACCTCTTTCTGTTCGATGCATACTTCTTGCTTCTGTCCATTTTCCAGTTCCCACAGCCAAATGGTTCATTATTTCTTCCTCAGTAATCTACTTCTCCCTCCAGCATCACATTCACCACTCAGTCCTTTATGCCTCTTCCACAGTAATTTTTTCTGCCAGCTAATTTAGTGCTGTCATAGTTTTCATCAAAAGCCTGTAATGCTTGACCATTAGCATCTGTGGTACTCGAAATTTTGTGACTGTTATCAAGCCGGCCTGAGCTACACCATCCATCCACCTGACACCGTCAGTCAGCATCACGCAGCAAATGTTGCCATGCTGACTTACAGTTTACTTCAGCCAGGTTGTCACTCCCATCTGTGTGTTCTTGCCCTTTTTTCTTTTGTTAGAATCCCTCTTCCTGAGTCTTATAGGATTCTTCCCCGAGACTTTTACTAACGATGGCTTCCATCGTTGGTGCTACTTATTGTACCTACAACTTATCAGTGCGTTTATTATGTTAAGTTTTTAGTTTTCTTCTGGGTTTAATGCAGATTGTTGTCTTATAAATTTTACATTTTAATTTGTATGTCATTGTATGCCTATTACATTATTATTCATCTTTAAGATTTATACTGTATGCTTCCTTGTAGACCACGAGGTAGATTTTTAAGAAATACCTACTGATTATTTTAACCTTGGGCTAGACACCTCATTTGTCCTCTCCATTATACCTTTCCTTTGCCCACTCTTAACAGTTGAGTGAGATTTGATAATTAATGAGTATTTTGTGTTCTATTTTTTTAGTAGTGTGTGCACACACACACTTTCCAAAAGGTAACATAGAAAGATTATGATCTTGGTCACTGACTGTGTGACTTCATACAAATTATTTAACCTCTCTAAGCCTCAATTTCCTAATCTATAAAATGGGGATGATAAAATCTACCCTAGAGGGCTCTTATAAGGATGAGGGGGAAAAAAATGTATTCAGAGTGCCTAGTACAGTGTCTGATAAATAGTAGATACTTCAGAAATGGTCATTTTTATTATTGTTAGTGTAGGTGCAATGTTTTAATTCATTAATATCTATTTTTTCCATCTCTAGGTTGAATATATTTCAGGAAAAGTTTTTTTCACCACCTGTTCTGACTTGAATATGCTGAAAAAATTAAAATCTGCAGAAAGGTTATTTTTGCTGATTAAAAAGCAGCTTCCATTTAATGTTTCTTCTGTAAGTAAAGGTACAGTGTATACCTATTGCTTTTACCCCCCATGATATATTGTACTCCAAAGTTTTCTGCTTGGTAATTAATATGTAGCCATTTCACATTTTTAAGATTCATTCAGATCCGTGGGATCGTTAATTAGTTATTTTTCTGTATTTCCTGAACATTATCACCTAATTATGTCTCTTCTCTTTGCAATCTGCTGCCTGTCTTCTGAGATTTTAGTGTCCTAAGTCACATTTCTTCCTTAAGAATTACGATCAGACACCTTCTCTAGAACTGTGTGTGGTCAGTGCATTTATTTAGATTTAGGAGCACGTAATAACCCAAAATGCATTGATTTAAGTAATTGGTCAAACCTGTCACCATCTAAATTTTAACTGATGAGTGATATAATTGGAAAAATACTACATAGTAAAATTTCCTGTTTGGGGAACTTTAAATGTTTTGAAAAAACTTACACCCATTTATAAAGCATTAGCGTTAAAGAGGGCTTAGGAGATTTCTTGCCCACTCCCTAATTTTATAAATATGCTGCTGAAATAATGTAAAGATCTTGATAAAAGCAACAAAATAGGATCAGATACATCTGGATAAAACATTGCCTTAAACCTCATTTTGATTGCTGCTTGTGCACAAGAGACCATGTCATCATATAGTCTATAATAAAATGTGTCAAGAAAGATACAAATGGAGAGAAATCAAGGCAGGGCAGAAAAATGGTTTTAAAGCAAATCCTAAGGTATCATATTGTGGGGTCAATAAAATTTCATCCCAATATTCCACACACTTTCATCTTTAGAAAACTACAGTAATTATCCTTGGGTCATTTTTATGTCCCTTGTTCATCAAGGAAAGGTTACATTTTATCGAGCATGGCTGGCAGTCCCTAAGTTATGAATGGGTTGTATATCTGAAGTGTTACTTTGTGGGAAATCATTTTATTATCTGTGCTAATATTGTGTGGTCTAAAATAGTCCCAAGATTTAGTTGCTCTGTTTTTGAGCTCTGTGTTTTGCAGTTTATTCTGTTTTTTTAAACTTAATTTTTGTAGGCAAGATCAGCATTATTTTAAAGATCAACACATGCTCTAGGTCTGTAAGTATATTAAGAGATGCATATGTTATCGTAGGACAAATGATCTTGCTAAAGAAAATGATAACTTTGTAGGAATTTTAAAACAGTTTTGACGTTAAGTATGGAATATACGAATGAACTTTATTCTGTACAATATTCTTACATTAAATTATATAAATTCCAGATGAAAGGGAAGTCACTATTCATGTAGCAATTTAATAAAATTTCTTATTTTAAAGAAATAAAGGTAATGGGATTTGGGGGGTGATGAATAGCTTCAATAAAGGGTAAACTGAGATTTTATTTATTTAGGAAAAATATTTAATGAAATGCAGAGACTTACAAATGATGATCCTGAAAGTTGGTTGAATGCCATTTCAATTTGGAAAAATCTTCTTGAACTTGATGCAAAAAAGGTAAAACTTTCTCAAAAAAATGCTAACCCACTAAAAAGAAAAGTGGGAGAAAATGACATCATTGCTAAGAAATTGAAAACAGCACAAATGCAAGAGATACAAGAGAATAAGGAATGCCAAATGGAAAAACAAATAGAAGAAGAAACACTGGAGCAAGGAAATTTTACCACTAAAAGAGACAAATCTCAAGAAGAACTTCAGAACGATGTAGCAGAAGCAGTTGATACTCAAAAGCAGAACGACTTAACTTTCAGAGTTTCCTGTCGCTGCAGTGGAGCCATTGTAAAGACCTTTACTGCACAGGTATACTTTCCCCCTCCAGAGTGGGTTACCGTGTTCTAAAAGAATTTATTACTCTTTAGATCTAAAAAGAGGTAAAAACCTTTCTCAGAATACATAAACCAGGCCCAGACAGATAACTAGACCTAATCTCATATAACTAAATCTCTTCTAAAAATGCATTTTCCTTCTTAACTGTACCTCAGATGCTTAAGAGGAATAGTATGCCATTCTATGTAAAGACTTCCTTTTACTTTCTCCCTAAAAGTTCCGTTAAACGAATAGATATCCTTTACATTTGGAAATCCTAATATCATGGTCTGAAGCTTTTTGGCTTCCTCTGTAGTTCGGTTCTGTGTTTATTGAATTGTTGCTCTGCACCAGGTCCTGCATGTGGGATTGTCCCAGGACCCAGATGCAAATACACAGATGGACGTAAAAGGAGAGCAGAGACCACGAACAGACCCTACAAAGTTCAGTAATATAAAGGGCATAAGCCTAGGTCCTTTGGCCAGTCTTAAAATCAGACAGACCCTTAAGTTTGAGCCTAATGCTATTGCTGGTAATTTTTAAACATATAGGATTGCCATAGCTAAAATAGTTAATCTTTCAGCTTGCATCTGTTTCCTAAAACCCAGAATGACCATATTTATCAGGCCATGATCTGGTTATTTCATGTATCTAAAATTACAAGAATAAAATAATAATAATAAAATAAAATTACAAGAATGAAGATTACATACAAGTAGACGTTAACGCCATAGGACGTGTTGGGGGTGGAAAAGGTAAAATATACCCTTTTTGCCTTGAGTAGAAGATGCTTTCGTGTGATATTTTAATATTGTAGCCTTAAATTACCATCAGATAGTCTGATTGATTTTCCTGCAGACTCTGTTAGTTTTTGCTTACATTTAAACTTGAAATTTTCATTTTTAGTATATTCTTTTCTATAACCTGCTGCTTTTCCAGGAGGTAGGAAGAGTAATTGGAATTGCTCTCATGAAACAGTTTGGATGGAAAGCAGATTTGAGGAATCCAAATTTAGAGGTAATGAGTGTTCATTTTATTTTATATGCTTATAACCTAATTCTTTAAAGACGATGCCAACTATTCTTTATTTTAAATTGAAATATAGTTGACATAAAATATTATGTTTCAGGTGAACTACACAGTGATTCGACACTTGCATACATTACAAAATAATCACCATAAGTCTAGTAGCCACCTGTCCCCATGCAAAGTTATTACAGTATTATTGCAATGTCAACAACTTTTATTGTGCTTTTCAATTTTGCTTTAGAGTTTTAGAAATCATGTCTACATGGATCCAGCAGTCTGTTTCCTCTCTAGCAATAGAATACTGCAGATAATTTTGCTAGTAGTTTTCACTATGAAAATGTCTCATCCAAATTAGGACTTTTGGAATGGAATTGTTTAGTCACAGTTAAACTGAACATTTAATATGAGGTTGCAGAGATGCTCTCTATAATCACTATAATAAATAACAAGTCTGTATAATAAGAAATTCTAGCTAATGGTAAAAAAAAAAAATCGGAAAACAAAAAGGCCAATACAAAGTTAATTAGTGTGTTAATCGTGGCTTTGTTAGGGTTTGGGGATTATTTTTCTTTTTCTCTATTTTCAAAATCAATTTAAGGAGGTTACACAATTTTTAATTAGAACAAAGTAAACACTTACATGGGAAAACAAATTCTAGCTATAACAAATATTCTTCACTATTTTTTGAAAACCATCTCATAAATTTGACCAGTTTAGTCACTTTTATGATTCGTTAATTCATAAATTTATTGTTATATAGCTTTAAATGGAGTAATGGCTGGCCAAATCAGATTTTGTGTTGTTTTTCAGTTTTGTTATTTGAAATTTTTTCCTTTTAAAAAGTCGTGCCTCTTTTATATTCTTTATTGCTGTTATGCAAAATATTTTGACCTCAAGAATGTTTTGACATAAGGGTGTCTTCCTTCACCTGCCCCTTTCCACTTTGCTTATCTTCAGCTCTCCTGGTTTCCTCCTCTCCATCTCTCCCTGCCTCTATCTCACTGTCTCAGAATTATAGTTTTCTCATAGTTTAGCTCATAACTAAATATATCTAATTTAATTCCTATCATCCACTTAATGCAAAAATCTGTGACCAAAATTGACAGAAGAATCAAATCTTAACAAATTTTGTTCTGTACAGTTAATAGAAAAACCTTCATAGTGGGGAAAGCTATACCTGATAACATTTGATATGTAAAAATATCGGTATATCATATCTTTAATATAACTTTTAAATAGAAAAGAATTAATCCCAATTAGTAGTTTTGCTAAAATGAATAATATAAAAAATTGGAAAGTTTAGCTTCAGTAATCAAGGAATTAAACTGACTAAACGGAGTTCACTCCAGATTATTCTTTTCTTAATAAAAGTTTATCAATATTGGAATAATTCTGATTAAACTATATTAAAATACCTTTAGGGTAAAAGTATCAGGAATCAAATGTTCTTGAGGTCAAACAGCAGAATGAGAGAATTCCATAAGCCTCATCAGGCTACAGAAGGAGGGTTCTTTAAAATCTGTGTGGGCTACTAATTATAACTTGAGACATTTAAATCCTCATCATGGCCTATCATGACGACTACAGCTGACACTGCTATACAACTTAAAGGAAGGCGGTTAAGAGAGTAAATCCTAGGGGTCCTTATGACAAGGAAGAAGTTGTTCCTTTTTCCCCTTCTTTTCCTTTCATCTATATGAGAAGACGGATGTTAGTTGGACCTATTGTGGTAATCATTTCACAATATACATGAATGAAGCCTTCATGCTATATGCCTTAAACATATAGAGTGATATATGTCAATTATTTTTCAATAAAACTGGGGAAAAAATAACAAGGTAATAGAAGGAAGAAGCTCCCCTATAAATAGTAGGGAGGGGAAAGGTCACCCTTGCTACAGTATATTTGGCTTAAAGAAAGTTTTCTGTTAACCATGGCATCAAGTCTTATTTGAGGCTAAAATTAAGGTAGATTTAGGTAGTTGTCTCTAACCTAAAATGATGAAAAATCTAATTTAGTTAAGGTAATTCAAAGAATCGCTGGGAAGAAAGGTGACCTTGAGTTCTTCGTAATATGATTCTCAATATACCTTGTATACAATTTGACCTCAGAATTTTTCTATGAGACGTACTTAAAATTTACTTTGCCTCTGCTCAGTAAAAAATATTATGGAACATTTTTCTGGATATGACAAAGCCTTGGAATTTCTTATTAAAATATAGGTTATATTAGGTTCAAAATGGAAGTTTTCAAATTGTCAGTCATTTGGTAATGCATTTCCTGTTCCATTTTAACTTCTGTATTTGTTCTTTCAGATCTTTATACATCTAAGTGATATTTACTGTGTGGTGGGAATTCCTGTGTTCAGGTAGATATTGTTTCTAAGTTTCAGGTTTGTTCCTTAGTAGATTTTGTAAAATTAAGAACTTTGTGCTTTTATTTATAGTGTGAAAGAAACATTGATATATCAGAGGGGGCTAAAGGCAAAGCATTTGAGTTCTTTGCTTGAGCCAGTAAAGTATTTTCACGGAGCTTAGTAGATATCTGATCGGACTAGAGCTGTGAAAGATTTGATCACAATAACCCACTGATTACATGATTCATACTGAAAATTATATCTAATTATTTCTATTATTAAATGATTTTCACAGGCCCATATTTAAGCTAAAATTTTTAGTCTGTTGGCCTCTTGGATTTTTTTATTAAAGTAGAAAATACAACACAGTACTTAAAAGTCACCTTAAACATTCTTCAAATTTTATTGCAGTTCTTTTTTTGTGGGAGAGTAATTCCAGTTTTTAAAATCTTCAGGTTTTCTCCCTAGTTATGTTGGGTACTATATAATAATAAATGCAGTTGATTCCTTTTCTTATTCAGAAATACTTATTGAACGCTTATCATATGACAGGTCCTTTTTCTAGATGCTTTGGGAGGAAAGAGCTGGTTGGATGATGGAAATAGGGATTTGCAGTTTGTTGGGAACATGTGAATATCGTTGGCATCTTCAAAACATGTTATTTGCAAAGCCCTGTTTACACAGTATAAGGTGATTTAGATACCCTTTCTCTAGGTGATTCTAGGCATGGAATGTTTTTAAAATCCTAAAAGTGCTATGGGAATACGTCACTTATCCGAAGCTCACATTTGTGCATGTGTAAGCCTGAATCAGGATGTAAAAAGGAATGCTGAAGGTCATTGTAATAGCTTTTAGCAAATGGTGCGCCATAGCAGTTGATTAGCACAATGCTGAGAACACTGTAGATGTTCAAGAAGTGTTGAATGATTGAGTTCCACTGTGTGCTAGTTGTAGGGTAGGCCCCAGTAGCCTCTAGATTACAAAAATCATGCACCAAATAATATTTCTTGTCACCTCAACACACACGAGGTCATCACATGCCTCAATGCCCTGTTGGTTTCCCTTGGCCCCCACCTACCCCAGTAGCCTACCAACTCTCCCAGATGAAACCTAACCCACTGTTTTATACCTACATCTGCAAGGTGTCCAGGCTGCCCTACTCCAGTGCCTTTTGAAGTCCCAGGCCCTAACCCCTGCAGAATATTTGTAAAACTTTTTTTTTTTTAGCAATTTTGGTTTTTTTTAATTTTATAATAGTCGACAGGAAAGGTGGGAGAAACTGAAAGATGGCCACATTTCAACCTAGTGTAATTATTGATAGTCACCAAGACAAGGGTAAGGAAGACTAGTAAGACAGTAAAATATGAAATATATTTTTAGAAGGATTCATAAAGCAGCTAACTATTCTTTAACGCTTTGGCCCCTGAAAGGGTGAGCTTAAGTGTCTAGAATATTGATTTATAAGGCACATTTCATCCCCAGCAGGGCTGACTGATGCAGTATGAATGTATTTAGATTTTTGGCACCAAATAAAAGAACTCATTTTTAATTTGTAATCATGGATAAAAATGCTAACTTTCATGCTCTTTTATTATTAACTTAACAAATATACATAAGTTTTTATATGTGTTTTTAAAAGGTGTACAATTTTATTTAATGATTGCTAGACACCCTCAAGAAGTCATGCTTATGGCATCTCAAGTAATAACTGGTAATTTAACCTAAAAGTTGACAAATAAAATGTATGTATCTGAAAATTAAGGCTCAGACCCTGAATGAGCAGTGGCCGAAAATAAGATTGCATTAGACACTCTGTAATTAGGCTGTTTCACTACCTCAGCGAAGGAAGGAAGCAATCACGATGTGTGTTGATTAAAACAGTTCGCCATTGTGTGAGGCAAGGGGGGCATATGAAGAACTGAAAAGCAGATAGCGGTGGACAAGAGAAGTGATGGTGGAGGTCAGAAACTGTAACCTGGTGACCCTGACAAGAGAAGAAAGTCAGAAGTGATGGAACAGAGGACAGAGCAGCCATCGAGTTTGAGGGACACACAAAAATGTGTATCCTAGTAGCACATCACCTGGTACAGTAAGCACAGTGGGTAAGAACCATGGACTTCAGGTCCCCCTTCTCCACAAAATAACTCTGCGAGTTGGGGCATATTATCACATTCCTCTGCTATAAAATCAGGAAGAGGATGGTATCTACTTCCTAGCTTTGTAGTTGGGATTAAATGAGATAACACATATGAAAATGAGAAAACTGCTTTTATGATACAGTAAGTGTGAATAAATTTCAACTATTCTATTTTTAAACAGATCAGCAACTAAGGAGGGAAGGGGAGAAGCATTTACTAGAGTAAGATTAATTCATTCAATTAATTTCAAGTGAAATATCTAATGAGTACTTACTCTGTGCTAAGCATTGTGCTACATAGCCAGTGTTCAAAGATGAGTAAGATGGTTATTAAACACAAGGAATCCACTCTAGTGGGAGAACAGATATGTGGTCAGTGCTTGATCGGAATTAGAAAAGAGGACCTAACTGATGGAGGACAGGTGAGCAAAAGAACACAGAAGAGTATCACTCAGTGTATCACTTAAATGGAGAATAATAAGCAAGGATATCTCAAGTGGACAAGAGAAGGAAAGGATCTTACAAGCAAGGAACTGCACGTGTAGAGGCATGGAGGTGTGAGGAGGCTTGAGGTACATGGCGGACAGCAAGTAGCTTCGGTATAGATGGGACAGGGAGTGCATAGGGAGAGTGGTGGAAAAGGAGACTGAGGATTGGGAATGAGTCATGAAGTGTCTTATAAGCCGGGTTAAATAACTTGAATTTTATTCGAAAAGCAGTAAGAATTTGAAGCAGAAGAGTGTTGTGATTAGGTTTGTGATTTTTAAAAAATTACCAAGGAAATTATATTTTAAAGTGGAAAGGAAATAAAAAAGCGGGGGGTTAAACTCATACCGGTTCAGGCGATGAATGATGAAGAAATGAACTAAGGCAAAGCTGGGGGTAATAAAAAGGAGGCCGTGCATTCAAGAAAATGTTAGGGAGTCTAGAATAACTTTCAGATATCTGATTTTGGCAACAAAGAGACACTGGTGTCAGTCACTGAGATATAAAATATGGGGAAAGGAAGTAGTTATGTGTCCAGTGAAACACGTCCAAGTAGATATTTAAAGTTGCAGCTCTGGAGTTCAGGTGACAAGTCTCAGCTGGAGGTGTAGATGAGATTACCCAGTACATAGATGGTAAGTGGCCTAAGGAAATGAAGACGTGTATCAAGATAGTAAATACAGGGAAAGGAGAGCGTACTTAGTTTATATCTTTAAATTTTGCAGTACTTAAAGAACCTCCAAGTAAAAGATGTCCAAATACACGTTTGAAGATAAAGATCTGGGATTCAAGGGAAAAGTCTAGGCTAGAGAGATGTAGGTGAGAATGTCTTCAACTTGCTGATACACGGTGTGTAATAGAAAAAAGAAGAAATGTATGTAAGATCAAAAACCACCTTTATTTATTTTTTTAACATCTTTATTGGAGTATAATTGCTTTACAATGGTGTGTTAGTTTCTGCTTTATAACAAAGTGAATCAGCTATACGTATACATATATCCGCCCCTCTTGCGTCTCCCTCCCACCTTCCCTATCCCACCCTCTAGGTGGTCACAAAGCATCGAGCTGATCTCCCTGTACTATGTGGCTGCTTCCCACTAGCTATCTATTTTACATTTGGTAGTGTATATATGTCCATGCCACTCTCTCACTTCGTCCCAGCTTACTCTTCCCCCTCCCAATGTCCTCAAGTCCATTCTCTACGTCTGCGTCTTTATTCCTGTCCTGTCCCTAGGTTCTTCAGAACCTTTTTTTTTTTTTAGATTTCATATATATGTGTTAGCATATGGTATTTGTTTTTCTCTTTCTGACTTACTTCACTCTGTATGACAGACTCTAGGTCCATCCACCTCACTACAAATAACTCAATTTCATTTCTTTTTATGGCTGAGTAATATTCCATTGTATATATGTGCCACATCTTCTTTATCCATTCATCTGTCGATGGACACTTAGGTTGCTTTTGTGTCCTGGCTATTGTAAATAGTGCTGCAGTGAACATTGTGGTACATGACTGTGTTTGAATTACAGTTTTCTCAGGGTATATGCCCAGTAGTGGGATTGCTGGGTCATATGGTAGTTCTATTTTCAGTTTTAGTTTTTTGTTTGTTTGTTTTTGGTACGTGGGCCTCTCACTGCTGTGGCCTTTCCCGTTGCGGAGCACAGGCTCCAGACGCGCAGGCTCAGCGGCCATGGCTCACAGGCCCAGCCGCTCCATGGCATGTGGGATCTTCCCGGACCGGGGCACGAACCCATGTCCCCTGTATTAGCAGGCGGACTCTCAACCACTGCGCCACCAGGAAAGCCCATATTTTTAGTTTTTTAAGGAACCTCCACACTATTCTCCATAGTGGCTGTATCAATTTACATTCCCACCAACAGTGCAAGAGTGTTCCCTTTTCTTCACACCCTCTCCAGCATTTATTGTTTGTAGATTTTTTGATGATGGCCATTCTGACTAGTGTGAAGTGATACCTCATTGTAGTTTGGATTTGCATTTTTCTAACGATTAGTGATGTTGAGCATCCTTTCATGTGTTTCTTAGCAATCTGTATGTCTTCTTTGGAAAAATGTCTATTTAGGTCTTCTGCCCATTTTTCGATTGGGTTGTTTGTTTTTTTGATATTGAGTTGCATGAGCTGCTTGTAAATTTTGGAGATTAATCCTTTGTCAGTTGCTTCATTTGCAAATATTTTCTCCCATTCTGAGGGTTGTCTTTTCATCTTGTTTATGGCTTCCTTTGCTGTGCAAAAGCTTTTAAGTTTCATTAGGTTCCATTTGTTTATTTTTGTTTTTATTTCCATTTCTCTAGGAGGTGGGTCAAAAAGGATCTTGCTGTGATTTATGTCATAGAGTGTTCTGCCTATGTTTTCCTCTAAGAATTTGATAGTGTCTGGCCTTACATTTAGGTCTTTAATTCATTTTGAGTTTTTATTTTTGTGTAAGGTGTTAGGGAGTGTTCTAATCATTCTTTTACATATAGCTGTCCAGTTTTCCCAGCACCACTTATTGAAGAGACTGTCTCTTCTCCATTGTATATTCTTGCCTCCTTTATCAAAGATAAGATGACCATACGTGCGTGGGTTTATCTCTGGGCTTTCTATCCTGTTCCATTGATCTATATTTCTGTTTTTGTGCCAGTACCATACTGTCTTGATTACTGTAGCTTTGTAGTATAGTCTGAAGTCCAGAAGCCTGATTCCTCCAGCTCCGTTTTTCTTTCTCAAGATTGCTCTGGCTATTTGGGATCTTTTGTGTTTCCATACAAATTGTGAAGTCTTTTGTTCTAGTTCTGTGAAAAATGCCATTGGTGGTTTGATAGGGATTGCGTTGAATCTATAGATTGCTTTGGGTAGTATAGTCATTTTCACAATGTTGATTCTTCCAATGCAAGAACATGGTATATATCTCCATCTGTTTGTATCCTCTTTAATTTCTTTCATCAGTGTCTTATAGTTTTCTGAATACAGGTCTTTTGTCTCCTTAGGTAGGTTTATTCCTAGGTATTTTATTCTTTTTGTTGCAGTGGTAAATGGGAGTATTTCCTTAATTTCTCTTTCAGATTTTTCATCATTAGTGTATAGGAATGCAAGAGATTTCTGTGCATTAATTTTGTATCCTGCTACTTTACCAAATTCATTGATTGGCTCTAGTAGTTTTCTGGTAGCATCTTTAGGATTCTGTATGTATAGTTTCATGTCATCTGCAAACAGTGACAGTTTTACTTCTTCTTTTCCAATATGGATTCCTTTTATTTCTTTTTCTTCTCTGATTGCCATGGCTAGGACTTCCAAAACTATGTTGAATAATAGTGGTGAGAGTGGACAACCTTGTCTTGTTCCTGATCTTAGAGGAAATGGTTTCAGTTTTTCACCATTGAGAACAATGTTGGCCGTGGGTTTGTCATATACAGCCTTTATTATGTTGAGGTAAGTTCCCTCTATGCCTACTTTCTGGAGGAAAAAAACACCTTTATTTTTGTACTAAGGTAAAAGCCAGCTAAACTCTGATTAAACACATCAGCGGATTTTACAAAAGTAGGGAATTATTTTCATTTTCAAGGAGTTTATTTCTGAACACTTCTTTCCCCCAAATAATTTTATTTTTACTGACATAATGAGGCCATTTTGTTGAAGTAATAGCAGATTAGTTTTGCCCAAGGTTAAGGTTAAGCAAAATAAGAATGTGTTCACTTTTGTCACATATTAATAGAATTGGCTTCCATAAAATAAAACCTCTATTAGTAAAAATATGCACATAATGGCTAAAAATTTAAAGGTTCTACATAAATCTCTGATGCTTAGAAAAGCACTTTGTAATATATATGGACAAAGACAGTTTTCCATACCAATTCTCGCTCTCCCTCTGTGTTTGTTTCTAGAGTGAAAATAATCTCTTCATTTTGGTTTTAACTAATGTGTTTTGTAGCAAGGTAATTGCTGCACTTAACCTGCAGAAGCAAGATTCATTGATCAAAATGTTTTATAGTCTTTTTACCTGCAAAGTTTATATCCCAGATTCCAAATCTGTGGATATAGTACTATTCACAATGTGAATTTTTATTTCCTGAAAAACCTTTTAAGAGAAAAAAAAACCACAACTCTCATGGGTTTACCATTCAGGACTTCCTCATAATAGTAAATATGCAATTATACCGTTTTATTTGATAAGGTATTTATAATTATTTCATTCTAAGATCTTAAGAGGCTTGCAGTAAATACATACAAAACAGGATAACTTAAAGTCAAAGAAAGAGCAGAAATAAAATGATGAAAGGAAATAGGGTTTGGAAAACACTGTGGCTTTGTGTAATGTTAGTAGAAGAGCCCCTTAGTGGCTTTGGAACAAGCCTATCCCCAAAACAACCAGGCACTGATTCTTGAAATCATACCCGTAATGTCTTCCCAACAAATTGTATACATGAAATAGAAAAGTGCATTGAGATTTCCAAGGAAATGCTTGTTCGTTGCATTAGAAACATAAAAATAATTTTCTGAAAATATGTATCAAATCTGGAAACACTGATAGTAGCAATGATTAGGTAGAGGAGAAAGTATAAAGTGATACATAATGGAGGCCAGTGAACTCATTGGGGAGATGTCTGCTTCAGCCCTTCGTTCGATAAATTATCTTAGGCAATGCAATGTCATGCTTCATTCCATCTTTTGAGAAAGATGCAAATGAGCAAAAAGCAAACTTACAAAAGGGACCTTTTAGAAAACATATTTCAAGGGTTGGCATCCATTCAGCCGTGCTTCCCATACTACATCTATATCACAATGCAGTCTGTTCCTCTTGATGACTCCAGATCAGCAAGGCAAGGTCTAGTCCGTGTGGGAAGTCAGGGAAGTCTATAAACACTTTAGGAAGATTTCCCTCATGTGATTAAATCTTTATAAGTTAAACACAAAATGGTTTAAATTTCACTTATCTAAAAAATTTACCTTTCTGAAATACCACACTGGCTGGTTAGACAAGGTGCCAATTAGAGAAGGTAATTTTGTAATAAGGTTAAATATTCTCTAACAGGAAATACTTTAGTGCATGTTGTATGAACTTGTTAAAATGAGGTACAGATATGAATGGGTTAATTTTTTGTTTATATCATATTCTTTAACATACAGTAATATTGGGTGTTCTTTTCTTTTAGGGTTCCTTTAGCCAGCAGAGCTTACATCAAGACAGCAGGACTGAGATCTACCATAGCGTGGGCAATGGCCTCTCTCGCAGAAATTAAGGTAAGGAAACTGGTCTCATTCTTATTAATGTAATAGCGAGGTCCTTTAACCAAGATCTTGATCAGTTTTTGTAAATATTCCATGGACATAAGAAAATAATTTTATTTTCTAGTCAAGAGATGGCCTTTATATCTTTACTTACTGTTTTACTATCTGCTCAGTTCTCAAAGAGGTATTTTGAAATTTATTAGGTTATTACATTTTTTTAAGAGTTTGCATTTTTATTAGTTGTTACCTCATTCAGCTGCTGTGTAGTGTGGTTTATACTCTTTTATGAATGTTACTGCTTCATTGTGAAGTGTGCCTCTTCCTTGTTATTAAAGTTTTTATTATCTTGAGTTGGAAGTTTAAATTTAAATTTCACCATGTCTTATTAATATTTTCACTGTTTTCTTTCTCTTTGCATTTTCCTTTGTAGTAGTTCTTTGACACTGCTTTATTTTCAGCATTGTTTTAAGTGTGTTTTTTTAATAAACACAGCTCTGTTTTTATCCCACTCTGATAGGCTCTGTCTTTCAATGAGAGTATTCAGTATTATGATAGATACACCTGATTGCATTCCTCCTGTTTTATTCTGTTTGTAACTTCTGACAGTTTATTCTTTATTTTTGCTAGTTTAAGCAAGTTAATCGTTTCACTGTTCTCCCTGAGGTTGGATTTTACTTTATGTTCTATTCCATGAGTGGCTCCCTCGCCCAGCTCTCTTAATTAAACACATGGGACTCGATTCTAACTTTACAACAAGACATCAACTCTTTTCTTTGCCAAGACACTGTTTTTACCACCAAGACACTCTCATCTTCCCTCCTCTGTCCGCTCTTCCCTATCATAAGATGAGACCTCCAGGGTACTTCTTTCTCTTCTGCCCCACAGAATTACTCCTCCCTACAATGAGACCTTTGAAACATTTTCCTGCCTTCCACTCCCAACTCCCAACTACTAGATTGAACTAAATTATTTATTATGTATCAGAATTTCCCTTAAAGCATGACCCTCTGTTTCAAAAGTTCTTATTCTGCACTTATATTACACAGCCTATCCTTAATCATTAAGATGTAATGTGTGTAACATGCACGTTTCTGTATAAACGCACGAAGATATATTGTGAGGTGCGTTGCTCCTCACCTTTGTTCTTCACTTTGAGGCCTCGGCTCAGGTTTATTTGTTGCTTGATTAGTCTTTTCTTAGCTACTTTCCTCAAATGTGGTATTGAGGAATATACTGTCTGGATTCCTATATATCCTCAAACTTCCTCCTGTCAACCTGGGTATCGTCACTTTGGCTAGGTATAAGATTCTTGAGTTGCAGTCCTTTTCTCTCAGAGGTCTGTAGATGCTATTCCATTGTCTTTTCACTTCTGGTGTTCTAGGTGAGTAGTTCACGCCAGTGTGATTTTTCTTTTCCATTATGCCTGTCTTGTCCTTTCTGCTTGCAAGCTTATGAGAGTTTTCTCTTTAATCCTTTAAAGTTCAGGAATATCACCAGGATGTAAATACTTATGTAAGAGTCTTTTCTATTCAACCCAGAACTCGGTGAGTCTGACTGAGTTCTAATTCTGGCTCTACCACTTACTGGCTGGGAAACTTTATGTAAGATAACTTAACATCTCTGTGCCTAAGTTTCTCATTTGCAAGATGAAAATAATAATCTCACAGGGTCATGTGAGGACTAAGTGAATTAGCATTTATCAAGTGATTAGAACAATGCCTAGCATATAGAAAGTATGTAAGTGTTGACTTCTGCTATAGTAACGTCAGGGAGGTGAAGACTTCCCTCCTACCCCTCTTGAGTTCTTTTGGCTGGTCTAATAATTAAATTGACACAAGACAGATTAATAGGAGGAAAAAAATATTTAACTCATATGCATGGACATCTAATAGAAATGGGACCCCTGAAGTGACCAAAGCAGGTTGTTTATGTATTATTTTTAGACAAAGAAACAATTATTTGTGAAGATTTAATGAAACAAAGGGGCTTGTGCTTGTAGTAGCAGACGAATGAAGAACTAACAAAGTTTGTTTATACAGCTTTCTTAGCCTTCGGTTCCCTAACTCTGGTGATAAGGATGCTTTCTATCTCCTCCCAGTAGTGGGAGGATACCTTCACAAGGGAAATTTAGTTCCTGCTTTCAGGGGGAAAGGAGGTGTCTTTTTCTTTCATTCCTTCTTTGTTAATATCATTTCTTTTTACCGGCTGTTTCTCAAGTAACTTTAATTCAAGATAATCAATGTGCCATTGAAGCATATTTTGGGGTGGCCTGCCCTGCACCCCAACAGTAATAATAATCATAGTTATAATAATTATTATTTGGAATTTATAATTATAAAAAAAACATTTTTTTCCTCCACCTCGGGCACGCTTTCGTGCATTATTTACTGAATTATTATTTCCTCAATTATTTTGCTTTAGTGTCTTTAACCTTAAACTACTTCCTTTTTTCTGCTTCTGGAATTCCTGTGATAAACATGTTAAGCTTCCTTTCTCACATGCTCTCCATCTCTTTATATTTTGGCTCTGCGTTTTGAGTTATTCTTGGATATTATCTTAGAAACTATAACAAGAGTCACAAAGATGTGCTCTACTTTATTTATTGAAATGTTTAGCTTTAAAATCATGGTCTTTTTTAGCTTTGGAAAATTGTGTATGTGTGTGCTGTCTTTGCTATCTCTAGAAGCTCTTACTTTTTTTCACATGTTTATCTGTTCCCTCCAAAAGTTTCATTTCACTAGATGTGTGTTCTGCTTGCTCTACGTTCTCTCTGGGTTTTGAGGGACCTCCTCCCCTTAGATGTGTCATTATTTTTCTTTGTTGGCTCACTGGGGCTCAAGTGTGGTTAGTAAAGTATTTTAAATGCCTGGAATCCTGTAAGTGGTAAAAGGCAAGTGGATCTCTGGCACCCCTGGGTTTGGTAGTGTAAGGAGACTGTCCGCCATGCTCAGGCACTCTGAAAACTTTTCTATGCACTGGTCTCCCTGCAGGTCCACAGATCTCTGAAGACCAGGTTTTTCCCTGATTCCAGTGGTTTCCCCTCTGGGTTCCAGTGCTGGTCTCTAATCACCCACCCAGCCCATGGCAAGGAGACCTCATACTGGTTCCTTCTCCTGGGACCTCAGCAGAGCCCAGGGCATCGCTTGGCACCGGTTGCCTGTAGTTCTGAGCATCGCTTGCCTCAGAAGTAAGTAGCTCAGAGTTGAGAGAACAAGGAGAGAGCTATTTCCATATTACCACGTTCCCAGAATCCATGATTTTCTTTTTCATTTGATTTAAATCTTTAGCCTAAATTTCTTTTCGTAAGGAGAGAGGGATATGGTAACAGTTTATTTTTTCCCAAACTTCCAGTGATGTCACCACAGTTTTACATATTAATTTATATAACCACCTACAAATTTGAAATGTTGCCTTTATCTGATACAAACATACAATTGTCAGAAATGTAGAAAGTAAATGATCGAAAATATCCACAGATAATACTCAATGAAATTTTTCCCTTTTGTCAGTTTGTCCTGCTAGGACCGAAAGTAAAAATTGTTTCTCTAATGTGACCATCAACAAAGAAGGTCTGTTAAAGTAGGTGAGAAATAGCACAGCAGGGTTCTTTTGGGGGGAAGGCAGTGGTGACCCACCGTGTAAGTGATCCCAGTATCCAGCATTGATCCAGGCCCCTCTTTGGAGCTTGGTACCCAGAGCAGTGCACAGGCAGCTCAACCTCAGGTAGGCCAGTGCCACGAAAAATGAAACTCAAGTCTGGGGTCGTTCGATCTTTTTCATGTTTACTATAAACTGTTCTTCCTATATATCATAACAAGTAAGGAAAACCAAGTTCTATAAATCTCAGTTATTCTTTTAAGCATATGGAAATACTTCTCTGCTTTTGCCTGTGTACCCAAATGTCATGGATAGAAAAGGTCCTACAGTAAAATAGACACTGAAAGATACTTAAGGTCAAATTACCTCATTGAACAGGGACCATGGGGGAGAAAGAACACAGTGTTTGGCACATTTTAAGATCTTAATAAAGATTAGTTCTCATACCACTATTAATCTTAAAGTTGCCATTTAAATCATTATCCTTTTTGTTACTCTCTGCCCCTTCATGGGGGACCCGTGTGATACTCTCCATAATTTCATGCCGGGGGAAAGTCTCTCTCTCTTGAAGGACATTTTGTTTCTTTCCATCAGGTACCCCCTGATGTCCTGGCTGTCCTCTGAGCGTTCTGCCTCCTCTGTAGACAGACCAAGGGACCGCTGGGCCTGGAGGTGGGATAGGCGTCCTGCTTGGCCTCGTCGCCCCTCCTGCCCCCAGATCTCTCACTGCCTTAGAAGCGCATGCCATCAGATTATCCCGGTGTCTACAGATCTCTTCCTATCTTTTCTGTAATGGTTTAGACCATTTCTCCTGCGTAATTCTTTACGACCTCAGTGTCCACTGTGTAGTCTGCTCCCTTAGTGTCTTGGCTTCCCTACCTCTAACGATCTGCCTTAGTCACATCCTAGACTTTGTCATACCCAGAAGGGTATACCTTCCAACATCTCAGATTCAAGGATCCTGCTGTTAACCTTCTCTTTCGCATTCACTTCCTCTTGGGCCCTAAAGCAGTTCTTTAACCCCGTGGGACCTCTAGTAGGCGACCCTACTCACCACCTGTCCTCAGCCCCCTTTCACAGCTTGGATTTTATGTTCTATCATTACAGCCATTTCTTGCCCACACTTTGAATTCTCTTACTTCTTAATTGACTTAAATATTGGAATCAGAAGAGAACTTTAACATGTTCTTCCCACCAAGTTTACCGACATATTGGAATCTACGCCCTCATACTTTGCCTGGTCTTCATTATAATAAATGAACTGTCCTTGTTTCACTCCATTACTTGTGTACTGGATTCCATTCCCTCTTGCCTACTTGAGGACTTTTTTCTCTACTAGGTCATTCCCATCAGCATGTACACATCTTGCAACTTAAAAAAGAATTAACCCTCTCCTGAACCCACATGCTCCATCAGCTACCACCCCCTTCTCTGCTTCCCTTTACAGAAAAACTTAAACTAGTTGTCCATACTTGGTGTCTACTTCTTCTCTTCCCACTCTTTCTTGTGCCCACTTCCCTCAGGTTCTCATCGCCAACACTCCACTGAAACAGCTCATCTTGCTTAATCTACTAGCATGTGGACACTGTCATCACTCCTTCTTGAAATGGGTGTTTCCACTTTGTTTCGGGACCACTCTAGGTTCTACGTCAGGATGTGCTGCTGTCAGTGTGCACTGCTGAGTATTCATCTACCAAATGTCTGTACTTAGGAGATCACCGGCGTCCAGCCCATAGACTGTTCTTTTCTAACTTCTCTTGCTTCCTAGATGGCTTATCCAGTTTTGATGCTTTAAATACCATTTACAAACTAACAACCACGGTTCCCAAATTTATATCTGTGGCCTGAACCTCTCCTCTGAACTCCAGATGCTTAAGTCCACTTGACATCCATGCTTGGTCTAAGAGGTATCTCAAAATGAACATGTCCAGAACTATACTCTCGTCTCCTTTGTAGCTTTTCCTCCCCAACACTTCCCAGCTCAGTAACAGGCAGCTCGTCTTCCTGATGCTCAGGTCAAAAACTTCAGTCACTTCAGACCGTTGTCATTCTTTAACACGCCACATGCAATCCATCCTGTTGGTTCTACCTTTAAAATATACCCAGAATCCAACTACTTCTCCCCACTTCCACCAGCGTCACTCTTTATTCAAGCCACCGTTATCTCTGCCTGGATTCCCTAACTAGCCTCCCTGTAACACTCTTGCCCTTCTGTGATCCGTTCTCAACAGAGCAGCCAGAATGATCCCTTTGAAATGTAACATCATGTTACTCCTGCTTACTTTCCCTCCAACAGCTTCCCACCCTTCAGCATAGAACCAGACCCCTTGTAACACCTACGAGATCTGACGTGATGTCACCCCACCCCAGCCCCACTGCCCAGATGGGAGAGTTCTTAGTTTTTTCTCCGCACTTCCTGTTCTCCTCTCAAGTACAGATAGGATGACACTTTCCTGGCCCCTTCAAATTGTGTGTGTCCTGTGACTGACATGTCGGTGGAAATGATGTATGTCCCTTCCAGGTGGCACCTTTAAAAGCCAGTGCCTGATCTGTCTTGCTTTCTTTCCCTCTGCCACAGCGGTGGCCATGCTCCAGGTGGCGACCACTTCACTGTTTGACTTGCTGAGAGAGGAGCAGAAGCCCCGGGTGTCGTTCTGTGGGCTTGGAGCCTGAGCTACACAGTGTTTTCAACCTGTAGGGCTCGGTGGCTGTGACTGCACGCGGTGTAATGCAGCCCACCTGATGGAGTTGTCTGGCCACCTCTCTGACGTACTCACCACCTTGCCCCTCTCGCTCACTGTGCTTTGGCCACACTGGTCTCCTTCCTAATCTTTAAATGTGTCAAGCATACCTGCACTACGGCTTTAACTACCTGAAATTCCTAATGAAGTATAGAAAGGAGTCTTTACTCTGAAATATTGATTCCTCAAGTGTTAGGTTTCTTTTATATTACCTATTATAATAGATTTAATGATAGCAAATCAACATTTCTGTCTATAGGCTGGTGCAGTTGTTTTAGATCCAATGTGTGGACTTGGAACAATACTTTTGGAAGCTGCTAAAGAATGGCCAGTAAGTTCTAAAGTTTGGTAAACCAGGCAATGTTTTACGTTAATCAGTGTGTGTGTGTATTCACTTACCAATTATTTACAGGTAGACTGTCTATTTAGGGATTATTTTTTAATTATACAAGTTGCTATATAACTGTAATAAAAATAGACTATGAAGGGTTAAATTGCTGTGTTATTTCTTTAAACACTGTGAGAAATTTAGGAAAATATGATAGAAATACAATAATTAGTCATGGCCTAGATTATATAAATCCCTAAATTCCTTAGACATTTGTAATTGTAAAATATTATTAACAGTTTTTAAAATTTTAACAAAAACTTCTGTTTTTTGCCCATGAATGTCATTTTAAAGAAATATTCTAAATTTGTTTTAACCTGAACTAACAAATCTATTAATTTCATTTTCATCATTGAAAATGCAAGTAGATTTTCTTAACTACATAAAATATGGGTTTATTTATACTTATAATATGAATTTCTTCCCTCACAGGATGTGTATTACATGGGTGCTGACGTCAGTGACTCACAGTTACTAGGTGCCTGTGACAATCTGAAAGCTGCAGGCCTTAAGGATAAAATTGAGTTACTTAAAGCCTCTGTGATAGGTAAGATATTAAAAATGCAAACATTTGGGGTAAATGAACATTTGCAAATACATTTAGGATCATAATATAAAACAAGACTCACTTTTCATATATAAAGGTTGAATTGTTTATACCCTGTAATATATCTGTGGCGCCAATACTCAGTGTACTTCCAATATGATAATTGTAACTTTTTAATTCTTCAAATGATTCATGATCAGGAACGGTATTTATGTAGTTTCCCTAAGCATGTAAGTAAAAGCATGCCTTCTTAAGATGTGTTGTTGCAGCTGAACCATTTCTCACATCATAACCAGGGATCACTTAGTATAGGCGTAAAATAAACAGAATAATAATAATAGCTCTGTGGATTCTTTCAGATAAAGTATATGAAATGTTTTGAATTATCTTACCTTCTCCTGTCTCATTGGACAGTATTCCTGTGATATAGGGAGTGAGGTGACCAACTATCCCAGTTTGCTAAACCAGTACTACTTTCAGGGCTAAAACTGGGAAAGTCTGGGGCAAACCAGGACAATTGGTCACGCTGTGAGGTAGAGGGAAACCATTACTCCCAGTTTACTGATGCGGAATCAGCAGCAAGAAACATGATGAGGAATCAAGTCTGTGGAGTCCAAAATAATATTTCCCTAAGGGCCAAGGTATTTAGACTGTTCGAGAGAAGGCTCACATTCCTTCTTTTTTTCCCTTAGTGCACCTTTCTCTCTTAAAAGTGACCACATTTAATTCCCAGCTAAGAAAATCGTATTCTCTTGACATGAGAATGAGAGAATAGGTGGTAGGTAAGTCCCAGTATTGAATCTGTAATCTAGAGGAACAGAATATTGTTTAAACAAATTTTTATTATAGTAGAAAAGTAGTAGAGATGAGTTATTAACAAGAAGAAAATATGAGGATAACTTTTATATAAATGCATAATAAAGCAGTGTCAGAGAAGAAACTGTACTATTGATTGAGATCGCATAGTTGTTTGCTATCAATGACTATCTTTTCAACCTTTCTGTCAAGGTTTTTAACGGGACTCTGCGCATAAGACGCAATTTTCTAGAGGAAGCCAAGGGGTGATTAGACTGAAATCAAGTTTTCATATACCCTAATTTCTTTAAGAAAGCTATTTTTTTGAGACCTCGAGAAAAATGGAATAGCTCTATAAGTTGTTCCAGAGCAGTGGTTTTTCATACCCTGTACAATCTCCAAAGTGCCTAAACAGCATGAGGAAGGAAGTACTGATTTGCCCATCAGAACGTTGCTGCGCTCCCAACTCCACTTTCATCAGTTCTCATGCTTGGGGCATTTCCCATAAGATTTCACTTTAAAATCAAGTATAACTGCTCACCTGTTATTAAAAAAAAAATTTTAAGAAGAAAGTTCTCTATGACACCCAATAGCCAAATAAATCCTACTTTTTTAAAAGATCACTCTAACTGCTGTGTTAAGAAGAGACAATAGTAGGGCAAGGATTGGAACAAAGAGACTAGTTACAAGACTATTGCAATAATCCAGGTAAGAAATGGTGGTGGCTTGGGGCAAAGTGATATTGGTGGAGGTGTTAAGTAGAGGTCAGAGATATGTATCTATATTTTCTGAAGGTAGAACCAACAGGATTTGCTGGTGGATTAACTATGAGCAAAAGAACAAGGATGACTGAGCTTTCTGACTTGAGCAGCTAGAGGGTGGAGTTGGGGAAAACTGCAGGCGGAACAAGTTGGAGTTTGGGGCCTGTTCAGTTCCACGTGATGATTAGATACCACATGGAGAAGATGTCAGTGCAGTAGGTCAGTATACAGACCTGGAGTTTCTTAAGGGAGAAGATAGACATCCCTAGTATAGATAACATTTAAATCCATGAGATCACCTAGGAAATAAGTACAAATAGAGAAAAGAGAGGCTTTCTCTGAGGATGAGATGCTTAGAGTTCTGGAGGGTGAGAATCTAGTAAAGGAACAACCAGTGATGAGAAGGTAAGAGAGAATCTGAGGAAGAACCATCAGCTGTGTCAGATGCTGCTGGGCAGTGAAGCAAAATATGACCTGGCTGTTTCGGTGGAGCAGCGGGAACATAGACCTGCCCGCCTGAGTGGGTCCCGGAGAGAACGGGGGAAGGTAGCCTGCAGACGGCTGGCCCTGGTCGTTCTTTTGGGCAGTTTGACTGGTAAGGGGAGCAGAGAGATGGGGCAGTAATAGAAAGTGGTGAGATTAGGGATCAAGCAGGGATTTTTTGAAGATAGAATTCACTTTTTTTAAAAAAGTACAACATGTTCTTATGCTAAAGAGAATGAACAGATAAACAGGAGAAACTCAACAGTGTAGGAGAGAGAGAATTGCTCATCTGATACACTCACAGCCCCCAAGAAAGGATGGGACGCAGTGCACAAGCGGCAGGACGGGCACTCCTGGTGACGGGAAGGCAGAGCGCATGAGGATGGAAGTTGTAACAGGTCACACCAGACCAGGTGTGGCCACTGTAGTGCACATTCCCTCAGCCTTTGTTGAGGCTGGATATTATCGTTCTATTACGATTTTTTAAACTCTTTACAAATCTGGTAAAATATTGTAAAGTTTACCTTTAATTACTAGTGCGATAAACCCTTTTTCACTTTATGTCATTTGTAGATTTTTCTTTTGTGAATTACTGGTTTTCAAGATAACTTTCTGGAGGAAAGAATAAAACATCTGTTTTAAATTATTTTAACGTCACAGCCTTTTAATATTAAAAGTCAGTCTAGGGGGGATTATATATCTTGTGTACGTAGGGGCCAATATTAACTATTTAATAAGTACCCCTTCGTTGCATGCCTCTACTTTAAAGGTGGACATTCTCGCTAGATACAAGTGTTTATTTTCTTTTTTTTTTTAACAACTTTATTCGAGTATAATTGCTTTACAATGGTGTGTTAGTTTCTGCTGTATAACAAAGTGAATCAGCTATATGTATACATATATCCCTATATCCCCTCCCTCTTGCGTCTCCCTCCCACCCTCCCTATCCCACCCTTCTAGGTGGTGGCAAAGCACCGAGCTGATCTCCCTGTGCTATGCGGCTGCTTCCCACTAGCTATCTATTTTACGTTTGGTAGTGTATATATGTCCATGCCTCTCCCTCACTTCGTCCCAGCTTACCCTTCCCCCTCCCCGTGTCCTCAGGTCCGTTCTCTATGTCTGCATCTTTATTCCTGTCCTGCCCCTAGGTTCATCAGAACCATTTTTTTTTTCTTTTAGATTCCATATATATGTGTTAGCATACGGTATTTGTTTTTCTCTTTCTGACTTACTTCACTCTGTATGACAGACTCTAGGTCCATACACCTCATTACAAATAGCTCAATTTCGTTTCTTTTTATGGCTGAGTAATATTCCATTGTATATATGTGCCACATCTTCTTTATCCATTCATCTGTCAACGGACACTTAGGTTGCTTCCATGTCCTGGCTATTGTAAATAGTGCTGCAATGAACAATGTGGTACATGACTCTTTTTGAATTCTGGTTTTCTCAGGGTATACGCCCAGTAGTGGGATGGCTGGGTCATATGGTAGTTCTATTTTTAGTGCTTTAAGGAACCTCCATACTGTTCTCCATAGTGGCTGTATCAATTTATATTCCCACCAACAGTGCAAGAGGGTTCCCTCTTCTCCACACCCTCTCCGGCATTTGTTCTTTGTATATTTTCTTCATTAATTTGGTTTTACCTTTTAAAGCTCTAATCATAACTACAATTTAGAATTGTATTTCTACACAAGGATCTCCCACCTCTTACTATAATGAGAGTACATATGAACTTCAGAATCAAACTGAGTATAAATCCTGGATCCACTGTTATTTCTTCACTGTGGAGCCTTCAGCAAAACACTGGACCTCTCTGTATTTTCTCATCTATAATATGAAGCTAGTACCTACTTCATAGGGCCGTAGTGAGAATTTATTACGTAACTACATGGAGTCCAGTGTCTGAAACACAGCATGAATTAAAGACTTCTGTAAGCATGGATACATCTAGGAACATTAGTATTCAATGAAACTCCTACCGTGATTTGTGCTTTTGCAGAATCACTGTCTTTATTCTTTGTGTGCATTAATGGCCTTATTTTTTTCTACTTTTTTAGTAACATTCACTTTATCTTATAACCCTCTACTAATATAAGATGAGATAATCCTTTAACATGCAGAATTTTTGCACGTGTTTATTCGTAAGTTTTCATCATCATGAAAATTTGGAACCAAATGAATATTATGTTGCAGGCTGTCTTAGGAAATAATTAGTCACTGATTAGGCTTTTTTTAAATCTACAGAAATACTTACATTCTCGTATAATATATATACAGATTTGAGCAAAAGAAACACACGAATGATTAACTAAAATGACAAAATCATAGGCAGGTGAAAAAAGGGGAATGTTTTCACTCCTTCTAACTAGACATTCTGTAGCCTGTCACATTCAGTGAACGAGTGTATAATAAGATTATTGGTAATAACCGTGCTTTGTTCTCAGTCACATCTCTGCCTTCGTCTCTACACTTGTAGATATCAGGCATATGCTTTTTTCTACACCCGTAAGCTCCACATAATGTGGTGGTTGCATTTTGTTTCTTATTAGTGTGAGTTTTCCTCTAATACCAGTCCTGCCCCTGCTCACCTGGCCCTCGGTGTTCTAGTCAGGTGTGTTGTGACTCACACCATATCCTGCAAGATTCATGAAGCTGCCAGGATGCCCTGGCATTTGGGGAGTCAGGGGGAAGTGTAGGAAGTGATGGGTTAGGTGTGTGTGAAATATGTGTGGGAAATAGGGGGTAAGAAGCTCACCATAGAGTTTGAGTGTTTTTGCTACAATGGCTTTATGGTTTATCATATGGTGTAAATCCCTTTTTATTATCTGGTAATGCTACTATTCTGTAACAAACTCTTTCAGCAGCAGTTAGGTTTTAAAAGTGCATATTTAATGAAAAAGTTTATATTTCTCAAGAAAGCTGTTGATGAACAGATAACTTGAGTAAAATGTTTATTACCATTTATCATCCACTGTGAGGGCCATGATGATAGCACTAATCCAATGAAACAAATCTGTTCATAGAAGCATCTAGCATTTACTTCAAAACTTAGTCATTATTTTAAGGAGACTGAGCCACAATTAAGTATTTATCACATGCAGCTGAAAGAACTGCATTTAAATGTCACTCTGTGAAGCATGACTTTTCATTTAGATCAAGTGACCACTCTTCTAAATTAATTTTGCTCATTTTCAATTCCAAATTTCCTTATGTACATAAATAAAATGAAGCTATAGCTATTAATATGTTGGCTCCATTAGCAGAAGACCTCTGCAGAAAGGTAAATGTTGCCATTTTTGTATCCGTGTTATCAGATGCTTCAAAAAGATCAGCTACGTCAATTCCAGTAGTGGTTTAGCTTTTTTTTCCCCCAGTTCTTGGAAATTTAGGAAGTTTTTTCTGTCAGAGATGAAACATCTTTCATTATTTTGAATGCTGCTGTAAATTCAGCTCAGCACTGCATGTGTGTCTGTTTATGCATTATTTGGTGGACCACAGCATCATGGTGAAAATTAATGTTCTTATTAAATAAAGTAACCTGTGAAGCAGAAATGTACTTGGAATTTGACATGGTACCTACATAATTCATAGTTACCTCCAAACAAGCTGTGATGTTCTGAATTGAAATAGAAACTTAAGTTATCAAAATAACAGACTTTAAAAAAAAAATTTTAATTTACGCAGAGTAACTGAACTGCAGGCTATCTGTGATAAAGATGGTTGAATGCAAAAAAAGTAATTCAGCATGACCGTACACGCTTTATTTGCTTGCCCATCATTAGGTAGGTTTAAAAATGTTTAAGCCTTTCAAGAATATAAAATGGGAAAAAGACAGTCTCTTCAGCAAGTGGTGTTGGGAAAGTTCGACAGCTGCATGTAAATCAATAAAGTTAAAACACATCCTCAGAGCATGCACAAAAATAAACTCAAAATGGCTTAAAGACTTACACATAAGACACGACACTATAAAATTCCTAGAAGAGAGCATAGGCAAAGCATTCCCTGACATAAATTGTACCAATGTTTTCTTAGGTCAGTCTCCCAAGGCAATAAAATAAAAACAATAACAAATGGGACCTAATCAAACTACAAGTTTTTGAACAGCAAAGGAAACCAAAAAAAAAAAAAAAAGACAAAAAGACAACCTACGGAATGGGAGAAGATATTTGCAGATGATGCATCTGACAAGGGCTAAATCTCCAAAATATACAAACAGCTCATACAACTCAACAACAAAAAAACAACCCAATCAAAAAAGTGGGCAGAAGACCTTAATAGACATTTCTCCAGAGAAGACATACAGATGGCCAGTAGGCACATGAAAAGGTGCCCAACATCACTAATTATTACAGAAATGCAAATCAAAACTACAATGAGGTACCACGCCACACTGGTCAGAATGGCCATCATTAAAAAGTCTGCAGGGCTTCTCTGGTGGCGCAGTGGTTGAGAGTCCGCGTGCCGATGCACGGGACACGGGTTCGTGCCCCGGTCCGGAAAGATCCCACATGCCACAGAGCAGCTGAGCCCGTGAGCCATGGCCACTGAGCCTGCGCGTCTGGAGCCTGTGCTCCGCAATGGGAGAGGCCACAACAGTGAGAGGCCCACGTACCGCAAAAAAAAAAAAAAGTCTGCAAACAACAAGTGCTGGAGAATATGTGGAGAAAAGGGAACCCTCCTACACTGTTGGTGGGAATGTAAGTTGATGCAGCAACCATGGAAAACAGTATGGAGGGTCCTCAGAAAACTAAAAATAGAATTACCATGTGATCCAGCAATCCCACTCCTGGACATATACTTGGACAAAAGTATAATTCAAAGAGATACATGCACCCCTATGTTCATAGCACTATTCATAATTGCCAAAACATGAAGACAACCTAAATGTCCAATGACAGATGAATGGCTAAAGACGTGGTACATGTATATACAATGGAATATTACTCAGTAAAAAAAAAATGAAATAATGCCATTTGCATCAACATGGATGCAACTAGAGATTACCATACTAAGTAAAGTAAGTCAGAAAGAGAAAGACAGGGACTTCCCTGGTGGTGCAGTGGTTAAGAATCCACCTGCCAATGCAGGGGACATGAGTTCAAGCCCTGGTCCAGGAAGATCCCACATGCCATGGAGCAACTAAGCCTGTGCACCACAACTACTGAGCCTGCGCTCTAGAGCCCCCAGGCCACAACTACTGAAGCCCGCGCACCTAGAGCCTGTGCTCCGCAACAAGAGAAGCCACCACAATGAGAAGCCCACGCACCACAACGAAGAGTAGCCCTCACTTGCTGCAATTAGAGAAAGCCCACGCTCAGCAAAAAAGACCCAATGCAGCCAAAAGTAAAGTAAATTTATTTTTTAAAAAAAGACAAATACCATATGATATCACTTATATGTGGAATCTAAAATGTGGCACAAATGAACCTATCTACAAAACAGACTCACAGACAGATCAGACTTGTGGTTGCCAAGGGGGAGGGGGGAGGGAGTGGGATGGACTGGGAGTTTGGGGTTGGTAGATGCAAACTATTACATTTAGAATGGATAAACAACAAGGTCCTACTGTATAGCACGAGGAACTATATCCAATCTCCTGGGATAAACCATAATGGAAAAGAACATAAAAAAGAATGTATATATGTGTATAACTGAGTTACTTTTCTGTACAGTGAGATTGGCACAATATTGTAAGTCAACTATACTTAAATGTTTTAAAAAATGTTGAAGCCTTTGAAGAATTACTTTGTAAATCAGCCAGGGTATCTTATAATTGTGCTATAAACTTTTAAAAATAAACAAGTTGCCTAATTGCAGTTGCATTTTTTTCAAAATTCATTGGAAATCTGTAATCAAAGAATTCAACAAATGGAGTGCCAAAAACCTTAAGTTTTTGAAAGTTTTGATGAATCACAGTTATAAAAAACAAAACTGGCAACTGGACATTAAAATCTATCCCTACAATCACCAAGGAAGAAATGAACAATTAAAACAGTGAGAGCTCAATTATGCACAGTATTTATTCTGAAATTTGTAAATACACCTTGGGTATATTATAGGAAGAATCTTCTAATGGCTTCCTTAATTTTAATTGGATAAATGTATATTCTAGAATGGAATGGAATAAAATTGAGAAGGCTTAGATCTTACAGCCTCTAAATTTGTCATAACAATTAAAAGAATGATAGAGACAACTTATTTGCGTTTTGTGTTGTGAAAATACTTGTCAAAGGCACTCTGAATGGAGAGACTCTGAACCAGAGAGCTGAGATATTTACACTTTCCCTATGAAAAAAAATAGAATTGAGAGTCTCCTCCATATAGCAGAATTTACTCTGAGCTCTACCGTGCTATCAACCGTAAAAATGAAACTTTGAAGAATGTTGCAAGCAACTGTACGAAAAATTTTAGAAGTCCATATTTAAAAAAAAAATACCGGGCTTCCCTGGTGGCGCAGTGGTTGGGAGTCCACCTGCCGATGCAAGGGACACAGGTTCGTGCCCTGGTCCGGGAGGATCCCACGTGCCGCGGAGCGGCTGGGCGCATGAGCCATGGCCGCTGGGCCTGCGCGTCCGGAGCCTGTGCTCCGCAGCGGGAGAGGCCACAACAGTGAGAGGCCCGCGTACCGCAAAAACAAACAAACAAACAAACAAAAATACTACCTTCTTCTGAAAAATGCCAGTGGTGACATGGTATTAGAGCTGATGCATCCAAGAAACTGCTCAGCATATGAGTACAGACCATAAATAAGTATTTCACTTATTTTTAAAGTTAAATAATATTTTAAGTTTTTATTTAAAAAAAAAAACTTCAGGGCTTTCCTGGTGGCGCAGTGGTTGAGAGTCCACCTGCCGAGGCAGGGGAAACGGGTTCGTGCCCCGGTCCTGGAGGATCCCACGTGCCGCGGAGCGGCTGGGCCCGTGAGTCATGGCCGCTGGGCCTGCGCGTCCGGAGCCTGTGCTTCGCAGCGGAAGAGGCCACAACAGTGAGAGGCCTGCGTACCGCAAAAAAAAAACTTCACTAACACAACATTGTAAATCAACTATACTCCAATAAAATAATTATTTTAAAAAAACTTCACTATGCCAGATATGTTATTTTTTAGGTTCACCATAATAATAAACCAATTTGTTAGACAATAAATATCTCAAAAAGTATATAATTTTATTTCTAACCTCTTTGTTCTCAAAAATGTTTCTGTTTGCTATAATGGAAAAGAATCTGGAAAAGAATACATATATATATTCTTATATATATATATTTATACATATATAAAAACTGAATCACTGTGCTGTATACCTGAATCATTCAATCAACTACACTTCAATAAATAAATAAAGATTTCTGTTTGGACTATAAATTAAATGGTGACCAGATCCAGATGCCAAACTACATTTCGCATATTCAAGACTCATTATGGATTAAGAAGACAGATTGAAACTTCAGCTTCATTGAAGTATTTGTATTCTCTTGTATTTAATGAAATCAGAAAAAGAATAGTATAAATAAAAGGGAAAAATTTCACCAGCAGCAACCAAATAAGGAAAGCGCATAATCTAATGCAATAAACTTCAAAATCTGGCCGTGATGGAAAGAAACAAAGTGGTAGAGCAATAGCCAGTGGAATAGTGGCTACTTACAAGGTTACTGAGGCAAAGTGGGACCCAGAAATATCGCGCCCAACCAAGATGTCATTTTAGTATAGAGATATTTTCAAATATAAAAAGGTTCAGGCAACATTTCACTAATAAGCACTTTTGAGGGGGGGAAAAATTAATAAAATCCAGATATTTAAGAGATGAACCAACTGAGGAGTAGAGAAAGCCAAGGTAAAATGGTCATGAGGATTGGATCAAATATACAACTAATTTTGAACACCTGAGAATTACAGGACAGAATGCCATTGTTATAAACCTGGAGGATGGAAAGAATAACAAACAACTATAATTAAAGAAAATAGAAAAAGGGCGTGCCCAATTTTATAAAAGTGCTCAATTTACCTTGTCTCTTGTCTAAGTAGACACAAAGAAAGATATCTTAAAGGCTCTTAAAACCTTTTGGAATAAAACATCTTAGGGCCATAATCCTGGTTTTAAGCAGTTCTTACTCATTTTTCTCCCAGAAGGAGGGAGTAAATAGGACAGTTTTTGTTCAAGACATACCAGTCTTTTAAAATTTTTTTCATGTTCTTGAATCATCCTGCAGAGATGTAAAAAAGAGATGATTTTTTTACTTGTTTGTTTTGAGTTTTGTTTCTATTTCAGAATTTTATCTCCTTAATTACAAACTCTTTGTTCACAGGCAGTTTAAACATTTAATAATTTAAAAGATTTTACTGCGTGTTTAATCTTACGGGTCAACTGCTCGTGATTTTCGGAGTTTCTGCATCAGAAACTCTGGAGGCGGGGCCAACAGTCTGTGTTCCACCGAAGCCCTTCAGTCGATTCTGATACGCACTAAATAGGTTTGGCTGGGGGCCCCGAGAGTTTGCATTTGTAGTTCCCAGGTGATACTGATGCTGCTTCTCTAGGGACACACTTTGGGAACCACTGCTAAAGGGAAGGTGAGTTGAAAAGAGGCCCATCTGGAAGTAGTTGCCCCCCCTAGGCCTTTGAGGCGCTGTGACAAGGACTTGCGAAGTTCTGCAGAGCTTCCCTGAAGGATTCTGACCCACTGGTCTCCACCTGGCTGTCATGTCCTTATACACCTCAGAGAGGACATTGTAAATAATGACAATAGCTGACAGTTACTGAGTGCTCTTTACATGCCAGGCACTGTTTTACATACTTTCCGTGAGTTCCTCGCTTGTTAACTTCTGAGATGGGTAGTCTTATCCCATTTTACAGATGAGAAAACTGAAGCAATAATTTCCCAAAGTCGCATAGCTAGTAAGTGGCAGAGCCAAATGCAAACTGTCTGACGCTAGAGGCTACACAACAAAAGCCACATCAACGAAAGTTCAGATTATTTTATGTTCTATTGGAAGATAGCACCACTCAGTTCTAGAACTTTGTAAAAAGTTACTCTTTTCTATCTCGAAGTTTATTCCTTCAGCTTCTCAAATGATTTAAAGCAGTTCAGCAAATTATATGGTACAGAGTAGAAAAGTTGCAAATAAAAATAGACACCAACCAGAAGGGGAAAAAATGTTACCAAATCTGAAGATGGGCAACTCATGTATGTGCGTGTTTAAGTAGACAAAAGACTTGGGCTCAATCTCAGGAGTAAGTTACTGCCTGGTTCCTCATGTAGAAACGTTTGATAACCATGTCTGTACATTGTCTTCAGTAGTTTCACAAAAAGTATAGTTAACAGTGTTCAAATGGATGTGTCCCATATCAGTAACCTAAAACCAAAGGCATGAAGTCAAAACGTGACATGGAGAAAAGATTTCCTGCCTAGTCCGAACAGAATATTATCCCGTTACTTGTTTTCTAACAGCCTGCTCTTCTACTAATCTCGGGTAAGGTCAGAACTAGGAAAGATCAGCAAGTGTTCATTAGACTCTCCCAGATAACAGGATTTTTTATTTTGTTTTTAAATCTCCCGCCAACAAAAATTTGTATTGTATTCAGATAGTAAAGACTATTTAAATTCTATTGCGCTTCTATAGAATTAGATGCTTTCCAAAATAAAAATGGTTATCTAACTTAGTTTAGATGGTGGTGGAAGTAAAATAATTGGAAAGTGAAAAGTTTACTCAGAAAATGTGGAAGTTAAGATTGGGTGTAGGTAAGATTACCTTATGGTAATCTGATTTCTGAGAATAAGATGTAAAGTTGAGAAGGAAATTTAGATTTGATAATCAAACACTGTATTTTGTTTTAGAGATGATATTCATTTTGTTGATTATTGATTGTTTGGCCTTTTCTCTAGTCTTAGGACTTAAGTAGATGTTCTTAACCCTTTGGGTCTCCTTTAAAACCACAATGAAAGCTATGGGCCACCTCTCTTAAAAACAAATAGATCATGCAAAATTTTATATATGATCATGAAAAGAAAAATGAAAGTTATAGGACGTAATTTTGTAAAAGGTCTTTCTAGACATCCTAATATATTTCTTCTTGGATCTAGTAATTATCTATTCATGTAATATGTTTAAAGAGTTGAATTTTCTGGTTAATTTAAAATTCTGCTTATGTCATATTTTATTATACCAATATAAAAAAAATACTTTTCAAAGAACGGAATACAACAACTATGCCATATATCTTTGGTGATTATGAAAGCCTTTCAGGATCTTGTAATTCCTTAGAAACAGTATTAGCAACCCTAAATTTTATTTAATATGCAAAAATAATCCAGTGTACTTCAGTTTTCTCATACTTAGGTTGCAGATGTTTGAACTTACTGTCATCAGATTCTCTCATTTTTGTGTTTCAGAATTACCACTGCCTTCAGAAAGTGTCGATACTATTATTTCCGATATTCCATTTGGGAAAAAGTTTAAGTTAGGAAAAGACATCAAACACATTATACAAGAAATGGAAAGGTGAGCTGTTGAATTTATTTCCACAATTTTTGAGCTATTGGGCATTTAACCAGAATGTATCGTAGCTCTTAAGATTTGATTGCATTTTAGTAATTTCCCAATTTTTATAGCTTAATTTTCTAAGGTTTCAAATCAGAAGTTTATAATTGAAATAGTTATTCTATATCATCATACTATAAGTTTATTCAGGAAAAGATATTAATTTTTCATTACTGCCTGAAATTTGAATATGTAAAACAATGACATATTTCAGTTTCTGAGCTAGTTAATTTACGTATTTACTTCTAATTCTCCCCAAAACCCTACCTCCTTTGTGTTAATCCCCCACACTTTACTGGAGAGAACCTGGGACCCAGAAAGATGATCTTTCTCAAGATCACAGAGCTACTAAGGAGCAGAACAGAATTTACATACAGAACATTCAGTCACATAGAATGGACACTTTCATTGTTGATTGTTAAATGAAAATGCAAAGGTGCTATTCATGTAGTGATTCTCAGGTCAACCTCAGGGAAAGTATTTCTTGGAGAGGTTCAAACAGTGAGGCCTGAATATGTATTTTCCTGATCATTTCAGTTGATAAAAGGGAGAACCTTTCACAGAGGAAAGAAAGGACATGGATAAGGAGTCAGTTCATATTAAATTGTCTCCACTGAGCATTTGATGGTGCAGGATAACATACACGGTCACGAGCCTGTATGTAACCCTGTTACGCAGTTACCTAACTCATGACATCACCTGGGATCTCAGCACCTATAATTCAGACATTTCCTGAGCTCCTATATCCCCTTATATGTGCCTGACAGCACATTCCCCTCGAGATTTTGTAACTCTGACTTCATTTTAACATCATTTCAGGAGCTTCTGAAAAATATTGATGCCCATCCTCCACTCCTCCCCACCGAGGCTAACTTAACTGGTCCAGGGTAGAATCTGGGCGTTGGTATTTCTTCATGGCCCCCCAGGTGATTCTGTTGTGCCACCAGGGTTAATAAGCACAGCCTTTGCTGGCGAGGTAACTCACCAGGTATACTATGAAGCCAGCTCGTTGTGAGATACTACTCTGGGAGCATGTTACACTTAATATGGAAATTTACAGTTAACCTGAACTTTGCACCAGAGATGGTGGCTTAGCCTACCTGACGATCTAGTGCTGTGTATTTTAAACATTTCCACAAGTCAGTGGAGGGCAGTGTTTGGAGTAGACAGTCTTTTCAGCTTTAGTAAAATTAGACCAGCCTCACTTTCTCTACACCAGTTTTGGTTTTTGTTCTAGGTAACTGAAAATGAGGCAGTGATAGATATGACTGCCCTCACATTGTTTCAGGAAATTTAAATCTTTACCTGAGAATCAGGAAGACATTCAAGATTTCCCACATAATTCAGGGGCCTCCATAGAGTCAGTTCAAAGTTTATGTATTTGTACATAAGGAACTTTCCCTGCTCCTGTGACCAAGCTTCCTTGCCACCTGCCCTCAGCCTTTATCGTTTGGCCTTTGACTTTTCTGGTTTGAGGTTTTATACAGGCCGTGTAGTGTAATGTAGTGGTGAAGATCACGGGCTTTGAAGCCAGAATACCTGGGCTGTAATCTTGGCCCTATTACTCAATAGATCTCCTGTCACAGGCACGTTGCTTAACCACCCTGCGCCTAATCTTTAAATAATAATACCTACTTCATAGTATTGTCCTGAGGAGTCAGTGGATTTAAAGCTCTTAGAACAGTGCTAGGCACCTAGAAGGGCTGTTAGCTCTTTTTTAGTGTAAACCACTTCCAATGCTTTGGGAAAGTAGATGGGGATGTATATAATATATATAAGTACACATACCATTTTTTCCCAGTGGTTTACCAATAGTTTAAGACTCTAGATAGAAAATAGAAGGGAATGGAGGGGGAATTGTGTTAGTAAAAATAAGAAAAAATACAAGAGGTCAGTAAACCTGTTTATAATAGGCAATGGAAATAGTCGGCCCTGAATGTCAAACAGCACTGGATTCTTCAGGAAAGAACATGCAATCAGAATTTTAAATTCCCAGACAGATAATTGCGCTGGTCAATTATTTCCTCCTTCAATTTATTTCAGCAATAACAATTTCACGTATGTAAAGTGCTTCAGAGAAGTATAATATTTGCGCTTTCCTCTCAAATACAACCATGTAAAACAGATGAGCAAAATTAGAAATTAAATTTGCTAAGCTTCAAGGAAGAAGTCACTACATCCCCAAAAGACTTGAGGTGGATTCATGGAAGAAACCTGATTTCAATGAAATTTAGAAATTTGCAAAGAATAAAAAAGGAGACCGCACCATGTTTTATACATACAGATATTCAACAAGTATTTCTTGAGTAAATAGTGAAGCAAAAAGCGTGTTCAAAAAACAGTGAGTAGGACTTCCCTGGCGGCGCAGCGGTTGAGAATCCCCCTGCCAATGCAGGGGACACAGGTTTAAGCCCTGGTCCGGGAAGATCCCACATGCCACGGAGCAGCTAAGCCTGTGCACCACAACTACTGAGCCTGCGCTCTAGAGCCCACCACAACTACTGAAGCCCACGCGCCTAGAGCCCATGCTCCCAACAAGAAGCCACCGCAATGAGAAGCCCTCGCACCACAACGAAGAGTAGCCCCCGCTCGCCAGTTAGAGAAAGCCGGCGTGCAGCAACAAAGACCCAACACAGCCAATAAATTAATTAATTAATGTTAAAAAAAAAACCACCTCATTAAAAAAAAATGAATATACCAGACTGCTTGGAACAGAGATTAGTGGTAGAAGGTTAAGGCCTAATGCCTTCCAAGTTCAAATAATTTGGGTATTTGTATCACCTACCCCTAGTCTTGCAGGTTCACACGCAAAAGAGAAATCTCTTTTGTGTTGTTTGATGCAGAGTTTCCCCCAACTTATTGACCACATAATTCTTGGGTTTTTTTTTTTAGCAAGAAATAATCTCTCATACTACACTAGTGTTCAGAGGAATACAATTTGGGAAATGTTGCTTTATAATTTCTGAATAGCTTTCTTAGTAAGAAATTATGTGTATATGATCATGGAAAGTTGCCTAGAAGAACATTTATCAAAAATGTTCATCTCTGAGTGGCAGGATTTCAGGTGATTTTTACTTTCTTATTTTCTCCATTATGTGAAAAAATTTATAGTAAATTAATTGGTGAATGTCCTGCTAGACATTATTCCATGGACATACACACAAATAGATAACATGTTTTCAATTCTAGCCATACATAAATAGGATCATCCTTAATTTACTGCACTGTATAACCTTTTTTTTTTCCACTCAAAAAATATGTCATGAGAGCTTCCCTGGTGGCGCAGTGGTTGAGAGTCCACCTGCTGATGCAGGGGACACGGGTTCGTGTCCCGGTCCGGGAAGATCCCACATGCCACAGAGCGGCTGGGCCCATGAGTCATGGCCGCTGAGCCTGCGCGTCCGGAGCCTGTGCTCCGCAACGGGAGAGGCCACAACAGTGAGAGGCCCGCGTAACGCAAAAAAAAAATATATATATATATGTCATGAATCTCCTTTCTGATCAGTTGTTATAATGTACCTGATACACCATTATGTAGCCCGTATACATAATAGGGATGAGCATTTAGGTGACCCCCACTTTTTCATTTTAATAAAGAACAATGCTCTGAACATCTTTGCACCAGTTTTTCAAACTTACTGTAATAACCAAGTTACTTAAAACCACGGTGCCTCAGTTTCTTCATCTGCAAAATGGCTGTGCTAACAGAATATACTTGAATTCTGAGGATTAAATGGTAAATAATACAAAGCATTTAGCACAGTGGCTGGCACATAATAAGTACTCAATAAATATTAGCTGTCACTGCCATTATTGTCACTGTTATTATATTACTGCTTCTGCTTCTACTCTTATATCTTAGAATAATTTCCTAGAAGTGGGATTGCTGGGTCAAAGGTTATGTACATTCCATATTTTTGATACATTATTGCTAAACTACTGTCAAAAAAGTTATACCAGTTTTTGTCTTTGGGAGTACTCATTTTCTCCTAAATCTTGCCATCCTAAGTATGGTAGTCTTTTTATTTTTGTTAATGTGGTAGGTAAAAAATTATATCTCATTTATTATCTTAATGATGTTTTCTCCTGTGTGTTTAGAGATACTTGTATGGTTTTTGTTTCTGTCCCCTGGTACAGCCACATCTGTCCTCATCTCGCCCCCTCCTCTCCCAGTAGCCTATGTTTTGGTTCCTACCTCCTCAAGGATCGTTCTCTGCCCACTTCTCATTCTTATCTTCAACCTGTTCATCTCCTCATTCTTTCCAGATCCAGCCATCCCTTCCCAGGACACTTTTGTGGCCTTGCATATCCACCCGCTGTACTAGGCACTGGGGCTTTGGCTATGAACAGGACAGAGCCTCTGCCCACGTGGGGCTGGCACTCCAGCGTGGGAAGACAGATCATGAATAAATCAACAGGATAATTTCAGATCATGATTGATACCATGAAGGAAACTAAAAGGGACATTTTTGCCAGAGAGTGACTGAGAGAGAAGCAGTGGCTACCTTAGATAGATGCTCAGGAAAGGCCTCTCCAAGGAGATGGTGTTTGACCTCTGGGACAAGGGAGTGGCTGTCAGTGTCACACAAACAACAGGGCTGGACGTCCTGATGTGAGAAGGGAGGTTGGTGTGTGGAAAGCATAGTGGGCAAAGGGAAGCAAGCAAGTGGGAGTTGGGAGTGTCTTTGAAGTATAATGGAAGAGAGAGAGGTCTCAGGGATTTGCAGTTGTGTCCTGTGTGGAACCTGGGAAGGGGAGGTGGGGAGATGGCGACAGGAATGGGAACCAGGCCTGTCGGGTTGCGCTAGTTCAGGAGAAGCACGAGCGTAGGCTGAAGTGGATGAATCTGTGATGTCGTTTGGAGGCGGACTCGTCTAGACGGGCTGACTGTTTAGATAAGGGAAAGCTGCTTAAGCTCCTGACGTCTTTGCTGGGCGTGGCAGGGGGTTCCCGTTAAGTCTTGGTCCTCTAGCTGCCGCCCGGTTTCCTTACCTCTGCAGCCAAGCTACTCCAAAGAGAAGTCTATGCTCGCCGTCCCTGCTTCCTCACCTTCCCGCCCCCCCATTGACTCCGACAGACCAGCATTGGCTCCTGCCCTCGACTAAGTCACTAATAACTTCTCATCCCCTCGTCGCTTGTTAGTCCCGTAGCATTTGACGCTGTTGGGACTCTTCATTCCTTTCTTGAAACTCTACTCTTCTGGCTCCCATGACATCACCGTGGTCCACGCTTTCTCCCAGGCTGTTTCATGGGCTCCTCCTCCTTCCTTGAATGTTAAGTCTGTTCCTTGGCCCCTTGTCTCTCCTCTCTCTGTTCTGCCACCGCAGGTGATCTCGTGCCCCATTATGGCTTCATCTGCCGTTTACTGCTGGAAACTGAAATCTCCACCTCGAGCGCTGACCTTTCTCATCACCTGCAGGCTGGACGTCCAGCTGCCTGTCGGCCCCCAAGCTCGGCACAGCACAAACGGAGCTCTTGCCCTGCCCCTCCTCCCGGCCCCCTCTGACCTGCCCTTGAGCTGAAGCACTTCCAGTGCCTCCTGTTCTCCGCTGCTCCCTGTCTTGGCTCCTTTCGCGGCCTCCAGCGCCCCCCTTGCTCTAGTCCCGCCCTGTCCCTCGGCCCGGCCCACGCCTGCGTGTCCTTCACACCCGCTGCAGGTATTCTCATCCCCTGGGGATCTTCCCCACTCTCAGTGCTGGGTGTGGGCCCCACCTAAGGTGCTCCCACAGCACCTCACTCTTTCACTCTTCCCCTGCCTCTCTCCCACTGGTCAGTCCTCTCTTTAGCAACTCAGGGGACAGTATGTCCTTCATCACTTTTCCCACAGAAGTGCCCTACAGACTTTGGTCAGATGATTGAGAAAATGAATCCTTCTCCACAAGCTGACATTTCAAGGTCTTCCCCTCTTTTTCTGATCTTCCCTTTTGCCCTTTCTTTGTTCATGTCCTCACTCCTTCCTGGTGACTTTCTTCTGCCATCAGCCTGCTGCCTTTCACATGCGCCAATTCCTCGGGATTCTTTCATTTGCCTTTTCCTTTGTGCAATCATTTATTAAACTGTGACTACACATTACTTGGAGGCTTGCCTTTTAAACAGAGTAAAAATAGATAATTAAAGCAGATTTGTACTGGTGATTTCATAATTACTATAATGAATATGCATTATGGAAGATACCACCTAATTATCAAAATCCGCTCATTTAAATAGATAAAATTAAATTTCAGATTAAAAACACCAAGTATTTTAAACAAAGTGGGATTGTGTGTTGTCTACAAAGGGGGAAATACTCCCACCAATTACCATTTTTTTTTTTGTCACAGAGTGCTTCGTGTTGGCGGGACCATCGTGTTGTTGCTTAGCGAAGATCACCACAGGCGCCTTAAAAGTTGTGAAGAGAGCAGCGTCCCTTTGAATTCCAAGGGCAGCTGCAAGGATAAACCTGGAAGCACAGAGTGCTTGAATCCTGAAGAAAAAGCTGCCATATCAGAGCCAGCGTCATCTTCATTTGCAGCCAGTAACCAGGAGTGCTTGGACAGAATGCCACCATTCGGCTCTTTGGTGCCAGTGGAATGCTACAGAGTTAGCCTTGGAAAAACAGATGCGCTCATATACAAATATAAGAAGTCGCACTCCCCTGGGCAATAGCGGGCTTGCTACTCTGAGCCGCGTTCAAGTCCTTGTACGTCAGCTGTACGGAGTAGAAGATGGTTGTCTCTGGAATCTTGACAGTGCCAGAGGCTTCCAAGTAAACAGACTCCCCTAAGACAGGGCGGTGGCTGCTGGACACCTGTTCTTCATAAGAGCTTCTGTTTTACACTCTAAAGAGTGTTTCTGACAAAGAACAACTAATGGATATTTGAACTAAAGGACTCTTAAACTTCGCCTTCTGTCAGAATATGAAAAGGTCTGCTCTGCTTGCACTATTTATGAGCAGAAGATTCAACCTCAAAGCAAAAGTTTCAGAGGCTCAGCATAAAGTATATCTCACTCATCACAAGTTTAGTAATATTTTCACTGTCACATTTTTTGAAATGTAGAAACTTTTATGTTTTGATATAACTTTCTTTTGATTTTAAACTTGATTTTTTGCACCTGTCATTTTCTTCTCTGTTGGAATGAAAATACTTTTATCTGCAGTACATTTTATATGTCCCACATTATGTGAAACATCAGTGGGAATAATAATACGAATTAAGCCAATATCCTCCCACATGACGGAAGATAAACTTCGTATTTTTTGTGAAAGTATTAATAAATTGTCACCTCACTGTCATTTAATTTGAATGCATTCCTTGTATTCACTACTTAAAGAAACAGGAAATTGATGAAAAATATGATTTCGTTTTTTTCAGTAGCCCAAGGTAGTGACTTAGCTTTGTGGCTGCCTTGGTACCATCTGAACAACCTGTCCACGCCGGGGAAAACTCTCACCTTGTGAATCCCACCTCTCCAAAACAGAAGCAGAAACCTGTTTTCCAGCTAGGGTGTGGCATGTAACCTAGGCCCAGTGTCAAGGTCCACTGGTCAGTGTGGGGCGAGTGTGGCACAGGCGATACGTGGAATTTTTACCTGGGAGCGTGGGCCCATCACATGTTTATACGGTAAATATTTATTGCAAACCTCCTATCTGCCAAGGCACTGTTCTAGGCCCTTGGAGCGTATCAGTGAACCAAACAGATCCCTGCCCTCGTAGGACTTAAATCTAGTGGGCGAGACAGATAAGAAATGATAGACATAACAGGTAATTTATTTGATAGGTTAAAAGATGAGGGGCCTTGCAGAGGGAGCAGTGATTAGGGGCGCACAGGAGGATGGGGACAAATGTTTTGCATTCTTTTTTTTTTTTTTGCGGTACACGGGCCTCTCACTGTTGTGGCCTCTCCCGTTGCGGAGCACAGGCTCCGGACGCGCAGGCTCAGAGGCTATGGCTTACGGGCCCAGCCGCTCCGCGGCATGTGGGATCTTCCCGGGCCGGGTCACAAACCCACGTCCCCTGCATCGGCAGGTGGACTCTCAACCACTGCGTCACCAGGGAAGCCCCCTTGCATTCTTAATAGAGAATGTGAGATTTGAGGAAATATGTGATGAGCATGGAAGAGTGTCCAGGCATATGGAACAGCCATTGCAAAGGCCCTGTGGCAAGAGGGTGGCTGATGTGTTTAAGGAACAGCAGAGAAGCACCAGTGGCTGGAGTAGAGTGAGTGGAGGGGAGAAAGAGGGGTTAAAGAGGAAGTGAGTGGGGGGGGGTAAGGGGGGCAGGTTAGATCGCATAGGACCTTGAAGACTGTTAGAAGGCTTTGACTCAAAACCACTGTAGAGTTTTGAACAAGTCGCAATCTAACATACATTTTACAGGATCACTGTGACCACTGTGTTGTGAATCAATTGGAGGGAGGCAAGGTGGGAAGTAGAGAGGCCAGTTGGGAGTTTTTTGCAATAATCCAGTTTTTTGCAATAATCTTGTCCCGGGGCAGTAGCAGTAGAGGTGGTAAGAGGCAGCTGGATCCTGGGTATATTTCGCAAGTAGAATCAGCAGGATCTGCTGATGTGTTCGATGTGTGGCGTGATCAGTGGAGAAGAGGCAGGAATAACTATAAGATTTTTGGCCGAGCACCTGAAACAGTGGAGTTTCCTAGTCAACTGATTAAGGAGAGACTACTGGAGGGCCGGGCTTGGTGGGAAATACCAGAAGTTTCGCTTCAGACTTGCTCAGTTTGAGATGGGCATTAAACATCCAAGTGCAGGTGCTCAGTAGGCAGTTGAATATACAGTCTGCAGTTTAAGCCAGACGTCTGTTCTGGAGACAGGAATTTGGGAATTTGCAGCGTAAAGGTGCCAGGAAACTGGATGGGATCACCAAAGGATGGAGTGGAGGAAAGAAGGGAAGAGGACCCGGGCCAAGCCCTAGTTTCCTCCAACAGAAGAGGGATCTGCAAGGGAGACTGAGAAGGAACAACCAGTGAGGCAGGAAGAAAACAAGAGCAGTGGCCTGGGAGGCAAATGAACAAAGAATATGGTGGAGGGAGTGACCAACTATTAAACGCTGCTAACCAGCCTAGGAAGAGAAGGACTGGGAACTGACTGTTGGATTTAGCAATGAGGAGGTCATGAGTGACCTTGACAATGGGAATTTTGATGGCGTGGAGAAGAAGCAAAACCACACTGGGTTGGGCTTCAGAGAAAATGGGAAAAGAGCCAGAGGTAGTGACTATAGGCAACTATTTCCACTAGTTTTGCTGAAAAGGGAGCAAAGAATGGAGGTAGTAGGTTGTGGCAGGGGACATGGAGTCGAGGGAGTGACTTTTTCTTAAGACGGGAGAAGTAGCAGCATGTTTTTTTTATGTTGAAGAGAATGTTGCAGGAAAAGCAAAAAGCTGATGAGCTAGGAAAAGGGAGATAAACACCAGAGCCATGTCCTTGAATAAGGGGATGAATCCACAGGAGGAGGAATTAGCTTTTGATAACAGCGTGAATAATTTCTCCATGGTTACAAGTGGGAAGAAGCATGCAGGCATTTCTGCCATAACAGGATAAATGTGCTCCTGAACATTTTTTCATTCCCAAACTCATGCACTAAAAATAACAATTTATGGAAAAAATAGCGTTGGGGCAGACCATTCCAAACCTTTCCAACTCTGCAAACTGCACACTAGCAAAAGCACCAACAAACATAGTTTTTAAAAACTTTATACACCTAACAAATAAGTGCATCAGAAAATAAAGGATTCCACCTTTCCAAGAAAAGGGCAAAGACAGCTTGCTAGAATTTGGTAGGAGGGTAGAAGCTGCTGAGTTACACAACAAGCACTTCCAAGACAGAACCTGCGGCCAAACCACCAAGACCTGGAAGGAGCAGTGAGCACGCATCACGTAAAGTACCTTATTCTTCTGCAGCTCCTCCGTTCAGCTCATCCTGTGGCTGTCCTGCACATTCGGCTGCTTTTATCTGGTGGAACAAAATAATGTGCTGGGGGAAAAAAATCACTTGTGATCCAACCCAATTTCCACATTACAGTGACATCATCCCCCTACTTAGCAATAATATTTAATGTCCATTACAGAAACACGCAGTGTAGAACAGACTGTAAGTGGGAGCAGATGCTGGAAGGTGGGCGGATGTGGTGGTGGAAGACCGTGGAAGTTCACTTCTGACTGTTTTAATTTTGTCAGTGAAAAAGTATGTGGTAATTTCCCCAGTTCCTGAGCCTGTAGTTGGAACGGTTCCCCTCGGCAATGAAAGAATCCGCACAATGGCTTCCGAACCCTGGGCCAAGGGTGTCTATTATTGGAGGACCAAGGTCACATACTCCCTAGGCTCCCCCTTCCTACCAAAATGGACAAACAAAAGCAATACTGTCTCTTTGTAGGAACCGCAGCTATTAGTGCCACCAAGAAGAAAGAGGCATGATGCTCAGTGGAGTTCTTCGGCATCTGAAGGCAAAGCTGTGTCAGCCTGGGGTCTGCTGCTTTGACTCATTTACTTTTTTTGTTTGTTTTTGTGGTATGCGGGCCTCTCACTGCTGTGGCCTCTCCCATTGCGGACCACAGGCTCCGGACGCGCAGGCTCAGCGGCCACGGCTCACGCGCCCAGCCGCTCCGCGGCATGTGGGATCTTCCCGGACCGGGGCACGAACCCGTGTCCCCTGCATCGGCAGGCAGACTCTCAACCACTGCGCCACCAGGGAAGCCCTCATTTACTTTTAATGGAGGCTTGAGCAGGGGAGGGCTCTCTAGCTGGTCCAGGCACACTGTAAGCATCTCTGCATTTTGCCAGGAGGACCCAGGAGATCTAATTACGCTCACAGTGTCTGTGACCGGCCTGGATGCTGCGTGGAGCCAGCAGCAGCTCCCAATAGGGAAAGTGCAGCTGTAGCCTCTTAGCTTTTGGAGCAAAGCCAGGCTTTCTTATGCAAGTAATTATTTTCCTCTTAGAAATAACTCTTGCTATGGAGGGCTTGACCACAGGAGACTAGGTGACCACGTGACCTAAACTGCCCATCTTGCAATTTGATCCACCAAGCCAAGAGTTCAGTGGGCCCAGCCCGGCAGCACACCCTCATCAAGTGGGAGTGGTATATATCAGCACCGGGGGCCACGTGGCGGATGGTGCCCGTGAGCCGCAGGGACCTTATCCTGCGAGGCGCCTCCTGCCTGCCCCTCCCCGCCCCTCCCCTTCCTCACAACCATGGTCCCGTGGAGAATTCCCAATGAGCAGTTCGCCAGAGGAAAAAAAAGTCAAATCTGGTTTGGAGACGGCTCTGCCAGTTTGGCTGGCACCTGCTGAGGCATTTCAGCCCCACTTGGAGGCCGGGGGACAATGGGGAAAGGAGATCGTCTCAGGGACCAGCACTTGGAGTGGTCTGCACTGTATACTTTACCTAGAAGGAGAGATGACCTGGGAGGAAGGTAACCCACCACGTCATGGGCAGTGGCTACCACTCGGAAAGGATGGTCGGCGACACGGAAGGAGGTCTGGGGTAGAGGAATGTGGCTGGACATCTCAGAACGGGCCCCAGTGTGGGAGAGTCTTTGGGTCTTAACCACCGGAAAAGTCAAGAATTCCCACCATGCATGAGGTTCTAAGGTTCAAGCGGCAGATTGCCTGCCCTGTGCCTTCGGCCCCTGTCCTCAGCCACCCTCGCTCAAAGGCCTCATGGACAAAGTGGCCATGGTTTCAGGGACAGAGGTAATGCATTGGCCCGACAAGGACTTCTCGTCAAGGCTAACTGCCTACTGCCCCTGCTGATGAATTTTCAGCAGCAGTGACCAACCCCGAGACTTGTTATAATACCCCATCGAGGAGGGGGGTTAGAGTGGAGACCCTTCCCTTGCAGAGGGGGCAGTCATTTGTCCTCACTGGACTAACTGCTCACTCTGGACTTGGATTCTCCAGACCAGACACACCTTTCATGAACTTCCCAAATTGCCTTAATTCACTATCATTTGTTTCCCGGCCACAATGCTTTTCACCAGAGTTCAGTTACAGTGGTGTGTGTGAGGCAATAGACCTAGGCTCACAGAATTTCTAGTCTTATAGCATCTACGCATCACCTGAAACGGAAGGCCTGAGGGCAGGGTGGAATGGGCTACTCAACACTCAACTGTGCCAGCAGAGAAGTCCTTGAGAGGCTGAAACGCCTCCCTGCAGGATGCTGTGTGTGCTATGACCCAGCGACCAGTAGATGGCGATCTTTCTCCAAAAGTCAGAAAAAAGGGACCGAGGGGTGAAAGTGGGAGGGATGCCTGTTACCATGTCCCTTCTAATGAAGCAGGCACCATGATGGAATCTGCTTTCCGGAAGGGTGTCAGAAGCATCTAGCCTCAGGAGTCAGTAGGGACAGAGCGCAGCATTCAGGGCCCAAAAGCAAGGGTACAAGCTGTGCTATGGGCACCCAGCAGAGGCTGCAGTGGGTCATTGTGACAACAGCCCTGTCATGTCAGTTGGTTGGTGTTCCTGGTTGAGTAGCCACCTAGACTAATTTCCTGCCCTCTTGAACACCTTAATATATTTTTTCAATGAACTCCTTTTCTGCTAAACTACCTAGAGCCTATTCTGTCGATTGCAGCTGGAGACCCTGCCCCACACACCTGGGTTACTAAAGCCCACTCCTGTCCTCCAGGCACTGCCCATCTCATTCTCAGTAGGATGTTCACATCTGTTTTGCATTTATCCTTTTGCCGAATTTTCCAGGTCTGTTTAATATTCTTTGCCACCTCCCACCCAAAATTGCTTTTAATGTTTGGGCCTCTCAAAGATGTTGAACGATACAGTCTTTTTCATTCTGTGCCTAAGCCTTAATTGAATCTTTAGGAGAAAAAAAATGTGTGAAGGTGGACATCTTTGTGTGTGTAACCAAGGTGCCGCAAATGGCAGGTAGAAAATGTGTTTCTTCGTGGACTTGAATGACAGTGGTAGACATATTAAAGGCGGTGCTTCTAATTACCTTGGCGTACTTGGCAGAATTAAATCATGGTTTCAGTGTCTGCCTAAATAGCTTTAATATCAAATGCACAAGAGATAAAGCTCTTTGAGAATTTTCCACAGTTTGAGGATATCTTCTAGTTGGAGTATTCCACAGGACTTATTCCCCTTTGGCACAGGGTGTGGCCACCAAGAACAGTTAATATTTCTTGGACTAAATTAAACTCGCTCCTATTAGAAGATGACAAATAGACGCCTGTGGATCTGAGGACAGTGAACCAAAGGGACACCCAGAAAGCCATGCGAGAGACGGACAGCTGTCAGGGGAGACACCTACTCTCTACATGACCTGGAAAACTAAGCGTCATCAGGGATTCAAAATATATTGATTTTTCAAGAGGAAACACTCACTTGGATATTAGGTAAATATGATTGTGCAAGGAGCTACGCAAGAAAGCTTTGGGGCAAATATTAGGTGAGATGCAAGATCTTCACTGAAAAATCTTGGTAATAAATCTTGAGTATTTTCATGCATGTTATACAAACACTACGTATTTTCAGAGTGTTTATAGCCTTTTCAATTCTCTTATTCTTTCGCTCATTCGTTTGCTCCTTCATTCATTCGACTGCCAAGCATCTCTGGGAACTTGCTGCATGTCAGGCTCTGGGGATGCTCGATGGTAAAGCAGCCCTGCCTGAAATGCTGCTGTGACAGCTCTCCAGATGAAGAGGCAGGCAGGGAGCAGGAGAGTGATAGCCAGAGGTCCCAGTGTATGACAGATAGGGTTATCCTCGACCTCTGGAAACAGAGGGATGAAAGCACTCTCTGAAAAAGCTCGACAAAGAGAGAAAGATGAACAGAGTCCAGGAAAGTATTTGAGAGTGAAGAAGAATTGATTTGTGGGGAGTTTAAAACAAAAAACAACTGAGGGCTTCCCTGGTGGCGCAGTGGTTGAGAGTCCGCCTGCCGATGCAGGGGACACGGGTTCGTGCCCTGGTCCGGGAGGATCCCGCATGCAGCGGAGCGGCTGGGCCCGTGAGCCACGGCCGCTGAGCCTGCGCATCCGGAGCCTGTGCTCCGCAACAGGAGAGGCCACAACAGTGAGAGGCCTGCGTACCGCAAAAAAACAAACAAACAAACGAAACAACTGAAAACATGCCTAGGTGTGGTTAGCTTCGTCTTTTAGTTACATCCTATGAATTTAACATGTTCAAGAAAATCAAGAATTTGAAGTGTCATTTTGCCACCTGAATGCCACAATCATTTAATATTGTCAGTTTTCATCAAGTTCCTTCAGCAAGTAACTGCCTTCTCAACTGTGTAACAAATGAGAGCAATTACAATGGGTCCACCCCCTGCCCATCCCCCTCCTCTTACACATTTTTCCTACCACTGAGTGGCCATCCTTCTAGCTGCCCTTCTGTGGCTCCTGCCCTTGATACGTCTACGCTATTTGCGGTTGGGCACCTTGGAAGAGTGCACACATTAACCACATATTCTGCCAGGCGTCCCCAAATGCCCAGTCCTGGCCTCTGGGTACTAACATGATTCACTGGGCCAGAGGTTTTTTGGTTTTGTTTTTATGTAAAGTTTTTATGTAAGTCAGATGATATCACTCTCTTGCGCAAAACCCTCCAGTGTTTTTCCATTTTCCTCAGAATAAAACCCAAAGTCTTGACCTGGCCCCTGGCACCCCTCTAACTTCATCTCTAGCACACCCCCTTTCATCTGGCTCCTTGCTGACGCTGGAATGTTGCAAAGCTCTGTCCCATTTCAGGCCTTTGGACTTGCTGGCCCTCTCCCTGGACATTTCCCCGTACGCCTACACTGCTCAGGCTCTCTGCTCAAATGCCCGCTTATGAGCATGGCCCTCCCTGGCCTCCCAACCTAAGCCAGCCACCACGGCACCCTTCACGCCTAGTCTCCTAGCCACTCCTCCATGTCTCTTCATGTGGCTGACATGCTTGCCTGTTGGCTGTCTCTCAGCCATGACAGTGGCCACTCCGTAAAGGCAGTGGCCTCTTTGATTTGCTCACAGTTTATCCCCTGTACTGAAGTCAGTCTCCGACACGTACTAGGCACTCAGTAAAGATTTGGTAAATGAAGGCCCACGTGAAGATTCCCTTCCATAGTCATCTGCCAACCAGACGAACAGAGCCAGAAAGGCCCCGGATGCTAGAGCAAGTTCCCCCTCACTCTAACCAAATCCATGCCCTCCAAAAAGGAAATGTGTTCAACTGTTATTCCCTGCAGGGAAATTTTTTCCCCCATTCTTCCTTTGTGACGTTCCAATGTATGGAATCCTGCAGCACAGAACAAGCTGCTCAGTCGTTACTAGGTAAAAGCCTGACATTTTCTGTGCTACCCTTCTTGGTTATGTAGGCGTATCACAGCCCCGCAGGCTGACTGCTTTTAGAAATAACGAAATTGTACTAAATTTCACCTTAACCCATGACATTCTTCACTCCTCTGGCTCCCCGAGGCATCTGATGTGTTGTTCTGTTTGTTTGTTCTGACAAGGTTGTGAGAAGAGGGCGTCCACTTGTCCCGCCCTGCACCCTCTCAGCCCCTCAGCCCATCCCACATTCTTCCCTCTCCTTCACTTCAGTTCTCTTGAAATCCCTTTCCCACTCCTGTGAACACTCTTTAAGCTGTTACTTGATTTGGAAAATTCTTTGTTTAAGAACTGGCTCATCCTTCAAATCAATACTGCATTAATCACTTGTGTTATCTCCCCCAGATTACCTTTCACACTTGGTTCAGTTTCCATTCCCGAGTCCACTTTATCTGAGAAACATGTTGGCATGATAGCGATTTACTGTATTCACAGCAGAAACATATAAAGCAGAGGCTGATGCCACCTCGACATGTTTGCAGGAATACAGATACCTACTTTGGCGACCTCAAAACCTCATTAGCTCATCTGCTGGGGAAGATTAGACACCTCACCAGAGACTGGCTGAGAGACCTTGGGTTAATACTCAGAGTCTCAGTTTCCTCTGTTGTCAACAGGATGACACTCAGAGCCTCCATTGACCTCCCAAGGCTGTCTTGAGGTTTGCTTTGGTTTTTGGTTTGGTTTTGAAGTCACCATACAGTGACCAACCTCTCCAAGAGAAAATATAAAATGAAGTACTCTCCTTGATTCATAATAAAAAACTTGGAGGATATCCTTATTTGACTCAACATCAGATGACTTTATTGTCTGTGTAATTTCCATGCCCTGTTTTCAAAATCAGTTCTCATTCAACTTGGATAAGTAAAAGTTTATAGAGGTATTCAAAGTATTTCGTGGGCTTCTCAAAAGTGTGGTTATTGAAAACATCCCTGGAAATCACATCAGCTCATGGAAGTGTCCAGAAGTTCTGTAGAGATGACTGGCTTTCAGGACCACACATCAGGACAGTCACAAAACAAGGACTAAGATTCAAGAGTCTCTGAGTTCCTATCTCTAACCATATAGCCTCCTTTTGTAGTAGTTGCTTTTATTTAATTTTTTTTTTTTTTTTTTGCATTATGCGGGCCTCTCACCGCTGTGGCCTCTCCCGTTGCGGAGCACAGGCTCTGGACGCGCAGGCTCAGCAGCCATGGCTCACAGGCCCAGCCGCTCCGCGGCATCTGGGATCCTCCCGGACCGGGGCACGAACCCGTGTCCCCTGCATCGGCAGGCGGACTCTCAACCACTGCGCCACCAGGGAAGCCCTATTTAATAATTTTTAAAAAGCCATCAGGAATGCTTTCCCAGGACAAAGGAAGGAGGACCTGCCCACTTAAATATTAATCTTTGAGCCACTCTGACATGGGAAGTTCTCAAAATGTTCTGTCGGGGAGTGCCAAGAAGGTAATTAAAATTGCTGTCATACCTTTAGGCTACTGCAGGGGACAGGGTCTGCTGAAGGTCACTCATGTAAGGAGAGTTTCCATGCTTATGAAAAGTCTGACATTCTTTACAGAATTACAAAGGGCAGTGTGTGCTCCAGTTTAGAAATGCAGCAGCCTGAGGCCTTCCCTGGTGGCGCAGTGCTTGAGAGTCCGCCTGCCGATGCAGGGTACACGGGTTCGTGCCCTGGTCCGGGAAGATCCCACATGCCGCGGAGCGGCTGGGCCCGTGAGCCACGGCTGCTGAGACTGCGCGTCGGGAGCCTGTGCTCTGCAACGGGAGAGGCCACAGCAGTGAGAGGCCCGCGTACCACAAAAAAAAAAAAAAAAAAAAAAATAGAAATGCAGCAGCTTGATTAAAAACTGCAGAGCAATAATTTCCAAGGGGAACCATGAAAAACGTGGGGGCCGGTGAACCTATGTAGATGTATAAAATTTTGAAAACTAAGCTCAGATGTGGTTCAAAGTACACTTTAGGTGTTTGTGCTGCGTTTCGTGTAGGTGATGTGGATGTCATGTGGAAAAGTGGAAAGAGAAATGACTTTGGCGTGAGCAGGCCAGAATCCAGACCTTGGCTCGGCTACTTGGTACCGTAGGGAAGGTGGTTTAACCTCTAGGAGCCTTAGTTTCTCCATCTATAAAGCAGAGGCTAGAAAACCAAGATAAGGTTTGTAAGGAACATGGCCTGGGACAGTCCCTGAGGAAACAGTCCATCCCTTCAGCCTCTCATCAATGTCGAGAGACAGAACTGGAGAGGACTTGAGAATCAGAGCTTTCTTTTCCACTTCTCATTTATATCTAACATTTACAAGACTGAAGGAGACCTAGGAATTGATAGGAACGGGACTCTAGCACCAGCCTCTTAGAATCAAGTGCTTTGAAAGTGGGAAGTGGTTTTTTGAGCACCTGAGAGTGTCCAGAACTAACAAATGGAAACCAGGGCTTAGGGAGAGATGAGAAAACCTCAACAATTTATGCAGGTGTCTGGGTCCCTTTTGTCCTCCTATGCTTCACAGCTTCAATCGGTGTGATGAGCTGTGACGTGTTTCACGTGTGGGGAATGAGTTTGAAGCCCACTGATGCCACAGCTGGGTGAATTTCAGTTCTGGCGTGGCCAAATCCCTAAAGCAAGTATTGAAGTGCTCATCACAGTCAACTTGATTGACAGGCAAAGCCATGAGGATAAAAATAAATGGTGTTTTATAATTCAAGAACTAAACATGCTGAGCGTGACATCTGTCTGAGATTGTGAGGGACTTACTGTGTTCTGAGGGCACCGTCAGCGGGGTCCCAGGCCCTTCTTGCCAGGATCTAGTGGAGCCTTCATGAACCCCCGATCCAGCAGTGCTTCCATGCATTTCCCAGAATCCCCAGAGGATGTCACGCCACATCTGTGCAGCTATTGAAGGAATTTGCCTCTATGGTCCTGTGTAGATTTAGAACGTTTCCTAAAGAGCCTGACGGTACAGCTCACCCATCCTCACCAACCCACGCTCAAGGTGATGGCATCACCTGAGTTTTGGCCATCCAGAATGAGCAGATGACGGGGCAGTGGTCTGCGCATTTTGCGAGTGTCAGTAATGCCAGCCCTAAGACATGATGGAAACTTAACGAAAGCAGGGCAATAGTCTCTGAGGTAGGATGTAAGCTGGGGGTGGCCAGGGCGTGACATCTGCCTTACCATTCACTCACAATCACTATATCCTTTCCTCTGTGGCTGGACTGAAATCTTCCCAATCACCACTAATTGATCAAGTTCACACTCAAACTGAATCCTATTTGCCAACCCTGGTATAGGCAGCTTCTGGAGAACAACTAGAAACCAAAGAGGAAGAGTCTGGCCATTGGATCAGTTAGAGAAAAGGCGTGTTGGGGTCATTGGACCATATTCTCAACTATGGCTTTTCAATCCTGGGCTCCACTCAGTTAAGGATTTATCCTAACCTAGGTGCCATCCTAGGTGACACTGGATTTGCCATAAAACTTTGTGGTTTTTTCTTTTTTCAAATTATGGTGTCCCCTTTTTGATACAAGAACCATAATTTCCTTAGTAAATAACCTAACTCTCAAAATTACTTAGTTGTCATGCTTGATAATATCCCTTCTTTCCCCTCTCCATCCACTTTACCAGCACACCTCATCAATTCCATCTCTAAAATCTATCCGCCCACTTCTATCTTCCTCGCCGTAGTCGTGGCCACCATCGCGTCTCCTGAACTCCAGCAACAACCCCCTCCTCAACGGGCTTCTCCACCTCCAGTCTTGCCTTCTTCTAATCCATTCTCCATCCAGCGACAACACTGACATCGTTAAAGTGGAAATCAGATCCCACTGTTGTCCTTTAAAGACTCTCATTGCTTTCTATTGCCAGAATAAAACCCAGTGTCCTTATGGTGGCCAGCAAGGCTCTGGCTATCTTGGAAATCTCGCCTACACCACTGCCCCCCTGGCTCTTGCCACTGCATTCCTGTCTGCAGAGAGGCCCTGACAAAAGTCCATGTGTAGCCCAAGGACTTACACATAGCAGGCAATATTTACAGTACATGCTGACAAGAGAAAAAAATAGGAAATAAAGACAGAAAGGTATCTTACTTTTTAGCCAACCAATTTTTTTTCCTCTTAAGGTTGTTATAAGAAGACATGTTCTATGAGGTTTTAGAACAATTAGAAATCTTGCTTTGAAGCATGGCAAAATATAGGTTGTATATAAAGAGGAAGTATGTTGGATAGCCATGTTCCCAGTATGCAGTGGGGTGCCCTGAGTGTCTTCAAGCATTTGTGGTTGTCCTACAGCAAGGAGAACTTCCAGTCAAAGGACAGGGCCTGGGGAAATTCAAATAATGCAATTTCAAAGGGTTAGGACTTTCCCGGTGGCGCAGTGGTTAAGAATCCGCCTGCTAATGCAGGGGACACGGGTTCGATCCCTGGTCCGGGAAGATCCCACATGCCGCGGAGCAACTAAGACCGTGCGCCACAACTACTGAGTCTGCGCTCTAGAGCCCGCAAGCCACAACTACTGAGCCCGTGCACCACAGCTACTGAAGCCCACATTCCTAGAGCTGGTGCTCTGCAACAAGAGAAGCCCACGCGCCTAAACGAAGAGCAGCCCCTGCTCACTGCAACTAAAGCCCACGCGTAGCAACGAAGACCCAATGCAGCCAAAAATTAAAACATAAATTAATTTTTTAAAATAAAATAAAATAAAAGGGTTCTTGGTCAGTAAAGCTATTTGCTTTCAAAGAAATCCTTTCTGAAGCACTCCTTTCAGAATTCCAATTAGAGATTTGAGACATATCGGCGCATAAATGGAAGAGCTTTAAATTGTAGAACAATATTGAGGTTACTAACATAATACTGTTTGAGCCATCAAATAAACGTTCCACAGTACTTAGTTCATAACACTTTTCAAGTTATATCTGTGTTAGTGTGTGTTAATAGTCCCTTTAATTATTCTAATGAGACCTCCTTGCTTGCCAAGCTAGATTCTCATTCCATTTAGCCTGTTACGCTACCGTTCATTTTCTCATGGGTTCCCTAAAATTGGTGGTAAGGGAGTCAGTTCTGTCCAGGGCAGCGGATAGTTTGTCTCTGTGACTCTGAATTCACGCATTTCTTCCACAAAGGTTTATGAGCACCTGTTGGGTTCCAGGACTAAACCCTGGAGACAAAACTCAACCAAGACACAGTTTACACCTTGCAAGAAGAGTCTATGATCCAGTTAGGGGTGAGCAGGTGATTAGCATGCAGAGTGCAATTGGGCAGGAAAGGGGTTAAAGCAGGGGAGTGTGCTCAAGCCTGGCTTCTAGGAGTGTTGTGTTGAAGCTGAGACACAAGGAAAAGTCAGCAGGAGCCAGGAAGAGTAAGAGCAGGTGTCCCAGCTCAGAGGAAACAGCCTGAGAAAGACCTGGCGGCGTTAGCACCCCATACGCACTGGCCTCCACTGGGTAGGTTACCTTGACCTTGTGGCCTGAGTCTCCAGGATCCCAGGTCCCTCTTCATTCTTAGCTCAGATAACCTTAGGAACCAGGTTCCCTTGCTCGGGTGACTGAGGCGTACTTGTGCAGTACACCTTTGTGTTCTCAGATTTCAGTTTCAACTGGGAAATCTTCGAGAGGCAAACTCATCCCCCACCACCACAAAAAAAGTTAATAATGTACTTTTTATGTTACTGAGGATAGATTCAAATAAAATGATATGAAGTGAAATATACAGCCAATGAAAACATAAGTCAAAAGAAACTTATTTTAATAACTGGGTTCAACTACTTTAATCTGGGATTTATGAAACCATGTGGGGCTTGAAAGGGTGACTTGACTTTTTTACTTGTACTGAATTTTACTAGAATAAGCTTCACAGGGGCAAGAACCTCGGTCTGTTTTGCTTCATGGATGTTTCCCAAGTGCCTAGAATACCACTTGGCACACAGTAGGAATTCAATAAATATTTGTTGACAGATACAAGGACTTTTATGGAGAAATTACATTCTGGGGAAGTTTCCTACATCCTGGACCCTTGATTCTCAAGGGTCCATGGTGCTGTAAAGAAGGAGGGGGTAGGGTTCCCTTGGAGTGGGCAGCAATGTTCTAACATTGCAAATAAACCAAAAGTGACATTGGTAAGAGGCGGGGCCTATGGGGCCTATGGTTGTCTCATCAAGGATTTGGGTAGAGCTCTTTTTTGGTAAATGTTGTCTATATATGGCAGATGGACATGAGTCTTAGTCTATAAACTCAGGTGTCCTGTAAATCCAGTTACTTTCTATTCAGTCGTTTCTTGTGGGTTTAGAGGGAATTAGCCCTCATTCATTACTGCAGACACACACACAGCTGTACCAATGTCCCTGGACCTTCCAAGGGTCAGACTGGCTGCCACTGAGAAGCCCATTATTCCAAGGCTTGGTCCTTCCCAGCCCATTGATTCTGCTGCTCTGAAACCATGGTTGGGTCATGAGAGCCACTGTACCAAGGGCTCCAGTATCTCTGGACACCCCATATAGCCATCCTTGCCGAGGTCCTGATAACCTCAAGAAATGCATGGACCCAGCTAATCACAGAACTGCCATCCTTTTTCTTTCCAGTCTCCAGGATGCCCTTAAGTACTTCTAGCCTACAAAGTCAGCCCTCTGGCCTATCCTCCCTTCAGGGCCCAATGCATCCTCACTTCAAGGAGATCAGCTACCTCTGCCTTCTGCCCTGCAAAAAATGCCCAAGGCAAAAAACAACAACAACAACAAAAAAAACACAGCCTGGCTATAGGCATGCAACTAGAATTGGGACAGAGAAAACATAGGAAGAACAAACAAATTATCTCAACGAATTCTTCTGCTCATGCAGTACTGTGCAGCCATTTCAATTACTCCTCATTTGCAAGCCAATTAAGAAAACACCCCTAAGAGAAGCCTAAGGACTGGGAACCAAATGCAAGACTGGCAACATTTACACTCTGTGAAATGTAAATAGAAAGCAAGGAAGCTTGCTCTGAGCTCACTTTGGCTGAAAGGCAGGGAAGCTCTGTTCTCGCCAACACACACTTGAATCCGAAGTGAACTCCCCTGGCTTCTGGGCAAATCTTTCTGGTGTGTGAACCCTTCAACCTTCTGTCATTCCGAGGCTCTCTTCCACTCACACCTCAAACCCCTGGGAAGCTTCTCAGAAACTTCAAAAGTCACTCACTCAGACGCTGCTTTGGTGGTTGGAATATAAATGCTCAAGAGTCTTGACATCTTCTATGGGGAATCTTTAAAGAAAACTTCAAAGAAACAGCTCTCCTGCTTTGAAAAGTAAGTAATAAATGAAAGTAATAAATGAAAATAATTGCTCCTTTCTCTATGTCTCTGATCTCATCCAGAGGGATGGGTTTATTAAACAGGCCGGAGAGATTGCCAGGGAATACAGCCACAGGCCTTGGTGAGAGCTTGTGTGGTCACCGGGATCACCTAACCTCTTCCAAAAGGCTTACGTAACAATATGTGGACACCGTCACTTGGAAACCAGGCTTGATTTTTGGGTGGGGGTAGGTAGATTATCATTATCCTTTTACAAGTACCAAATCAGGTTTTATAATGAAGGGGAAAAAAGCATTTATTTTTTTTGCTTTTGTTTTTTGCGGTACGCGGGCTTCTCACTGTTGTGGCCTCTCCCGCTGCGGAGCACAGGCTCCGAACGCACAGGCTCAGCGGCCATGGCTCACGGGCCCAGCCGCTCCGCGGCGTGTGGGATCCTCCTGGACCAGAGCACGAACCCGTGTCCCCGGCATCGGTAGGCGGACTCTCAACCACTGCGCCACCAGGGAAACCCGGAAAAAAACATTTTTTATTAGATTAAAGTCTGAAGCACTGTTATACTTCTGGTGTAGCACCTTCCCTCTTTTACAGACCATCTTTCTCGTGCGTACAATACAGGATAATGATGGAGTTAAAAGGAAAAGCGTAGAAGTTAGCTAGTGCCCACCCTTCCATTTAAAGATAAAGAAATACCATGGAAGGGTTTTAATTTTGTCCTACACCCACGCGTCGAAAAAAATGAAGCAAATGTTCTGAGTCTGCCCTTCAGCTTCATTATCAGTAAAATGGAAGAAGAGTTACCTACCTGTACGGTCAGGCCGCCCCAGATGGTTCTTCTCTTGCTCTTTGTACATTCTCTGCTCAACTCAACCAGTCCCTGCTTCACCTACACCCTTCTCACAGGAATGTGCTCGCCTCCTGACCCTTAGGCCAGAAGGGCTCCACCTGCTAGTTTATTAAAGTGAAACAAATGCCCTCGTGATAGTCTTAACCTGAGGGGCTGCTGGTTTCCTTGGTAACTGATGAGCCAACCTGACATCAATTCCCCCTATAAATGGGGGAATTCCTCCTTCTCCCCCAGGTAGCAGAGTGCTGCCACGTCCTGCCTGCCATCTATGGTGGGGTGTCCCTCCAGGACCTTTTGCTTCAGATGTGTAAGATCCCCTATCCAGTAAACAATTGATGTCTCTGTCGCTGTCTCTGGGCTCTTTCTTTGGTCTTGAGGCCGGGCATCCACAAGGCTTGCAGGCCTGCAGGGTGCAGCCCAACACTACCTCATAGAGCTTTTGAGAGGATTAAATGCAATTATACCTGGAAAAAACAGAGCCCAGTTACTGGCACACAGTAAGTGCTAAGTAAATATTAGCTATCAAGGAGATAACTGTAGCTCTGGCCCAGTACAGTGGCTCTAAATCCCAAATGAATATCAGAATTATGAGATTTTTTTTTTGAAAAATACTCAAGCCCAGGCCCAGCTGCAGACATTCTAAGTCAATTGGTCTGGGGTGGGGCCCAGTTCAGGCACAGGTGAAGATGATTAACCAGGTGATCGGATGTGCAGCCAAGGCTGAAACCCACTGGGGTAGGAGGTCCAAGGATACGGCCAGAGACTGAATCCTTATCAGTGGCTAAATACCAGGCAGATGGTAAACACAGACGAAGAGGGAGAGAAGAAAACTCAAAATACTATGGTCAGGTTTTAAAAGAAGCTTGGAAAATGATCTCGATTGTCAAGAGCATGTGTGTGATTGCTACAAATGATAAATAAAAATGACCAACCTAATTGAGATGAAGCAAGTCTCTTAAAAACAAAGAGTTCTCACCTGTCCGAATGGCTAGGGAGACCTACTGCCACGGCTGAAAGACAGGAAAACACACCCAGATTAACAAGGGGGCAGTCATTTAATGCAGAAATCCAGTTAACGTAAAGAGACAGGTCGAACGACAGATATGACTTCCCACAATACTGCATAGCATTACAGGTTAGCTCTTCCAGGGTTGATCTGTTTCTCTTATGATTTTGATTCCAGTACAAAGATGGAGAAGAGACTTCAATTAAAAATAAATAAGGCAACAGAAGAATCTCCCTGTGACAAAAAACATCCACAAATAATGCACAAATGTTTGGTGCTGACACAACAAGACACCACTAGGACAAGTTCTGAAGGTGCTGCATTAAATTTAACAAGCATGGTACAATGACAAGAAAATTATACTCGCTTTGTCATGAATCCTTTTGCAAATAGAAATGACTCTCGGGTAATTGTTATGTACAAACTCTCTGAAATAAATGGCAATCATACAAATTTTTCCATTGCGGTTTCCTCTTTTTCTGAACCCAGAAATGTTCCACGGCTCTGCTCCCTACTCCTCGCCGTCAAAGCATAAATAGTCATTAAAGCACTTGAATCCACAGTAGTCTTGTCCTTAGAAAGGATGGAGGTTCTGCATGATTTGACATCAGTCATCCAGAAGGGGCTGGCAGGCAACAGGCTGGAATGTACAAGACCGATTTTGTGCTTGGGATCCTGACTCAGGCTCTGCTCCGTCCCCTTCAAGGTTCGTCCGCGCTGTGGACGGGCCACCAAGCAGTGGACTTGAGTATGGACAGTCATACCGTGGAGTCCCTGCCAGACTTTAGATGTGCAATCTTGGTCCGGCTAATAAATGGGTAAGCGATGCAGAGACCTCCAGCTGCCACAATAAAGCCTAAACTGCACCAGGCACAAAAGATAGACCAGCTGTAGCCATGTTCCACATCATCAGGCAGGCTATAAATGAGCTTCGGGACCCGGTTCAGATCATAGGAGATGCTGGCGGCGTAAGTGCAGAGGGAAATGGTGCAAAATATTCCTATAAATAATACAAAGAGAGCAGGGTGATGGGTTACGGTTTTGCCTGCTACAAGGCAAATGCCAGACAGGCCTTCGTGAACATCAGATCAACAGATGAGATGATGAATCCAAACGGATAAAGGATGGACAATTCTTTCAGTTGAGTTACTTCATTCAACAAACATTGGCAAAACCTTTATGTGCCAGACTGTATGCTAGGTTCTGGAGATATAGGAGTGAAAAAGATGGGAAAATGCTGATAACTTGAATTATTCAGAATTATCTCAATTAAATGGGTATGTATACATGAATTTTTTTTATTCTTAAAAACAACGTAGTAGAAATTTTAATTATTTTTAAGGAAAAAAATAATCACGCAAACCTAATACAAACCATTTTCATTTCCCTTTGTTCTACACCTGAGTTGACACAGTTTTAGATAGTTGCAATCATCATACCAAGTCTTTCTTTTTCAATTACCATTATCATTAGTATTTATCATGTTGCCTGATAATATCTTAAATGAATTTTTACAAGTTTTTTTTAAGGCACAGAGCCTGGCACATTCTAGGGCCTCAAAAATCACTTTTTTTTATAATGAATGGATAAAAAGATTTTAAATAATATAAATTAAATCCAGGATGTTGGAACTGTCGTAAAATAGCTGACATCATATATAGGGGATCTATAATTCAACCACTCAGAAAGCAGGTAATTTAGGTAGCCTAAGGAAAATGAACAGACCCCAAATTTTACTTTTTTATACCAACACGTTATATATAATTGTCCTTTCAGAACACTAAAATCAGCATTCTGATAAAAAATGCTTCAAAAGCCCAAAACACAGGATTTTTACTACTCAAGGATGTAGATGCTTCTATTTCATCACAGTGGACCCCCAAGGCTGCTCCTTTTGTGGGGGGGGGGGGGCATGGGATCACAGTGAGGCAGTTGCTGAGCTGAAGGTGGGTAATCAATACAAAAACTGGCACCCAGTCAAGTATCAGAATGTTCCATTCGGTTCCGAGTTCTACACATGTCTTTTTCATACTTTGGTTTATCCCTGTGTACAATGGAGGTTACAACCATTTGCTGACAAATTGCTTTGGTAGCCTTAGGGACCTATACAGCATCTCCATAGGAAACAGAGACACAGAATTGGGAACCGAAAGGAGAGGGCTAAAAGTAACAGATCTCCACACCCCTTTTTAATAGAGCTTTGGGGATCAGAAACACTAGCAGAAAAACAAACTCAGAGCAGGCAGCAACTGGGAGGAAATAAGGATCACCTTAATGTCATTTTTTTTCCTTAACGTCATTTTTAAGTGCTAGAATTCTGCCTGCACTCAAATCACATAAGAACACATTGCCTGAATCCTTTTCCAAGTGTGCATTTAGAAATGTTTTAAATTAAAAGGACACTTGATCTGAGGTGATTTGATCTCTCCTACTCTTTGCCTAATTCTACTTTTAGACTCTAAAGTGATTCTGTTTTTCTAAAAAGGATAAAATCTTGTTTTCTTGCTCCAAATTGTTATGGTAAACACATCATTTTTTGAGTTCTCCAAAGGACGATCATGATGGAAATAATTCTTTCATGAAGGAATGGCACGGTCAAAAACAGAATACTCTGCTTTTTTCAAACCTTGTGAACAGCAAATGTTCTTACATCTACATGAATGCTTCCACTGGCCAAAACAAAGACGGTGTTTATATATAACAAGGTCCTTCTAATGAATGCTGGTAGTAAGGCAGTTAGAAAAATGTGATCTCTGGAGTATCAAGAGGTAAAACAGAATAACAGAATAACCTGTTCACAGGAAAAACAACTCTTCTGCATTTAACTGTCTGCACACAGCTGAATACCTGAAAGTGAAGCTGTTTACAAGTAACATCGTTTTAATGACCTCTGAAAGCTTGAATTCAAACTAGGACTCTTAAGCATACTTTCGTGTCCAAATGCATTGGGCTGGGATGCAGGGAATATGTATTCTGGTCCCCAGCTCTACATCTAATCACTGTGTGACCTTGAAATTACCTAATCTCTCTGAGCTTCATCTAGGGGGAAAAAAAATGGGGGATTTGGTTCCTCAAGTCCCTTGCAGTGGCAAATTTCTGTGACTCTGTTATTCCGTAATATGGCATTGAGCGAGGACATTTCCCAAAATTTCCTAGTAAATCTAGTACTCGGTATTATGCAGCTAAATAAAAACTTGAATGTCATGGATTTTTCTTTCTGCACATACTCTCTGGTTTTATACTAAACATTGATTTTATTAGCACCTCTCCCCTGCCAACTCCATAAAATTGCTTTTGGTGAAATGAATTTTAGCATAACAACACCAGTTCATGCTGAATAGAAAAAGATAAGAAAAACCTAACCTGAGGATTTAACCTCAGGATGAGTAGTTGTGCTTTCCCAGGGCACTTAGTTTGTGCTTACCTCATGGACACTGTGAATGATGTCACTAATAGAATGTCTTTTTTTGACCGAGTTGCCAGAGAGCTGAAACTCCCCTAAAGCTAAATTAGTGGCCCCCCAGGGGCAAAAACTGGGGACTTCATGGCATGCTTTTTGGCTACTAATCTCACCCTTGGATTCATCTTGCCCTACAAACCTGATTGCTCCTTTGTCTTCTTTGTATCCCTTATTTGTATTTATTTTATCTTGAAATATTATATACATCTCTGTGCCACTTAAGTTATTTTAGGATTAGGGCATCGCCAAACCTTGAGGAAAACCTGCTTTATTTCCTTCTGCCTTTACTCACTCAGCTGAGATGGAGGGGTGGAGGAGGTTACGTGAGCCCATAAATATGCCTGATGTCTGCCCCTCCCCTTCCCACAAATGTCCCCAGAGACTGCTCTCCAAGGATATTTTTTCTCCCTCCAAGATGCCCCTGAAGTAGTTCTGAGTGAGAGAAAAGCAAAGATGAACCAAAGAGCGTATCTAAGAATTTCCCCTTTCTGGACCCTCACATATCTAAGGAAGTTTGCAAACGCATAGCTGCCACAGCTGTTATCTGTGGGATGGGCAGGACTGTTTGATTATTACAGAGAAATGTAGCGAGAGGAGACAAAGCAGTGTTTCCAATGTAGGCAACTAGCTTTTGTAAAAGAGGCCTAACCCATTCAAGATATCTTAATAAGGGGAAAGAAAAACCCTTCTAACTTTGAAGACACTAAGGAAAAGTGTTTAAAGGATGAAGACATCTTTGATGTAGCTAGATTAGTAGTCATAGGTCAGTTTTGATCCTGCGGAATTCTATTTTAGTTCCATATGCATGTCTTACAGTCCTCATGTGTATTAGTTTGCTCGGGCTGCCTTAACAAAGTAGCAGCAGACTGGATGGCTGAAACAACAGAAATTTACTTTATCACAATTCTGGAGACTAAAACTCTGAGATCAAGGTCCCAGCAGGGCTGGTCTCTTCCAAGGCCTCCCTCTTTAGCTTAAAGATGCTGGTCTTCTCCCTGTGCCTTCAGTCTTCCCTCTGTAACTATCTGTGCCCAAGTTTCCTCTTCTTTATGAGGACACCAATCGTACTGGATTATGGCCCTACCCTAATGACCTTATTTAGTTAGTTTAATCACCTCTTTAAAGACCCTGTCTCCAAATACAGTCACATTCTGAGGTTCTCGGGGGCTAGAACTTCAACATATGAATGGCAGGGCTGCAGAGCGGGCACACAATTCAGCCGATAACATTGTGCGTGCGTGCGTGCGCGCGCGCGTGCGTGTGTGTGTGTGTGTGTGTGTGTGTGTGTGTGTGTGTGTGTGAGAGAGAGAGAGAGAGAGAGAGAGAGTTTGTGTGTATGGTCAATGTATGAAGTATATTTCCATCCCTTTTACAGGCCTAAGCAAGATTTTACTATTTTAAGTGTTATTTAATCAGTTATTCAAGAATTATTTATAAGCATCTACTATGTTCCAGACCCAGTTCTGATTATGTTAGAGGTAGTTAAGTTGAATAAGTTCTTGATGGTCACAGCCATCATTGCTTTGACGCTGATGTGATCAGGAACCCCAAGTGTTCTTTCCACTCACTTTCCAGCATGCATGTCAGGGAAAAGGAGTAGAGACCCCTGGACTTCCTGTAAGTTCCACATGGAGCCTAATAGCACTGAGGACACGGAGTGTGCAAAACCTGCCTAAGAAAACTGAGTTCTGCAATACAGTGAGTTCTACACACCTAAGAATCAGTTCATCCTAAATCACCTCCTGTAGGATTTACCTAGATGGCAAGTTATTTCCGATAATGTTGCTTTCTTGTCAGTAGCAATCTAGTTAATGCAAGATATGGGATGAGGGCATGGAAAGATAAGGTACCAGCCTTGCATTTCAAAAGTTCAAAATCTAATGGTCATTCCTGAAAAGCCACGAGGAGAGAGGTCACCTCTCCTCCCTTCTTCTCTTAGACATTTCCTTCCCTTTCCCTTCTCCCCTGACCAGCCAGGAGTTCCCTTGGGCTACCACCACTGATACTCTTCAGCCCAGCTGGTGGCGCCAGGGGAGAGGGGTTTATAAGTCCCAAACTCAGTCCTGGCTACAGCTGGTAGCATCTTCAAAAGGGTGAGTAACTACTTGTTCTGAAGAGCACTGTACGCGGCGACTTTTCTTATAAAATATTAAAAGGTGTTCCGCCAAAGTTCCTCATTAGAAGATACAGTGATATCACAGAATTACAAGACCGGAAAGGATATTTTTGGATCAGAAGAGAAATAAATGTATGCTGCCATCCCAGATCATCAACCTAATTTCCTTCCCTAAACTTCATGGTGCCTATGGCCAGCTGGTATGGTGTAGTTAGGGTAACGGCCCACTCTTTTGACCATCCTCTTTTGATGTGCTTGAAAGGCGGAAAGGAGTGGAAGTTGCTTCACCCTGGTTAGCCTGCTTGATAAACATAGCTGCAACACCCACAGACATAAACATTGATTTTTTTTTTTTTTTCACTCCTTCAAAAGACGGCCTGCCCATCATTCTGGCCTCTTTGCAATTCCAGAAAAAAACCGCCTCAAGCTAATTTTCACACAGATTGCTCAAAAAGCCATTGCTAAGTTGCCTTAACTAAATGACTGGGCAGGACTAATAGAGACAGAAAACACTTTTTAAAAAAATCAAATACAAGACCCACAATCTGCAATTAACTAAATCTGAAAAGCATCTGATCTTTTTCCCAAAGATTGCAGCAATCTCACCGACCGGCAAATCTGGCCTGACGTGACATAGGCTATTTAGAGTCCTTACTGATCCCACCTAGTGTGAATATCCATGTGTTTGGCTGCAGAAATGTTAATGTATACTTGATTTCAGACCCTGCTCAGGGTGTTAGATAATATAGAATACATGCGCTATATTACCTTTCTAAAATAAAACTTAAAAATCCTGAATTCCAGGGACTTCCCTGGTGGTGCCGTGGTCAAGGGTCCACCTGCCAGTGCAGGGAACCGAGGTTCAAGCCCTGGTCCGGGAAGACCCACGGAACAACTAGGCCTGTGCGCCACAACTACTGAGCCTGCGCTCTAGAGCCCGTGAGCCACAACTACTGAGCCCATGCGCCTAGGGCCCATGCTCTGCAACAAGAGAAGCCACCGCAATGAGAAGCCCGCACACCACAACAAAGAGTAGCCCCCGCTCAACACAACTAGAGAAAGCCCGCGCTCAACAACAAAGACCCAAGGCAGCCAAAAATAAATAAACAAAAAAAAAAAAAAAAAAAAAAAATCCTGAATTCCAAAATGCACCTGGTCCCAAGGGCTTCAGATACAGCATTAAGGACCTGTAGTTTTAGATCATAATCAGTGGATACCCTAGAGAATTCAATACACCTACAGAGGAGTCTTTGTTTTAATTTGAATGTATTGAAGCAAAACAATGGGTGGCCTAGCGTGGGTGTTACCGGTCCCTGAGCTTTGCTGGGGCAGCCTGGGCTGTCTCTTCTTTCTCTACTGACCCGAAGGCCCTGCCTCGTAGGCAGTGGCCACTCAGAGCACAGCCTATGAAGGGGAATGGAGGCCCCCATCAAGGGAGGATCAAGCTTTATCCAATTTTTAAGACTCCCAGTATATTAAAGGGTAATTAAAACCCTACTACAGAGACATAAAAATTGTATTTAAAAATACTTGCATTGAATAAATTAACCTTTTAAAATATTTATATTCCTAACAAATGATAATCATCATACTAGCACAACAGCAATCTAATAGAATGCCTCATTTAAAGCTGATGGAAATGCTCACTCGCAGCGCAGGAGGCAGTGTGGTCTGGTAAAGGGCAGCCCCTCACTGTTGGATCATAAGTCTTATTCCCTTATCTCTGGATATGCCTCCGTGACGGTGTGTGTGTAACTTCAGAGGACATGAGGTCAAAAGGCTACATTTGAGGCTCTGTGCCCCTGGCCCTGCTGGAGGACCCCTTGAGAGGCCCCAGGGAATTAGGGATGGGAAGTGACAGTCAGCAGCCCTGCTGCTCCACGTGTGGGTAATCAAGAGCTGTCAGTAGGCAATAAGGCCTAAGGAGAGAGATTGTTTCCAAGTTTCCATTTTAACATCTCAAACTGTCACATCACTGATGATCTTCATTGAAGGTTTGGCTAATAAATTCAGGTAGAGAATGAAGATGCCAGCGCCTTAGAAGAGGCTAAGTTTAGCATCAAAAATCTGTGGGGTGATGCCGACTAAGACTGCTGAGGACACTTCTGCTTCATTAAAATCAATTCTTTTAACCCTATTTGCTCTCATCTCCTGCTGCTACGTGGGAAGGTCCTACAGCTAATTTATCTCATGCAATGGATTAACATAGTTATCTTGGTGTTTACAAAGGAAAGGGATTATTTGTAGTAGCAAAAATGAAACAAACCTCCCTAAATCCCACAGTAAGGGAACATAACGTGGCAAATCTACTCCATGGAAGAACATGCAGCTATTAAAAGCTATTACAAACCGAACACAGAACAATATAAGGCCACCGGGAACGCTTACGGTATGATGATAAATGGAAGCCCAGAAAACAAAATATTCAATACCTTCCATGTGATGATGGTGGCAAACATTTTTTCTTTCCTTTTTTTCTGTTGTTGTTTTTTTCTTTTAAATTTTTATTTTGAAATAATTGTAGATTCACATGCAGTTGAAAGAGATAACACGGTGAGATCCTGTATACCCTTCACCCAATCTCCCCGAATAGTAACGTCTTGCACAACTCTAGTATAATAGCACAACCAGGAAACTTACGATGATACAATCCATCCACCTTATTCCGATTGCACCACTTTTACATGCACTCACTCACTTGTGTGTGTGTGCACTTAGTTCCACGGAATGTCACCACGTGGGCAGATTATGTGGCCACCATCACAGTCCAGACACAGACCATTTCCTTCGCAAGGATGCCCTGAGCTACCCTTTTAGAACCACAGCCACTTCTCTCCCTTTTGGTGTTGTCTTTAGTGAGACAAAGACTTGGGCAAGATTTGGTCCAGGATAAGGAAAATATTTTAACAACTAATTTTTCAGATAATGAGATCTATAAGTGGGTTTTCCCTTTATTCCAAAAAAAAGCAAAAAAAAAAAAAAAAAAGCCAGTGTTATGTGGTAGGTCTGTCCACCCTTCCGGACTGGTCATCAAACTTCAAGTTTAGGGTGTTTTGGGGTTGCAATGGGTTTTTGCTACTATGGCTATTGTTCTGCTTGTTTTGTTTTTAACAGTTGCACAGGGGCTTTTGATGATAAATCCTGCTGAGCCCCGAGCCAGTCTGGCCCAGAGTTACACAGATGGCTCAGGAATGAGGGCTGAGCAGGGGAAGGTGGGGCTGGCTTTGGAAACTCAGCTCCTAGCTCTCCTCTGAGCCAATGCAAGACTGAACTCCCATCCTCCTTTCATTTAAAACCAAACCAGCCCCTCTGCCTCCCAAGAAACGCTCACTGAGCCTGACTTTATGGTCCTGTGATTTATTTTCATGCCAACAATTGTTTGATATCTAAGAGCATCCTAAATTATTCATGCATTACCCACATTACAAGGGTCCTTTAAAAACTACTCCTACTGAGGCTTTTGTCTGGCCCTCAGCTCCTTTCATTTTCCTGAGGATGCTACGTGGGGCCTTTCCAGGGCTGGGGGGTCGTGAATACTTCTTTGATGTATATGAGGACAAGAGTTAGAAAAATGGGGGCCCAACTAATAAAGGAAGGGAAGAAAATGGGGGGAGATATTTCATGACCATTAAGCTTAAAGAAATCCCCTGGACAGCACAGGCCTCTATGATTCTTTGACACCCTCACCTGTTCATTCTACACCCTGGATTTTTTTTTTTTAATATTTATTCATTTATTTATTTGGCTGTGCTGGGTCTTCGCTGCTACACGCAGGCTCTTAGTTGCGGCATGCGGGATCTAGTTCCCTGACCAGAGATCGAACCTGGACCCCCTGCATTGGGAGCGTGGAGTCTTAACCGCTGGACCACCAGGGAAGTCCCTACACTTTGGATTTTAATGAATCCTGTAGGCAGGCACCCTCCCAATGGCTGGTCTTGAAGGTTCAAATCCTCCTCCAAAACCTCAGAAACTAGAATTTTAGCCTCCCTGGGCTACAGTCCTGCAGCCTCTGTGTATTCACCCAAGTCTGGAAAACCTAAGTTGTTTTTCTGCTAAGAATTATTCAAAGGCCAGGTGACTTTTTTTTTTTTAATGCTCTGCCGGGACGCTTACAATGATCATCCGTTATTGCAGGTCACTGCTGGTTACAGCGCCATCTCATGGGGTCGGAAAGGCGCCGACAGGACTTAGAAAGAAGGAAGGACGTCTGTCTGTTAATTGGGTTACAGGAGCTGACTGGTTGACCAACCAGAAGGCAAAGCACCACCTACCTGTCAGCCCTGAAAGACAGAAAAAATGGTGCCAGTCACCAAGGGGTGCTGCCGCCTCCAGGGAACACGGGCTTGAGTGAGTGACCATGACAGCAAGCAGTGCTAGAAACCCCAGTTGTGGTCGCTTGAGTAACAGAACTCCAGAGAAGCAGGAATAAGCTTATTCAAAACGGCTATACATCTAGAGTGCTATTACCCCTGATGCTCAGCGTACTTTGTGAAACTGTTAACTTGGCATTCACTAATCACAGACACAATTTTCTGGGAAAAAGCGGGAGGAAAGATTTCTTCCCCGCAGCCACCTTCAGTCAATTTCAGCCATCAACTCAGCTGCTGACTCCTTCTTAGACAAAAATGTTCTTCACCCGACAATCGAAAAGACCATGGTCGTGTCTCCACACACCCCCTTCCAATCTCCTGATTTAACGGCAAGTCACTCCTCGGCGTAAAGCCTTCTGGTGGTTCCCACCACCCTTAGATTAAAATCCAAGCCCCTGCCTGCTTCTCCACCTCATGGGATACTGTCCTCTCCTTCCCTGCCCTCCGGCCACATTGGTCTCTCTGTGGCTCGAAACACATACGTCAAGCCATCCCTGCCTTAGGCCTTGGCACCGTTCCTTCCTCTGCCCGCAGCGCACTCCCTATGTGGAAGAGGGTCCCCTACACCACCTCCTTTACCGTCCTCACAGCTTTTATCGCTATCACAAATTATTGTTTGTGTCTCCCCACAACAGAAAGGGAGAAGGATTTTGTCTGCCTTAATCATTATGTGTCTTTAGTATGTAGAGAAGTGCCCGGTCCATAGTAAGTCCTCACAAAGTATCTGTGGAGTGAAATGAATGAATGTTTTGTATGTAAAAATGACACCAATGACTCCATCACTAAGAAATAGACTTTGAGTTGACCTTCAGCCCAGAGGCATGGGCTGTGCTGAGCTATTACCCTCTCCCGGAGGGCTCCTGAGAAGCAATGGCCCATGTTTGCCAAGAGTCCATGCCAGGGTTAGGGGCACAATAGGAAAGAATGGGACAGAAAAATCAGACCTGCCACATATGAAGATTAAACCCAAGACATTTCCATCTAACCTTGTAACGGGCCACAATGGGGAAATCAGGGCTGCGTTTTTAACACTGTTGTTTTCTTTAAATTCCGTATTGCCCACCAAAGCCAAATGACCTTCTGGTTGCTTTTCTCACAAGTGAAAACAAAATTAATGGATAGATAACAAAGTGAAGCTAGCCGCCTGCAGTGAGGCCTTTGCTTTTGCTGGGAGAGGTGTCAGAGGTGTTCCGCGTACCTGTCATGAGGAAAAGGAGTCCGGCCACATGCTGGGTCAGGCTTTCCTCCCAGAAGAAGCTGACCATGGCCACAATGCAGCCACAGAGCAGGACGGCCACAGCCATGCCCAGGAAGCCAGCAGTGATTCTTCTTAAATCTAATCTCAAAACACAAACATTCAAAATAATAAGCAGAAGAAGGAGAGTTATTGAAAATTCGAGAACGAAGAGCTTCGTATACATTGTGAAAACTAATACGTTACATGGACAGGTGTAGGGTCTTCAGGGCCACGGCGATTTAGGAAATAAACTTCCTAGGTATTTCATAAGAGGACAGATGGGGTGTAACAAGTCGAGGGGTCAGCATCTACCCTCCCTGAGTCCATGGAGAAGTCGTATCAAGTAGAAAATAGACCAGCGGACACCAGGGTAAACAAGGGTAAGAGGTAACAAGTTACTTAGTAAACTGAGAGTGAGGAAGGTTTGCAAAAGATCTTTATTATCCTCCAAAGAGCAACAGAATCATAGGTCACCACCACTGTAGTGGCTGTAATTAATCTGACTTTGGGGAAAGAGCGCACCAAGGATGCCAATTACTTTATTTTTAAGTTATACTTCCTCCTGCTGATTTTCAAAAAGGATTTGAGAAAGTGAAGGCAACTGTAACTGAAATAGCGCCCAACATGCACATATAGGACATCTACTCATTAAGGCCCTCTTCCCTTAAACATAGGCCCTACAACCCAAGCTCCCAAGTACCCAGGTTAAGAAAAGGCTGTTCCCATGGGCCAAGCCCCACTGAACACACAAGAAGTTTGGTCTATCACAAAAACACGACTGTGATCACTGGGCCAGGAACCCAGGCCCTGGCCCACCTTCTAGGCCAAAGCAAGAGACGGACTGGCTGGATGTATGGGTACACTTCCACTCCAGTTGCCCACCCTCCTGCTATTTTGCTGTTTCTTTCTATTTCTCTCCCTCTTTTTTTTGAATGAAGCTAATTTTAAAAATCATGAACTAAATTTCTCTGATCCTTCTTAGAGCAACAGATCCCAAACATAAGTCTGCCGCTGAAGCCAGTGAACAGGTCTAGGCAAGGTGGACCATGCACTCCTGCACACACATGGAACCAAGACTAGAGGCACACCCCGCTGTGTGAGCGTGGGCTGCTCTGCGAAGGTGCCCAGGCAGCCACCACCTCACTGTGTGTTCCTGTGGCCTCTGGCAACTCAGGATGATGTATACAGGGTGGATCACGGTAGCTTTCAGTCTTGCCCTTGTCACACATGGTCCATCCCTTTCTTTTCAAGGGATTTTTCATTTCTAGCTCAGAGCATCTAAACTGAAGCAGGGCATTGCAGCCTAGAAGGGGCAGTGTAGACCATCACAGAGCTAGGGGTCACGGGCACTGATCATTTAAAGGGGCTGTTTAATATTAAGGTGTAAGTCGTTTTGAGACATCCAGTGTAATCATAGCTCAGTCACCATTTTCTCACAACCTCCTAAACTCCCTGTGGTTCGAGTTTTATTTTCTATGGCCGTTAAAAGGCACAAGGTTCAGATATAATCCACATGGGATTTGCCTTAGTACGGGATATGCTAAGCTTATCTGGTAAACATGGTACAGATCACCAAGTGTGACTTTCTTGGAAAAAGCCATGCCTGAGCCTGCTGAAAGCATCTTTCCATGAGAACCTCAGAGAGAATTAAGAGGAGGATGCTCAGTACTGTCTTGCTGGGCAGTAACAGGGTACAAACTCTTAGAGTAAAGAGATAAGGCTCTTTTTCAGGACCCTGTGATGATCTTTTCTCGCCGAAAACCAGTGCCTGTGTGGCTTTCTGCATAGATGATTAAGGCAAAGAACTCCAAACATACTCATAAAGAATGAAGATGTAAGAAGACTTAGATAAGGCTCTAACTAAGATCTGCTGAGAAATGACCATTAAGATCAGCCAGCAAGAGAAAATTTTCAGGAAGTGATACTACTCAGAAATAAGCCACATTTTAGCCAATGACTTTCCAAGTCCTAAATTTGCCGATCATAATATTTATAACATTACACCACTGCTGTGGGCAGTATCTTAAGGGCTTCCATTTACATCTTTGAGATTCAAAATAGAGCCCTTTGATCTGTAGAGAGACTTGACTTTACAAAATGAAACTCTACTTGGCTTCCTGTAGTGACTTTGGTCACCAGACAAGATCACTGAAGTCCTTGCGTTGATTGACAATGTCAACCTCTGATTAGGGTAAACACGAAAAAGGATTAGGCCTAGTTTTTTGCTTTTCTGAATTATCTATCCCTAGGCAACATGAATCGACAGTTTTCAGGTAAATATCAGTCCTCTTTGGTGTCACACGGCACAATCCTTTCTACAGTTTCACATTTTCCTGATGGTAAAAAAGATAGTTCCTGCCATCGGGATGTGGAGATAACAGACACCTTCTGAGAAAATTACAACATATACTTATAAAGATATTTTAGCAGAAGTACCAAGGTCTGAGATAGACACAGTAACTAAAATGAGTATTGGATAAAGAAAACTAAAATAACACACCCAAGGTATAGTCTCCTTGGTTTACTAAGATCAGCGCCAGATCAGGGCCTTGTACCACATGGTTTGGTAAAGACTGCTCTCAGGAGGTGGCTTGTGTACCGATGCCACAAGGACAGACACGCTCGCGGCACTGTCTCACAAAGCCCCGCGCCTGACTCTCACGCATCTGATCTGCAAACAAGTTGTGACCATGGCAGAGTGAAATGACTCTCTGAGTCTCTGACCAAGTCGGATGGGGCCCAGAGGCCCACGCAGGATCAGCACAGCATCTTTCAGTCCAAATCTGAAAGGGCTGGTGGGAAGGCTTTTTGTTCAGAAAGACACCATTTCCTCTCTGACCCTCTCTGACCCTTTCCCAGAAATACTCACGAAGCAGGTGCCATTCATCTTGCTGGATTGTCTTGGTCAAATTGAAAGGAATGTTTCGTAAGCGTATCGGCTGAGAAAAGTGGTACTTGATAGCTGTACATCGCTGTGCAATACCTTGAAGGAAATAAGAAATGTGATTTACTAGTCCATGCATTTGTAATAGAATTCTGGAAACTGAAGGCAGGACAATGCATCCTAAACTGGGTTGAAGGGGCAGGGGATAGGAATCTCTTGATTACTCTCATTAATAGAGACAAGTCAGAGTAGTAAAGACCCAAAACGTGAAATAATTTTTTAAATCATGTTTCATTTTTGAATGTATTAAATTTGATAAGAATCTAAACTCCCCTAATTATTTTTTCAATGTTGAATTTGTATGAACTAAACACAAAACTCCTCAAGGAGAAATGGCCTAAAAGTATACAGATGATTGGGAGAAATCAGCTTGGAATTTGAACACATAAATTTCACGCATCCAAATTTGATCCAACCTCAAACTGTCAAATGGGCTGAATCAAAAAGTATATCAGGAAGTGTGTTATTTGGAAACCAGAAGACATTTTTCAATAAAGAGCCTTCTACGTAGTGGTTTAAATAGTGATTAGGTCTCTAGACAGCCCACGAGAGCCTAAGTAGCCCTGCAGCAGCTGATATAATTCCTTAATACACATTTTACTGATCTGAATTCTAGGTTCTAAGACAACGGGTAATATTAAAAGTAGAAAGGAGAAAGAAATTTTTTCCTCCCTTTCCTGGTTGTATGCACAATATTTTGAAATGGGCAAGTATCCACTGCTTTATCTAGTATCTTTTCCTACCTTCCCTCTCAATCCATGCTTTTATTGCATAAATTAACACAGGCCTATTTTTCCCCTAAAGTCTTCTGAATCCCACGAAAGTATCTATCTTCCTGTCAAATTAAAATGAAACAAAACTTCCTTCTTTCCTTGTAAATCACCTTGGCCAGCTGTTTGGATAAATGCAATCTGATTAGATTAATTTTAAAAGAGCTGTGAGTAAATGTTAATCTTTTCGCTCCGGCAGCTGTTAAAAAATATTCTCATAGATGCCAATAAATCTCTAATTGGTGGAATTTGAGTAAATGTAATTAAAAAAGTGAAATTTTTAAAAACTCAGTCATTGAAAGGGGAGATTAGTATTTGAGCACAGTTGACATCATGAGCCACTTAGTCCCTGATGGGAAGGCACCTACAGGATCACCTCCCTTGTTTCTCAATCATCAGTATGCATAAGAATCACCTGGGGAGCTAGTTTAAAATGTAGACTCCTGGACCCAACCCAAGATACTCTGACTCAAAAGATATGGGATGGAGCCAGGAACCTGAGTTTTAACAAAACATCCCAAGTAATGCGGATGCAGGCAGCTAAGAAACTACCCAAGACTATCTCTGCTTTTTTGGAAGCTTTTTTTTTTTTCCCTTATGAAACCACAGATTCTCTAAAAGCTCACAGCTCTTTCTATTTTTCTCTTTGTTTTTTCAACATAGGCCCCTGGCGGTGGTTGTGAGGTCTAAGGCATATAAGTTCGGTGTTTACATATAAGTTACGTGTTTATAAGTCAGAAAATGCCTGTGCTTACAAAGAGCAAATGACCTGGTCTGAGAATAACAGAAGATAACAGACTGCAATAATAGCTCTCATTTGTGTTTTTCAAAACTGTCATTCCACTTGATACTCATCCTCGGGCTAACCTTGGGGCTCTGTGTAAGCAGGAAGTGAAGGTTAAAGTGGAGTTGAACACATGCCCCAACACACACACAGAGCCCACTGGCAAAGACTGGGGGACTTATTGGTTCCAGGCAGTTAAGAACACTTCTGTCCAGTCATTAGCATCCCACTAAGCTAGCCAAGCAGAGGCTTCAGGGCCCACATATGACAAAGGATACAGACTTTACAGAATTAGTTCAGTAGAGTCACTAAAGGAACAAACAACAACACAAAAACAATAACAAACCCTGAGGAGGAGGGAGAATCTAAATTCCAGAGTTGCTATATTATTTTAAATGTCCAGTTTCAATTAAAAAGTATAAAACATACACAGAAAAAGGCTCCTACATAGAAGAAAAATGTCAGTCCATAGAAACTGTCACTAAAGAAGCCCAGACATTGGATTTACCTAACCAAGACTTTCCGCGCGGCATGTGGAATCTTAGTTCCCCGACCAGGGATCGAACCTGCACCCCCTGCAGTGGAAGCACGGAGTCTCAACTACGGACCACCAGGGAAGTCCCTACCCAAGACTTTATATCAACTGTTTTAAATATGTTCAAAGAACTAAAGGAAACCATGTCCAAGGAACTAAAGACAAGTGTGAGAATGATGTCTCACCAAATAGAGAATATCAGTAAAGTGATGGAAAGTATGAAAAGAGACAGAAAAAAAAAAAACCAAATAGAAATTCTGAAGTTGAAAAGTATAAAAATGGAAATTTAAAAATTTACTAGAGGGGCTCAACAAAATTTTGAGCAGGCCGAAAAAAGAATCAGCAAACTTGAAGATAGATCAATTGAGATTATCCAGTCTGAGGAGTATAATGGGAGACCCAAAAAGGAGGAGAGGGAAAAGGGGAAAAAAAGAATATTTGAAGAAACAGTTGTCAAAAACTTCCTAAATGTGATGAAAAACATGAATCTACACGTCTAACAAGTTTGATGAAGTACAAACAGGATAAACTCAAAGGGATCCACACCCAGACTGTTGAAAGCCAAAGACAGAGAATCTTGAAAACGGCAAGAAAAAAAGTAATGTATCATGTATAAGAGCTCCTCAGAAGATTAGAAACGATTTCTCATCAGAAAACATGGAGGTCAAAGGGAGTGGAATGACATATTCAAAGCACTGAAAGAAAGATTATCAACCAAGAATTCTATATTCAGCAAAGCTATCCTTCAGAAATGAAGGGAAAATGAAGACATTTCCAGTTAAACAAAAACTGAGAGAATGTGTCACTAGCAGACCTACCCTACAAGAAATACCAAAGGGAGTCCTTCAGGCTGAATGAAAGGACAGTAACTGAATCCACATGAAGAAGCAAAGAACATTTGTAATGTTACAACACAGGTAAACATAAATGGACTAAAATATAAATAGACCAAACACTCCAACCAAAAGCAGAGATTGGCATTATAGACAAAACAACGTGATCCAACTATGTGATGTCCACTAGAGACACACTTTAGATTCAAAGACACAAGTAGGTTGGAAGCAAAAGGATGGAAAATGATATACCATGAAAACAGTCACCAAAAGAGAGACAGAATAGCTATACTAACATCAGGCAAAATAGACTTTAAGACCAAAAGTGTTATTAGAGACAAAGAAAGACATTTTATAGTGATAAAAAGGTCAATCCACTAAGAAGATATAACAACTATAAACATATTTTATCCGCTTACCAACAAAGCCCCAAAATACTTGAAAAAACTGACAGAATTAAAGGAAGAAATAGAGAATTCAATAATAATAGTTGGGCACTTCAGTATTCCACTTTCAATAATGGTGGAACAACTAGATAGAAGGTCAACAAGGAAACAGAAGATTTGAACAACACTATAAACCAACTAGACAAAACACACATCTATAGACCACTTCACCAAACAGCAGAATATACATAATTTTCAAGTGCAAATAGAACATTCCCCAGCATACCCAGCATATTTTAGGCAATAAAACAAATCTCAATAAATTTAAAGAAAGTCATACAAAGTATGTTCTCTGACCACAATACAATGAAATTAGAAATCAATAACAGAAGGAAAATTTGGAAATTCGGAAATTTGTGGAGATTAAGTAACACACTTCTAAACAACCAATGCATCAAAAACAAATCACAAGAGAAATTTAAAAACACTTTGAGATTAATGAAAACAAAATCACAATATATGAAAATTTATAGGATGCAGCTAAAGCAGTGCCTACCGGGAAATTTATACCTGCAAATGCCTACATTAAAAGAGAAAGTCTCAAATCAATAGCCTAACTTTCCACCTGAAGAAATTAAAAAGAGAAGAACAAACTAAACCCAAAGCAGAAGGAGAGAGATTACATAATTAGAGTGGAAATAAATGAAGTAGGGACTAGAAAGATAAGGAAAATTTAAAAAAACAAAACTTGGTTCTTTGAAAACATTAATAAAATTGACAAATCTTTATCTAGACCATTTAAGATAAAGAGAGAAGACTCAAGTTACTAAAATCAAGAATGAAACAGAAGACATTACTAACCGTCTTAGAGAAATAAAAAGTGGTATAAGAGAATACTGTGAAAAAATTATATGCCAACAAATTATATAATACAGATTAAATGATAACTTCCTAGAAAGACACAAATTACCAAGACTGACTCAAGAAGAAATAGAACATTTAAACAGATCTATATCAAGTAAAGAGAATGAGTTAATAATTAACTTAGTAAAAAAATTCCCACAAAGAAAAGTCCAGGACCAGAGAGCTTCACTGGTGAATTTTACCAAATGTTTAAAGACAAATTAACAATGTTTCATAAACTCTTCAAAAAAATACAAAAACAGAAACAAAAACAGAAACAAAAACAGAAGAGGAGGGAACAATTCCCACATCATTGTATGAGGTCAGTATTGCCCTGATACAAAAAACAAAGGTATCACAAGAAAAGAATATTACAAAATATTTCTTATGAATATGTATTCAGAAGACCTCAACAAGGTACTAGCAAAGTGAATTCAGCAACATATAAAAAGGATTGTACATCACGACCAAATGGGATTTATGCCAGGAATGTAAGGTTGGTTCAACACATGAAGATGAATTAATGTAATGTACCTTATCGATAGAATAAAGCACAGAAATCACCTCATAGATGCCAAAAAAAAAAAAAAGCATTGACAAAATCCATTTGATACTCACCAAAATCCCCTATGAGCTAAATATGAAATAGGTATTATTAGCTCCATTAAGCAGGTAGAAAAATCTGAAGCTCAGAGAGGTTAAGTAACTAGCCCAAGGCCACAATGCAAAGCAATAACCAAGCTTTTAACATATATGGTGTTACCCAAACTTTGTATAATGCTCACTCAGGAAAGTTAGAAACCCTTACGCTTTTAGAAATGCATCTTAATTCTGTGGGTAGTGAGAACTGCAGCTTTCTTTTTTTTTTCATGGAAAGGCATTTTATTTTAAACATAGCAGGGTGTACATGTCAATCCCAAACTCCCAATCTATCCCTCTCCCCCCACCCTTCCCCCCTGGTAACCATAAGTTCGAGAACCGCAGTTAGTAAGTGAACTGTCAGTTTGAAGTGAAAAACAAATTTTTTCAGTTTAGTACAAACATATGCTCTTTTGGAAACAAAGCGGATACCTAACTGAGCCTTCTGTTTGTATATTATCCATACCTTTCAACACACATTATTTGGAGACTGGATTGGCTCGTGGCTGACTTAGTGGCTTCATCCTTCCTGCATCTCACGGAAGCTACTTAATGCTAGAGACAGGGTTTGGATTGGGGAGAAATTCTCCTCTCGGACTCAGCGGGGCTGGCCTTCCACCAACTTCTGTGCCAGGGAAATATGTGGTCCCTTGACATCATTGCTAATACTCTCAGAGCCCATCTCCTCCTCCGCCCCTTGCTGGGAACAGGCGTGATCCCAGTGGACAGAGAGAGTAGCAGAAAGGAGGCAGGCAGCCGGCCAGCCCAGTGCTCTCCTGCTCCCCCAGGAGAGCGCCACACGTGTGCCAGGAATGAGGTAAGCAGTGCACACATCACCAAATTACCTTTCCTTCCCCAGTAGGCTCCCAAGTTAAATTTAGACTGCCAAGAACTTGAAATGAGAAGAAAAAGGAAGTGGGAAGAGTGACAAGGTCTGGACTGGAGAGTAACAAGCAGTAACCCAAAGGTCCCAAAGACTGGGTGTGTGGTAGGGAACCCAGAGCTTCTCTCTTGAGTTTGCAAGAAAATGCTCTAGAGCCCTGGTGCTCTACTCCCTTGGAAGGTGATTAGAGACTTCAGGCAGAATTGGAAGAGAAAGATGGAGTAAAGGACAGATCAGCAGTAGTGTCAGAGGCCTGCGATTAGCTCTTTTATTTCCTTTTTCTTAAACACTTGTTCCACTGTGAAAGCAGAAAGTGAAACAGATTCGAAGAGTAAAGTATGCTATTAAGTTTTGGCTTCCTACAGCACACATGTAAAACTGTCAAAATGAAACTTGACAAAAATCACAGCAGAAAAGACCTCTAGTTGCTTAATTTGCCAAAGACAAATTAAGTCCTTTCGGTAAAAAGACAAGTATATATATACATATACACATAGACAGTGGTAAAGACAGAAATGCCATGCGATATGTTGAAGAGTGATACTGTGAAAATCCACAAGGAGGCATTAGATGCAAATTTTTTCAAAACCATGCATGCGAACTTTGAAATGAACTGGCTTTCCGGGTTTAGAGAGCAATGAATCTGGCTCTCTGAAAAGGAACACAAAAAGCATGAGCTCATAGAACCAGATGGCCTCTCACAATGGGGGGAAAGAGACACGCAGGGGGTTGAAAAGAACAACTTGTGGTCTATATTTAGTGATTAATTAGCTTTTTAAAGGGCCAAGTGGAGCCACTTTAATGATGATATAAACCATAGAATAAGATACATAAAATATGCTGCACAGGGGTTAAAAATGGGGCTTAGGGGCTGGTGGATTTCTGTTGTTTCTGATGCTTAGAGAAAGGAATCAAATTCTAAGCTAACTTACAGAAACTCACACTGTAGGTTAAATGAGGGAGAAGAGCGGGAAACAGCAGAAGATGCTGTTAAAAGTCATTAGGGTCAATCAATGATGAGGCAGTATATGCAGTGGCTAAAGGCTTTGAGGTCAGCCAGACTCGGATTTGACTCCCAGCTGTGTGACTTTTGGTAAATTACCTTACCTCTCTGAGCCTTGGTTCCCTCATCTGTAAAAGAGGGGGAATAATGGCAGTTACGTTATGGAGTTATTGTGAGGAACGAAAGAGACATCGCACAGGATGTGGCCCACTTTAAGGCTCAATAAATGTCAGCGCTGGATTATGAATTACCTCTCGGCATCTGCCCACGCTCACCAACAGAACAATCAGACGCACTAGGAGTCTGAACCCTAAATGAGCATCGCAGATCAACCAAGTACACAGAGAGATAAACAGACACATGAAACAGCTGCCTGAACAAGGGTCTAACCAGTGGCTCTCATGTTTCCTCTCCATTCTCACCACTTCTCAAGGCTCCTAAGGAGTCTTCACTTCACTCCTAAACAGTTGGCTAACCGGCCTCTTTGCCACTCTCTCCCCGTTTTCCATCCCACCCTGCACGCCGCTCTTAGATAAACCTGCTGTGTGAAGACCTGGGGCCTCTGGAGCCTCAGCTGCCCATCCGTAATGCAGAACATGAAAACCTTTAAGATGTTTGTTATATCCACCTGCCTTTCACAGTATCATGAGCTTAATATGTTTCTTTAAATTGATAATGATAAGTGGGACACAGCTTTACTTGCCATCATGTAACGTTGTATTTATTTTAGAATTATGTGTTTATTGAAAAATAAGGTGCCTGGCAAAAGGTAGGTGCTACGTAACTGTACACTGAATAGCTTTAATGCTGTGCCAATGTACCAACTTCCACACTTAGGCCAACAGGAGATGAGAAAATTTCTGGTGGTCCCTGAGAGCAATAAGCCTGGGGTTTTCATCATCCAGCTCTGTTTTCCCCATCGAGAACATACCATCAGCTTCCCCTGAATCAAGCCCAGGCTACGGGCCCCTATCATCTATCCCTGCCCCCCAGCTCACTTACACTTACATGTGACTGGTCCCCAGGGGCTCCCCCCATCCCTCCCAGACGTGTCCCCTGGCAGTGTCACGCCCATTTCTTCCTATACCTACAGCCTTCACCTTAGAACGATCTACAACCTACTAAGCCCTCCAGGCCTACAGCCTTCATTCAAAAAGTCTTCCCCATGCATGCAGCCCATATAGCTCCCCCCGTTCTCTGGCTTTATTTTGATTTTAGAGGCTGAGCCACACAATCTGACTCTAGTTACTCAGTCTTCGTTATTTCCTAATAGGTCAGCAAGTCTGCCTCCCCCTGAATGTCCCAAGTTCCTCAATAGTCGAGGCTGTGACTTCTCTCTGGATCCATGACGTTTAAGAGGTTGCTGACAACTACAGTATAATTGATGCTTTAGGTCCTCTAGCAGATGAAAGTGTCGGTGAACAGTCTGCATTGTTTCCTAAAACATTTCAAAGGCAACTTGGAATTCCATAACTAGCCCATGGGCAGAAAAATGAAGAACGCTTTTCCTACCAGCTCTGCCTGTGCACATCCCAATTTAAAAGGAAAGATCAACTGTGGGGCACACAGGCCAGGGTGGCTACCATGTTCTTGTCCATGAGATTTAATTTCTGAGGGAATCAGGTGCTAAACAAACAAAAGAAAAGGTTTTCCTCATCACCTCCTTGAATGAGTATGAACAGCCCTCGCTTAGATAAATAAACTAAGTACAGTAAGCTTAGTAGCTTAAAGATGACTTTTAAGCCCCAGATGACCAAAACCAGTCCTGAAGGGCAAACCCATCATGAAGTCTTCAGAACTGAAAGGAGAAAGATATAAAATCAGTAAATCTAGAGTGTTGACGTCCAGTAGAAATAGAATGCAAGTCACATACACAATTTTAAATTTTCTTATAGTCACACGACAAAAATAAACAGGTGATATTAATTTTAATATATTTTAACATGCAATCAAGATTTTGAAAATTATTAATGAGGTATTTGACACGCTTTTTTTTCACACCAAGTCTTTCATTTCAAGCTCTCAGTCGTCTCATGTGGCTGGTGGCTTCTGTACTGGAGAGAGGAGATTTCCAGATGAAGGTGAATAAGACTCCAATGAAAGCAAAAGCAACTAAGGGCAAGAGGGGGTGATACCGCAAGTGTCTGAAAGGTGTGAATGTTATTCTTTGCTTAGATTCTTTCTCCACAACATACTAGCATGTTCTGCTATAATTACTTCTTATTACTCATGGAGAATCAACTTCTTAGAAGCATATAATTATATTTGTTTTCCCTCTGTACTCTCTTTGGGGCAAGACAGCATGGATTTGCATTCTGGTTTCACCGCTCACTAGCTGTGTGCCTCTGGCTAGTTCTTTAACCTCTCTGGGTATCAGTTTCCTCAGTTGTAGTATATAGACAGTAATAGTCCATCTATCTCATAGGAGGATTCAATATACCATACTTACATAATATAATGCTTATATAATCCTATTACTGTAAGCTTCCATTATTATTATTATTACTACTACTACTATTACTGTTACTACTTCTGCTGCTGCTACTTTATTTACCTAAACAAACCCAGACAACTGGACTATTCCTTAAAGGCAAGACTGAAGTGAGTTCCTTGAACTGTAAACACATGATCTCTAGGGGCCAAAGAGGGAAGGTTCAATGCCAAGGCTGAGGGATTCAACCTGTTGCAGAAAGAGTGAACATCATCACAGCAAGTTTTTTTTTTTGAAAAAGTAACAGTGGAGAAAACCAGAAATAACTGTTCAAACAGGCCTGATCCTGTACAAAGGTGGAAATTCTCACTGGGTTACGGTAGTGGATGATGACTGGTTTGCTGAATTAAAATTTAAATGTCCTTTAATTTAGTTATGTTGCTGTGTCTACAATAGAAACTAATACAATATTTAAAACTTTCAAGCCAGGGATTCTCAGTTTCTCAGAACCATCAGAGCATACAGTCAATGATGTATCTGGTGGGTTGGGGATTTACGATTAGAGGCTGAAGAGAGGATGTGATTCTAGGCGGCTTAATGGGGGATTTCAGCCCAGCTGGGTACTCTCTGCCTCTCTCTCCCTCCCCATTCTCTTATCCTCCCCTGCACCTTCTCTCTCTAGCAGGAGACCAGAGAATCGAAATGTGGAGACAGGCCCTGGCCTCTTTTTGCCATCTCAGAGTTGCCAGTGTGGGAAAGGGGGACACGATCATGCCATTGGAGAGAAGGCAGACACATTAATAACCGACACCCCATCCCATGCCTTGTGCCCTGAGCCCCATCTCACGTGAAACCAAATACAGCCATCGACCCAGTGGATGCAGGACTCTCACACACTGTGGTATCTTCCCTCCCACAGGGGATACCGTGTTACAGGGACAGGCCAACAGTCACTTCTAGTTACTCTTGCTCTGGTCACAACATGCTGACCTCAGAGAGATCAATAAAGTCTGGACAAAAGCTGTCTTAATAGCACCTGGGTCTCAAGCTGTTGTTAATACACACTTGAAGTTAAAATCTCCTGGATTCAGGGAGACATCCAAATAGTCAGTGTGGGAAGAAAACCCAAGCTGTCTTCCCTCTCCCGTCCCCATGGCTTTTTCAATTCGTGTGAATATGAATGAATATGTATATTTTTTAATCGGAAGGTTAAACATTTACACTCTAAATATTGGGAGAAACTTGGGAATGTGGGGCTTTTTTTGCATTTAACATGTGCGTATAAGAAGCAGCATGCAAGAGTGCAAACTAGAATGCTGGCTTTGGAAGCAGCTGTGTGACTTAGAACAATAACCTGGACCACTCTGAGCCTCCGTTTCCTCATCTGTAACATAGAGGTAATAAAACCTCACAGAATTGTCACGAGGATCAAACGAGATAACATACATAGAGTGTCCTAACACCGCCAAGTCCATAGTTGATGCTTAATAAAGGACAGTGTCTATCCACCCCTTCCCCTCCCATCCCCCTTCATAAGCAGGACCAGTGAAGCATGAGTCCTGACCTGAAGGACAGCAGTAATTTTGTCCTCATCTTCAGCATTGGCGGAAAAAAATTAGTGGCCAAGTGTCAGTCACTGCCTTTTGCCAACAACAGTCAATCACCTCACCATTTATTCTTTCTTTCACTTACTCATCTGTCCAACAAACATTTATTCAGCAAGTGACTTTTAGGCGGAGGACCTACTTTCTGAATCTACAGTATAGTTCCACAAAGACTGAAAAGTAACAAAGTGCAACTAAACAACTCTGAAATGGGGAGAGGGGGAGGGAGGGGGAGAGAGAGGGAGAAAGCCATCTCCCACCTGCCACACGATGACCTATAAATACTGATACTTTAGCAATTTCCCAAGTACTCAGAAAAGAGCAGCGTACTGGAGAAAGGCTGCCCACTTCAGAGCGTGTTGGCAGTGTCCCAGGGCAAATGATCCTTAGAAACAATGCACTCGGGCTTCCCTGGTGGCGCAGTGGTTGAGAGTCCGCCGGCCGATGCAGGGGACGTGGGTTCGTGCCCCGGTCTGGGAAGATCCCACGTGCCGTGGAGCGGCTGGGCCCGTGAGCCATGGCCGCTGAGCCTGCGCGTCCGGAGCCTGTGCTCCGCAACGGGAGAGGCCACAACAGTGAGAGGCCCACGTACCGCAAACAAAACAAAACAAAACAAAAATAATGCACTCTTGGCCCCTTCCAGGTGCCTTGATAGAATCCTTCAAATTGAGCTACACTTTCAAAAGTTTGTTTCCTTCATGAAGATAAGTCCTGGATAGAGCTGAATTGACTAATTGCTATTGTACCTGGAGATGAGGAAAGCAACGTCTGCTAGAGCTCATTTATGAAAATATAGACAAGGGCAATAGCTTTGCTCAGACTGTGAAAACATTTAAACATATTTGCTGCCGTGAACAATGTTCTTGTATCCTCTTCACCAGATGAGCTGCTGGATTTATGCTGGGAGGTGTCACAGATACACATCAAGATAAATGGAAACTAGGAGCCCCTTTAAAGCCAGCTTCAGGATCTAAAGGGAAAGCCTATTCTATTGCTGGATCACTGATAGAATTGTACTCCTGGGCTTTGACAGATGATTGAAATCAATTTCCAAAAACAGTACAAACTGTTTTTAATCGATATTTTCAACTTTTTCTAAGTAATGATCAAGGCTAAGCAATGATTAAGCAAAACTGTCAAGTTCGAACCTCACTCCCTTTTTTACTAGCGATACTTCAGTCCACCCTCTCATAGCTGGGTGGCCTGGTGGGTGCCAGAGACAAGAAGCAAAGGAGCAATACAATCTCCAGATTGGATGAATTATCAAGGATTCGCTCCAACAAGAGCTGAGGATGGCACTCACCACCTTCCAGTGCAAGAACCTTACAGCAGAAGAAGCCAAATCTCAAAGCCATTTGCAGCAGCGGCAGGAAGATGACAGTCAGGACAGGACCGTTGTTTCTAGAAGCTTTTACACTATTTCCCATGTGTTCCGGCTCCTGCAACAGCTCCAGGCATCTCTAAATCAGGACATAAATCTGCAGCCAGATAAGCACACTTTTGAAACCCCCAGAATTGCTTTAGTGTAGTTATAGGAAAATGATAATCACGCTCTTATTTATTGTACGGCCTGTGATGCTGTATTGAAAGTGCCTTCTTCCGCATCCTTGTTAGTTACATAAGGCAGATATCCTGTCCCTCTTACAAATAAGGCACTAACTAAGGCACATAGCTAAATAGTGATGATGATAATTTACTGAGGACTTGCTATGTGCCAGGTTCTATCCCCCATGGGATAGGTTCTATTTTACAGAGAAGGAAACGGAGGCTCAGAGAGGTTAAATAATCTGCCTGAAATCCCACAGCTAACGACTGACAGAGCTGGCACTGAATTTGCATCTGCTTCCAAAACCAGTTCTTAGATATCTTAACAGACTTTGTCAGATGAGAGTCACTATGACTACATCTGATCATGCCTAATTAGTCCTCTTAAGTGAACAAGGACAGAGCAGGCGGGCACGGATTGACGCGTGGCATCGCTTTTCTCGTCATATTAATTTGTGTATTTCCATCCCCTTTGCTCTCACACTGCCCTCTACTCACAAGGAAGCACAAACAAAGACTGGAGGAAACCACTGTCTAAAGCGCTGCAGGCAAAGACTTCTTTCCCTGCTTGCCGAGCAGGTTTTCAGGTGCCTAAACCCCTGACCGAGGCAGAGGAAAAACAAAAGGGGCACAGGAGTGGCTGGGAAGACAGAGGAAGGTGTGGGAATCATGGACGGGAAGGAGGGCCATTTGGGGCAGAGATTCCATCCCAGAGCCCCAGACCCACATAGGTCCCAAACTGGGGGAGCGGTGTTGGGATTCAATACCTAAAGCGAGGATTGGAGGGGTGAACCTCCTCCTTGGCCAAGTGGAACCCGCCTCCGAAGGGAATCTCTGTTGGAGGGAAGGCGGAGAGGGCCCACCCCACAGATGCACACTCCAAACTGAAGTCCCCATCCTTTCTCCTACCAGAACTACCCACCTACCCACATAGTTCAAGCAGCCAAGATAACTGTCGGGTGCTTGAGCCTGAAACACAAATGTACCTCTGGTCCAGTTCCAGTGACAGCGTGAAGGAGAGCTTTAATTCTCTTTCTGTTTTCCACCTGCGCTTATCACATGTAGTGGTCACAAGTCCTTGTCTGCGGACGAGGACAGGATGAGATAACTTGCATAGAGTCCAGAGCTGTAGCTTATTTACTTCCGTGCTCATTGCACCTTATAACGCACACGTGGGTGCTCGTGCCCACACACACACACACACACACACACACACACACACACACCACCTTTCAGCCCACATCTCATCCAAACATGCCCACGAAATGTTTCCGACCCTAATTTTACATCAAGCAGCATGAATGGCATAGACAACTGGGCAGGAAAAAAAAAAAGTGCCAATAGGCAGTTTTGCTAAGCATCACTTCAATCAGCTATTTGAGGATACGGTGCTAAGAACCCAGGAAGCAGGCAGAGTTGATCAGAAGCACAAAAATTACAGGTTAACCCCCAGCCCCCATTCATCCAGTTGGGTCAGCAGCCAGGCCGTGAGCCTCTCCTCTGCTCCCCACACGGTCCCCCAGCCCTGTGCTCAGGGAGGCCTCTCCTTCAGCTGCCAGCTCAGCCCAGAGCTACAGCCCATTAGCATTCCTATCACTCCCCTCAGCCCAAGGGGAAGAACTTCCAGCTGCCTCATACTTAAGCATCACCCTCAGCGCCATAAGCCTGAGCCTGTGCATAATTGACAAGGAATATGCTGATAAGGAGTAGGGCCGTTCCAAGTTTCTGAAGGATAACTAGGTAATTAAAAGAAAAACCTAATTTAAGGAAATACGGAAGAAATGTTTTAAAACTCTCTGGCAGCATCCTTTATGGATTATTCTCTTTTCCAGAGACTTCTGTTCTGCCTCTGTCTGGTTTTCAAAGCCTGAGGCTGGATCACCGGTGTCCCAGGGCCTCCACAGCCCCCAGCCTCCTCTGGGGGTAACTTTAAAAGCCCGGGACTAGAAGCAGAAAGGCCACCTCCGTTGCCCTGCAGGGCTCAGAAGTACCTGCGTTTGCTCAGGTCTGAGCACCCGGGGACTTCTTCCTCGGGATTTAGCACTGTGCCCTCCGAGGACCCTGGGACCCTGGCCAACAGCTGCCCCCACTTCTATCGGGCACGTGCAAAAGGGCTCAGAGAACACCACGAATTCCCAGGAGCACCAATGTGCAGAGATAAAATCAGCCCCTGCAGGGCTCCCTGCTTCTGGCCGCACCGCTTCTCTCTGCCTGGCTGGTTTAAGGCCATACAACGAGCCAGCCAGCTGTCCAAATGCATCCTGAGACACACAAACGAACACCTGGGGCTCCACCACCGCACACCAGGAGGTCCGTCACCTCCCAGTAGACAGCCTGCACCAGCATGTTCTTCATTCCACACAGCCCCCGCTCCTCGAGGTTGACTTAACATTAAATTATGGCCCTCCCCCCTGCTACCTTCATGAAAATCTCTGAGTCTGAGTTAAAATGAGGCTGATAATGTTGATTTCATAGGCTATTCCAAGAACTATAGGAGATCGCCTCTACTCCATGCGTCTGGCATTGCCCCACTTGGTGACTTGGGACGGACCTGGTCTCATCTAGCTTGATTTGTTGGTAGCTTTTCTAACGTCAGCTACTGGACCTTGCGATTTTCCCCCAAGCCAATCCTACCTATAAATGAAAACGAACACAAGTCTCACCCTCAGAGAGCTTAAAGTCTAGTGAAGGACAGTGGCATTATGGAAATAATAGCACAGACAGATGCCAAATCACAACTCTGACATAAGGGAGAAGCACACAGTGCTCTGAGAGCACAGAAGAGGGTGGCTGAGTGCTGAGGGGAAGGTGGAGGCCGTCCAAGAAGGCTGAGGTCCCAAGGATCATCAGAAGTATCCTCATGGAACAGAAGGAAGGGCAGGTATGAGGGCTTTGACGAGGAAGGCCTGCGAGACTGGGCTGAGGAGATATCAGGGAAGATGGCGCTGGAGAAGAAGACGGGGGCTGGATCGCGGAGAGCCTGAACGTGGCTCGAGACTTGGCCCCTATTGTGAGCCTCAGTGGAAGCCACCCCCGATTGTAAATGACCAGAATCAATGATCAGAATCGATTTTTTAAAACAAACCGGCCAGAAAACACTTCCCTCTTGCCCTAGCATGGAGAATGCACTGGAGGGGCCCAGAGTCATTTGAGTGATGGAGATCCAAGCAAGTCATTACAGAACTGTCCAGAGAAACAGGTTCCCGACGAGGGGAAGGCAGAGAAGGCCTCCTGCAGGGAACCTTAGAAAGGAGCCAGAGACAGCCAGGTCACAGGGGTGGTGGCATCAGAGGCAGGAGTGGGCATCCCAGATGGCAGAAGAGCAAAAGGGAAGGTGCAGAGGTAAGGAGCGTTGAGAGGAACTGACAGACAGGAGGTTGTTCGGTGCTGTGTGAGATAGAGCGTGATGAGAAGTAAAGAGCTAAGAGGAGAGGCTGGCAGAGACCAGGCAGGAAAAGCTCCTTCCCCCACACAGCGAGACCTCATCCAGCAAGTAATCAGGAGCTGCAGAAGGATTTAAGCAGGGAAGTGATAGGATCAAGTTTTATTTCTGGGAGATGATTCCGTCAGGTAGACAAAAAAGGATATGAGGAGAGGCTCGAGTAGGAGAGACTAGTGATTAGTTAGCTAGAAGGCGACGCACCCACATATTAAAATACTTTGCAGATATTAAAAATGATTACAATTGGAAAATTCTTGTGGCTCAATGCTGGATACAAAGCAGTATATAGCATATTATAGAAACATGTCTTTGTATATATATTTGCATAAAGACTGGATGAAAAGAAATCAAACTTTGAACAGGATTCTATAACTAAGTTGGAGGGCTACAGTTGATTTTTGTTTTCTTCTTTGCAGTTTTCTGCAGTTTCTATCATGAGCGTGTGTTTATGAAAGTTCATAATTAGAAAAAAAGATGTAGACTACATGGACGCAGCATGAATGGTCCTATCAAACCGATAGCAACAATTTACGTTTCAAGAGTGTGTGACACTTAGCGACCCTAAATCTTAAGTCACAAGGTAAACATCATTCTCTCTGTGTTCACAGAGAGAAAAATGAAAAACAGGGAAGCAAAATGGTTCATTTAATATGACACAAAGGGCTAGAGGCAGAAGCAGACAGGAACTAGGTAGATGCATGTACTCTTGACCTGGTTCAATTCTTTTTTGCTGAGAAATTATTTTAACAGAACAGGTCATGCACAATCCAATAATTAAGATAGCCAAAATAATTAGAACCAGCCCAACAGACTGCATGAGTATCAGCCCAAATCAGTAAAGAAGAAGTCAAAGCTGTGGATAAATAAGGCCTCAGGCTGCACTGCTACAAGGACTGTAATTCCAGAATCCTGAGAGCGATTATGGCAGTATTTTTCTAGAAGTCAGGAGGGGCCAGCCTTAGAAGGGAAGAAAGCAGATGTTGCTTCCACACTGTACCCATCCTCATCCTTCCCGATGGTGTTAAAAGAGAGGAAAATTCTAGCATAAGTGGGACACAACGGTGGCTCACTTAACTCCCATGCCAAAATGGGTGGCACAGTCCTGTTTCTCTAATTACCAATCATCTTCTGGCTTTTCCCCACACCCCCAGGAGTTAACATAAACACAATCCTGGATGAAGCCACAGCTACATATATTGGACCCTCCTGGCTTCCTCCTGCCCAGGATGAGCTCCTATCCCCCTCTTGGGCAGGGGAGCTGTAGCCCCAGGACAGCACCAGGCCTGACTGCTTTTCTCCCATGAGTGCCCAGAAAACACAGCAAAGAGAGCCCCACAGGAGACTGGCCCATGTGACATTCATTCATTCATTCATTCATTCATTTATAAACTTCAGAAAAGCTTAGAGAAACCCAGTGGTATTTTTTAAATATGGCTCCTACAGCCTAAAATAACATTCTTGGCTTTGCTGGGTGGGAGAGGGGAGAGCGTGGGGAGGGAGGATGGAGGAGGTAGGAGGCCGCCCCAAACTGCCAAGCTTGCAGATTAAAGAAGTGCAAATTAGTCAGTGTCCACGTTTATGCTGAAATGGATGACACTGTATTTTGCAAGCTAATAAAGCGGCACGTACGTGTAAATACACAGAAATGAATAATCGATTTACATTTCCTTAAGCAACCCGCAAGTGGTCCCGAGGATCAAAAGAACAACAATTAACCAGAGTTCAGCATCCATGGGTCCTAATTCAACATTGCCACTGCCAATCCCCCTGTATCTGCTTCATCTAAAGAAGGCAGTAATGGGCTGTCATGGTGGAGAATGGCTGCAAGCCAAGGCTGTGAACAGGATGACCTTGTGGGACACCCTACAAATGAGGCTTGGCCCTGCCTGTCAGTCACCTGGACAGTGTCACGGATCCGCACACCTGCCCTCCTGCTGACACGCTTCTATTTCTGAGCCCTCGTGTAGTCCCTTGGGCTATGGCATTCCTGCCCAGCTCTCATTCTTATTTTCTCCTCTAGGAAGGATGGTCACAAATATTACATCATTCCATAAACAGGAAGAGCCAGACACCTCGATACTGTACTTATCCAAGGGCCGCTTACTGCGACACAGAACACCCCAAAGGCCTCAGGCAGTGACCTGAGGAAGTCGCCAAATCTCCACTCTCAGGGCTGCCTCCCGAAACCCCTCACCTGGTGACCATCTGCCCTAACTTCAGACCTAATTCCCGCTTGCTTCATCCATGACCCCCTGTTCCTAGCCCACTAGAAGCAGCAAAGCGGAATACAAAAAGGGACAGCTCGAGACAGACAACGGAAACAGAAAGAAGTGATATTTAGAAAAGCAACACACAAAAAATCAGAACCTCACAATCATTTCTGTGTAAAGGACAGTGTGCTGCGTCATTTGGTTCTGAGGCACACAGTTCTACACACCTCTATGTTCCCCAAGGGGACCTGGCTATTACATCATAGTTCATAGCAACAACCTTGAGTCATTCAGCGAAAGTTAAATTTAGTGCTCTCTGTTTCAGAAAGCAGAGATGTGCGTAATGCATTGAATAATATATCCATCCAGTCAGATAAAAACAAGTTTTTGAGGCACAGAAAGGTAGGTTTTGGCTCTCTGGAAAACTCACCCTTTCCTTCTGATGCTCTAAATAATCATAAAAGGTAATAATCTGGAAAACTCTTTGAAATCATGAAGTTCAACTTTAAAAATGAGAAGCTGAGATCTAGAGAGGTTTAAATGACTTGCCAAGGTCCCACGGGTAGCGGAAAAGCCAGGACCAGGGCCACAGCTCCCAGTTCCCAAGGTTGCTCATCTCCCCCACCGCCCCCTCCACGGGGCCACCTTCCCCTCCGTATACAGGCAGTAATTAACAGCAGTCCCAATGTTATTCTCCTCAATCACGTATGCTTAGTCAGAGAACGTGTCTCCTTTTTCTCTTTGTAAAAACCGCTCTGGGTTATGAGGAAGGAATCTGCTGTGGAAATTTAAAGTGCTTTTTCTCATGAATTCCATGAATATCACACTCCTCGTCATATGGCTTCTACAGAGTAATTTCAGTTCCCTAGTTCATAATCTCCCACAGACTTTGTAAGACTCTTCCTAGTGTTACTGTTTGTAAGAGGAAACAAACAAACAAAATTCCAAAAGAATGAAGAGACTTTCTAAGAATCAAGAGACCAAAGTTGGGCTTCCCTGGTGGCGCAGTGGTTGAGAGTCCGCCTGCCGATGCAGGGGACACGGGTTCGTGCCCCGGTCCGGGAGGATCCCACGTGCCGCGGAGGGGCCGGGCCCGTGGGCCGTGGCCGCTGGGCCTGCGCGTCCGGAGCCTGTGCTCCACAACGGGAGAGGCCACAACAGTGAGAGGCCCACGTACCGCAAAGAAAAAAAAAAAAAAGAGACCAAAGTTAAGACGGTTATGTGATGACTCTCATTCTCCATGGGGTTGCCTCTTCCCCTCTCTTCCCCATCACCATTCAGTGCAGTGCTGTCAACCTGTTTTGAGCAGGTTCTTTTTTTCTTCCTCTTAGATAAACTTCTAAGTCTTCCAAATGACCAAAATGCTTATGATGGGGCAAAGGTGAGGTAGTATGCTTGCTACCTTCAGCCATATCCCCTCTTGTCTTCTGGAACTCACACTCTCTCTCAATAAGAATCAGCCTGACTGTGATGGGGATGATACAGATGATTGTCTCGTCTACCTCATCTCTGCTCTGTGTGGAAGGATTTAAGTAAAAACTGGTCCAACCCAGCATCAGAGGTGGAGCAGCAGATCTGCCATTATAATCATTGCCATGGATGCCTAAAGAGGTTTACCTGGGCGTATCCTTTCATCTACATGAAGGAAGAAATTGGGGGCCAAGGAAAGTCATATCATGTTCAAATTTTTTGAATAGGGCTTTCAGTGAAATTAACTATTATGCCAATTACAATGTGTGGCAAGCCACCTAAAATATCATCTGAGGGGAAAAAAGAAACAAGCGAATAATCGAGATTCATAGTATGAATTAAAGTGGTCAAATATAACTTCCAGGTATTTAACACAGCGGATTATTAAATTCAGAAAGCGTATCTCTAAAACTTCTGAACAGCATGAATCGTAACAGATGATTGTGGATTTCTATTTAACTTCACATGGCTTATGAGTATTAAATACTCTCATGAAGCAAAAAAGGAATAAACCTAGGATTTTTTTACCTGTAGTAACAAAAAGAAAGTATATGATTTCCTTTCTTCCATCAAAAGCTCTCAAACTTCTTCAAAAAAATTTAAAATGAGCAGGTAAGGCAAAATTTAAATTATACGATGCAATTTTCTAAAGGGTGCTCCTTTTTTGCTCTCTATTATGAACTCTAACTTCAGTTCCTAAAACCAGATATAACTTATTACTACCAATTCCCTGTGAAATCATCTAACAAGGAAAAAATTATACAGTTCAGTCCTTCCAACCAAATGGCAAACACAGCTCCTACGGAAGAGAATTCCTGGAACAATATAGAAAGTCCTGTTTTCTCCTTTGAAACCCTCAGGAAATGAAAAAGAAAATTAGCAGTAAGAAAGCACGTCGCATTCAAAAGAGCAAAGGAACGGCACGTGGGTGAACAACTGAAAAGAGACAAAGGCTCTTAGATTTGGATTGTCCTAACACTTACCTGCTTCTAGGGAGAACCGACCTTTTTCTATCCTTACACTTTGCGGAGTTAATTAAGCTGCTGTTTGCTGGGCATCCTGTAGTTACAGCCAGTTAATCCTCCAAGAGACCCAGCAGGTTACACTGATCCAACCTCTGTATGTACAAATGAGAACATGCAGATCTGCAGAGGTGAGGTGACTTGCTCAAGGTCACACAGCTAGTTAATAGCAGAGGGAAGAAGATGCCCCAAATCTCTGCCTGCTGTCACCTCAATAACCTTCAAAATAAACTTGCTGAGAGGGAGATCATTTCAGCACACCAGAAAAGCCACCAGTCTCTTGGAGAGCTAACTCAGCTTGAAGAGTCCGAAAAGCCCACTTGAACCCCAGTTGCTCCTCCAGGCTTTTTTTCAGCATACAGGAGCCTCTCTCTTAAGACGTCTGACACAGCATCAGAACAGCTCAGTAAAGAGCCTGATGAAGGGCAGCCACCAAGAGTGTTTCAGATTCATTCTAGCTATTGTGCTTGCTGGTGAAAGGAAGTATGTAACTGGACTTGCAACAGTTTTACTGAAAAACAGAATATTTAATAAGTCAAAACTGTACAAGAAAATACTTGGAATAAACCTAGGAAAACAATACCCATCTATTGAGTTCCTAGTATCTGAAAACCACCCAGCTAGGTCCTGTGAGAGAACAAAGGAACAGTTCCTTGAAGGTAGGGACTTCCAGTGGGGTATAAGCAGAAAGACAAGAAAATCGCAATAATAATGTAATCCTTTTGTTAAGGATTAAGAACATTTTGTGAGGCAAATCCTCCATAAAAAGCACCCTGTTAGTTTTACGCTGATTTCTGGAATACGTTCAATATAAAAGCCACCAAAAACGCTTCTTTTTTTACATATACTACTACTACTGCTTTTTTTGTAATGCCAATTACTTCATCTCCTTTGAGTTAATTATTAGTGTCCTAGTCTCTGAAAGATTAGAATAAGTCTCTCTTCTCCTTGTCCTTGAATTGAACGAGAAACTCTGGAGTGGGTGAAAAAGAATGGACCAGATATGACGGTGATTTGAATCAATCCAGTGGAATTTTTTTCAACAGCTATTCTATGGGAAGATCGCCATGTGCCAGATACTGAGCTGGGTGGCATCCATCCCCAACCTCAAGGTAGGGGGTAAAGTGGACAAGGAAATAAACCACAATACAATGTAGAAAGCACTATAATAGTACAAAGCACACTGGGGTCCCAGCTAATAAAGCAATTAATTCTGCAGGTAATGAGAGGCTAAGGGGAGAGTCAAGGAAGTCTAGAGAGGAAGTAACAATGGCACTAGGAAGCTTTCAAGGAAGAGCGACCGGATGGACAAGAGAAGGTGGCATTTCAGGCAGAGGAAACAAGTTCCACAGTGACACAGAGTGAAGGGAACATGTATTGAGGGAAAAGCAAATGGTCTGGTGGAGCCTGACCCTAGATTTCATGGAGAAGTGTCTGGCTACACAACCAGAAAGGGAATTGGAGCCACACGGCAAAGGCTTTTTTATGACCTTCAAAGAAGTTTAGACTTGTAGATGTGGACAGTGCAAAACCATGAGAGATTTTGGGTTTGGTTTTGGTTTTGTTTTGATCACATTTTTTAAAGTGTGTGATTCCTTGTCCTTTAGTACGTTGTACAACCATCCCCACTATCTATCTCCAGAACATAGGTATCAACCCAAAAGAAAACCCTATACCCGTGAAGCGGTCACTCCACATTCCTCCCTCCTTGTTTTCTGTCTCTATGGACTGGCTTATTCTGGATATTTCATATAAATGGAATCTTACAATACTTTGCCTTTTGTGTCTGGCTTGTTTCACCGAGCATAGTGTTTTCACGGTTCATCCGTGTTGTGGCATGTACCAGTACATCGTTCCTTTTCATAGCTGAGTAATGTTCCATTATATAGACATAGCACATTTTGTTCATCCATTCATCCACTCATGGACATTTGGGTTGTATCCACCTTTTGGTTATTATGAACAGTGCTGCTATGAACATTCATGTATAAGTTTTTGTTTGAGTCCCTATTTTCCATTCTAGGGTATATTCCATTCTAGGGTATATTCCTAGGAGTGGAACTGCTGGATCATTGCATCAGTCTATTTTTAACTTATTGGGGAATCCATCAGACCGTGATTTTTAATCAAAGGAAAGACATGATACAATTTTATTTTAGAAAGATAAACCTGATAGATATTTAAAGAAACAAGATCCCAGAGAGCTGGTTCCCCAAAGAGCCACCAAATAGTTGTTCATTTGCTCCTTCCTGCTTTCCTCGCTTTCCTTCCTCCTCACTTGCTTTTTTTCTTTTTGAACCTACAAATTGGCGTGCAATCTGGTGGTCCAAATATATGTCCTCCCACATACCTTGTGGCTCTACACCATCTTTTGAGGCTTCTATGCTGACACCCTGCTAGCTCAGCCCATCTGCAATAGTTCAGATTGTTTTCTTGCTTTGTAATTCCTGCTCTAAAGAGGTATCCAGCTTTAATAGATAGGCCTCTCAGTTTCAAATGAGAGGTCCAAGAAGAGCACAGCAATTCCATCAGGAAAGGTGAAGTGCCCTGGAGTGGTCTGACTTGAACATTCCTGCCGAGATGCCTGAGTGCCATCAGAACACACTCTCCCTCCATCCCACTCCTCCAAACACAGAATCATATGTTGCTAAATAACCACTTCCTCAGGTGGCCTTCCAGGTGTGTAACAACACTGACCTCATCAATACAGTGTGTATTAAATTAATAACAACTGCACTATCAGATCTTGGAGTACATCAAAATCCCCTAAAATGCACAGTTTTGAACATTTTACATCCTTTTTTTTTTTTTTTTGCGGTACGCGGGCCTCTCACTGTTGTGGCCTCTCCTGTCGTGGAGCACAGGCTCCGGACGCGCAGGCTCAGCGGCCATGGCTCACGGGCCCAGCCGCTCCGCGGCATGTGGGATCTTCCTGGACCGGGACACGAACCCATGTCCCCTGCATCGGCAGGCGGACTCTCAACCACTGCGCCACCAGGGAAGCCCTACATCCCATTTTTTAAAGTGCAATTATGAATAAGCCTCCTTAAAAACAACCATGCAGTCCCTGGGTTACCAGAGATTAAAGAGTTCCAAACAGCTCTTTGGCAAGCAAAGCACAGGGCTTTCAGGGTGCTCCAATATGCCCATGAAGAAGAGCAAAATATGCCGCCCCCAAATATGCCACTTTGACATAAGAATTATTTTGAGCTGAAGCAATCGAGAAGAAGCAGATACAAGAAAAGATTTCTGCCCTTCTCCTAAAAGCAGGACATAAATTTATAAAGGTGCCCCCTCTTTCTTCTCTGTACCAGGAAGGAAAGAAGTGAATTACCAGAGCTAAGTCTAGACCTTTATCAGCCAGAGCTGGTACCAGAGGAATCTACGTAACGATCCTTGCTAATACTAGCCCTGATCTACCATTAGTTTCTCCTTATATTTGCCTTCCCACAATTTGTCAGCCCTAGAAACTCAAAGTCCTTTTCCTTTGTCTTATCACTTCCCTAAAAATATATTGTTCTTAAAAATAAATAAATAAAAAATAATTTTTAAAAAAATGTATTGTTCTTTCGTTAAGATGCTATATAAACCCAAGTTCTAACCACCACTTTGAGTTACCCATCTCTGAGGGCTCCATATGCACGTTAATAACTTCTGTTTTTCTCTTGTTAATCTGTCTTTTATCAGTCAATTTATAGGACCCAACCTGAGAATTTAGGAATATAGTGGAAAAAGAGGTTTTTCCTCCCCTATTCCCATGAGGGCAGGATGTGGAGAGAGAATACGGTAAATCTGGAAGAGCTAGCAAGAAATCGGGGCTCTCCTCTCAGTCCTGTTCTCCCTATGGAATGATCACAGGTAGGACGCAACTGCCATTTGGACTTTCCTGCTGTGGCAGGCACTATGGCTGTGGACACAACAGCCATGTCTCCTGAGCTAACAGTAGCCAGACTTTATTCAGGTGTCAGGCAGGCAAGTGCTTCCTGGGGAGACTGAACCCTTAGCCATTGTCAGGGGAAGCTTGATTGGTCTAAGGGAATCACCATAATCCCATTCTACTCGCCAAGGATTGGTTTAGGAATGGTCATGTGACATAATTCTAACCAATGAGGCCTGTGGGAAATCTTCTGGGAGACTTCTGGGACGTTTTTTTTTTTTTTTTTTGCGGTACGCGGGCTTCTCACTGTTGTGGCCTCTCCCGTTGCGGAGCACAGGCTCCGGACGCGCAGGCTCAGCAGTTCACAGGCCCAGCCGCTCTGCGGCATGTGGGATCTTCCCGGATCGGGGCACGAACCCGTGTCCCCTGCATCGGCAGGCGGACTCTCAACCAGGGAAGCCCTACGCTCATTTTAAGAATGGTTTAGGAAAAGGGGGCATGGCCTCTCTCTCCTGCTTTATTAGCCTTTGAACTATTGCTATGTGATGAAGTGACTGACACTCCTGCTGACGACCAGCAAGAGACAAGCCTGAAGGCAAAATCGCCCCTGTTGCGACAACTAAAGCCCAACAGAATTCAATCTTTAATTAACCAGCCTAGGTACAGGCTTCCTCCAGAGTTCTTGTTATGGGAGATGATACACTTTCCTTGTAGGTTAAGCCATTTTTATTTGCGTTTTCTACTATTCGGCACTAAAAGATCCTTAACTGATAAACCCACATATGTGAGTGGATGAATGTTTATCAAGCACTTTATTCATTGCATTTTAAAAAATGAGACTGACAACCCAAATTATTATGTTTCATACCTGACCTTTTCAGGAATAAAAGCAACTCCGGAAAGCTAGATATATGGGAGAATACTTAGCCAGGGGGGAAAAAAATTAGGTCTGCCATTTTAACCTGCAAATAGAACTGGAGGACTGCTGAAACAAGAACTGTGTGATAATTTAGGAAATAAAAACATGCTCTCGAAAATACCTATGCCACAAATTTCCGAAATGAAAATCTGGGGCATATTAGTAAGAAGCATCAATTTCTCCCATGGCATAATCAAATATGACTGCAGAATCCTCTTGTATGTGTGGTTTACTGAATAGTCAGCTACTCTGTTTAATGCCTTTCAGGGGCTCTCAGACAGATTTATTTCAAGAACTCTGTCACACTTGGAGGGCAAACAAAACTGTGACCTTTTATGATTTCTCCTGTCACTTTTTTTTAACTTTCTTAAATCAGGTATGTTGGGACCTGTTCATAAGGCTAACAGGTAATGAGTTATTAATACAGCTCCCAATTTCCAAATCAGTGGTGGTGCCTGGGGACGACTTTGGGAGACTGAAGTACGCATGCTCACAGTGTCCACCAGCTCCCTGTACCAGCCTCACCCCTGAAAAACACACAACCTGGATAAAGCCCCCACTCCCACAGCCAATCAGATGGCTGTCTCTAAGCCTCCTCTATACAAGATCAAAGGGCCTCCCCTGTCCAAAAGCTAGACTCCGTTTTATAAATTAAAACTGATCGAGATTATGCTGATAACAACATGCCCTCCCCGTCACAGGCATTCTGAAAACACGCGCTCAGAGAGAAAAGGAGGGAGTCAGAGCTGGTATGCTAGGAATTGCATGTAATTGACAGAAGTCTGTAGGGCACATGAAAATCCTCTATCACGGCATCACAGGAAAAAAAATTAGGTGAGGATCACGGCTCAAAGTTCCTTTCAACTCTGTGAATCTTTGATTCTACATATGCTTACCCATTTTCCTCCAACCAATCTGAGTTTCTTTCAGAAAGAAAAGGTAACACTGAGGAAAAAAGGAGAGAAATACATGACTTTGAGGCTTCTTCAGCAGACATCTTCTGGCTGGATTTTATCTTTTACTGCTGAATAGTAAACAGTTTCCTTGTGCCCTTTTTGTTTTGTTTGTTTCAAACACCTGAACAGAAAGACAGTATTTTTCAGAAACGTTCCTGTCAGCAGTCACTGTCGCTTCTCCTGCCACTCTAGTTCAGCCTCTTTATTTGTCTAGTATTTGTTCGTTTTAGCTTCTTTCAACCAACACCTCCATTGTCTGAACACCAAACAAACTCTCCCTAAAATATGTTAGATGCTAAGGATTAAATCACCTGGAATAAGTGATTAAGTATCAGGGGCATAAAACAAACATACTGAGCTTCAACTGGCCCACACTCAATTATTATCATTGACCATTGTATTTTTAGTTTCTTCCCCCCTTACAGTTTATCTTCCGCTAGGTCAAACTGTCTCTCTGATGATGAGTTCCGTAATTTTTCAAACCCATGACAAGTGATCGATTCTGTTGCTTTTCAGGATAACCTCCTTGAGTACCATTTAACAGGATGCCCATGCTGAAAAATTCCATGACAACTGTAAACATGACTGTAAGCAGTTTTCAAAATTGTGAGAACATAAGAAATGGCATTCGAACTCAAATTAACCAACAGCCCCATCCGCCTGCTCAGACCCTCTTCCTCACTACTCTGGGGGTCCTTAGAGAAAGCACAACCTCACGGGGCAAGGAGGATACCGCACCCGTGTTTTTCACTGAGCAGCCTCTTCTTTGCAAAAGCAATTCGTTTCAACACTCATTAGTAACATTTGTTGACTGATTTCTGAGTGAAGCAAATGTTTACATCCCCCGCACCAAACAAAAATTCCTTAAAATGTAGACAAGAGAGATCCAATTCACATACAGCCTCCCACCCCTACCCTCACGCCCCACTCTCCCAATCTTGCCTGCTATAGACGCTAAGGATACAAGTCAGTGCTTACTGGCATGGCAGATGGAGGCATCAGTGTTGATTTACAGTTGAGGTACCTGTCGTAAAGGGACAATGAAGCCTTCTGGAATTATCTATACATCCAGAATTTCCCACATACTTCTGGAATCACTTCCCCGTCTACCTATGTGGTATCAAATAACCCAGAGAAACCAAAAGGGAACATATTACAACCTTCTGGTCCTTGAAGGAGAAATGAGTTGATTGATTTTTTCCCATGAACAAAATACTTAAAAGTCTGAACACTGGGGGACATCCAGCAAATTACAGAAAATAATTCAGTGTGTCCTCAGTCAGTCAAGATAACGGAAACTGAAATATGGTTTGTATTGTTCCCCTTTTTTCACTTGCTAATGCATTCCCTGATGGGTGTCCCCATGACATTATTATTTGGTCTGCAATCAGCTTATCTGGCTGAGTTACAAGAAAGATGGAATGCAGCCTGTAGTTTCCCCGTACTCTGCAGCAAACAAAGGCTGTCAGCTTCAAGAGGGCCGATGTGGGCTCTCTCAGGCTCCAAGTTCAGCTACATCCTTTTAGTTAAAACTTGCAATAAAACAGATTAATCACTGCAATCACTTTTAACCACAGGGAAACACTGTAAAAAAGTGAAAAAATAAACCATCATAAATTTTACCAGGTTTTGAAGATAAAGTCCATTTTCTACTGAAAAACGCCTTTATGTTGATAAAAATCTTTACAACCAGTTGTGCAAAGCTTTAGACGATAGCAATGGTGTAGTGGGTTTTTCTTATGGGTTTTTAAATTTATTTATTTATTTATTTTGCGGTACGCGGGCCTCTCACTGTTGTGGCCTCTCCCGTTGCGGAGCACAGGCTCCGGACGCACAGGCTCAGCGGCCATGGCTCACGGGACCAGCCGCTCCGCGGCACGTGGGATCTTCCCAGACCAGGGCACGAACCCGTGTCCCCTGCATCGGCAGGCGGACTCTCAACTACTGCGCCACCAGGGAAGCCCTATTTTTATTCTTTTAACCAGCAAATAATACAGGAAAATGAGCCTCAGATGGTCACACAATTGAGTGTCAAAGAAGGACAGTGGAATCTCTCTGAAAGACAAGGTGGACAGACACAAGAAAGATGGACTCAGGAATAAGGACACAGTCAACCCGAGGTCACAGTTTGCTTGGCAGAGGTCAAAGGTCAGTAACCTGGGGTATACCACACTGCAGGTGGGCTCAAAGAGGAAAGGAGCGTTCACCCTTGGTAACTGTTGGGAAAACCCTAGGACCTGCCTAAATTCCTTCAATGTGGCCACTCCCCATGGTCTCCCATTTAGCATTGACACTGGGAGACTCGGTTACTCCCTCAGTGGAACGTAACTTCCAGATGCTCCCCAAACAAAAGCATATCTTCTGTGGTAATCAAGAACACTTGCAATTATGAGCAGTCTGCCTGATGGGGTTTAACGGCTCATTTTGAGCTTTGAAAACGAAAAATCAGGAGCTAAGGAAAAAATCACAGCCACTCGGGTGTAACTGGATGTGAACTTTCTATGGCATAGCCAAAAACTCCCGTTTTTCCCCTCAAGGCCATTGCTAAATGTTATCCATGAGACATGGTGGATACAAATGGCACTGACTCTGGCAATTTTGATCACAAACCACTTAAAGCACCAACCACTTTTGTGTTTATGAATCACTTTTAAAAGGTGACTTCCCTGTGCAGATGGAAAGAATGGAAGCAAGTATCTTTTTTTTTTTGATAGCAGAGAGGCGAGTAAGAATCTAATTTCTATGCAAGATAACCTTCAGGAGTGTTAGCAACAGGATGTGTTGAAACATAGGGTATCACACTTGGGTAACGCTGTGCCTAAGGTCAGAAATGATACAGAAATAAAATGCATCTTCTTCTGTCCCCTGTGCAAGATGAATACGTGTGATACAACGGTGGCCTAGGAGACCCACCACAGAGGTCAGCCATGATAGTAAACAAACAGTCCTTCTTCTTCTGCCCAGATGAGAAACTCAGCTTTGCTGATGTGCAGTGAGAACAGCAGTCTTCCAAGAGGAGCGTATACATGCCAGGGGGTACACAAGCAGTCCTTTGGAAAGTGTGGGTGAAAATAGTTGAACTTCTTTTTCTATCTATTACCCCATCCCTTCAAGGGTTGCTTTTGTCTGTGTTTCATGATGTATATGTCAGGACAGTCCATGCACCTGATTTTAAAATGAATAAATATAAATTACATAGAGTGAGGCTGAAGACAAGTTTGGAGACCACTGCCTTGAGAAGTAAAGAAAGAAAACGGAAGTCTTAATGATACCCCCAGCACCCCCAAAACTGAGGAATCCCTTTGCCAGCAGCATCTTCTGGTCCAAGAGAAGGTCTGAGGACAGTATGTGAACAAATGGGTCGGGGAAGAGAAACAGTGCTTGCCTCTCAGATTTCCCAGATACATCTGCTCTTGGGAGATAATTATTCTAACACAAATGATACTTTGGTCTACAAATGAGCTGGAGAAAATCATCAATCTATTTCTGTGTCAGGTAGAACGTAGTGGGTCCTGTACAGACTATTAATTTCATGGAAAATAAGCCAACAGGGGAAACAGATATATCATTAGCAGAGTGAAGAAGAGACCCAAGGAATTCCTACCAATCCTCCTACTTTCTTTTACTTGCAGAGAGTGAAATGACAAAGTATTTATGTCCTACTGTCTTTGATATCTCTGTTTATCTCATTAAAGGAAAAATGCTTCTGAAACCACAAGGACATGCTGTATTTCACGTTTCAAGAATTCAATCCCAAATGATTTATCCAGGTTAACAGTATGCCTACAGAATTAGAATCTTCACATTGCTGAAATTCTATCACTTTTAATTTCATAAAAACAAAACACTACAACATTCATTTTCCTTTTGTTTATTGCAGGCAATATATAATATTAGGATTTGGTTTACATAAACAAAGTACATCTATTTGAAAAATAGTGTTAATTGTTTTTAATGAAATTTTTTAATTAAAATTTTTTTTTCAATTAAAGTTAAGGCTAGTAAGAACAGTTGGCACTTTTGATATCATTTCAATGACTAACTCCTATTCAAAATTAATTTCTCCAAAGTTCCACATAATGTATTCACAAGACTCTTCAATGTTTATTTATTAAACTCAGTGTTTTCAGTAACTGAAAGAAGCATTATAGAATGTTTCCAACTGAGTCTCCTTCCATCTGTCCTCCTATTTTACTGTTCAACCAGTAGTTTAAACCTAAGAATTGCACTTGGAACAGAATGGCCGGGCGTCCCCCAAAGGGTACAGCTCTCCATCACTCTGCACTGTATTTTCTGTCACGTACTTACCAGCTCTAGCAGCTTGCACAGCGTTCTTCCCACAGCCTACTAAGAGTAATGACTATATAATCCACTAGAAAATAACTCCACCACTTGATATAAACTCTATTAGGGCAGGCATTTTTATCCATTTTGTTCAATCCTGTATCTTCTATACCTAAAACAATACCTGGCTTTCAATATATATTTATTGAGGGAATAAACTGGATGAACGAAGGAATAAAGAACCTACTCTTTTTTTTTGCGTTACGCGGGCCTCTCACTGTTGTGGCCTCTCCCGTTGCGGAGCACAGGCTCCGGATGCACAGGCTCAGCGGCCATGGCTCAAGGGCCCAGCCGCTCCGCGGCACGTGGGATCTTCCCGGACCGGGGCACGAACCCGTGTCCCCTGCATCGGCAGGCAGACTCTCAACCACTGCGCCACCAGGGAAGCCCAAGAACCTACTCTTTAAACCCATTCTCTCAAGTTCCTACCACAAGGCTCCTTCAACTATTCTAGCCCCCCTGTTGCTGGGTGGAGGATGACTTCATTTGCATACTTATCAGAGACTGTCTTTACTGCGACAAGCAAAGCTTCCTTAGCAACAAAAGTTAACTGCAAGAAGGGTCTGTGTATGGAAGAATAAGTTAGTCAATTGACCAGCTCAAACACAAAAGAATCCCCACATGTGTAGCCGAAATCTCCCTAATATGACCTTGCACATAACAGCCTTTCGATGGGCATTTGTTTTATTGGATCGTAAACTATGATAATATAGTGTGAACCTAATATCTCTACAGCATTTGTAAGCTCCCATGTTATCCCAGTGGGCAAGATAGTGAAATGTGGATTAGTCAATACAGTAAGAGGAAAAACAACAGTATGCAAACTGTGCTGGTAGCTGGTCTTTCGTCAGCCTGGGAGAGTAGCATCGAGTTCTAGTCTTGGTCCTTAACGGATTTATCTATAACTTTACCTCCATTCTTACTGAAGGTCCTGGTTGGAGGTCCAATCTAGGGGAGACCTTCTAGGGTCACTCTGGGCTACAAGTAAACAGAATCATAATGAAAGGGTGACAATCAGAGTTTGATGATTTTCCCAAATACTTGTCCCAATGAGACCGCTGCTCTTCTGGCTCATGTGATTTCTCTTAAGTAGATGAACACTACAGAGCCTATATGTTGCACTTCTAAGCCAATCTCTTATTCTCCACATTGTCTGTTTCTTTTTCCTCTACATCTCTCAGAAATATTTTCCCAGCCTCCAGGAAATGCAAACAATTCCAATTGTGAGAGGTCTTCCATATTATCAACTCTATATTTTCCCCTCTGTAACTTTCACCCACCTCCTGGTTTGTTTTTGTTTTTGTTTTTGTGGTACGTGGGCCTCTCACTGTTGTGGCGTCTCCCGTTGCGGAGCACAGGCTCCAGACGCGCAGGCTCAGCGGCCATGGCTCACGGGTCCAGCCACTCCGCGGCATGTGGGATCTTCCCGGACCGGGACACGAACCCATGTCCCCTGCATAGGCAGGCGGACTCTCAATCACTGCGCCACCAGGGAAGCCCCCACCTCCTGGCTTTGTGCTCTAAGTCCACACGAAGAAAGGCTGACCTCTTTTTCCCTCAAAAGCTCATTAAGTATGTCAGGCACTTCTTGTGGCCCTTTCCACCCCTCCCCACTCTCCCATCTGAGTCTACTTTTCTTCATTTCCTATCGTTAACATTTCTAAATCTTAGGACTCATAGGTAGTTCAGAGAAGAAAGTAAGAATGAAATGTGGGACCCTAGTTGTCCAAAGTTTTTAATTAGATGTCATGTTGATTTCTAGTTATACAGGGCTCATTTAAGACATTCACACCACAGCCACAGATGTCAAAATACACCACAAATGCCAAATTCATATCACAGATGCCAAAACAAAGGTAATAATGTCTACCTAACATGGGTGTCAAAATCATCTGTTGAAATTATTCTTAGAATCACAGAAATTTAAAGCTGTTCATTTCACCCATTCATCTCACAGATGATGAAACTGAGATCTAGAAGAGTTATGTAGGTAGCCCAAGGTAGATGAGTAGCAATACTGAAAGTACTTGAGGCCCTTCTGGCCATCTCCCAAACAACAAATTATGATCAAGGATGTAACGTACTGAACGTCTGTCATTTCCTCCAAACTCCTCATGTCAATAATGTCAGGCTTCCCAAGAAGCTAAATTTACATTGCTATTAGTACAACAATGACAGATTTTAGAACTAGAAAATCCCCTAAAGAACAGTGAGCCTTCCTACTATGAACTAGAAAACTGAAGGCCAAGGAGGCCTGGACACTTGTTGGAGGAAGCCCTGCGATTTAGCAGTAGAGCCAGCAATGGAGCCCAGGTCTTCTGATGACAACCTAGAACTCTTCAGTATCCTACAAAAAGGATTAACTAAACACCATCAATATTACAAATCTGAGATCGTTTTTTTTTTTGTTTTGTTTTGTTTTTTTGCGGTACGCGGGCCTCACTGCTGTGGTCTCTCCCGTTGTGGAGCACAGCCTCCGGATGCGCAGGCTCAGCGGCCATGGCTCACGGGCCCAGCCTCTCCACGGCACGTGGGATCCTCCCAGACCGGGGCACGAACCCGTGTCCCCTGCATCGGCAGACGGACTCTCAACCACTGCGCCACCAGGGAAGCCCTGAGATCGTTTTAATACAAACTTGCATTTATGACTAGAAAACTATAATTCTTTTAATTAGCACACAAGTTCTGTCTTAGGAAAGTGCTAGGCTGGACAACTGTTTGTCAGAAAGATGTAGAAGAAGGGAGTCAACAATGCGGGGGAGGTTGGATTGAATGACCGCTAAAGTCCCTTCAGCCTCTAGGATTATTCGATTCTGAACTTCCCTGGAGCTCGGCACCTCAGCTAGCCAGCCCAGGTGGGGAGGTGGGGAATGTGCAAGTGTCCTGTGGGACACCCTCTCCTGCCTGCCATTGGATTGAATGAACTCTACCCTGCTGTTTCAGGCATTATTCTATATCCAGTTTACATGCAATCAAATACTCTCGGCAGAGGAAGAGCGTAAGGAAATGCAGCTCTAGTCATTTCCAAAGACAGACTACACTGCTTAGCTTTCAAAATTGCCTTGCCTAAGCGAGCATTCCATAACCGAACCTCCAAATTCAGCTTTTACAGTTTGTTCATGTACTGTGCTACTATCCAAATTAATTATGCAGCATCTTCACGAGGAGAAATCAGATTTGGATGTGAGTTAGGAGAGGAAAGAATACAGCGCCCTTCCCAAAGGAAGGTTAGTGTATCTGCTTCCCCCCAAGAGCGCTGGAGTCCTTCCACACACAGACAGATTTCAGATGGCAGTCCCCAGCTGAGCTAGCCATGGGAAGGAAGAAGTTGACATGTTTGAGAAATGAGGAATACGCCAACGAACAACACTCTGAGGCCAACATGTTATTAACCCCCTCCTTTCCATGCAATTCCATTCCAAACCGGAATTCAACACAAATCTGCTTCTTTGCTTTCCTGAATGGCTACTAAATCTTTAAATGTACTGATTTTAGACGTCTTCTTTTTTCGCAATAATGAGTCCCAGGGAAGAAGGTGGGTTGTTTTATTCTTTCCATCTCAGAGAAAAAGAATTTGTAATAAGGGTCAAGCTCGGAAAGTTAGAAGGAAGCCTCAGCAGTAGGACTTTCACACTGAATATTCTTACATGAATGACATTTACCAAAAAAATTCAATCGATCCGATTATGCACATGGGAGCCAGGTGTCACCTAGACCTCAGAAGAGCAAATTGATGCTCTACAACTCAGTGTCAAATAACAAAACAACAACAAAAACAGCCTTACGAGGTATCACAAATTTAAGAGAGAGTGATTCTGTAGAGACTCCATGTGCAAATACGGAAAGCTCTACTTTAAAAGGCTTGGACCGGTTTTCCACTCTCCTCGCCCTGGTGTGACTAGCCTAAGGATGGTGTGCCCAGTCATCAGGAAGGTTGGAAAAAAGTAGATGTCCTATCGGCATTCAGCTGCCTCCACCAATGCATTAATGTTATCTGAGGTCTAACCCAAAGGAACCCTGCACTTCGGGGGTTTAGAGGAAGGTTCCTCCCGCCTCCTGAGCTCCCCATTAGCCTGCCAGGCTGGCATACCACATCAGTCCCGTCTGCTACCAACATCAGCACAATACAAGAAAAAGCCCTTTTCCTCCTCTTCTGAGGTTTGCAACCACTTTTCCTTCAAAGGTATTTCTAAAAGGAAAGTACAACTTAAGGGAAGGAGCCCAACTGGGAAAGGTCGGGTCTTTTTGATGTTTACCTTCCCGGGGAGCAGCGTCCAGAAAACAGACCCGTGCGTTCCAAGTCAGGCACGTGTACAAAGACAGCGAAGGACGAGAGGCGAGGAGAAGAGGGGGGAAAGGAGGCCAAGGAAGCAAAGGAGATAGAGGCGGGGGGCTGAAGCCCAGACTTGAGGGAAGAGGGGAAAAAGAAAAGGAGGATGGAGAGGAAAGAAGAGAGCCGGGGAAAGAAAGAGGAGCGGGAGAGAACAAGGGAGGGACGGGGAAAGAAAGAGAGAGGGGAGGGGTAAAGAAAGGAGGCGGCGGGGGAGACGAAAGAATGTGCCGGGGACGCGGCGGGGAGGCGGCCGCGGGGACAGGCGCGCCCCTGGGGAGCCGCGGGCTGCTTTTCACGCGCGGGCGCCCGGGGCGCAGGGCGCGCCCGCCGCTCACCTTTCAGGATGAGGGTGTCGATGTCCCGGTCGATGCCCAGGAAGTAGCACTTCCTCCAGAGGCCCGAATAGGTGGCGAAGAGCGGCCGGCCGCACTCGGCGTCCAGCCCGCCGAGCCCCAGCAGCGAGCGCCAGGACTCCGGGTCGGCGCGCCCAGGGCCGCCCGGGAGCAGCCGGCGCCCGAGGGGGGGCGAGTCCCGCAGCGGCAGGTGAGACAGCGGCATCAGGCGGTTCTTCTGGTCCGGGGGGTCGGCGCCCGCGCGGCTGCGCTCGCAGCTCTCCTTGTGGCGCCGGGGGTCGGTCTCGTACCAGTGGTCGGTGAAGATGGCCGTGACCAGCAGCCCCAGGGAGCAGAGGCTGAGGCCGAGGCTGAGCGCCGTGACGAGCGCCCGCGGCTCCATGGCTGCCCGCCCCGCCGCGGCCGCCGGTGGGTTCGCGCGCCGCCGCCAGACACAATGCACTTGGCCTCCGCTCGCTCCGCGCTCCCCCACCTGCCCCCCACCTCCCGCCCGCCCTCGGCTCGCGGCCCGGCGCGCTCCCTCCTCGGCTCACTTTCGACCGCGCGCCCGCCCCCTCCCCGGTCCACCGCTCCGCGCCTCCCCGAGCCTCGAGCGCTCCCTCGCCCCCCGCCTCTCCCGCAGCCCCCTCGCCTCCCTCCCGGCGCCGCCACCCCCGCGCACCCCTGCGCCCGCTCTGCACCTCGCGACCAACCCGTCCTCCCTGCTCTCCCGCGATCCCCCTTCCCTTGTGGATCCCTCCTCGCCGCCCTCACTTCTCCCTCGTCCCTTCCTCTCTCCTCTTCACCCTGTCCCTACTTTCCCCCTACTTTTCTTCAACTCTTCCTCCCTCTCTTTTCGTCCCTCTGTTGGCCTCCTCCTTGTCGCTTTCTATCGCTGCCCTGGACGCGATGTTTCTCTCCAGCTACCCCCGAGCACACTGCCTGCCGTCCTCTCCCCTCCAACGACCTGAAAAGACATCCACCAACATCAGACCTAGTCTTGTCACTTGTCCAAGTTGATGTTGATCAGTGTCGCGTTTTCTACCCAGAAACAAATCCCATCCGGGTCGGGCTGCGTGGTGATATTTAACTCTTAGGAATCTCGATCTGGAGACGAAGACCCTTTCTCCGTCCTCCTGAAGGATGCAGCCTCGGAGACCCCTCGGCAGCTCTATCTCCCTGTCATCCTCCCTTTCTCTCTCACTTGCCCACGGCAGCCTCTCAGCGCTCTCTCCGCTCCAGCCCCTCTTCTGAAAGAAAGGCACCGAGCGTGACTGGAGCCATAGGTCTCTAGGGCCAGAGATTTTCTCCCACTCCAGCCTGCTCGGAGATGGACTTCTTTTTCGTTGACCACCTCCATCTCCCGCCGGAGTGACGGCCTCCTGGCATTTCTAGAAGCGCACAGGATCAATAAGCCCTTGCAATGGCACCTGCTCTGTGAGGTGATTACTGCCTTTGAATAAAGAAAGCCCTTAGTAATAAATCAGAGGAATGATTTGTTTTTTATCTCCTGTGCAAGTTTCTTGCATGGACTGTGAGGGTCAGCAGCGAAGCAAAGTCAACATCTCAGCCTGCGTCTGTTTTCCAGGGCACTGGGCAGTCTCAGATGTTAATTCGGAGAATGGCAGGCAGATTCACATTTTCTACAATGAGGAAACGTTAGGACTCAGGGTCCTGAGTTAATTGTGTTGTGCAGCCTCACGACAAAGGAGCAATACCCTCGTGCCACTTAGTGCCCCTGGGGCCACATCACAGACAGAAAACCATGCTGCGTGAGCCCAGGGATGCCAATTCTTGTGTTCTTATGCTGTGAAATATTAATGATCAAAAGATGATGAGGCATTCATTAGATGCTGAATGTCATTACTCCACGATTTAATGGGACTTACTAATTAGTGCCCCACATCAATTGGTATGAATGTGATTTATATATTTCCTCTGAAGTGACATCTGTAAGGGTGATATAAGAAACTTGCTGGGATTTATTTTCGTTGCTGTTTGTACTCAGCATCTTCAGAGGGTTTATTTCCCATGAAGACTGTGTACCTCTCCTGAGCACCTCCGTTCACAGATAGATCACTTAAGCAAATCCTTCAGTCATACTGGATGCCCCGTGCCCATTTCTGCTGACCTGACAATGTGAATTATTACCTGAATTTTATCACAGCTTCAGCAAGATCTATGGTGAGCTTCAGTCTAATTAAGGAAGACAAAGAATTATAATTTTAGTGTTCCTCTCACCTATAAGCTTTTCCTTAACAGGAACCGCTAAGCTCATCAAAGGAGTCTTATCTGGATTTACACAAAAATGATGAGACTTAGAAGCTCTCTTTTATTTATACTCTCTCTATACTATGTGTAAATTCCTAAATCTTTATGGATACAGACAGAATATCTTTAACTGTGAGCCCACGGCCGATATCTGAAATTCGCTCAAGTTGTCATGTGTCCTTTTATTTTTTAAAACACCTCTTGAGATAAAGATATCAGATAAAGATAAAGATATTACAAACCTTGCAAGTTCCAAGGGTGGTCAAACCTTTAGCAACTCTTCACCCACTTTTCAAACCCTGAGTTACTCTAAGAAAAAAATATTCTGCCACATTTCAGAGTCATCTGATTATCTTCACACAATAACCATGACCCGACTGGGGCTGACAGAAGGAAACCTCTTTTTCAGGCACTTATGTTTAACTTAAAAGAAAGTAATGTTCTGCTTCATTTTCCTAGCCAGAACCCTTGATCATACCCTTCTTAGAAAATAGCACGATCCTTGAAGTGCATTTATGTCTATGTTGAAGACCAGTCTCAGCATATAATCCAAAGGTTACTATGTGATGGATTACCCTTGACAGTATTCCATAAACAATGTCACACGTTACAAATACGGGCCAGCAGCAGGTAATGAGAGCACTGCCTCCGCTGGTGTAGCATTAACAGCATCAGCGGGGATGTGACATATGATGTGTGTACAGGTTTTGCTACAGCAACTGCGTATCGTTCCATCCACGTTCTTACATCTTCTCTTTTGGATATTTCCAACAATGAACTATCATCCACGAGCCCCACTCTGTTAAGGGAGTGGGAAATACAAAGATGAATCAATGGTTCCCATCTTCTGGATGCTCCCAGTCTAGTGGTGAGAGACAGACACATAGATTTTTCTGTGCACTGTAGCACAAAGCAGAACAAAGTGTGTGGCAACGTGGACAATGAAGAGACCAACCACCTGGGGAAGTCAGGAAGGCTACTTAGAGACAGTAACTTTTGAGTTGACTCTCAAAGGATGAGTTAAACTTTACCAAGAGGACTAGATCAGAGACACTGGCATTCCACTCAATATGTCTGACTTACGTATCTACCCGACAGATTTGGAGGCTTCCATATTTGAGCCCACTGTAAAAGAAGAATGTCTTCTGTGTTTTTAAGTCATAAAGTTGACATCTTCTAATCCCTGACCACAAGCTAAATACTGGCAGGCGAGGAGAAGCAGGAGTCTAAGCCAGAGCACAGTCGATGTATGAGGGCATTTAGCCTGGCAGGTAGTCAAGATGATGGGAGATCACATACCCAACCAGAACACCGAGGCATGTCTCAGCAGTGCTGAGGGCGGTGCCGTGCCCTCAACGTTTTCAAACTTAGCTGCTTCTTCACTTGTCTTAAATTTCCCTTTGCCATCTCCAGATCTGATATCACCAATATCTCCCTTGGAGAATAACAGTGTCCTAAAACGACAGGGATAGAGCTAGAGAATTTCCACCTGGGCCTTTCACTGTGTTGTAGAACTCAGTATGTCTAAAGGTCAACTCATATTTCCCTGTGGTCCAACTGCCCCTCCTCACTTCTCTCTCTTTCTGGTGTTGACAAGTCAGTCAAGACACTCAGACCCAATATTTCAGAATTTTCTATCGCATTCACAAAGTGGTAGGGTTTCTTCCTTTTAAATGTCTTTATAGCCAATCTTTCCTCTTCATTTCTACCACTTGCTGTCACTATGCCTCTATCACCTCACATCTGGATTATTATTCCAGCTCCCTCCTTGGCCCCAGTGATTCCAGGACAGCTGGGCTCACGGGCAGATCATCCTGAAGTTATCCTGGACACTGATGCCAAATGCATCTTCCTCCAGTGCTGTTTTGATGACGTCATCCTTCAGCACCCAACTCTCCTTTCTAGGTTAGAGAGAATTATCCTCTATATTACACTAGAGTCCTTCTTTGTTACTGTCAGTAGTCCCGTAGCATTTAAACATCCCAATTTATGTGTTGGCCATGTTTAAATATTGAGAAAACAAAACACTTTTGCCTTCTCCAAACACACTTATCATAATATCTAGGTGCTTTATGACATTCATCGTATTTCTCTACACAGAAAGTTCTTAAATAAATATTTTCTTACAAAAAGGTACACACACACACAGGGGGAGAGAGAGAGAGAGAGAGAGAGAGAGAGAGGGAGAGAGAGAGAGAGAGAGAGAGAGAGGGAGGGAGAGAGAGAGAGAGAGAGAGAGAGAGAGAGAGAGAGATCTCCAATTATCACAGAGCTATGGCAATGATTTATTGACATACCTATGCTAAGCTAACCATGCTAGCCATGAATATTCTAAAAGGCTTTCACCCTTTTGCCCCAGTGCTAAGACCAAAAGCAATGTCTTTCCTCATCTCAAACATTTAAATTCCGTAGAATTTACACTATGAAGTTTAACCAAAACCACACACTGGACTTCCCTGGTGCCTCAGTGGTTAAGAATCCACCTGCCAGTGCAGGGGACATAGGTTCAAGCCCTAGTCCAGGAAGATCCCACATGCCGCAGAACAACTAAGCCCGTGCGCCACAGCTACTGAGCCTGTGCTCTAGGGCCCGCGAACCACGACTACTGAGCCTGCGTGCCACAACTACTGAAGCCCATGCGCCTAGAGCCCGTGCTCTGCAACAAGAGAAGCCACCGCAATGAGAAGCCCGCACACCACAATAAGAGAGTAGCCCCCGCTCGCTGCAACTAGAGAAAGTCCGCCCACAGCAACAAAGACCCAATGCAGCCATAAATAAAATTAATTAATTAATTAATTAAAAAACCAAAACAAAACCACACACTGGCTCTCAAAAAGAGGAGGGGTTTATTCATGGTACTATCAGACATTTTTCCAGCATTTAATGTAAGGATAGAGTCAATTATGTTATTGATCTATGATATGTCAATTCTGCAAATAATTGAGATATCTTATTTTAACATGATCATTCTAAACTGTTCCCCACTAACAATTTTATTTTAAGTCAATAACATTTATTGAGCACCTCCAGGGTAAGTTATTGTGCTGGGTCCCACTGCATTATGCAAAGATGAAACAAAACCCATGGCCTGTGCCCTCAGGGAGCTTTTGGTTAGTGGAGGAGAAAGATAGAAATGCAAGAGGCTATAAAGAGGGATGCCTGGACTGAGTGCTGTCACAGAGGTGCAGACAAAATTCAACAGGGAAACCTAGTGCAGGGAGATCAGTTTCCAGTGGGAAGAAGTTGGTTGAGCCAAGTAGATAGATGCTGTCTCAGGGAGGCCTTGGAGGAAGCAAGGCATCTTCTGTATATGTGTCAATTTAGTCCAGGGCAAAGCCAAAAGTAAATTTTAGAAGTAGCACCTACCATGGTCCTCCTCTCTACCCCACACATGTGGTAATTCATCTTGCCATTTTGTCACTAACTGGAAGCCTGGAACCAGAAAATACCACAAAGCCCTGAAATAGATGGTGCCTGATAAGTTTCTCATTTCACTGACACACCACGGAATGTCACCATTCTTTTTCACATTCCTGGATTAAGCTGTTTCCTTTTCGGAGCCTTTAAGCACATATGGTGGGGAAAAAAAAAAAAAAAAAAAACACGTTCAAAGAAACCCAAAACCATGTTAAGTCCCACTCAGAGTGTGATGTTTTAGCAGATGGTGGCTCATTATCGCCATACCTAACTGTATTCCCCGCCTTATCTGTGTGTCTGGATACTGGCTTTCTAAGTTGAGGGCTAGTTCAGCTCGTTCAGGCCATGTTTGACAACCAAGGCAGAGCTGGACATAACTAAGATAGGTATGTACTCTCTCTGATTCACAGCAGCCTATGATGCTGCCCAGGTGAACAAAATCTGTTGTTTCCAGGTGTCTCTTCTTTTTCTTACCCTTGAACCTCATCTCTGAGTTGTATCTACTCAGAGGCACCAGGATCTGGGGGATACACGTGCACAGGAGTCAGACGACCTATAAATTCCAGACCTACTACTTCTTACCTGCTCATCCTTAGCCAGTTACTCTGAGCAAGTTCTGAAAACCAGGGATATCAACATCTACCTCTCGGGATTAATGAGTCATCATTATCACATGCTAAATATGTTTCCTCCCACTCTTCCCTACTCCATCCACGTAAACACAGAAACATGCTTCAGGAAACCCACAGCCTAATCATATTAAGCCCACGTCATTTAAATGTCATAAATACAAATAGCTAAATAAGTTACTGATGACATGATTTTTTTCCTGTTACTTATTATTCATCTTATTCTTGTAGGAGAGGCAACCTACTATTCTTGTTTGTTCAGTTAACATGTAGTGAGCACCTGTGGGCCAGGGAGAGCACATTCCCGGGAGAGGGGACTGCCAGTGCAAAGGTCCTGAGGCATGAAAGAGCTCTGTATCACTGGGGAACTGGAAAGACACCACTGTAGCTACAGAGTAGTGAATGAGGCAGTGAGCAGTATGAGATTCAGCTGCAAAGTTGGTCAGCAGCCAGTTCACACATGGCCTAGAAGGGCATCCTATGAAGTTTGGACTTCGGTCATAAGAAAACCTTGGCAGGGTTTTAAGGAGGGGAGGGGCACGAGTTGATTCATATATTAAACGTCACAGACGACTAAGTGAAAAATGAACTGGGGCTGGGGATGGCAAGTATGAAAGCAGGGAAACCAGTCAGGAGGCTATTTCAATAGTTCAGACAAGGGATGTCAGTAGCTCAGACTAAAGACACAGCAGTGGAGGAAGAGAGGTGGGTCGAGGTTGAACTCATGGAATTACTGGGAGTCCAGATGAGGGAAAGGAAAAATCAAGAACCAGGCCTACATTTCTGGTTTGAGTGTTTGAATGGCGGTATCATGAAGTGAGGTGTGGAATATTCTTGAGAACAAAGTAAAAAATTCTGTTTGGGGCATGTTAAGTTTGAGATGCCATTTAGAAATCTCAATTGGATGTATGAATCTGAGAGTAAGGGCAGCAGTCTGGAAGGGAAGATTTCGATTGTAGAATGTCAGCAGATAGGTGTTAAATGCATGTTGATATTTAAATTCACAGGACTAGGTGAGACTGCTTAGGGGAGAGTGTGGCTAGAAAAACCAGTAGGTTTGGGTCAAGGCAGGCTCGAAGACACTGGAGCATTTAAACCTCCATGGAGGGAGGAAGAGCCACAAAGGAGACCAGGAAGGAAGCCAAGAAAATGCATGTCCCCAAAGCCAAGGCAGGGGAGTCTAACGATATGCTCTGATGACACAGCAACAAGACATATAGAGTCTGGGCCGTGGGGTCGGAGGGACTTGGGCTCAAATTCTATGTGATTATTTTGTGGGGAGTAGGATTTGCTTAGCTACTCCAAGCTTCTGTTTCCTCATCTATAAAATGGGGATCAGAGTAATAATAGAGCTGCTATGAGAATCAAACACACAATGAAAATAAAGCATTAGCAACACAGTGAATGTGAAGGCTGACGTGTAATAAGTGCCCCGTGTGTATGGCAGCTGTTGTGACTGTTGTGATTTACCATCTCCAACAGTAATATCTGGTGGCTGCTCACATCTGCAGGTCATGACCCTCGTGCGGTACAGAACGTTACTCTCCCAAGGGTTGAACCCCAGTGAAAAGCCTGGAGGCTTACCATAAGGCTCCTGCAAACATAAATCATCTGTAGCATTGGTGGAATGATGGGCGTTCAAAAGTGCAAGAAACCATTATGCTCTTTCAATAGGTTATTTTGTTATGAGCCCATAAAGGGGTTCAATGGTGGTTTTTTTTTTTTTGCGTTATGCGGGTCTCTCACTGTTGTGGCCTCTCCCGTTGCAGAGCACAGGCTCCGGACGCGCAGGCTCAGCGGCCATGGCTCACGGGCCCAGCCGCTCCGCGGCATGTGGGATCTTCCCGGACCGGGGCACGAACCCGTGTCCCCTGCATCGGCAGGAGGACTCTCAATCACTGCGCTACCGGGGAAGCCCTCAATGGTGTTTTGTAAATAACCAAAATGAACTGCCAGAGTACGATAAGGTATCTCCAGTCCTCAAGGCCTCTAAATGGATTAGAGAGAAAGGCCTCTGTAGAAAATGACTGCCCATTTTTATGGAAACAAAACACATGAGGGGAACCTAGGTAGAACCTGGATGTCCCCTCCCCGTGCAAGGGGCTGGGAAAGCCCAGAGAGGACAGGGGGACATTAAGCCAGCTGTAAACAGCATCTGGATGAGAGGAGAAAAAGAGACAGCCTCCTCTAAAAAGGGGCAGGCAGAAAAAGGCAGACTCGGGAAGGACCCAAGACCCAGCCACGTTGCGGCTCCTAGAAGCCATGAGGCAGCTCTCCACAAGTGATGAGAGATCCAAACTTCGCCCACGTGACCAGAGTCGACATTCCAGATTCACATCTGGAATGCCACCAGGGGACGAAGATTGAGTCCAATGACCCCGAATGTGGGAATTCAACCCAGGTCTGGAGGCATTCTCCCCCCACTTCAGAGAGCGACATCACCAGCCCGGACAACTCTGGTTTTTTCTTCAGTTCTTGATTTGGACAAGCCTCTTGAAACATTGTTTGAGTCCAGGTAATCATTAGCCAGTATGTGAACAGTTAGTATGAATCAGATACTCCGAAGAACACAGAACACGTGTCGTGTTCTTTACAGCTCTCGGCATGCCGGTATTTCATCAGGCACTGTGGCGTGTGATCATCTGCTGCGCGCGGTGCTTGGAGAACCACCCTGTTCTTTCGGAAGGGGTCACCAGTTTGGCAGGACTTGGTACACACCTCCCCACAGCCACACCTGAGCCCCTGTAATGAACGGGTGCCACGTGGCACTGACGGTCACTCAAGTGGAGAAGCAGATGAAAGCTTGAGGACAAATTACCATCTCACCTCTGACTGCTGGTATAGAGAGGGAGCACCCTGTCAGGGTCAGATTTATGAGGCCGATTAAAAAAGAGAGAAAATGTACCAATGGCCAAAAAGGAGTCCAAGTAGGTGGCTTTGATGTATGAGTTCCATCTGCCTAATTTATTTGGTGTCTGTAGTCTGCATGTGACCAAGAGCCCTGGACTAGGTGAGTGGCAAGTCAGGGAGGGGGCTGACAGTGGGGGAGATGTCACTTAGTGTTTTCCAGCCAGGCCACCATGTGCCCTTATGAGCCCCGCTGAGACAAAAACACAACAGAAAGGGATTCTCGCCAAAGAATCCTGGAATTTAGCCAAAAGAAATCCCTGAAGTTTCAAACAGTGAAGTTTAATCCCCACTTCTGGACTTTCTGAATATTTAGGGAAATGCTTCCATTTCTCAATTTCCTTTTCTGAACGCTGCCTGGCTTTTTTGGTCCTGAATAATGTGGACATAGTTTGAATTACTTCCTTTTTCCATCCTCACTCAGCAGTTTACCCTTTTCCATATCAACCACTTTTGCAAAGAAGCCCAGGTTCTTTGTGTCAATAAAATGACAATTGAAAATGGCTCTCACAGCAGTATTGTTAACTGGGTTTATAGAGCACTCTTTTAAATGTTATATTTGGTAGCAATGACAGCAAACTCTAGATATAGAATCCTGAAAAGGGGAGGTCAACACAGAATAGAGCCAGGATCAGGACTAAGGAGATTTGGAGAAGAGGAGCTATCGGAAGTACTCTAGAGACAAAGGAAAAGAGGTGACAATAGCAAATAGTGCATGATCAAGAAATGTTAGAGGGGGCTTCCCTGGTGGCGCAGTGGTTAGGAATCCACCTGCCAATGCAGGGGACACAGGTTTGAGCCCTGATGCAGGAAGATCCCACATGCTGCAGAGCAACTAAGCCCGTGCACCACAACTACTGAGCCTCCACTCTAGAGCCCACGAGCCACAACTACTGAAGCCCACACACCTAGAGCCCATGCTCCACAACAAGAGAAGCCACCACAATGAGAAGCCCAGGCACCACAACGAAGAGTAGCCCCCGCTTGTCACAACTAGAGAAAGCCCGCGCACAGCAATGAAGACCCAACGCAGCCATAAATAAAATAAATAAATATTTTTTAAAAAGAAAGAAATTTTAGAGGGACTTTCCTGGTGGTGCAGTGGGTAAGAATCTGCCTGCCAATGCAGGGGACACTGGTTTGAGCCCTGGTCCAGGAAAATCCCACACACTGCGGAGCAGCTAAGCCCGTGCGCCACAACTACTGAGCCTGTGCTCTAGAGCCCACAAGCCACAACTACTGAAGCCCGCGTGCCTAGAGCCCGTGCTCCGCAACAACAGAAGCCACGGAAGTGAGAAGCCCCCACTCGCCACAACTAGAGAAAGCCCACACACAGCAACAAAGACCCGACGCAGCCAAAAATAAATTAATTAATTTTTAAAAAGATGGTTAGCATAAATTTAAAAAAAAAGAAATGCTAGCTATGTACTATTATTCTATAAATCAGTAGGTAAAAACTGCACAAAATAAGCAGCATATCAAGTGGTAGGCACAGGTCAGAGTTGGTGGGAACAATTATCCCCCAGCCTGGTTCAGCGTGGGTTTGGGTATTTAAAGGTCTAGATGGCTTTGCTTAGGAGAATGGCGATGTCCACGGTTTCCCTGATCTTCCTGCCTACTACTTCCCACCTACAGTCATGGAGCTTTTATGGATTTATAGAATAATAGTATGGATCTGACATTTGTTGATCACATACCATTTGCCAGGCATTGTTCTAAGCACTTTATATGGTTTTTCACTTAATCCTTGTAACAGTTATCATCATCATCATCATCATCCTCCTCCTCATCATCATCCTTATTTTATAAATGAGGAAACTGAAGCACAGAAAGGGTAAATAACTTGCCCAAGGTCAGACCCTTAGTAAGTGGCAGAGCCAGGACTGAACCCTGCATGCTATGACTCCAGGGCCTGCACTCTTATCTGTTATTTGTATCATTACAGAGAGGACAGTGTTTTAGACCAGGTGATAATAGTAGAATGACAATGAGTGGTTGGGTTCCAGATAGATATTGAGAGTAGTGCCCACAGGATTTGCTGATGGTAAGAAAGAAAGAAAGGGACTGGGTGGAGTTGTCATCAGTGGACACGGGGAGACTATGGGAAGTGTAGGTTGGAGCAGTGACGCTCTCAAGAGCTAGGTTTGGGATGCACTAAATTGAGACGCCTATTAGATCTCTAAGTGGAGATGCTGAGTGAGCAATTGGAAACACACATCTAGGGCTTGGGGAAGGGGTTCAGGCAAAGAGATAAATTTGAGAGCCAACAGAATCCACATATAGATGGTACTTTAAACCATGAGACTGGATGATGTCACCCAGGGAGTAAGTGTTGACAGAAAAGAAAAAAGGGCCAAGGACTGAGACATGGAAATCTGCTACAAGTTGAGAAGCATGATGAGTTGAGTAAGAACTAGCAAAGGAGACTGGAGGGGCATGGACAGAGAGACAGGAGAGGGTGGGTCTGGAACACCAAGTGAAGAAGGTGTTTCAAATAGAAGAGTCATCAAGGTCACAACGTTTCTGATTGGTCAAGCAAGATGGGAAATGAGAAGTGACCACTGGATTTAGCAAAGAGGAGGTCCTTGGTGACCTTAATAAGAGCATTTTCAGCAGACTGTTGGGGATGTAAGCTCAACTAGAATGCGTTCCAGACAGAATAGGAAGAGAGAGGTTAGAGCAGTGCAGATAGATCACTTTTTCAAAGGAGTTTTGCTGTAAAGGGAAGGAGAAAAAATGAATAGCTAGAGGCAGGAGTGGGATTAAGAGAGGTTTGTTTGTTTGTTTGAAGATAAGAAGATAACAGCGTGCTTATGTACTGATGGAAATGATCCAGGAGGGATGGAGAAATTGATACAGAAAAGAGAAGCAGAAATACTGGAGTGGGATCTGGTAGATAAACGGAGAGGGTGTCTCAGGTAGGTGCCTGCAGAGTTCACCCATAGTAACAGTGGAAAGAAATGAGGACATGGTGACAGTTGCGGGAAGATGAGTGGGTGGATGATTGGACCTTATGGAAGTTCTCTGCTGATTTGCCATGTGCTCTGCAAATGTTAATACGTTCAGAGGAAGGAGAAATCTTAAAAATGGAGACGGCCAAAGAAGTATTGATGGGGAGATTGGTACTTGAGCTTCAAAAGATCTATGAGAGTAAATAGGTGGTGAAGGAGATAGTATTTCAGGAATGGAAAACCATGTGAACCCAGAGATAGTAATGAACAAGGTATGTTCATGGGATAGTGAACACCCTGGTCCTCCTAGAATTTTTGTCATGAACAGTTTGATAAACTTGGAAATATTGATTAGATTCAGACAGCAGAGGGTTTAAACAATAGGAAATGAAGAAAGGAAGAATGACATGATAGAAGAAGAGAGATTAGGAATTAATCTAGCAGTGGTGGTAAAGTAAGTGCTGAGAAGGACTTCAGATCACCCAGGCCATGGTGGTGAGAATCACGAGGGCAGCACTGGAAGCAAAGGAAGAGATGCCAGAAACATTATGAATAAAAATAGATAAATCTGGGCTTCCCTGGTGGCGCAGTGGTTGAGAGTCCGCCTGCCGATGCAGGGGACGCGGGTTCGTGCCCTGGTCCGGGAAGATCCCACATGCCGCGGAGCAGCTGGGCCTGCGCGTCTGGAGCCTGTGCTCCACAGCGGGAGGGGCCGCAACAGTGAGAGGCCCGTGTACCGCAAAAAAAAAAAAAAAAAAAAAGTGAGTAAGTCAACCAAATGGGATAAAAGAAGTCCCACACCAATGCTGGAATTCAAGCCAATTAGGATCATGATGGATCTGTTGACTAAAATGAATGAAAAACCTTTATATAAGCAAGTCGGTCCATAAATCAGGAAGGAGAAGAGATTTGGAGATTTAAGCTCTGGTCATTTGGGTTTGAGAGGGCAGAAGGATACCTGTGTAGAAATGTCCACCAAATAGTTAGAAAAGTAGACTTGGCGGGTATCTGTGGGAGTCTGGGTAGAAAAGAAGAGCAGAGGTCGTGTCTGGAGGTGAGGGCTGGGTGGAGGACGAGGGATCGGGGTCTGGCAGCATGGTGTGAGTGACTCAGGAGAGCCACACAAGCCAGGGATGGGGAGTTTCAAGAAAGGCCTGGTCAACAGTGTTGAGAATCATGGGAATATCCAATAGCAGATAGAAAAGTGAGAAAGTGTCTCAGCGACATAATACCTGGGGCCTTCGGCAGGTCATCGTCCATTGAGGAGTTAAGGCAGGAGCCAAACGTCTGAGGTCTGAGGGGTGCATAGAAGGTGAAGGAAAAAACGGTAACGCGCTGATTAATTTTTGGAGAACTCTGGCAGTCAAAGGCAGGAGGGAATCATTCTACAGCTAGGGAGGTCAGAAAGATTAAAGTTTCTTGAAGGCAGAGGAAGCTACTGGATGTGTGAAGGAGAGACATGGAGAAGGAGAAATGAAAGTTACCCCTAAACCTTAAAGTAGTCATTTGAATAAAGAAAAATTGTGATGGAACTGATAATATTATTATTGCTTGCCTATAATAAAATTTCACTTATCACTTATTTGAGGTCAAATAGAGAATTTTTAAAGATCTATGGCTGTCCCATTAGATCTGAGGGAGACAAAGAAGGTAGGTCTAAAGGTAGAAACTTCTTTTTTCTGTCTCAGTGAGGATGTCGACTTCGTGGTGTGGTAGGATAGAATAACCTGCCCACTCCAGCCCTGGGACCTATGAACGTGTTACCTTACATGGCAAAAGGGACATGGCAGATGTGATTAAGCGTCTTGAAATGGGGAGTTTATCCTGGATTACTCCAGTGGGTCCAATCTAATCACACGCATTCCTAAAACCAGACAACATTTCCTGGGTACCGTCAGAGAGACGTGTAAAATGGAAAAAGTGTTAGAGAGATGCATTGTTGCTGGCGTTGAAGATAGAGGAAGTAGACCGCAAGTCAAGGAATGCAGGAAACCTCTGGAAAAGACAAGGAAACAGATTCTCCCCTAGAGCTTTTAGACAGGAATGCAGCCCCGCTGATGCCTTGGCTTTAGCCAGGTGAGACTAACTTTGGACTTCCGACCTACACAACTGTTCGGTAATAAACTGTCTTAAGTCCTTAAGGTGGTGGTAATTCGTTATAACAGCAATTGGAAACTAATACTTTAGTTAAATTGCTTTCTTTGTAGGACGGTAGCCCGCAATTCTCCACTACTTCCCCTCCTCCCTGACCCTGTTCCCCCTTTGGTCATGCTCCAAGGTTCTACTGAATTCCAAGACAGGACAATTAAAATTCCTAACAGCTGGAGAGTGAATGCCTTGGCCGATCCTCCTGCACCGCAGGCATCCTTCTTCTCCAGGCATTTATTTCAGCTGAGCACTCACTCCTTCGCCCGAGGTGCTGCTCTGCCCGCCATCCAGGAATGGGAAAGGCTGGAGAATGTCCGTGGGTGGACGCTCCAGGAAACAACAGAGAAACCTGAGCACCAACGATGTGTCCACTACAGTCACAGGAAAGATGCATAGGGTGAGCTCTTCAGATCTGTGCAGAGCAATGAGCTCTTTCCTGTATCAAACAGCTGGAAAGATTATTTTTTTCACCTTCACTTTGAATGTAGTCAGAATGGATTTCCACCTGAAAAGAATTTAAAACAATGGAGCATATGTAGCTATTGCCCTGATTACCTGAACCAAGTTATCAAAACCCTAGAGGTTGCTTTGAACTATGAACATGGACTCTGAAAAAGGATCCAAGTATCTTGAGAGTTACTTATAAGGCAGGCGTGTACTGAATGAGGAGTGTTGATCCAGAGGAGGAATTTATTGTACAGGAGGAAGGAAAGACATCAAGGTTAACTAGTAGATATAAAAGGAGCTAAGTTAATAAATCCAGGGGAATGTGGACAGGTCATGAATACTTCATGGAGAAACAGCCAAAAGCAAACATACAAAAGAAAAGGAAGGAGACACTGAAGAATGTTTATATTCTTAGCACCGTAACAGCGAAGGGTGTGAAGAATACAGTTGGGGTGTAGACATAAAGCGCAGAAGGTCTGCCCCAGTCACTGCTGCATTGGGGCTTATTTCCCTTGTTAATGATGTTATGACAAGAGGAAAAGCGCATTAGGTTGGTTATTAGAAACTGGGTTACATGTGTCTGATTGGCACCATCTTGAGAGGAGATTTGAGCAAGGGTTTAGAGGAAGGTGGCTGTGCAGCCATGAGCGAGGTCATGAAAGAAAGGAATTAGTTACCTCTAAGAGGTTAATAAGCTGGACCTTCCAACAGAGAGAGCTTCTGGCTCAGAAACCACCCTACCCCGGCCCCGTCGCTTCTCTGGCTGGACCAGCAAATGGGTATAAAACATGTTTGTGTATAAGCATTGTCTTGCCAGACCAACAGGGGAGAAAATTCTCGGAACACAGGCCAGTGGTGCTCTGTAGAAGCCAGTGGCTCGCCCCGTCTCACTGGTGTTCAAGAGGGTGTGCCTGCCCCGTGGGTGTGTGTAGAAGAGGATAGAGTCAAATGGCACTCATCATTCACATGTAAAAATAAGACCAGTGTTCAATAATACATGTGGGCTAATTTTTTAAGTAGACTTGCTCAAGGGCATCATACATTACAGCAGCACACAAATCTATTGATCCTGATGATGTCTTTACATAAGTCATTCCTGAAAAAATGAAAAGATGTGTGCTTACTTGTACGTTGTTCAGAGATCTCTAACTAGACAAGGGAAGGGGCAGGTGTTGGGAGTGGAGGGGCAATAATGTGATAAATCCCATTCAACTTTAAGATGCTTTTTTGTTGAAAGTCCATGGTACTTAAATTAAGGTTTATGTTTTGTCTTCCTATACCTTGATTAAAGGTATGTATATATATCAGCTTGCACTCACACATATTTGTAAGTATGTACTACCTCTCAATATACATAAGTTAATAATGTGTGTATGTATAGGGGGTGAGGTGGGAGGGGCTAGAAAATCCCACCACTAAGAACCCACCGCCACCTGTTAATTGTACAGCTTCATTGCTGGAGAACTGAAGAAATAAACTAGCTCATAGGACAAAGTGATCTAGTGCTCTTGGAAGAAAACACGTACAAGCCTTTCCCAGACTTACTAATGCCAAACCAGTGATCCACGATGAAAGTATGCTATGTCAGTACACATAATATTATACAGAATGATAGGTTATATACCCAATTTTTATTAGCACCGCTGCTTGACAATTCTTTGCTTCCTTCTAAGGCTACCCTAATTTAGATCAGCCTTGTAGCATGCCTTTTTATTCTGAAGCTTGGACACCTGGGGTCTTGTTGACCCTGGAGAGACTGCCTCTCCCAGGGCCAGCCAATTCCAGAGAGAATTAAGAACCGGGCCAGGAGCACGCCTTTCATATGCAAACCAACCCACTCAGAGCCATGGGAGCCTAACCACCGCCTTTATTGGGCTTCTGCACGCTGAGCCACTGTCCCCCTGCCCTAATCACACCAGGGCCAGGGTACCAAAGAGCCAGAGACAGCCCTTATATCCCAGAACCCATTGGAGTTATTCAAACTAGTCAATCCTAAACTTGTTTACCCCGCCTCACCTGCTTCTCCCCGCGGAAACCACAAAGAGGGATCTTGCTGTTGTTTTCCCCTTGGTCCTTCCGCCTCCTGACTGATTCCCCGCATTCTCCTCCCCCTCCCCCAGGCATGGCGGAGCCCCTCCCCTTGGGAACTGTGAGTAACTAATTTTTCAATGACAGTCATCTCTTGATCTATTGTCCTCACCATTCCTGAATAAAAACAAAAAGCTATGTCTTAAAACACAGCCCAGGCTTCCCTGGTGGCGCAGCGGTTGAGAGTCCGCCTGCCGATTCAGGGGACACGGGTTCGTGCCCCGGTCCGGGAAGATCCCACATGCCGCAGAGTGGCTGAGCCTGTGAGCCCATGGCCGCTGAGCCTGCGCGTCCGGAGCCTGTGCTCCGCAATGAAAGAGGCCACAACAGTGAGAGGCCCGTGTACCGCAAAAAACAAAACAAAACAAAAACACAGCCTTATGGCGGTAGGTTCATGAAAATTGTGTTGATTAGTGAAAAGATTAGGAATCGGTTACTTGGGAGATGGTACTAATAAGACCAATAGTTCAGTCATAGGAAAAGTAAATTTCTTTTATGACCCATCGCCAAATATTTACACTGCAAATCCAGTTATTAGCAAACAGCTATTTAGAACTACCATGTACCAACTAGACCTGTATAAAACCATCTCTCGACTCTAATTCACGTGGAATGCTTATATAAGTAGCTGGAATTACCAAGGCCAGGAAAGAAGAACTACAATTCACCTCTGGTGGGCCATGACCATCTGCACCACCTGGGATGGAGGGTCATGGCAGGGATGTGACCATATCACCTTGGGTTCCTTCCAACCAATCTGCAATAATTTGTCCTTTGAATCACTTCACAAATATACAGCCTTTAACTTCACACCTAAATGTGCTAATAGAAAGAATGACTGCCACGTCTTTACAATGTATCTTTAAACACATCCATAGAATTGTCCCAAAGTTAATTGCAGGGTGTTAGATAGGAAGGATCTACTTGGTTTCACTTAAACAATTGTATACTTTTATACTTGGAGAACTTCACCATCCCAGTTGCATAGTTGAGGAATCTGAGACCTAGAAAAACAGTGACTTCTAGAATTAATGGCTAACTGGGGATAGAATCCCTATTTGACTCCTACCGCAGTTCTGCCCTAATTGTGTGATTCAGAGCATATCTCCAAACTTCCCTGAACCCCAATTACTTTTTCTGAAAACAAGGATACTAGTACCCCTTCACAGCTTTGTTGTATTATTCAAGACGTGAAAAGTGCTTTGTAAACCATAAAATAGGAAATGAATAATGAATGTTATTAATAGTATCACTAAGCTGTTAGAACAAAGGGGTCAGGCCAATAAACAACTTGGACTTATAGTTGCACCTTCTCTTAAAAGACAGAACACATATTCCTAGAAATACACTCGGATGAAATGCTTCATTCAAGAGCCTGGAGCAATGATGGAACCTCTGCTTATAATTATGGATTTATTCTTTTTGGCTACTGTGTAATCCCAGGATTACTCTGGGCATCTTGACTGAAAAGCTTTTAAATTATTTAATCTCCTTTTTGCAAATATATATTTAGTTACAAAAGTAATACATGTTAACTGCAAACTTCCCAGTAAAACAGAAATGTAGAAAGCCAAAGTGATGATCCTTCCCTCAGCTTTCCCAATTCCAGTCCCCCAGGGCAGCACTGCTACACACACATAATTTTTTAAACACAGAAATGGGATCATGATAGATAGATAGACAGATAGATAGATTAGACAGATAGTTTTTTCCTCAGCAATCTACAGTGGGCAGCTTTATTCACATAAAGCTGCTTGGCTGTTTTCACAGCTATATAATATTCCATTGCATAAATAATACCATAATTGATGGCCCCCCTCCCATTTAGGTTGTTTCCAATTTGTCATTCTTGTACGTGTCTTCATTGCGGATGGACTTGTAGACACTTGTTTGAGTATTTCTATAGAACTGATTCCTGGAAGTCAAAGTGCAGACATCTTTATGGGGGCTCAGAGGACCTAGACTTGGGGGTTTCCACTTTAAGTAACTGTCCTCACTTTCACCATTCTTTATCACCAACTATGCTTCCAGGCAGACAATGGTGCAGAGTCCAAGGCAGACGAGTCTAGATGGGGCAGTCAGTAAGGGCACGAGAATAGAACCCGTTACATGAGAGGGGTCGTGTGGCATGCTCTGCAGTGACTCAGCCCTCGCATCGTTTGCCACTCACCCTGTCAAACTCTGCGCTCCTGCTGACTTGCAGCATCTGTGTGTACAATGAAACTTTTGACAACACCAGCCTAGGGTTGCTTTAAATACACCAAGGAGGTCATGTCACAGTTAGTGGACATTCATAAATAACTTCCTAATGAATAGAAACAAGAGGAAGCTGAAACTCCCATCCTCCAAAAAGGTCAGACTTGGTCTCCATTTGGAGACAAGGAATATCCACGCTTCATCAGTCTGGCAAAGCCCTGGCCCGCCCAGGGCATGGTTCTACCCAGTGGGCTGTTCACTACTATGGCCTTTCTCAGCTCCCACAGTCCCAGTCCATGCATGTGAACTCCAACTCTTGGGAAAATGCTGGAACAAATCCCAACTTTTGGAGTTGACTTCAGCTTTGAGAAAATGCCTTCAGTGGTCCAGTTGTATTTACTGAACATTCATGGAACAATTCCTGATGCATCTAATTTTCTATACCAACTGTAATTCACCTGCTACATTTGGACTTTGGGGCATGCTACAGTTTTCCTAAATTGAAATGTTTCTTACGCTCAAAGATCTCCCTGGTGTTTAAAAGCAAAATTGGTTTCCTATAAAAACTTGGCATCACTATCGTTAATTAACAGAAAGTAGGATGCCTCTGTGTGTTTACCTTCACAAAGTGTATCCATGCAATGCATTTCTATCCCAGAGGCATGGTTTATTCCTATGGACCAGAAATTAAGAATGTATTTTAAAAAATAAATGCATGCTTTTCACCAGCAGGGAAGTTTTGAGAAGTAGACTACTATATTTCATGAAAAGACATCAGACACAGGGGTGTGAAAATTAAACAGAGCCTCCCACTATGAGAAAGTAAATTATGTTAAATCGCTCACTTTATCTGAGGCTACTTTTCTGTGGCTTGATCCAATTTGCCAAACAATGTATGGGCTGATCAGCCAGCCAGCCAGGAGCTATTCACTGGCCAGCGTTATGGCTGATCTGACTTGCTAGTAACATTGCAAGGTGGAAGTGTGTGTGTGTGTGTGTGTGTGTGTGTGTGTGTGTGTGTGTGTGTGTGTGAGAGAGAGAGAGAGAGAGAGAGAGAGAGAGAGAGAGAGAGAGAGAAAGAGAGAGAGAGAGAGATTTTATTACTAGTTATAACAAAGGGACTCTTGGAACTTTGGGGCTTAAAGTTAGAATTCCTTTAGAGACTGGTGCTAGAAAGCAAGATTACAACGAAGTTTCTCTGTGTGGTTTCTCTTTGGTTGGTATAATTTGAGTCATGGTATATCTAAACCCATAAATCATATTGTGATAGTAGTTATACTTCTATATACATTAAAGACTTTAATTCATAATGATTTCTGGGTAAGCCCCTGAAGTCTAGAACCATATTTTATATCATTTTTGCCTCTGTGACTTTTATAACAAGGTTAGGGATACGAGTAAGACCAATAACTAATAGACATTTGATAAACACTTGCTGACTTTAATTAGAGATGATCTCTTCCCTCCACTATTTATGTTCTATGATAGACAAACATAAAATGAAACACTTTAATTGAAAAATGCTACTCAGAATCCTTCAGGCTTGTCACTCATAAGAAGCCGGGGGCACAGTGGGACTTAGAGTTGAAGGAAATGGCCTTGTTGGCAGCCCTCTTTTCTTTTCCCCTTCTGTTGAAATCAGGACCAGAGCCAAACAGGGCAATGCCATGTGTCCTGGGAGCGCTGAGTAACATCAATTCTATTAAACTGAAAATGGGACAGAGCCCAGACTCGGGCAGGCAGGAGGCTTGCTGAGGCCTTGGCAGCCAAGAGCAGGCAGGAATGGGCGTCCTGAACCAGAGTACACGCCGGGCCAGCTGCACAATTGAAGGTCCTGAGCCCATCCTGACAGGTACACTGCCTGCCATACAAAAGGGTCACAGGGCCCACAGGACTCGTCCTTTCTACCACCATCCCTCACCTAGTGCCCTGCCTGGCCTCTGTGCTAGCCAACCGTTCATTTCAGCCCCAGTTTCAGTCTGGGCACCTCTGTCCACCTGTTCTTTTGTACAATAATGTACCCCTTCAACTCTAAGCTCATGATGTTTCTCCTTCCTCGTTTAGTGATGCTTCAACTCCTTTTCTAGAATCTCGGGCATCGCGGCCCCTTGAGCCTATCCTCGGCACTCACTCCTATAACTGCCCCCACAGGCAACCAGAGCGTTCAGCCCAGCATTCCCAGCTTATGCTTTGCCCTCGGCTCTGGGCGGAGAGAGTCAGACTCAGTCTCGAGGCATAATTATCCAAGGGCATAATGAGGTCAGGCGCAGTTCACAGTTTGTGGATATGCAGAGTTTCAGCCCAAAGGGAGGAACACAGTAGCAAGAGAGTCTTAGGGCAGGCTCAACTGCAATGTCAGGTAAGAGGCTGCTATCAGGATTGGGTGACGAGGAAGAGCATGGGGCCCACCGTGTCACTGGGTGCCCAGGCCGGGAATGTGAACTAATCCCAGAGGTGAGACTGATACACTTCCTGCCAGGATTGATTCTGGAACTGAGGTGGAAAGGAAGTTGGAATTAGGGCCATTTTTAAGGCCAGCTTTCAGGAGTTATGGAGGGTGAAGTCAGAGGAATAAAGACGGTCCAAGAAGCAAGTGATCTAGATGGCTCTTGGAGGAGATGCAGACTTAAAAGATGACTATTGCAGTTTCTTTAGGTCCCATTTGTTTATTTTGGGTTTTATTTCCATTACTCTAGGAGGTAGGTCAAAAAGGATCCTGCTGGGATTTATGTCAAAGAGTGTTCTTCCTATGTTTTCCTCTAAGAGTTTTATAGTGTCTGGTCTTACATTTAGGTCTCCAATCCATTTTGAGTTTATTTTTGTGTATGGTGTTAGGGAGTGTTCTAATTTCATTCTTTTACGTGTAGCTGTAAAAGCCAACCCTCAGAATGGGGGAAAATATTTGTAAACGAAGTAACTGACAAAGGATTAATCTCCAAAATATATAAACAGCTCATGCAACTCAGTATCAAAAAAACCCAAACAGCCCAATCAAAAAATGGGCAGAACACCTAAATAGACATTTCTCCAAAGAAGACATACAGGTGACCAAGAGGCACATGAAAAGATGCTCAACATCACTAATCATTAGAGAAATGCAAATCAAACTACAAAGAGGTATCACCTCACACCGGTCAGAATGGTCATCATCAAAAAATCTACAAACAATAAACGCTGGAGAGGGTGTGGAAAAAGGGAACCCTCTTGCACTGTTGGTGGGAATGGAAATTGATACAGCCACTATGGAGAACAGTATGGAGGTTCCTTAAAAAACTAAAAGTAGAGCTACCATATGACCCAGCAATCCCACTACTGAGAAAACCATAATTCAAAAAGAGTCATGTACCACAATGTTCACTGTAGCTCTATTTACAATAGCCAGGTCATGGAAGCAACCTAAGTGTCCATCGACAGATGAATGGATAAAGAAGATGTGGCACATATATACAATGGAGTATTACTCAGCCATGAAAAGAAATGGAGTTATTTGTAGTGAGGTGGATGGACCTAGAGTCTGTCATACAGAGTGAAGTAAGTCAGAAAGAGAAAAACAAATACCATATGCTAACACATATATATGGAATCTAAAAAAAAAATGGTTCTGATGAACCTAGGAGCAGGACAGGAATAAAGAAGCAGATGTAGAGAATGGACTTGAGGACACAGGGAGGGGGAAGGTTAAGCTGGGATGAAGTGAGAGAGTGGCATGGACATATATACACTACCAAATGTAAAATAGATAGCTAGTGGGAAGCAGCTGCATAGCACAGGGAGATCAGCTCTGTGCTTTGTGACCACCTAGAGGGGTGGGATAGGAAGGGTGGGAGGGAGGGAGATGCAAGAGGGAAGAGATATGGGGATATATGTATATGTATAGCTGATTCACTTTCTTATAAAGCAGAAACTAACACACCATTGTAAAGCAATTATACTCCAATAAAGATGTTAAAAAAAAAAGTGAATCAGCAAAAAAAAAAAAAAAAAGAGTCATGTACCACAATGGTCATTGCAGCTCTATTTACAATAGCCAGGACATGGAAGCAACCTAAGTGTCCACTGACAGATGAATGGATAAAGAAGATGTGGTACATATATATAATATGGAATATTAGCCATAAAAAGGAACGAAACTGGGTCATTTGTAGAGACATGGATGGACCTAGAGTCTGTCATACAGAGTGAAGTGAGTCAGAAAGAGAAAAACGAATATCGTATATTAACGCATATATGTGGAATCTAGAAAAATGGTACAGATGAACCTATTTGCAGGAATAGAGACACAGACGTAGAGAACAGACATGTAGACATGGGTTGGGGGGAGGAGACGGGAGATGAATTGGGAGATTGGGATTGACATATATCCATTATCATGTGTAAAGTAGATAGCTGGTGGGAACCTGCTGTATAGCACAGGGAGCTCAGCTCGGTGCTCTGTGGTGACCTCGATGGGTGGGATGGGGGGTGGGGAGGGAGGTCCAAGAGGGAGGGGATATATGTATACATAGAGCTGATTCACTTCGTTGTACAGCAGAAACACAACATTGTAAAGCAACTATACCCCAATTTAAAAAAAAAGATGACTATTTATAGTACATTAAGACAGAAAAAAAATCTTTTATTCCACTAAAAGAATTATGTTTGAAAGAACTTTTAGGAAGAAAAAAAAAGATGGAGTAGGTAGCAGATTGGAGTTTTCCAAACTAAACAAAAAGTGGTTATGATAGCAGCTCTAAACTTACAAACCAAGAGCATTTATTTCTGGTGGCATGCATCTTGCAGAAGGAAAAAGAATAAATGTCCCTTTCAGAACTCACAAGTTCAAGTTAAATGACAACTCTCTCCATACAGCAGATAGTTCAAAGGAAATAGACAAGGAGAAGGCCTGCTCCTTGTAAGGGAACATCTGAACTCCCAAACCAAGATCAAAAGGTGTCCTCCCCAAAGTGTGTGTCAGTAACTTAATCCTCCTCACTGTGTAATCTGATTTGCCACTAGAAATCAACACAATAATCACAGCAGCAAATACTTAAATATATGCTTCAAACCGGGATCATTGCCCAGAAGTAAAGTGCATCCAACTATCTGATATTCTGACATTTAATAAAAGTTTGAATTATATTTGCAGTCCCCTGTGATTTAATTTTCTTGAGCTCAATATTTAATAAAACAATAGAAAATTATTACAAGTATCTCGTGCCATTCAGAAACCACTGGATATGTGCCTCGTTCTGGGGTCAGACGGTAAGATTAAATCCCAATTTAGCCACATACTAGTTGTCTGACTAGCAACTGACTCAACCTGCCTGTCCCTCAGTTTTTCTCACCAGCAAAACAGGAATTATCCTCGAATCTATTTACCACGGCTGTTGTGAGGATTAATAAATGATTATATACAAATTGCTTCGAGCACTGCCTGTTTATATTATAAAGAGGACTCAGCAGAAGTTAACTAAGGTTATTATTTTTTAAAGTGGAACCGGGCTACTCACTCTTCTCGTTTTGTTTGCTTGTTTGTTTCAAATAGCTGTACAAACATCTGCACACTTTCCCAGTTTGTTTCAAATATTCTTAACTCTTTTTAGAAAGAGAAGAATTGAACCGATAACAGACTTCAACACAGAGAATCTGAAGTTATGTGGTTTGAGAAGATACCCAGTGAGGCATCTGAACTTCAGATCACAGAGAAATCTGACTTTAAGGCAAACTTAAAATGGGCATCGGCCTCTGAGTTCCAAATCTGAAAGAATTTCCAGAAAGCACAAAGAAAGAAAGAGCTGGTGAAGAGAGTAATGCGATAATATTGCTTAGGTCTACCTCTGCCCTCTCTACTGTAAGCCCCGTGATAGCAGGGAAGACGGTACATTTGCCTTTTCATCCTCAAGGCCAGTAGGATCTCAAGAACCTAGAGGGCACTGGGTGAATGCTGGTTGGTTGTTTAAATGAATGAAATTAGAAATGAACCACAGACGTGGCACTGAGCCCATAATGCATCTTCACGCATGCTAGCACTGAATCAGAGCAAAGTCCTTGTGAAAATATTGCTAGCTGGGGACAGGGATCTTGCTTCATCTTCCAGTAAAATTTTGTTGGGGCTTTGTTTTTCTCCCTGGATCTCTGATTATTTAGGTAACAAGAGCACACAACAGGAAGAAATCCCATTTATTGGGTTTAAATGTGCCAGGAACTATGTGAAGCACAATACATTTGATCTAATAGTTCTTGGCTGAACTATTACTACTGTACTAGTTTTACAAACTGTGAAGATGGAGAACAGAAAGGTTAAGTGAATTTTTTAAGATCACACAGCTAACAGGCAGCTGACATAGGCCTGAAACCCAGCTTTATCCAACTCCTAAAGACTTGCTTTTAACCACTGCATTGCATTAAACCCTCTTAAAGTCCCAAAATATCAGAGACTAAGAAGATCATTAAACCCTTACCTGTATTTTACAGATAAGGAAACTGAGACCAGAGGTGTGAGGTGCCTTGCCAAATATAGCCTGGTTCATCAAAGCAGAACCTGGGAGTTGAAATTAAGACTCTTATCTGACAATCCAAAATGATTTCCCCTGTACCTAATCACTTCCTTTTTAACAAAAGCAGCCTTATTCTAACTTTGGTAAACCCAATCAATCTCTTTACTGAATGCTAGAGAGAATTTCCCTTCCAGATATGACTTAGTCTTGTTTCATAAGCTCAATCAGTTCTTTTGTAATCGAAAATATGCACCGCAAAATAAATTCCATGGGTTAGTAGTCTAAGCACTCATTTTTGGTTTTTGGTTTTTTCTTTCCCCTGCCTTCAAAATCGCTACTCAGAGCATGCTGCCTGAGACAGACTCCTTTCCAGGGGCTGGGACTGATGGAGAATAAGGAGGAAAAAAAAAAGACAAAGTGCAAATCTATTTTCACAGTCAGATCTAGCATTCACCAGATGATTGCCACATAATAGATGTGGGTGACAATAGTCACCCAGTGAGGTCTAGCATCTTAACCAAGATGTCTATTGTGTCCAATCCATTTGCTAAAGATGGTCTTACTACACCGACCATGTGATGATTAAGGCATTGTTCACCAAACCAGGCATTATGACTGATGTTTAAAAAAAAAGTGCGTATGTGCAAAATGCAAATCTGACTACTGCAATAATAATCCTGTCTTTGTTTAAAAGGAGATGCTATTCCAGCATATATGTGGGGCTGTCCTACTCCAGCAGTGATGGAGGTTGGATCACAGGCCCGACACTCACTCTCCTGTTAGAATCAAGGGGTGTCTTCACAACGGAGGGAGGAGAGAAGATCCAGTTTATGGATATAGGACAAGGGGAAATGGACAAAGGATTTATATAGTCTCTTCGGAATCACCCGCAGAGCCCCCCAGTAAAAGTGTCCTTTGCACGTAGCTTATGTGGCAAAATGTTGATGATTACTGAATGTGGAGGATGAGTAAAAGAGTCTATTATTCTGTTCTCTCTGTTTTTGTGAATTTGAAAACTTTCACAATAAAGATTCTTGTTTTTTTTTCCTTAAAGTAATCCTTTCCTTGGGAAGAAGCTTCCCAGGGTCTTGTCTTAGTGATGACGCTCATCTAGGAGGGAAGGATTAGTAGAGGGCGCTGGACTTGAACTCAGAAGTCCATGACCTTAGCAGTCCAGCAATCTCCTGAGCCACAGAACCCTGAGGGTTCAACCTTCCCTAACTCCTACTTTGTTTCATATTCTCCCCTCCATTTGCTCCCATCATACCCCCTGATAGTCCTTATCATTTCGTATTTCCTTTGTCTTCTTCCCCATTCCCCCAAGAGTACAAGAACTCCTTGAGAGGTGGTATCACGACCCATTTAATGCTAAATCACCAACACCTAGTATGATGTCTGCACGTATCCAATGCTCAGTAAATACCTACTCAGTCAAGGAAAAGAGCAACTGACATTAAGTATACATTTATTAGCAGTACCCGTTTCCTATTGCTGTTGTCAAGACTGAGACCACTTAGCACAGTGATTGGTGTGTAGTAAGTACTCATTTAATGGTGGCTGCTTTAATAACAATTACTATTACTACTATCATTATTATTACCCACCTATCATATGCTATTTAATCATGACCTGAAAGACAATTCTCACAGAGGACCCAGTCACACCATTACTGGCAGAATTCGGACCTAAGACCATTTGTGGCCAAAGTTCATGCTCTTAGCTCTGCATCATTCTGATTTATTTCTCGTAGACGGGCCTAAAGAAAGCCAAAGGATCTCAGTTGTGGGTCGTTATCCTCACCAACAGGATGTCAGATTCTAGAGGCAGGCCACCTGGCACTTGCCATGGCTGAAAGGAGAAGGCATCAAACTGTTCCAGGCTGCTTAAACTCAATTTAATCCCTGAGTGAACAGAAAGAAACAAATAGCAGTCACTATAGCCACGTGGTGGAAATAAATGTGTATTTCGCGAGTCAGCAGTTCTCTCCCCCAAAATGCATCAGTGTTAGTTTACTGTACATATGCTTTTCTCTTTAGACTTAATCGTCACTATGTTAAATCACATGGGGGCTGCTAGTCCAACAGCACAGGTTTGAATTAAATGTTAAGAGAACACTGGACTGAAACAATTTCCTTTTCCTTCATCTGTGCTTGAATTTCCCTTTTCCTAAGGAGCTGTGGATGGCAGCTGTCAGGGAAGACTAAGGGTGAGGGTGACTGGCTGGGCAAGAGGTGCAGTAAGAGATAATTAGTCTATGAGCTCTGCCTATTTCACTAACTCAGTGATCTCAGACCAGTCATTGCTGCTCTTTATGCTTCTGTTTGCCCAGCCATAAATGAGAAAAATCATGCACAGTGAGAGCTGGGAGTTCGCATTTGCAAAGTACTCTGAAAACTGACATAAGAGTTAATAAAAATTTATTACACATGCAAATCTCCATATTGTTACACCCCTTCCTTAAGAAGGTGTCAAGACAAAGGTCATAGGATATCTCTTATGTGTGGAATCTAAAAAAGATACAAATGACCTTATTTACAAAATAGAAACAGACTCACAGACATAGAAAACAAGCTTATGGTTACCAGAGGGGAAGCGGGGGAGGGATAAATTAGGAGCTTGGGATTAACAGATACACACTACTGTATATAAAACAGATAAACAAAAAGGTCCTACTGTATAGCACAGGGAACCATATTCAGTATCATGTAATAACCTATAATGGAAAAGAATCTGAAAAAGAATATACATATATATACACATACACACACACACACACACACAAAACTGAATCACCTTACTGTACACCAGAAACTAACACAACGTTGTAAACCAACTATACTTCAATTAAAATTTTTTTTTAATTTTTAAAAAAAATTTTAAAAAAAGAAGCTCTCAAGAAAGCACAGATTTTCTTAGCTTCATTCTAGTATGCCTTCCCAGCCCACAGCTGAAGAGCATCAGGGAGCCCCATTCTCAGGCAGAATGTAACCTTAGGGTCCTTTTGGCTCCCAGAGATCAGATATGTCCTCCTTGCGATGTGTTTTCCTTGTGAACTCAGCCAGGGACCTAGAACTGGACCTCCAGGACCAGCCCTCAGATACTCCTTTTCTAAATGTATCACCCAGACCATCAGATAAAATTATAATTGCATCAAACAACCTAGATTAAGCTCACATTTGTAGCTTTCTGGGGAACTTAGAGTGAAATGCAAAAGTACCTCCCTAGCAAAGGAAGGGAGGTCCTTAAAACAACAAAATGAATCATTGATGTGGCAATAAAGGGTTAAAGGCAGCAGTGCCTCAGATCCTGAAAGGTTTGCCAATGTCTTCAAAGCTCAGTGGCTTTTCCTCCTTCCATGGGTTGCGTTTTTTTGTTTTTTTCCTTTTCTTTTCAGCCACACCACTGGCATGCAGGATCTTAATTCCCTGACCAGGGATTAAACCCACACCCCGCCCCACCAGCCCCTGCAGTGGAAGCGCAGAGCCTTAACCACTGGACCACCCGGGAAGTCCCATGTTGGGGCTTGTTTTAAAAGAATATGAAGAACCTTAAGCTCCTGGGAAGTCAGATATTTCCCTCTTCAACAGCAAGCCTTCCTGGGAGATATGGAGCTCCCCTTCCAGCTACACACATGAAATAAAAATAGGAAAATAGTGGGAAAAACAGGAGATAGTAGAATGGATGAGGACCAAATGTGCAGAAAGCCAAAGAGAAATCTCAGGAACCAGAAGGTGAGCTTTTAACAAGTTACTGACCTGGTAGGAAAGTCTAGAAACTGTGATGCTAATGGAATTCTGAGACAACTTCCTGAAGGAGTCCATAGACCTTTAATCATGAACAAAAGGGAAAAATGGATCAAGACACCCAGAAGAGATATGCACTCAGCCCTGAGAGTTAGGGAGGAAAAATTTGTCTTGCCCTTGTGTGATGAGAAAGAGCTAAACATAACTACCTGTGTAATGAGCTGACTAGTTGAATGAACACTAAATCAACTCTACTAAGCACACTGTGTTGTCTTCAAATAACCCACTCATGTTTTTAATCTTCAGTTCGAGAATCCTAACCAGGTATTACTTACAGCAGCAAAAACTGAAACTGACAGATCCTAAATGCCACCTGACACTCACACTGGTGGTTAGATCAGCCTAGATTGGAAATACCTGCACACTCTCCAGCACACGGGGAAAATGTGTAAACACCACATAGAAATGACCATATCCAGGCTCCATGCTCCCTTGTTAGTCTCTAAAACCACTGCTGTGACTCTTCACCTATTTTGCCTCTCCTCACATCACCTTCATGGCCCACTCCCCACCCTCTTCCCTAAAAATAACACTCCTGTTGCCAGAGTTTGCAGTAATCCGGTTAAAGTAATTTACATTAAATTATGTATTTTTGATAGCCCTAATCTTTCCAGAATAATTTTCATTTTTAAAATAGAAGACCCAGAGTCTGTCCCATCAGGAAACGTGCACAATCCTCTTGGATAGCCTCATCCACGAGAGGGCAGATAGCAGAAGCAAGAAGAACTACAATCCTGCAGCCTGTGGAACGAAAACCACATTCACAGAAAGATAGACAAGATGAAAAGGCAGAGGGCTATGTACCAGATGAAGGAACAAGATAAAATCCCAGGAAGACAACTAAATGAAGCAGAGATAAGCAACCTTCCAGAAAAAGAATTCAGAATAATGATACTGAAGATGACCCAGGACCTCAGAAAAAGAATGGAGGCCAAGATCGAGAAGATGCAAGAAATGTTGAACAAAGACCCAGAAGAATTAAAGAACAAACAAACAGAGATGAACAATACAATAACTGAAATGAAAACTACACTAAAAGGAATCAATAGCAGAATAACTGAGGCAGAAGAACAGATAAGTGACCTGGAAGACAGAATGGTGGAATTCACTGCTGTGGAAGAGAATAAAGAAAAAAGAATGAAAAGAAATGAAGACAGCCTAAGAGACCTCTGGGACAACATTAAATGCCACAACATTCGCATTATAGGGGTCCCAGAAGAAGAAGAGAGAGAGAAAGGACCCGAGAAAATATTTGAAGAGATTATAGTCGAAAACTTCCCTAACATGGGAAAGGAAATAGCCACCCAAGTCCAGGAAGCGCAGTGAGTCCCATACAGGATAAACCCAAGGAGAAACACGCTGAGACACATAGTAATCAAATTGCCAAAAATTAAAGACAAAGAAAAATGATTGAAAGCAGCAAGGGAAAAATGACAAATAACATACAAGGGAACTCCCATAAGGTTAACAGCTGATTTCTCAGTAGAAACTCTACAAGCCAGAGGGAGTGGCATGATATACTTAAAGTGATAAAATGGAAGAACCTACAACCAAGATTACTCTACCCAGCAAGGATCTCATTCAGATTCTATGGAGAAATCAAAAGCTTTACAGACAAGCAAAAGCTAAGAGAATTCAGCACCACCAAACCAGCTCTACAACAAATGCTAAAGGAACTTCTCTAAGTGGGAAACACAAGAGAAGAAAAGGACCTACAAAAACAAACCCAAAACAATTAAGAAAATGGTCATAGGAACATACATATCGATAATCACCTTAAACGTGAATGGATTAAATGCTCCAAACAAAAGACACAGGCTTGCTGAATGGATACAAAAATAAGACCCATATATATGCTGTCTACAAGAGACCCACTTCAGACCTAGGGACACATACAGACTGAAAGTGACAGGATGGAAAAAGATATTACATGCATATGGAAATCAAAAGAAAACTGGAGTAGCAATACTCATATCAGATAAAATAGACTGTAAAATAAAGAATGTTACAAGAGACAAGGAAGGACACTACATAGTGATCAAGGGATCAATCCAAGAAGAAGATATAACAATTAAAAATATATATGCACCCAACATAGGAGCACCTCAACATAAGGCAACTGCTAACAGCTATAAAAGAGGAAATCGACAGTAACACAATAATTGTGGGGGACTTTAACACCTCACTTACACCAATGGACAGATCATCCAAAATGAAAATAAATAAGGAAACAGAAGCTTTAAATGACACAATAGACCAAATAGATTTAATTGACATTTATAGGACATTCCATCCAAAAACAGCAGTTTACACTTTCTTCTCAAGTGCACATGGAACATTCTCCAGGATAGAACATATCTTGGGTCCGAAATCAAGCCTCAGTACATTTAAGAAAATTGAAATCATTTCAAGCATCTTTTCTGACCATAACACTATGAGATTAGAAATGAATTAGAGGGGGAAAAATGTAAAAAACACAAACACATGGAGGCTAAACAATACGTTACTAAATAACCAAGAGATCACTGAAGAAATCAAAAAATACCTAGAGACAAATGAAAACACGACAATCCCAAGCCTATGGGATGCAGCAAAAGCAGTTCTAAGAGGGAAGTTTATAGCTATACAAGCCTACATCAAGAAACAAAAAAATCTCAAATAAACAATCTAACCTTACACCTAAAGGATCTAGAGAAAGAAGAACAAACAAAACCCGAAGTTAGCAGAAGGAAAGAAATCATAAAGATTAGAGCAGAAATAAATGAAATGGAAACTAAGAAAACAATAGCAAAGATCAATAAAACTAAAAGCTAGTTCTTTGAGAAGATAAACAAAATTGATAAACCATTAGCCAGACTCGGCAAGAAAAAAAGGGAGAGGATTCAAATCAATAAAATTAAAAATGAAAAAGAAGTTACAACAGACGCTGCAGAAATACAAAGCATCCTAAGAGACTACTACAAGCAACTCTATGCCAATAAAATGGACAACCTGGAAGAAATGGACAAATTCTTAGAAAGGTATAACTTCCCAAGACTGAACCAGGAAGAAATAGAAAATATGAACAGGCCAATCACAATTCATGAAATTGAAACTGTGGTTAAAAATCTTCCAACAAACAGAAGTCTAGGACCAGATGGCCTCACAGGTGAATTCTATGAAACATTTACAGAAGAGCTAACACCCATCCTTCTCAAACTCTTCCAAAAAATTTCAGAGGAAAGAACACTCTCAAACTCATTCTATGAGGCCACCATCACCCTGACACCAAAACCAGAAAAAGATACTACAAAAAAAGAAAATTACAGACCAGTATCACTGATGAATATAGATGCAAAAATCCTCAACAAAATACTAGCAAACAGAATCCAACAACACATTAAAAGGATCATACACCATGATCAAGTGGGATTTATCCCAGGGATGCAAGGATTCTTCAACATACGCAAATCAATCAATGTGATACACCATTATTAACAAAATGAAGAATAAAAACCATATGATCATCTCAATAGATGCAGAAAAAGCTTTTGACAAAATTCAACACCGATTTATGATAAAAACTCTCCAGAAAGTGGGCATAGAGGGAACCTACCTCAACATAATAAAGGCCATATAGGACAAACCCACAGCAAACATCATTCTCAATGGTGAAAAACTGAAAGTATTTCCTCTAAGATCAGGAAAAAGACAAGGATGTCCACTCTCACCACTATTATTCAACATTGTTTTAGAAGTCCTAGCCACAGCAATCAGAGAAGAAAAAGAAATAAAAGGAATACAAATTGGAAAGAAGAAGTAAAACTGTCACTGTTTGCAGATGACATGATACTATACATAGAGAATCCTAAAGATGCCACCAGAAAACTACTAGAGCTAATCAATGAATTTGGTAAAGTTGCAGGATACAAAATTAATGCACAGAAATCTCTTGCATTCCTATACACTAATGATGAAAAATCTGAAAGAGAAATTAAGGAAACACTTCCATTTACCACTGCAACAAAAAGAATCAAATACCTAGGAATAAACCTACCTAGGGAGACAAAAGACCTGTATGCAGAAAACTATAAGACACTGATGAAAGAAATTAAAGATGATACCAACAGATGGAGAGATATACCATGTTCTTGGATTGGAAGAATCAACATTGTGAAAATGACTCTACTACCCAAAGCAATCTACAGATTCAATGCAATCCCTATCAAATTACCAATGGCATTTTTTACGGAACTAGAACAAAAAATCTTAAAATTTGTATGGAGACACAAAAGACCCCGAATAGCCAAAGCAGTCTTGAGGGAAAAAAGCGGAGTTGGAGGAATCAGACTCCCTGACTTCAGACTACACTACAAAGCTACAGTAATCAAGACAATATGGTACTGGAACAAAAACAGAAACATAGATCAATGGAACAAGATAGAAAGCCCAGAGGTAAACCCACGCACCTATGGTCAACTGATCTATGACAAAGGAGGCAAGGATATACAATGGAGAAAGACAGTCTCTTCAATAAGTGGTGCTGGGAAAACTGGACAGCTACATGTAAAAGAATGAAATTATAACACTCCCTAACACCATACACAAAAATAAACTCAAAATGGATTAGAGGCCTAAATGTAAGACCGGACACTATAAAACTCTTACAGGAAAACATAAGAAGAACACTCTTTAACATAAATCATAGCAAGATCTTTTTTGATCCACCTCCTAGAGTAATGGAAATAAAAACAAAAATAAATGGGACCTAAAGAAACTTAAAAGCTTTTGCACAGCAAAGGAAACCATAAACAAGACAAAAAGACAACCCTCAGAATGGGAGAAAATATTTGCAAACGAATCCACAGACAAAGGATTAATCTCCAAAATATATAAACAGCTCATGCAGGTCAATATTAAGAAAACAAACAACCCAACCCAAAAATGGGCAGAAGACCTAAATAGACATTTCTCCAAAGAAGACATACAGATGGCTAAGAAGCACATGAAAAGCTGCTCAACATCACTAATTATTAGAGAAATGCAAATCAAAACTACAATGAGGTATCACCTCACACCAGTTAGAATGGGCATCATCAGAAAATCTACAAACAACAAATGCTGGAGAGGATGTAGAGAAAAGGGAACCCTCTTGCACGGTTGGTGGGAATGGAAATTGATACAGCCAGTATGGAGAACAGTATGGAGGTTCCTTAAAAAACTAAAAATAGAATTACCACATGACCCAGCAATCCCACTACTGGGCAAATACCCAGAGAAAACCATAATTCAAAAAGACACATGCACCCCAGTGTTCATTGCAGCACTATTTACAACAGCCAGGTCATGGAAGCAACCTAAATGCCCATCAACAGACGAATGGATAAAGAAGATGTGGTACATATATACAATGGAATATTACTCAGCCATAAAAAGGAACGAAATTGGGTCATTTGTAGAGACGTGGATGGATCTAGAGACTGTCATACAGAGTGAAGTAAGTCAGAGAGAGAAAAACAAATATAGTATATTAACGCATATATGTGGAACCTAGAAAAATGGTACAGATGAACCTGTTTGCAAGGCAGAAATAGAGACACAGATGTAGAGAACAAACGTATGGATACCAAGGGGGGAAGCGGCGGGGGAGTGGGGGTGGGGGTGTGATGAGTTGGGCGATTGGGATTGACATGTATACACTGATGTGTATAAAACTGATGGCTAATAAGAACCTGCTGTATAAAAAATAAATAAAATAAAATGCAAAATTTTTTAAATAATTAATTTTAAAAATAAAATAAAATAGAAGACCCATTAACTCCACTTGATGTTCAAGGTAAAGATTTTAGTTACATGCAGATGATTTTTTTTTATATTAGAGTGTTTTAGTAGAGATACATGTTATTGAAAGCAAGTCAAGCTATTGCAAGCCAAGAGGGCATCTGTGTTTCATTCTTCTGTCTTCCTGTATACCATCTTAACAGCTTCTTCATCCACATGGCAGAATATAGCTGCCCCATGCTCTTGAGATTCCATATTGCAATTCTAGAGACAGATTGGCTACCTCTAAATACCATTTTTAATTTACAAAGAGAAAATCTGACTGGCACAGCCTGGCTTCCTTTGCGGCCAGGGACATGGGTATGACAAAGCCCAACCATGAGTACTAAGGTCCGACCTAGGGGTAGGGAATTGTATTGTATTGTATTGGTGGCTATCGTATAGGCTGAATGGACATCCTAAAAGCTATCTGCTATAAAAGGCCTTCCCGCAGAACCTCTGAATTTGTGTTTTCCAAATTTCTCTAATGGTAGACTCATCAGGCCCTTGCCTGAAGAGTCTGAATAAGTGGGCCTGGAATGTTTGTTTTTAGTGAATACATCAGGTGATCATTATCATGAGGGAAGCTTGGGAAACCCTGTCGAATCAAACCAGAGGCGACTGCCTATACAGAAGGACATCTCTGACCCGTGTAGCCAAGCTCCACCATCCCGCATTCCTCAGAATGTCTTGACTTGTGATTCTCAATGAGCCTACTGTCACCTCAATCTGATCTCTTGGGAGTCTTCTATCCTGAATCATTTTCAAAGTCCCAGGAAGTAACTGTGAGGCTCAAAACTACCCACACTTCAACTTGAACAGGAGATAGGGGTCCATCCTTACAATGATGGATGTAAAGCAAGGATGAAAAAGTAACAGTCAACTTCCCATACAGATTCCTCTCCCCCTCCTTAGAGATCAGGATAGTATGAAAAACTCTCTTCCCTTAAGAACTCCAACTGCTTTGACATCTTTCATATTCTCACTTTACCCCTATCCCACCATTTCAGCCAACTAGGTATTCTGGTCTCAGACATTTTATCACATAGCTTGGAAGATCGATTCGCCTCTCCTAGAACATCTTCATAAAGGACAGTGTAATAAACTAAAGGCTTAGCTTTACATGTTGTTTGAAGACTCAAATACTATTATCCTAATAACGCGATGCTGGTTTACCTTCAGGTTGGTGGCGTCAAATAAAGGACGCCACTAGAATAAGGAACAAGCAGACATTTAATGACAACTGCCAAAATCTTTTTCCTGTGTAAAGCGCAGCTGAGGTTTTCAAAAGACATATGTTGCAAAACCAGAAATACAAAAGGCCAGTGAACATGTGAAAAAATTGCTCCACCTCAGCCAGAACACAAATTAAAAGAACAATGAGCTCAATTTTTACCTATAAAATTGGCAAAGATAAAAAAGAATAATCCCCAGTGCTGGTGAGGTTGTGGGAAGGTTTACTCCCTTGCCGGTAGGAGTCTGAACTGGGACAGCTTTTCCAGAAGGTATCTGGGGTATGTATTTCTTTCTAAAGCCTTAAAAGTGGCCACACTTCTTCACATAGCAGTTTTGCCTTTTAAGAATTTATCCTAAAAAAAGAACTAAGACTGGGCACAAAGATTTATGACAACGTTGTTCATTACAACATTGACTATATTGGCAAATACCTGGAGGAAAGAAAACCCACCAACAGCAACTGGTTGAGCAAACCGAGGCAGAGCCATACACAATGGATATGCCGTTTGTATCACCATCACAAAAACTGAGGAGGTACGAGATTATTTATAGGCAGGGAAGTATTTTGGCAAAATAGTAAAAAAAAAAAAAAAAAAAAAGCTACAAGAGGTATGATCTTATTTTTTTTTTAAATGTAGTAGAACATTTGGGCAGGGTTGCCTACTCTACAATCCATTATTTGGAATTACCCCCATGCCCCTACTGAAAGGGGTAGCCTTCTTGCCTTTGTTTTAATAACAACTTGACTTGGCTGATTAATATGAGAGATCAGTGAATAGCCTAGAATTCTCTGACTGGAGAATTAGAAATAAGAGACACAAAACCATGCTCACATGATTGCTGACGTGTGAAATGAAGGATGTTGTCCAATCAGGGCTGGGGTGGCCATTTTCATTCACCCATAAGCAGAGGAGTAGTGGAGACAGCCTTGCCTGCAGAAGGGAGAGGAAGAGAACAGAGAAACAGAACATGTGCTTCAAGAGACTGCGATGGGTGAAAGGAGGGGTGTCACTGACTCCCTCCACCCCCACTTTTAAATAAGTCCCCTTTCCTTGAGCTATCTTGAGTCATGTAAGAGTAAACCTCCAAATTTAACAGATATTATTCCTAAAAGACGGTATTTCAGTTCAATTTTATGGTCTCAGTTTTGCTTTTTGTTTTTTTTTTTATTGTAACATATGAGATGAAAGGTCAGAGAGCCTGCACTCCAGCCAGGATTATACCATTAACTATGTGATCTGGGAAAGTCACTCCACCATCTAGATTCTGTGGGACTTTTAAGCAGGAAATCCCAGGCTTTTTGGAAAGGACAAAGCAAACCCATGTGGGTAGGACCCACAGAACTCCCTATCTGCCCATCCTGTAGATGGCTCAAAACCCAAATGAAGGGCTTCCCTGATGGCGCAGTGGTTGGGGATCCGCCTGCCGATGCAGGGGACGCGGGTTCGTGCCCCGGTCCGGGAGGATCCCACATGCCGCGGAGCAGCTGGGCCCGTGAGCCATGGCTGCTGAGCCTGCGCGTCCGGAGCCTGTGCTCCGCAACGCGAGAGGCCACAACAGTGAGAGGCCCGCGTACCCCAAAAAGAAAAAAAAAAAAAAAACCCAAGTGAAAAAGACTGAATCACGTCCTGCCAAAGAGTGGCAGCCTAGATGTAAATCCCGGTTCTCCTACTTAGGGCATGTGGGTTTGGGCAAATTGCTTAATGATTTTATATCTCAGTTTCCTTATCTGTAAAGTGGCATTAATTCTAATACTGCCTCCTTAGAACTGCTGAAGGATTAAAATGAGGTAAGTTGTGTAAAGTTCTTAGCCCAGTGCCTAGAACATAAAATAAGGATTACCTGTGATCCCCAGAGGCCCTGTTCAAGGAAAGGGTGTTCCTTCCTTTCCAAGAGACACACTAGTCCCCTAGGCCCCTGCTTCTCAAACTTCAGCATGCCTAGAATCCCCTAAAGATGTTGATAACATGCAGATTTGGGGGTGGGCCCTGAGAATTTGCATTTCTAACTAGTTCTAGCTAAACCGATGCAGGTGGTCCACCAGGTGGGTAGTGTTAACAATTTTGCCTCAGAGAACCCTTAACACATAAAAGCTTTTCATACCTGTTTCCAATATGCAAAGCACCTTCAATCAACCAGAAAGCTTTAAGAGTGGGGCCTTTTAATTACTTGGATGTTCTCATTAAATTGGAGTTAAACATCACCATGTTTTCAGTTTCAGCTCTTGGAGCAACTGTTTCTAAAATATATTATTAGTTCACTTTTTGGCTTTGGTAAGTTCAGGACATAATTTAGTCTTTCTTTGATGATTTGTGAGGCACTTCAGACCCTTGCAGCGCCTCGGGTCATTCATTTTAACTGCCTGGCTCCATAGACACAGGAGTTATGGGATGAGAAATTGGACTGAACTTGTTCAGACCCAGAGCAGAGGCTGTACTCCACTGAAGGGTTTTACGTGTTTCTACTAACTCTTTGGAATGAGTGTCTTTGCTGGCCGTAAAGTGAAATGAAGGGTGTTATTCTGGTTACTTGAAGGGCCCAGTCGCGCTCCAAATAGTTGAGCGATATATATACACACCGCTACAGAATAACACTGTGCCAGGGATGCAGCCAGGGACTCCCTGCCCTCCTATGGAGGGCGCTAAAGGACGTATCCCTGGGAAGCATTCAATCTTGAGGATGCCAGAAGCCCTTTCACCTCATCACTTATGCAAATACTCCTTTCTCCCCAGTCTTGTCTTAACAAAGAATTGGGGCAGCTTCAAAGCCGTTTCTCAAATAAATAGATTCACGACTGCTGCTACTGAACATTCAGGAAACCTGTTTTTTCTTTACTTGTGGGGGTTTTACAGAGGATTTCTGCTCCACGGAGTGGTCATTTCTCAAGCTGTTTCAAACTCACAAGGTCTATCAGGGACCACACGAACCACGTCTAGCCTTGCGTGGCTATTTTTCTCAATTCAGTTCTATTTCCTTCCTTCTCCTCTCTCCCCTCCGTCCTTTCTTCTTTTCCTCTTTCTCCTCCCTCCCAGGCATCAGGCATTCTTGTTTTTGTTTTTTTTTAAACATCTTTATTGGAGTATAATTGCTTTACAATGGTGTGTTAGTTTCTGCTTTATAACAAAGTGAATCAGCTATACGTACACATATGTCCCCATATCTCCTTCCACTTGCATCTCCCTCCCACCCTCCCTATCCCACCCCTCTAGGTGGTCACAAAGCACCGAGCTGATCTCCCTGTGCTATGCGGCTGCTTCCCACTAGCTATCTATTTTATATTTGGTAGTGTATATATGTCCATGCCACTCTCTCACTTCGTCCCAGCTTATCCTTCCCCCTCCCCGTGTCCTCAAGTCCATTCTCTAGTAGGTCTGTGTCTTTATTCCCGTCTTACTGAGGCAAGACACGCTCGCAAAGAAGGCTGCACCTTCTCTCCCAACCCCGCTGTTTCCCATCTTTGCCCTCTGAGGTTTCTCTGTTAATACCAGTTCTGTTCTTGTAGGAAAACTTGGTCTCCTTTCGATATATTTAAGTCAGGCCCCATTTCTCCCAGATATTTCTCTGACTCTGAATCTTTCCAAATGTCTGCAGGTCTCGGCACTCAGACGTACTTGCCAAAGCCTGCTGACCAATGCTCCTTCTGGAGCCTGAGATTTATCAAGTCTGACCCTCCCTTCCATTTTGGCCATCAACAGACAAGGGTGTGAGTGTCTGCTTGTACAACCCTGTAGCACCACCAATACCAACCCAAAATAAACACAAATCTAACTCCAGTAGCTTTGAAGAGTCATGTAGATTAGTGCTATCCAGTAGAAATATAACATCAGTCACATTATGTTTTAAGCGTTCTAATAGACACATTTTTTTAAGTAAAAAGAAACAGGTAAAATTAACATTAATGATATACTTTAACCCAATATATTAAAAATATTATTGTTTCAACAAGTATTCAATGTAAAAAATTATCAATGCAATAGATATTTTACATTCTTTTTTCTACACTAAGTCGCCAAAAATCCAGTGCGTATGTTACACTTGCTGCGCAGCTCAGTTCGGACCAGCCACACTTCAACGGCTCAATAGCCAAAGGTGGGTCCTGACGCCCACACTGGAAAGAGCACAATGTAGATGTTTACTGTGATTTTCAGGAAGCAGCAGGGTGAGAGGTTTTACAAGCATATCATAAAGGCTACATCCTTAAAATCTTTCTTAGACAACTCTCTCCACCCGAGTGCTAAGAATCTCTCAGCCCGTTCACCCCCCAACTCACCCCCTCACTGCTTCGTTCTGTTCTTCCTCTTCCCTCCTCCTTCTCCACTCACCATTCCTGCCCTAGGCCCCTGACACTGAAAACGCTTCTCTGACAGCATTTCCTCCAAAACTTAGTCCTCCTGGAATTGTACTGAGTAAAATTATCTATTTTGTTGGCTGATTCTTAAAGGTTCCCGGTTCAGCCAGCACCTGCTCACCAGTCTCCCAGGTTTCTCATGGGTGCCTGGGTGAGCACAAGCGATCCCCAGCCGGAAACAGATGAGCCACTCTTCAGATGCGTGGGGACTTCACCAAGGCAACGGAACCTGCCTGCAGTGAAAATGCTCCTGCTAACCAGCCCACGTTGCAGAGCCCTTCTCAGGACCGCTGCCAGCACTGCAGCGCTAACAGGCGAGTTACTCAGAAGAGGCAGGGTTCTGCTCTATGGCAAACGCCATTCCCTCCCTCTGACACCTAGAGTCTCGGGAACAAGCGGGTAGAGAACATGGAGGCAAAGCAACAGTCCCTGGACCCCAGCTTTGTTATATTCAGCTGTAAGGACTACAGAATTAATCACGATCTGTTTGTACAACTTTTCTGTCAATATCAGTTATATCTACTCTGTTTCTCTAAGTACTCAGTCAGATGGGCTGTCCCCCAGAGACAATGCAGGTGGAGTTACAGCTTCCGGTGGTGAGAATGGATTTGCTCACGTTCAGCCCTATTTTCCCTTAAGATTCCTTTTGCAGCTCATAGTTTCAGATCATTTGGTTGGAATGAAGATGGCAACCTTTGCTCATGAAATAGATCCTCTATCTATGGAAAACAGATACACAGCATAACTAGATAAGTAGCCTTGACCTTCTTGAGACACTATTGGATATAACTGAATGGACCCTCATTATTACCATATCCACACAAAACATATGATTGGACCAGGCAAGATCTACCCCCAAATGACCCAAATTTTCACAGGAATCAAAATCAACTCAGACTCCCAAGGGTCATCCAGATCAAAAGAGACCTAAGGCTAGTCTAGGAAACCCCTGAAGTTTTCTAACCCAGTGCAGTACTGGCAGAAATGGGTCACCCAGGGAGAGCACGGATCTGAACCGCACTCTCTTCAGCATCTTTCACGTCGTATCGAGCCCTCAGAGAAAACAGGCTGAAGACTTGGCGACTCTCAATACAACCTCTTGTATCTAAACATTAATAAATATCCAGGAAATATCAATTGTTCTTTTCTTCTTTCCCCAGCTGAATCGCATCGTTCTCACACTGAATGGCTTTTTAATATCTCTGACACACTCCCCCTCCTGTGTCTGCCAGTATTAGAATGTATTATTTGGCTGGTGATTTTTCTCATTTCTCTTCTCAACTCAGCAGCCAGAACTGCTCCTCCTGACTTGGCAGAAGTTGAGGATGTCCATTCTTGCTGACTTTTGTGCCCGTTCATTGCCAAAAACCCATAATATTTAAGGTTTTTAATTCTTCCTCTGCATTGTTTTTTGAGAGGGGTTATTATTTGTGGCCAGAAAATCAGCATTTTTCATATTCACCCCGCAGTTTATAAAGTACCTAACACAGGTCTCTACTTCCTTGCAATCCTCAAGAAATATGTAATTGTCAAGTGAGACAAGTTATGCAAGAATTCTATATACAATCTAACTAACTACATACAACCTAATTAATTCTATATACAAACTAATTAATTAATCTAATTGATCTGTTTTGTTATTGTTATATACAGGAGCATGTTTTCCTGTGTGTGGTACACAATCATAGTTTCCTCTGAGCTAGTTCATTTACAGTACCTCTCTCTGCTGATCTGGATGAATAATAATTTCAGATAAGTTTAAGACAGCTGAGGCACAGTGGAAAAGGTGTCAGTGAACTGGACTCTGCCACCAACTAGCTGTATCCTTAGAAAGTCACTTAATATCCATAAACCACATTTATGTTCATCTGTTAAAACAGGAGACTGGATTAGATCAATGGTTTCCAAGGTGCAGGTCCCCAGGGCCCTCCAAATTCATGGGATCTCCAGATCCATGTGTATACCTAGTAGGCTATAGATGAAATACATGATATGTCTCACTCATACAGGTATAGCTATTTGTTTCAAATTTATGTAACTGCTGTTCTGATTAACGAAGTTTAAATTCATGCAAATGATTATTGAACTCATAGTGGCATATTGTCATTATATACCTTCTCAATCCATGCATACTACAAGTTTAAGTCCTACTACATGGGAATCCAAAAAACATTGAGATTGAAAAGGGGTTCTCACACTTGAAAAGGCTTGGGAATCTCTGTGGTATAATGATCTGTAAGATCCCTTTCAGCAATAAAATTCTGTGTCTAAACATTTCTATTCTGGCAGGGGGTCTTCCATGCTCTAACTCAAAGGCCAGTAAGGGAAATAGCTGAGCACGGGGTGGACTTGGAGTGACCCTCAGCCGGCAGCATGCAAACCAGAGCTCCATCCAGCCACACTGCACTCTAACTGCAAAAGCTCTTACAGAGGAGAGGAAAATTCCAGATGGGGGCTATTACTGTCTTAGAAGAGTTCTTGAGACTTTTTTTTTTTCCTCTTCTGTGTTCCATTTAACTGTTGACTCACTTCTGGCTATACGTTTCTGGAATCGGTATCAATTATGGCAGCCAAACATGAAGGAAGAAATCTGCTCTCATTTATAGCCTTAGTGTTTTAACTTGAAACACTAGGTCTTTTCAAAATAGGCATATGCAAATACTAAGCAAATTATACCCAAACCACAAACCACTTCTTTTGGGAACCATCTAATATTTTTTTCCCCTTAATATAAGCCTTAGGATAGTCCTGATGGTAAGAATTATTCCAAGGATGTAGGACTAGATACTCATTTATGTAAGAAGCCAAGTTTAACGATTATGCAAATAAAACGATATGAATGTCTTTTAAAGAAATAAGGAAGGGACAACTTACTTATTATGGGTTCCTTGAAGGATGGACCATGTTTTTTATCCCTCTGTGTCCCTGTATCCTAGCATTTACGGTTGTTGCTATATCTGTTAAATGGTGAGTTTCCTGAATATAAAAAGAAGCATTAGAATTGGAAGAGGATCTTGACTGCCCTTCAACTAAAAGGGACAGGATTGGAAATAATCAATCACAGCCTATGAAATTAATATGAATAATACAGAATTGAAGAATATTTATGTGAATGCATTTTCTAAAAGCTTGGGGGGAAAACAGGAAATGAGGCAATAGAACTACCAGAGCATATCACTGTAAAGTGATAGATACCAATTTTTCCACTATCTTAAAACTGACTTCTTGGGAACTGGTTTATCAGATTATATGTGGAGTTAGCAAACTACTGAGAGATATAAAGTGGCTAAAAATGTCAGAGGAATGACTCAAAGGGACCATTTGCTCCAATCTAAAGATGCCAGAGAGTAGTAGGCCCTAAAATTCATAGGAAAAGAATGAAGCAAAATAATTAAAAAGAGAGTTGGGTCAAGATGCTCAAGAAATAGAGTTTAGGCAAAAACAAAACAACTGACTTACAATGTTTCAAAAGAGAGAAGGCAGTGGTGAGTTTGTGATATATTACTGAATGGTTAGCTTGACAACAAAGAGAAACTTCAACCAAAGAAAGAATTATTTACAAGAATAATAAAAGTGGCAATCAACATTCTTTTTTGTAAACATTATGTATCTGGCACTATTCTCATCTAATTCCATCTTCTTGGGACTTCCCTGGCAGTCCAGTGGTTAAGACTCTGTGCTTCCAATGCAGGGGGCGTGGGTTCGATCCCTGGTCAGGGAACTAAGATCCCACATGCCATGTGGTGTGGCTGAAAAACACAATGGTAATTCCATCTTCTCAATTCTGCCATTAGGTATGTGCAATGTGATCCCGTTTTACAGACGAGGTGGGAAAAGTTTGCCCCAGATGACTCAACCAGAAAGTGGCAGGGTCAGGATTCGAAAATAGGACTCTTTGAGATGATGGGTGTTCAACATCACTCCCATTAGGGATCCAAATGGAAACTAAAGGAGCAAGAGAAGAAGCACCTTTGTGAAAATTTCAAGATCAGCTTCTACTAAATCCATGAGAAAAGCCTAGCTAGCTGCATGTGGAGGAAAGATGAAATGGTCCACTTCATAAAACAAGGGGACTGAGCCTCATATTAAAAGAAAGAAAAGGGAGGCATTAGTAGCAGAGGCCACTAACATTGCAACACACTGTTTACAAGATTTTTGCAAAAATTCTGCTTCAGTTGTTGACAAGAATAGCCAAAGGCATGATTTATACAATCTGGCAATCTGCCATGGAGAGGCGGGAAAGAGCTGACAGTTGGTGAACTTAAAAGAAGTCACAAAGAGGGGGTGTAATAGAAAATTACTAGATTTTGAACAGGGAAAAGGCTTCTTGCTCAGATAACACGAATCATATAAATACAAACTAGACAATAATACAAAGCGGTATAATATCAAGGAGTATGGGAAATATTACCTGTGATATAGACTATAAGAAATATAGGAAATCAGATATTGGGCTAGATACCATTTATGCATTTTATTATTTTTTTAAAAGATAATCCTAAAAGAAAAAAAACACAAAAAGAAAAAAAGATAATCCTAGATCCTAGTTTGAAAAGTATTTTAAATTAGAATTCAATTAAACAAACAAAAACCAATGAGGTTTCACTGAGTAACAAAGAAAGTACTAGACTGAAAGTCCAGAGATTTAATACAACATTTTAAAACAAATACCTTGGTATTGCTAAGTTTAATTTCCTCCCTGGTAAATGGGGTATAATAATAATACAAGGCTCAGAGGATCTTTGTGAACATTAAATGCAACAATGTTTGTGAAAATTGCCAGTGCTGTGCAATCTTCATCATCGTGATCGTAATTCCTGCTCTGGTCCTACTTAGCTGTATGACCTTAACAACTAGAAAATGGAACTGGAAATGAGGAGGTTAGACTAGATTACCCCTTTAAACTCTCCCATTCTCTGCTAATATAAATCACTGCTTTCCTTCAAAATTACATAAATATATTTTGCAATAGATAAGCAATTAAAATGTGTAAGAACCCAGCATCTCCATACCCAGTGGGTAGAGAAAAAGCGAAATTAAACTGACAAGGAGAGAGGCAAAGCTGCCCGTCTCATCCCATATACTGTGTGTGGCATGCAGATCGGTCAGTTGTAAGAAAACGCTTGTGAAATTTAAAGGCAGTGGAGGGAAATTTTGAAAAGAAATATCCATATACAGGCAGAGCCCCCATCACATCCCATTCAAATGACACAGGTCAATGATAGCAGAATAATACAGCAATGCTTCTTCTCCATTTATTTGGTAAGCTCCTACTGATTCTACAAAGCTGGATACAAATGTCTGTCACCTCCCAATTTGCTCCCAGAGCACTGTGTATATCATAGGCTTACCAGTCCTTTGTAGTTGGTTGTTTTGTACATCTATCTACCCACTAGATTGCTAGGTCCTTAAGAATTAGAATAGCATCTTATTCAATTTTATAGCCTAGCCAACCACAGGGTCTGCCATATAAAAGTTGCTCAATAATGCTGGTTTGAGAATTGAATTAATTAATTAAATGCTGAAAATACAAAGTACATGATAGAAACTGGCTCTTAAGTCAACAGAAAAGACTTTCAACTTTAAATGGCATCTGACACAGTCTCTCTAAAATTTCCCTTAAAATAACCATGAATCAGAAGGGAGGGGGGGACTTAAAAACTAACATTTTCATTAACCACCATACTGATGGAACTGTGCTGAAGAGTGCAGTTGGTAAATCCTTGTGTTATGCTGCCTTAATAGAAAGACTACCCATCTGAAAAAAAGGTACAAAGTCCGTTCAATTCTCCCAAACGTTCTGGCTCCCTGGAATAAGAATGCAAGACTTGTCCCAACCCAGAAACTGGATAGCTGACCTTTACTGACTAGCTGCTGCTTTTGGAGGCTGTCAGAATGTTGTTATTTCCCACCATCCCCAACTTATAAACATCCAACCTATGAATTATAGGCGAAAGAAACCAAAGCAAGTGGAATAGAAATTATAATCAAAGACACAGTTGAAAAAAAATCACAAATTGGAAAAAGCCTCAATTATGCAGGTGTAAGGAGCCCATAATGTTTCAGAGGGAAAATATATATAAAGAAAAAACTCTTCAAGCATCCAGACAGGAATAATGAATTGCATAATAAAGGGAGGGAAGTCAGGCTGATCACAAACTTCTCCTTCCTATTATTATTATTATTATTTTGGCCGTGCCACATGGCTTGCGGGATCTTAGTTCCCCAGTCAGGGATGGAACCCCAGACCCTGGCATTGGAAGCTCAGAATCCTAACCACTGGACCACCAGGAATTCCACTCTTTTGTATTATTAAATGTTAGCAGGAAATTAAGCAGAGTATATAGAATTTTGAGGGGCAAAAGTTGTAATTCAAGATTTTTATACCCAGTTTTTATGACTCTTTTAGTTGCAACCGAGAGGAAACCCAGTTCTAACTAGCTTAAGGGGAAATAAATGAATATATTGTTTCACAAAACTTCCAAGGTAACTTTAGGTACAGCTAAACCCAAGGGCTCAAATATTGTCATTGCCCCTCTCTCTCTTCCTCCCTGCCATCAACCCCGCCAACTCTTGCTTCATCCTGTCTCTGCTTTTCTCTCTATATTGGCCTCATTCTCTCCCACTGTTATGTACACTCTTTCCCTATCCCAGGGAGTGTGGCCAAGGAAAAAATTCCATACCCACATTGTTTTAGCTCATGATTCAAACGGATGACAGACTCCCTGCATCCATGAGATTTTCAATCTCATGAGAATACTTTGGTTGCTTGTATTCAGACCATGTCTAATCACCATGGATGCGAAGTTGGCCCATTATTGGTAAGGCCTGAGTCACACACTGGTCCTGCAGACAGCGCATACACTGTGATTAACAGTCTCACAAGAACCTAATGAGATGGGAGGGAGACAGTTCCTTCATAGAAAGAAAGAGTGGGCAGACAATAAGAGCAAATATGAACTACATTTCCCCCATGCCTACTTAACACAAACTCAAACAATTTCAAAAGTCCCTCCACCTGATATTTGTCCAACAGATGTATGTCCAACTAATGTATAACTAAAGTCACACTTACTCCAAAGAGAGACAACACAGAATCACATCCAGTTACTACCCCACCTCCATGCCCAGGATCTCTGGGTGATGTACACATCTCTGATATCCAGATATGGTTTCTCTTGATTCAATAACCTGCAATATATATTTTTAAAATTACATTCAAGAAACAACTGGAAGTCTGAACACTGCCTGGATATTTAATAATAATAATGAATCATTGTTAATTTTTTGGGTGTTATTGTATTACGGGTTTTTTAAAATAATACTTACGACTTATTAACAGATGTAATGATACGATGCGTAGGGTTTGCTTCAAAATAATCTAGTGAGTGGAGATATGCATAAAACCAGATTGACTATAAGCTGACCTTTGTTGAGGTTGGATACATCAGGGTTCATTATTCTATTGATATTTATAGTGGTTGTTTGAAATTTTTCACTATAAAGGTACAATAATAATAGTTATAATAAAAAAATAACCTGCAGTTTATGATCAATGTAATGATCCCCTATAGCTCCCTTACACAGTAGAGGAGGAAAAATAGCATATCTTCCAATAAAACTCCATTCAGGGGACTTTCCTGGTGGTCCAGTGGTTAAGACTCCGTGCTTCCACTGCAGGGGGCGCAGTTCAATCCCTGGTCTGGGAACTAAGATACCACATGCCTCGTGGTGCGGCCAAAAAAACTAAAAAACAAAAACTCCATTCAGAAAGGGTGCCATGATGTATGCCACAGCATGTACCAGACCCTACAGAATAACACAGCAAGAATTTACATCTTGACAGCGAAACCAATCTGACAACCCCAGGCTTCTCCCTGTGCACAGATCGCCCACATTCATTATTCTTCAAGGCTGTGCCTAAAATGAATGTAGGAAAAAATCCTTCTGGAGGTCCTGCCCCTTAACATCTCTCTTGCATTTGGTGTTATTACAAGGACCTGGGGATTGCCTTAGCAATCCAACAATCGCAAGTGCTTTCCAGTTGATATTTCTCTGGAAGTTCAACACTTTTAAACCCCTAGTCATCTACTGATGGGGTCTACTTCCGTAGGTGAAAATCAGAAATCTTGTCTTGTCCTTGATTATAGACCAGACTCTTCTGCATACCTGTTTCTTAGCAGCAGTTCTTAGCCTTCAGCTACGAGAGTCCTAAATGACTCAGGCTGAGGTATTGAGGCAGAACGGATCAGTGCTGTGCCCAGGCTGAACCGGTGGGTTGGCTGTTTACTAGGGAATGAATTGTTACCTTCCCCACCAGCCAGTGCTCAGCAGGATAGTTTGGGGAGGGGCTTAAAGGATCAGGCTTCCGGATTTCTCAAATTCCTCCCAATCACAACCCCTACTCCATCTCTCACCTCCCAACCTCTGCCAACACTAACTTCAGCTTGGGTCAGGGATTTTAGCTTTTGTAGTTCCATGAGGTGCATGATTATCTGACCCCCCAGCAGTCTTAGATTACTGCCCACATCCAAATGGAGGAAAGGTACCTCTTAACGAAGTTATATACTATTTCCTTCCTGCTTTCACAGGGACCAATTTATACTGAAGCTTTTTCTTTTCTTGAAAGATGTGCAAGAAGCAGGCAACATCCTGAAATTCTGACAATTCCTCTAAAGCTCCAGTCTCAGCAGGCACATGTCTGAGTCCAAAGAAAGAAGAGGTCACCCTTTAACCATATGTTTTGGAACAGCATAACAACGATGGACGATTTTCTTGCCCTTGGTATGGGGGTCCTCTCCATCCTGTGATACACTTAGACTCAACCAAATCTTTACTGTAGAGTTTATTCCTAGCAATGGCCTTTTCCTAATAGCAATTCTATACTTACTATTTTTTAGTTGTAAAGGACAGAAAACCAACTCAAACTATCTTAAGAAAAGCAAAGGAAATTTATTGGCTTGTCTGACTGGAAGGTCCAAGAGTAAGACTTCCAGTGCAGCTGATCAAAGATCTCAAACAATTCAGCTAGCCCCACTCTCATTTTCTCATTCTCTTCCCTCCAGCACTCGCGTTCTCTCTCTCCATCTCTAAGATCTGCGTGTTTCATTTTGTTTGTTTCATTTTGCTTACGTTGGCCTCATTCTCTCTTGCCACAGATGAACTCTATTCACATGGCAGAGAAGATGGCCCCTCGCAGCCCAGCTCTACATCCATACAGCTCACAAGCCATGCATGTAATTTAATTCAAAGGCCCTGACTGGCCCTATTTGGATATATTCCCACCCCTTGTAGAAGTCATTAAGGACAGGTTATCACAGTTAACCAGGTCTAGGTACATACCGACTCTGAAGTGATAATTATACCAAAAATACATGGGTTGAGGGAGTAAACCTTCCTCAGTTGAAAACAAAACAAAACAAAAACAACGACAACAAAAGACAAACAAGAAAAGCTGAGCAGAAAAGCACAACAGACGTTCCACCTACTCCAGCTTACTTGTCTTCTATGCCTGAAGGCATTCCCAACATTCCCAAGATGCATGGGGTCAGAAAATACATTACCCATTTATCTTTTCTGATAAATGTACTTGAAGAAGAAATTCCAGCTAACCCAAATTAAGACACTAAGACAGGAGATATCCACATACTAAGAAATACCAATGTACTTCCTTTCCTCAGTTTGACTCTAGACTTGGGAATTCAGTTTTATTTTTGCTTTCAGGTAGATTTTGCCATACTGGGCTGAGACTTGGTCCCTCTTTTTTTGTTTTCAACTTAGCTTCTGCTTTGGCTCCTTTCCCAATTCCAAGAAATCTGATTCTCACGACACATCCTTCATCAAACATTTCAGACAGCACCTTTTATTGGATTTGACCAGTTAAACAACACAGTTGGTACATAACTACTAGCATGGATACAATCCAAAATACTGACAACACCAAATGCTGAAGGATGTTAAGACAACAAGAATTCACTGCTGATGAGAATGCAGAATGGTAACAGCCACTTCGGGAGACAGCTTGGCGGCTGCCTACAAAGTTAAACATAGTCTCACCATATGAGGCAACAATCACACTCCTAGGTATTTACGCCAATGAGTTGAAAACGTATGTCCTCCAAAAACCTGCACATAAATGTTTACAGAAGCTTTATTCATAATTGCCAAAACTTGGAAGCACCCAAGATGTCCTTCAGTCAGTGAGTGGATCAATGGTGGTACATCCATACAATGAAATATTATACAGTAATAATAAGAAATGAGCTATGAAGCCATGAAAAGACATAGAAGAACCTTACATGCCTATTGCTAAGTGAAAGAAGACTCGTCATACTGTATGATTCCAACTACGTGACATTCTGGAAAAGGCAAATCTACAGAGACAGTGAGAAGGTCAGTGGTTTCCAGCAGTTTGGGTTGGGGGGAAGGAGGGAAGGATAGAGGGAACACAGGGAATTTTTAGGCTAGTGAAACTCTTCTGTATGCTACTGTCATTGTGGACACATGACATTATGCATTTGTCAAAACCCACAGAACTAGACAGCACAAAGAGTGAACCCTAATTTAAACTATGGACTTAAGTTAATAGTAATATATCAATATTGGTTCATCAATTGTAATAAATACACCATATCAATGCAAGATATTAATAGTAGGGAAAACCGAGGGGGGTATATGGGAACTCCCTGTACTTTTTGCTCACTTTCTTTGTAAACCTGAAACTGCTCTAAAAAATAAAGTGTACTCATTTAAAAAAAGAAAAATACAAATAGCAGAAGCATCTTTTGGTGCCAGAAATAAGGAAGTGCTCAAAAATGTGTGTATGTGAAAAGGACATAGGATCCAGTCTAAAAGAGCTCCCAGTAGCCAAAGCTGGATCAACTTCATAAATAATGATAGCATGGGGTTGTATATAATCCTAATAATAAAATAAATATCCACAAGTCCATACTGAAATAAATAAATAAGATACAGCTCTTCCTTATGGAAGAATGAATTCCAATTAAGAAATATGGGGGACTTCCCTGGTGGCGCAGCGGTTAAGAATCCGCCTGCCAATGCAGGGGATAGGGGTTCGAGCCCTGGTCTGGTAAGATCCCACATGCCGCGTAACAACTAAGCCCATGCGCCACAACTACTGAGCCTGCGCTCTAGAGCCCACGAGCCACACCTAGTGAAGCCGGCACACCTAGAGCCCATGCTCCGCAACAAGAGAAGCCACCACAATGAGAAGCCCGCACACTGCAACAAAGAGTAGCCCCTGCTCGCAGCAGCTAGAGAAAGCCCGTGCACAGCAATGAAGACCCAACGCAGCTATAAATAAATAAATAAATAAATAAATAAATAAATAAATAAATAAAATACTTTAAAAAAAAGAAATATGGAAGGAATGAGGGAAATAGAAAATTAGCATTAGAACACTACCGTGTTAGCTGTTGCAGGCAATATCTACTGATGAATGCTCAAACTAATGAGTGAAAGCATGAAGAGAAACAGGATATTTGCATAGTCTCAAAATATTGTCCTTGGGCTTCCCTGGTGGTGCAGTGGTTGAGAGTCCACCTGCCGAGGCAGGGGACACGGGTTCGTGCCCCGGTCCGGGAAGATCCCACATGCTGCGGAGCGGCTAGGCCCGTGAGCCATGGCTGCTAAGCCTGCGCGTCTGGAGCCTGTGCTTCGCAATGGGAGGAGTCACAACAGTGAGAGGCCCGCGTACCGCAAAAAAAAGAAAAGAAAAGAAAAGAAAAAATATATATATATAGTCCAAAAATTACTTATTAATTACAATAGGAAAATAGTAACGGTATAATAAAGTAAAGCAGACATCACCTTAACCAAGTGATCAAGGTTAACATCACTAGTAATAAAACATATTGAATCATGTATCCACCAATACGATGCACTGAGAAGGGTACATGACCCCTAAAGTATCCTTCCCAAAAACACAAAATTGCAAGCTCACCGTGAAAAAACACCAGGCAAACCCAAACTGAGCAACATTCTACAAAATATCTGATCAGACTCTTCAAAAATATCAAAGTCATGGAAGGCAAAGAAAGCCACGTTCACATTGGAGAATTTGAGGGGACTTTAAACAGGGGTAATTTAAGGTGTCGGCAGAGTGTAGGGGAATAACAAAGGATGGTCACAGTGGCCAGCACTGGGCTTGAGCAGGCAAAGGGAGGAAGTAGTCAGTGGCGCCTGGATAGAAAGCTTGTGGAGAGGCCATCCGACAGGACCTGTGACTTTCAGTCAAGGACACAGCCATCCTGATGTGACTCCCCCAGGGAGGGATCTAGAGGAACAAATTCCCCAAACTCACTCTCCCGGCTCCCTCCAGTCTCCTGCCAGAGCTCCACAAGGAGCAAAACCCAACCCGGAGCCACAGGTTAAGGACTGTTGATGTGGTCCATACAACACCTGTCTGCTGGGTCAACGCACAGGGTGGAGAAGGCAGAGCATGGACCTGGAGGGCCAAAGGGAAGCCGTTCAGCACAGAGCTGGCCCTCACAGAGCACACATTCTCGTGGAGGAAGACAAACAACATAGTAACAGCAAACGTTCAGTGAATGCTGACCACGTGCCAGATGCACTCAGCACTTTACAGTGTTATAACTCAGTTACCCCTCACAATAGCTAATGAACTCAAATTAACTAATGAGGAAACTGAGGCACAGAGAGGTTAGAAACCTTGTGCAGAGTTTATATGTGCATGAGTTGGTATCAACTATTATAATTTGAAAAAAGACGAAGCCACATCTAAACTCTTAAGTAAATCACAGCAAAATGTTTTTGGAAATTATAAACTAGCATTTGGGGAGGATGGAAAATGACGGCAAAATGAATATTATGGGTAAAAGACAGAGGGTTTATTTTTAAGTTGTAAGATTAAGACTAATAGTCCTGGGGATCAATTGAAATATAGTTGCCAGTGGATGTGTAAAAAAAAAGTCAAAAAAAAAAAGTCAGAAGAGCTGGATCAAAAAGGAAAACACATTATAGTAAAAGAAAAGAGAGAAACAGGGGTGGGAAAAGTAATATGAGCATATTCTGTTAAACAAAATTAATATGCAATTATAACTATTTGAATATTCATACTATGTAAATTCTTTTTGCAAATGAGATTATAGACTTGCTTGCAAACAGTAATCGTGCTAAATAAATGTAAGGTGCTATTATTTAAAACAACAACAATAACTAGTGGATAATATTGGCAGCAGTCCCTATTGAAAGCTCAAGCTTCCAGGAAGATACTATCTATAAAGAAATATGCAGGAATCACAGCATCCCCACAGCTAGAAGGGGCTTAGAAATGAGAAACATTTCTTTCTGAGTTCTCCCTTGAATTGAAATTGATTGGCTTCCTGGACAGTAACATGGCGAGTTTCAGGATGGAGGTTCTGAGGACAGAATACTCCGGGCTTATGACTGCCCCACAAAGTTTCTCTGTGGGACCAGGACAAACTTAAACAGTTCAAGTAAATGGCCCTCCAGCTCTGGTCCTTGTAACTGTAAACATGTCTGTGCGGCCCCCGTCCACTCAAGCCCCTCCTCCCCTTCATCCACAGAGCTGACGAAGCACAAGGAAGTTGAAGTCGCTGTGTGTTTAGAGCAGTTCTGCAGGACACAGCAAAATCCGAAATGGATTGTGACCTGCTGATAATCTTTCACAGCGAACCAAGTGATCATTGATTAAAAATAGCTTTGAACATGTATTGCACATCTATTTCAGGCCTCGTTTTATTTGGAATGCAAATACTGCTGGAAGCCAGAGCTACAGGAGCAGCAGCTGGAAAGCTACTCAGGCATTCTAGCCAATTCTTGTCAAGCCCAGTTGGTGAAATGAATGCCATTCTGCGGTCTCCGTGAAGGAGAGACTGTTAATTATGCCCCACTGCCCAGTGGTTTCTATTATGGACACATCTGAAATGAGAGGCTCATTTGAAATTCCCAATTTCACTGCTTCCCGGAGCCTAAACCAAGTTTAAAAACTGATTTGCGAGGATGACAGGGTAGTGCATACAAACTGCCTTGCCCACAGACTCCAGGTAGGGCTCTAATGAAAATCTGTCCTAGTTTCAAAGGCTCTTTCATGCCCCGGGTGCTCATATTTTCATCGGTATTTCTTACCAGTTCCTAAAATGCAGTGTTTGGGCAGGCTTCTCAGTAAATAATAAATAAAACACACACACCCATCCCTACACCTCAAGGCGAAGGAATTTAGTTTTCACGGCGCTCTCAACCACCGCAGGCTGTGATATTTTCATCTCTCTGAAAGGAAGGCAGGCTGGGATCTTGTCTGTTTCGACAGAAAGCCTTTCAAGGAATGTGTATGCTCTGCATCAAAAGACAGGCTGTTTTTCCTGAGGAAAACTCCTCTCCAAATGATCGCTGACTCCTGTTTTGGCAGCGGGAAGGGTGGAGTGGAGACTGCACTGTGGGCGTTGCCATCTTTGAGAAAGGAATGAAAACAGATCATCAGACTCAGGGTGGCTATTCGAATCCTACTGGGCTTTACTTTGAGCCAACCAGCCACTTTCTATTTTACTTAGACCTCAAGTAACACTGGTCCCTGATCTCCCTATGCTCTTCTATTCCATTTTCCCATGAGACCACCGGTGTTCACAGAGCGGAGATCGTCATCTGACCAGGCAGCAGCCCAGCATGGAGACGTAGGACCAGGCTCACGTTGGCGAGTCAGGTGTCCTACATGACGCAAGATTGCTACCGAGCAAGGGCTGGCTGCCCCAGGCGCACAGAAGCCAATATTACGGCATTAGCTTTTGAGAAAAGGAAGAACTTTATTGTGAGATTGACCGGCAAGGAAACTGGAGACAAAGTTCTCAAATCTGTCTCTCTATCCAGGCTTCAGGGCAAAATTTAAGGAGTTAGGGGAATTTCAAACTTGGAAGCTGATTGGCTAGTCTTGAATTAGTCCATATAAGCTACTTACGGTGCAGGAGGCCAGATTTTCCTTATTGAAGGACTTCTTGCTTCGTAAAGGGCTCCGGTGGCAACACTTCTATTCTTTGAGTTCTGTGGACTGAAGATCCTAGGTTCTGGGGTCATCCTGGAGAGGTGGGTTCGCGTCTTGCACATGCGCAGTGCTGCCTCTGTAAAGTAACTCAAGGTTTGATTAATCAACCTAGTTACAGAGGCAAAACCAGTTTAAGCTGGTGCTGTTTCAATTTGATTAATCAACGCTCTGTTTAAGGAGGCAAAACTAGCTGAAGCTGGTCAATGTTTTACGTGCTGTTTCAATATCAGAATTGCTGGGAAGCTATGTTCCCTTACCCCACCCTCCCTTAAACTGCCTGATGACTTAGATTCATTTTATTCCTTTATGCCAAACCTTTCAAGACTTCATCCTTAAAAAAAAAAAAGTATAAATGCTCTTAGGAGGAGACAATCATGTTTTATCATTCACTTACCCCTGGTGGCTAAGTTTCCAAATTTTTTCTGACAGCGGGAATTCTGATGGGGGAAGAAAAGTTAGACTGGAGAGGGTGAGAAGGGGCTGTCCCTAAAGGAAAACACATGATTAAGGACAATGAAAGTAAACTCCGCTGGAGAACCTTATTCATAATTTGGCCTGGAACTGACCTTGCTTAGTCCAACCTAATTTGTACCAACTACTTGGATGACGGATCAACTTTATAGAAATTAGTCTTTGATAAGATTGAGGAAAATCAATCAGCTGAAGAACTTGAAAATTATAGAGAGCAATATACAAGCTTAATTTTAAAAGTGTTTCTGAGCTGCCTAACAATGTATCAATTAATGGGAGAGATTGTGCCATTCCTTCCCCAGGAAATATTTAAACAGTCTCATTTGTTTCAGACAATGGTGCTGACAGGGCTTTTTGGCCTTAGGGAGGTGTGGAACTAAATCAAGCTGGAGGTCCAATCCAGCTCTGAGGTTCTCCTGTTTACTCAGCTATCTCATGGAGACTCATGATTCTGACCTAAGGAACTGAAGTCAATGTGACATTAAAACAGCCAAGCAGGCACACAGATGCCCTCAATTAACAGGATTAGGACCTCAGGCCACAACTCTTCTGTATCTCTTTGAACTGCCTGGTGTCCAAAGAAGGGACTCCACACTTATCTGGCCTGGACATCTGAGATCCTGCAGTCGAGGTCACTGTGCAGGATCCCTGGCTCTGGAAACAGCCTTGCTCTGAGCTGCCCAAAGCCCACAGGATAGAAGGTGGTAACTTTAGGGAGTGCCTCTTGCATTTCTCGACCATGAAACGAAATGCTCAGAATGGTGCTTCCAGCTGAAGCTGGAACCAAGTCAAGGAAGGGAATGACAAGTTGGGGTCAGATATGGAAACTAGGCAGAATCCAGATTTGCTCAAAACTAAGGTTAAGGGTGGAGCCTTGGTTCAGAAACTTAACCAAAAAAAGCATGGTGCCATGGAAAGAGCAAGTACTTTGGAAGCAAACAGACTTGCATTCAAATCCCAGTTCTACTGCAAGATCTTCAGGAATTTCTTTGTTTTATGAGCCTCCATTTTCCTCATAGGTAAAAAGAGGCTAATCGTTTTTTCTTTGAGAAATTACATGAGAATTAAATTAGATAGAATATGGCAGGGCAGGGAGCTAGGCTCAGAATGGGCATTCTATAAATATAAATTATCCTGCTCCCTACTCCTTGGCCCAGTGACTGCAGATTAGAATCAACTGGAAAAATTTTAACCCATTCCTATGCCTGAGTCTCCCCTACCCCAGAGGTTCTGATGTAATTGACAAGATGCGGTCATCAAAATTTTCAAATGTTTTTAAAATCTTTCCAGGAGATTCTAATATGTTCCTAAGAGTGAGAACCACTGTCCAAGCATATCAGAATGAGTATCACCCTTGGATTTGAGATGTTCTATTATGGTTTAGGCAAATATTTTCTTCTCTGAGGCTTAATTTCTTTATTATTTTAAGAAGGGGAATAATATTCTGATTTTATAAGATTGTTTTGAATATATCATGAGAGATATTTAATAAAGCTCCTAAAAGAAGGAACTGACAATTAGTAGATATTCAATGAATATTCATTTTTCTCTTTCTTTCTTGTTATTCGTCAGAGAACACACTTGGCCAAAATATTAATACAATAAATAAGGACAACAGACACGAGATACTGCCAATCAGGCAGTTTTGAAGTTAAGATAATTACTGTCTACCTCAGGCAAAACTTTCTTACCTATCTTGTGGTGGAACATGAGGTTAAATCCTAGGATAGGGATGACAAATATGGTGCCCATTTACCCCAGTCCTCCCTGCCATGCTCACGGCAGACATAACTAATCAATTACAGTACTCTTTCCTATTGAGCCCTGATGAGGCCACAAAGTCCTTTACTATACAGCTCTCTCAGGCCTACGCGAACAATTAATCAGAGCTAGTACATGTCTTGAAACAAATCTGCCATCCTTATTTTAGGTCAGGGCTGCCTTAAGCCTACAAATGTGGCATATTTCAGAGATGATCAAGTGGGTTCCCTGGTCAGAAGGAAGTGTGTGGCCAGAGATAGAAGCAGACCCTGAGAGCACCCAGCTTTATGCAATCTGATAAGCAAATTAAGCTACTCGAAGCGAAAGAGCCAACCCTACACGCTGCTTGGTGCACTCAAGGGGTCGCTACCTCCCAGCTTCCAGAAAGAGTTATCAGATTGTTTTCCAAAAGCCAGATTATTTCTTGGACTTAGGAAATGTGAAAGGAACTGTGGCAGGGTTTCTGCCCTAAGGTGATAGGCAAAGGCTCTGATGAGAAACCCCAAGGAAGCTCACGTCAGTGGGTGAAGGCCTGACCTTGATGCCTACAGGCTTGTCACAGCTGAGACCTCGTGAATGCCAAGGCTGGAGGACTGGTGCAAATGGCTGGGACCCTCGCCTGCTGTGCCTGCCCAAGGACAGCCAACACTTCGGCAATGGAAGCTTCTGCTAATACTCCTTATGACTGATTGATGCCTTTGAAGGCCATCAGTGTGTTCACTTGTTACAGAGCAGCGTTAGCCCGTGCTGGGCAACATCGGGAAGGCTTTGAGCTGATTCCACAGCAAGCACAGGTTATCATTCTAATAGCTTGTTAAAAGTCTTCTGCTTGGGCCGCATAGCACAGGGAGATCAGCTCTGTGCTTTGTGACCACCTAGAGGGGTGGGATAGGGAGGGTGGGAGATGCAAGAGGGAGGGGATATGGGGATATATGTATACATATAGTTGATTCACTTTGTTATACAGCGGAAACTAACACAACATTGTAAAGCAATTATACTCCAATAAAGATGTTATAATTAATTAATTAATTAAATCCTTAAAAAAAAGTCTTCTGCTTGGGACTTTAAATAAAATTGTAACTTGCTCCACTCCATCGTTCCCTTTCTCTTTTTTTAAAGACTCGGTGCTTTTCTCTGTAAAAATTTAGGAACAGGACTTCCCTGGTGACGCAGTGGTGAAGAATCCACCTGCCAATGCAGGGGACACAGGTTCATTCCCTGGTCCGGGAAGATCCCACATGCCACAGAGCGACTAAGCCCGGGCGCCACAACTACCGAAGCTCGCGCACTCCAGGGCCCACGAGCCGCAACTACTGAGCCCGCGTGTTGCTACTGAAGCCCACGTTCCTAGAGCAGACTATCTGTCTGACCATTGATAGATACATGATAGAGCCCGTGCTCCACAACAAGAGAAGCCACCACAATGAGAAGACTTCACACTGCAACAAAGAGTAGCCCCAGCTCACCACAACTAGAGAAAGCCCGTGCACAGCAACAAAGGCCCAACGCAGCCAAAAAAAAAAAAAAAAAAAAAATTTAGGAACAGGAATTAAGAAATAGAACTACTGCAAATGGAGTAAATGGTTTGTTCACTTGGGTTTTATCCCTTCAAAATGTGTTGCCTGCTCCCTCTACTTCCCTTCCCAGCATGGAGAATTCAGCACAGCAACTGAAATCACAGGATGGTGAGAGGGTTGAGGAAGCCATGCAGAGGCATGGATGCAGGGCAGGAGGGGGTGAGACACAGGGTAAAGAGGCAGGATGTGGAGGTGGTGGGCGGAAGAGACAGCGGGCGTGGTTGGGAGATTGAGCCAATAAGTAAATATACTAGGATAATAGGAGCCAAAATTCTCATTGCCAGAGAAGGTATTTACAAACATTGAAACAGGAAGTCTAGAAAACCATGAGGGTTTGGATTGAAACCACAGTATCAGTATGAACTTAGCTTTTATTATTATGTGTGTTGGTGTGTGTAAATATATACATACACACAGATAAATACAGAAATAGTTACAGATGTATATGTGTGTATGTATATATACACATATTAACACACATATATATCTCATATATATGTGTGTGTGTACGTATGTGTGTGTGTGTGTGTGTGTGTGTGTGTGTATTTCCTATGTCTGTCCACGGAGTGAATGAGCCTAAAAGCAATGACACCCCAGTAGCAATTAAAACATTGAGTGCCCAAATCTTGGTCTCTGAATATACCCTTTATTAAAGGAAACCAGAGCATTTTCCTTGGGAAAATGGCTGATTCCAGGCCTAGAACAGGGAAAGTACAAGTTGAACCCGAAACATCATCTTATGCCAGAAAATAAGGAAATGCTTAACAAACAATGGGGACATGCAATAACATGGATGAATCGCAAAAACGCAAAAACGTTATGCTGAGTGAAAGAATTGTTACACAAAAGACATATTGTATTATTCTAGCTACGTGAAGTTCTAGGATGGATATCTATGATGGAAAAAAATCAGAGCAGTGATTGTCTGGTGGGGGAGTGGTGCGGAGGCAGGGAAGTACCCCAGGGCGGAGGCATGAGGGAACTCGCAGGTACAGTAAAGTTCTCTCTGGACAGAAGTTTGAGTTATGCAGACGCACACATTAGTTAAAACTCATCAAATGGTTCACCTAAGATTTGTGCATTTCCTGTGTGTAAATTTTACCTCACAGGGAAAGAAAATGAACTCTAAATAAATATTAAACTATAGTTGTTGATATGTATACTGAAGCATTTAGGGAAAAATGTACTGATTGATGTCAGCAAATTACTTTGAAATGTGTCCCCGAAAATGAAGTGGATCAATGGTTGCATAGAGAAATAAGTAGATTTGTAATAAAGCAAGTATAGTAAAATGTTAACTGTACAATCCGATGATAGATACATGTGTTCCCTGTAGATTTCTTTTATCTGTTCTGTATGTTTAAAAATTCCCATAATAAAGTGTTGAAAAATTTTTTAAACCTTGCCGTGGACTAAAAGTAAGAGTGGAATGAGCTTATTAAGGTGAAACAGCATAAGGCAAAGAGCAACCAACTGAGAAGCCCAGACAAATTGCACTGGAGTGTTTCTCCCAAGAGTGTGTCCTAAAAGAAATGAGATATAGGAACATCTATGGGTCAGTTCTTCCCATCATCCCTAATGTTGAGATCCTTCAGAATGACTATCCGTCTGACCATTGACAGAATACTCTAAACCAACAAATCAACCTAATCATTTTTACTTTCTCTTCTTCTGAAAGTGTTACCAGTTCATCAAATTGCATGAAAACACCATGTTTGGATATAACTGAATGTCCTTTCATTCCTATTCTAGATCAGTAGTTATCTACTGGGACTCTGTCTCAGATTTTAATATATCATTTTTTGCTATTGTATTATAATGGTAATGCATGATATACTATATGTAATGTTCTGCTAGCTGCTTTTTGCCTGTTATATCCCTGGACAGCTTTCCATGTCAATACATATAAATTACATCATCTGTAAATGGAAACATGATAATTGTGAAGACAAATTTAGTTAATATTTACAAATAACTTAGAGCAATGTCTGGCACATAGTAATTGCTTAACTAAGATTAGCTATTTTTATTTCATTGTAAAGATGTTTCACGATTTGAATAATTTATTGATGGGCAGGTTACTGTTAGTTTTCCCCAACTACAAATAATGTGGAATTAAACAATCTTAAGCATATGTCTTGATACGTATAAATATTACTAGGATAAATTCCTAGAAGTGGAAGTTCTGGGTCACAGAGAATGTACCCTGTACCAATTATATATCTATTGTCTCTCAGCCAAACCCCATCCTCCCACACTTTTTTTTTCCCAGCCTGGGGTAGGAATCTGTAAATTCCCTTTCCCAGACTGCCTTACAAGCTGGCTTCTTTTGGGTTTCCAGGAAGATATTGCTAAATCAACCTCCAAAATGGTTGCATCAGTTTGAATTCCCACCAACAGTGTATCAAAGGGTCTCTTTCCCTACTTAAGGAATTTTTAAACAAGAAAAAAATATAGCTAAAGGGCCCCAATCTAGACCTCCTAAGTAAGAATCTTCAAGGGTAGGGCCCAGGCATCTGTGTTTTCTAAGAGCATCACAAGTGATTCCAATGCACAGCCAGACAGGAACCATTGTTCTAGATCTTTGATTCTCAAAGTGCGTCCCTGGACCAGCAGTGTGGGCACCACCTGGGAGTTTGTTAGAAATACAGAATCTCAGGAGCTGCATCTTAACAAGATCCCCAAGGGATTCAAATGCACATTAAGGCTTGAGAAACACTGCTCTATAAAGGATGCTATCAGATGAGCAGCAATAGATCCAGTTCTTGTGGGGCCTAAAGCTGATACAATTTGGGGGCCCTTTTTACTGAAAGAAATTCAAAATCACAGACAAGAACTGAGCACAGATTGAACATTTGTTTACAATGAAGTGAGAAATCATAATAAAATACTAATTTCTAAAACTGAAAAATTCCACAAACATCACAAAATCCAGGGGGGAAAAATGACAAAACATGTTTCCTAACGAGCTGCCTAAAATACATGTATAATATTTTTCTAAATCTGTAGTCATCTCTTTACATGATAAGCCACTTTTTTCTGCAGTCTTTCTGTAAGGAGGTGAGAAAGACAATTCAGTCTAGCAGAAATTTGTTTTTTCATTATTGATAATTTAGAAAAGTTTTTTCCAACTTCCAACTCATTACAGTGTCATGTAACATTTTTAGAGTTTTGTCAAATTTGCGCTAAGCTTATCCAGTTCCCTTCACCTATGACCTAAAAGAGTCATGGTATTTCAGGCTTCTTGAGCAGTGGCTAATTTTATTTTATTTTTTTTATTTTTTGCTGTACGCGGGCCTCTCACTGTTGTGGCCTCTTCTGTTGCGAAGCACAGGCTCCGGACGCGCAGGCTCAGCGGCCATGGCTCACGGGCCCAGCTGCTCCGCAGCATGTGGGATCCTCCCGGACCGGGGCACGAACCCGTGTCCCCTGCATCGGCAGGCGGACTCCCAACCACTGCGCCACGAGGGAAGCCCATCAGTGGCTAATTTTAAATACCCTTTGACACAATGACCAACTCATTAACTTTTCTGTAGTCCATGTCCTCATGCAGACCATTACTTTCCTCCTCCTGTTCTTCTGTTCTTTGTCCTGGAATGTCCCAAATTACATAAATTTTCTCTCTCTTCTGTTATTGTTTTATCTATATTTTCCTTGCTGTTGTGATCCTGTTTCTTGTCTTTATGACTCTGGCCATCAGAGTTTTTAGCTTCTGTTGTGATAAGAGAGTTTTCAACATTTTGAAGTCTCTGCTACTCTCCTTTCTTTTAGTTTAGATCATCAGTTTCCAATAGGATACATCCTTCCTTTCCTCTTTGAGTTTTAGTGTATCAACCATTCTGAAAATAGATACAAAATTAATCTGAAATTAAGGCATGCCCAAGAGCAAGTCAAATACATTTCTAAAGTGTGTCTACAATATATTAAGCTGTGTAATAGTATAATCGAACTACTCTTATTCTCCATCTATCACCTTACTGAGCAATATAGGCGTTCTGTCACTAGAACCCTTGTTTCTTGAGGACTTTTTAATGCATTGTGTCAATACTGCATGCTGTTTCATCTAAAACCAGCACAATTCATCTTGACAAGATGTGTCAGATATGCTAAGACTTATTTTGAGATGCATAAAACCTACAAAATCACAGACTTACTGCTTACAGTACTGTACTTAGCAGTACTTACTGCTTATAGTACTTAAAGGTTTTTGCTCCTACAAACACAGGCATTCTGGAAAATTCTATTTCAAGCACATATAATAAAAAAATAGAGAAAAGAGTGTGTTTATAATTGTATATGCTACATTATTAAGTATATTCCTGATGGAAGAACATTTCCATTTTGTTTAGGCATCATTGAGAACTGAAACCTCCATTTATAACTTTATGTGTCAGACAACTGGAAGAATTTTCAACAGACTAGCTTCTGGCTCTGTACGTTTCACACTTGTCTCTCTCCCAATCCCCACATGCTTCCAGTGCCAAGAGTTGTAGGATAAGTTCATTCCATGGCACCATGTGTGCCTTGCACCTTCATGCCACACTGGTGAGGGAGCATGCATTGATATAACGCATTAAAAAGTCCTGAAGAAACAAGGCTTCTAGTGGCAGAACTCCTATATCCATCAGTAAGGTGACAGACGTAGTAGAAGAGTAATTTGATTGTATTCTTATGTAGCTCAAAATGTTATAGACACAATTTAGAAATGTATTTGACTTGCTCTTGTGCGTGCTGGATGGCATGAAATATTCTTGGAAGCCATACCTAGATTAGAAGGACGAGTAACAAGGTAACTCTACACAAAAGTAACTCTAGACTACATAGAAATGTATCATTAATATCCTCAACACAATTTCCCTTTATCTGAATCCCAAAAATGCCCACAGCCGTTTCAAGGCCACCCCACACCTGGGGAATTATAATGAAGGGAGAGAGGGAGTAAAAAGAGACAGCTGTCGTAACCAATTTCAGTTAAAATATTTTACTTTTGGAACTTTACAAAAATATACGACCATGTGAAAGACCTTATGGGGCCCTTCCCAGGGCTTCCGAAAAGAGCTGTGCAAGCAAAGATCCCTGAAACTTAAGCTTCATTACGTTCACAATCTGTCCCTACAGAGCAGCATGTAGGATCAAAATGATAAAGCAGAGAACTATCTTCAGAGATCCCTAGGAGAACCCTCTTGATATAAAGATGGAGAAGCTGAGGCCCTCAGAGGTTGTGTGACTCCCCCAGGATCACCCACTGGGTTAGTATCAGAGCTGGGACCGGACTCTTGACTCTAAAGTCCAGTGCTTTTCTCTAGAGTGCTTCTAGCTTTGTGGGTTTTCCCATTAAGACCTTTAGGCTTTGAGAGCTAAATTTAAATGTGTACTGAAGGAAATAAAGTATTAGAAGAGGTATCCCTCCAGATTTCATTTAGGCAAAGTGCCAAAAAAATACCCTTTACTCCTGTGACCAGTTTGACAGCCTCTCACAAAGTACTTGCCAACAGAGATTTTTTGCTGATCCACTGAATCTTACATGGCAAAGAAAATAACCCTTTCTATAAGTCACAACACACGTGTTGATGAGATGTGGTTTGATACCGAAACAGGCATTCTCTACCCCAAAGAAGGAAGGATTACCTAATGCTAATACTAATGCTGATGTTCTCCTGTTACAAGGGTCTCGTGCTGTGGCTCTATTCTGATTTGTGCCTCGAGATAAAGATTTAATATCCCTCATTTAAATTATAGTATCTATTGGGCCTTTATGGGCTGCCCCATGTTCCTATACTAACATTTCAATGCAGTCATTTCTACCCCAAAGATTTATTTCGTCTGACAATTCAAACACATCCCACAATTAACTCAAATATCAGCTCTCTGGGCCGTATTCTATTGTCCTCATGCATGGAACAGTCATTTATTGGATGCCCCTGCTGTGCTGGGTGCTGTAATAGGGGAAATAGGAAAGGCATGTGACATTGAAGAGGCGCTACAAAGGTGAAAGACACAAGATGTTTGCCCTCGTGGAGCTCCTAGACAAGAGGGAGAAACAGATACCTGGCCCCGCTGGTTGCAATGCAATAGGATAGAATCTGAGAGCACAGAAGAAGGGAACTGTTACTGAATCGGGGAGAAGGAAATTCAAGAAGACTTTGGAGAGCTGACCTTTGAGTTAATTCTCAAAATAAAATGTTCACCAGAGAGAGAAGAGGAAGGGCATTAGAAGTAGAAGGGCCAAACTGTGCAAAGGTTTGGAGATGTGTTGGAGAATATTTAAGAGACAACTAAACCTTTATTTAAGCTACAACCTAGAAGCCTGGGGGCAGGGAGGGTGATAGCAGGAAAAAAAACTGAAATGCAAAGAGTGTCATACCTGCCTGCTAAGTCTCTGTGGACTTGCTTCTGCAGGAAAGGGTAAGCTTTTAGGCAGCGTGGTGACATAATCAGACCTGGGTTTAGGAAAGCCAAGTATAGGAGGCACGGACTTAAAATGCTGTGCGTGGCAAAGGTCCAGGCAAGAAATAAAGAACCTGTACTAGGAAATTCCCAATGACTAGGATGACGGCATCCACTGGATATCAAGAGCTATCTGCCGAAAATCATCTCATTGTAAAGGTCTATAACTAGAATTGTCAGGGCTGCATAACCGGACTAGAGCCCTCCCCATTGTCTTTCATATAGCAAGCAGTCATTTACAACATAAAGTTCCCAGATCATTTCTCCAAGTAAATGAGAAGTGTCCCAGGATGACCTGTGTCTGACCATTCTCACCTGTTCTAGCCTGATGACATCACATGCCGTTCACTCTTTTTTCTTCTTTTTCTTTTTTTTGCATTTGGGGCTGGATCTAGATAGGCCAATAAGTCTGATCCGTAGAGAAAACAACCATGTACGAGGCTTGGGACCTGAGTCTCAAAGCTCCTCCCTTCCAGGTCAGACAGGAAAACACAGAAACGCACTGGCCCGGTGGGAATGAAATGATCAGTTTATTACTAGGCCAGCAAGCACCCAATAATCCCCCAAAGGCAGAGTTCCCTGGTGAAAGCTAAACTGAAGAAAAAAAGATTAAACTTTAAGATAAACGGGGCCTTTGATCCCCTCCCAAATCTATACCTTGGAGCCAGAACACTCCGGCATATCTATGATAAATGGGCCCTCAGAACGGACTGCAAGTCCACTGAATCATTGGGATGGATGTGTTCTGTGGTGGGCAGCAGGACAAAGGGAGAGTTATCTGCCTCTTCCCCGTGAGCAGCCCTGCTCAGGGGCTCTTTCAAGAGAGAGGGAGAGGAAGAGACACCTCAGCGCTTGTGTCTAGGCAGTGTGAGCCAAAGGAGGTCAAGGGCCTTGCCTTAAACACAGTTATCCTTGCCAGTCAAATGCAGCCAAGGAATTCTGCAGATTCTGACCAATCAGAGTAATCAGAAGGTCCCAGTAAAAGGATGGAGAGAGACAGAAACACCCTCCCCACGTAGTGAGAGGGGCAGATATGTTTGGTGGAAGGCAGAAGTCGCCAAATAGCATATAGAATGCCCAGTGAATTTGGATTTCAGATAAACAGCAGATAATCTCATAGTACAGGTATGTCCCAAATATGGCATGTGACAATGCACTAAAAAAATGTATTCATTGTTTATCTGAAATCCAAATGAACTGGGCATCCCATACTTTATTTGAGAAATCTGACACTGCTAGTAGAAGAATCTTCCTCCATGGCCTAGATGTTCATATCCCCACATCTAAATTAGAATCTCAGGGTTCCAGAAATGGAGAACTTAAAAATCACCCAGTCCCTCAGCTTAAATGTATCCATGATGGGAGTAAGGAGACCCAGAAAACTGCAATAGCTTGGCCCAAAGTCACACTTCTAATTAATGGCAGACCAGGGCATAAACTACATCTGCAGATCCTACTGCAACGCTCTTTCCCCTCTGCCACCCTCAGCCCCTTTGTCCCTTGGCTCACTAGCTCCTGAATTACATGAAAATTCCCTAAGGGCAAAGAGAATTATTTTTTAATACCTTCTCCCAGTGCCTAACACAATGCTTTATGAGCCCTGGCAGCAAAATCTATATTGTGGAGTGGCATGCCATGGGGCCAAATTACCTGGGTGACGGCCACCTCTCTCCACTCCACTCACACCTGTGTCCTCTGCTGCTGAACCCATTTGGGGGGCGTTGCTAGGAGGCTGACACAGCCTCCAGCCAGGTGTGAAAATTGTCTCAGCCCTCCTGAGAGGCCGTGAAGTATGACTTTCTGAATAACACACAGCCTTTGGGAGGGATCCTCTCTGCGGAGGTAATGGGTTCAAGGAAAACACAGCTGAGACCTGCGAGCTTCTGTGAAAGGCAGTCGTGTTTTAATCAGAATTTTCAGCTTCCTCCACAGCAAACCTTTGACCAGAGCTGCCAGCAAAGAGCCAGCTGGACCTGTAGGATTTCCTTCTCTCCTTTCCCTTGCCTCCCTCTTGTGGACAAGCAGGCGAGAAGTTAGCACAAGGAACATGAGGAGGCAGGAGCCTTTAAACACACGCTCAGACGGATAGAGCAACGGCTCTGCTAAGTAAGACGCTGGTCTGCCAGCCCTTGACAAATGTATGAAGTGGGGTGATCTCGACTGCCCCCTGGCACTTCTCACAGCTCACACCACTGTGTCTTCTCCTTGTTCCCAGGACCCTGATCTTCTTCCCTCAGCCCCAGCCTCTCCTCATCTCCCTCTCTCTGTTCCTGACCTCCTTCTTCTATAACTCATCCAAGACCTAGGCTTCTTGGCATCCTAGTGCCCCTGACAAGCAATTCCTTACTCCGCCAGGGGACAAACCGCATCATTTCAATTAGAAGAAGCAGCACAGTCTTAAGCAGGATACTGAGATGCTTAATAACAACGATAATAACATTTATTTAGTGCTTAATAAGTGTAAGCTCCTTTTGCGAAACACATGACACACATTATCTCATTTACACTCATACTTCTCACAGCAAACCAGTGAGGCAGATACGGTGCTTATGTCCATTTTACAGAGGAGGAAATCGAGGTTTGGAAACGTTAAATAATACACTCGAACTTTTACTCTAAGTGGCAGAACTGGGATTCAGACTGAGAAAATCTGACTCTAGACTCTAGAAAGCCCTGCAGTAATGGAAATGTTCTGTGCTGTCCAATATGGTAGCCACCAGCCACAAGTAGCTACTGAGCATTTGAAATGTGACTACTGCAACTAAATTTTAAATTTTATTTCATTTTAATTTAAATAGCCACGGATGACTAGTGGCTGCTCTAATGACTAACACAGCTTGGAGTATAAGCCCTGTGTTATTCTCGTTACTTGCTTTCCCCTTCCCCACACACAGACGCACAAGCACACCCTGAGTGGGTTAGGGAGATATTTTGGTTACATCATTCCCCTGGCCCTTACTCCACATAGATTTAAAGTAGACCCTGACGAGAAAATTGATAGTTGATTTATGTCCTCTTTGATGCAATGAGGCAAGGGAAAGTGAATCTGTGACAGAAGAGATACGAGCTCTTACCCTCACTCTGCTAGTGACAAGTCATGTAATTTCTCTGGGCCTCAGTTTCTGCCTCTGGACAAGGACAGACTATACTCCCTGATCTCAAAGACCATGTCCAGCTTTAGTGTTCTGCCGTTGGAAAGCGCCTCCACAGAACCCCTCTCTGGCTCTCAAGGTGGCACATTGAAAACAAGACCCCCAGGCGAGGAGTCTGGCACCAGCAGTGATTACCTGGAGGAAGAGTCAGCAAGCACGCTTGATTGTGCACATCCAACACCCCATAATATATGGGGTTCTTTTTTTAGAATCCTAATCAGAGATGCCATTTGCATAATTAACATCTTTAGGCTTAATTGCAAATGACACATCTGTTCACCATCACCCCCTCCCTGGCAAACTATGTGTTATAAACACAGCTTCTTCAGCTCTGTAAACACTTGGTGCCTGTCCTTTGCTTGTTGCTTTAGTCACTTTCCACCTTGGGGCAGTAATAACCCCGTGTGACCTGTCCCTGTGTGGTCCCATCCCTTCTGTCTGCAGTGCTCAAACCAGATTAGGACCTGCTTGCGACAACTACCCATTTTGACTGGCTACAGTGCATGAGTTCTTAATCTTGGCTTCCTAAAGATGCTCCCTAAAGGCTTCAAAAGAGGCACAAACATTTTTGAAGTTCTGGGTGAATACACTTGTGTATGTACGTTCTGGGGAGAGGGTTCATTTCTTCCATTTGAGTTTCGATGGGTCTTCATGATCCAAAAAACTGTTCAGAACCACATGCTCCATGATTTCATTCATATGAAAGTCTAGAATAGGTAAATCTACAGAGATAGAAAGTAGATCAGTAGTTCCTTAAGGCAAGATGCAAGGGGGGTATGGATAGAAGGATGAGGGAGTAATCGCTAAAGGCTACTAAAGTTCTTCTTGAGGGGATGAAAATGTTCTAAAACTGACTGTGGTGGTTGCACATATCTGTAAATAAATACCACTGAAGTGTACACTTTAAACGGATGAATTGTATAGGTGGATTATATCTCAATAAAACTATTTTTTAAAGTGGCTAAGAACCCCTGCTTAGAGAAAAGAGCTGTAGACTGTGGGTGACCACAGACAGTGAGGCTGAGCCCTCTCTGCTCCCAGAAAGCCTTGGGTGGTACCAAGCACAGTTCTTTACTGGAAGTAAGGCCACGTTTATGTGGGTCTCCCGTGAGGTGTGAATTAAAGGCATCAAGAAGGCTCTCTAGACCCATGCTCCTCAAACTTCAACAAGCATGTGAGGCACTTGATCTTGTTAAAATGCAGATTCTCATTCATGTTCTGGGGTGGGCCCAAGATTCTCCTGGTGGTCCAGTGAGTACACTACAAATAACAAGGCCCTAGACCAAAACTGCGATAGCACCCTTTTGCCTCCCTGGAATCTTCATGTCATCTAGCTACTTATGACGATACTTAATTTCCTGAGATATATGGCCCTGGGTACACTTGGTCCTGACTACGGCTTTCTCCCCAACTAACTTACCTGCTCTCTTGCTCTAGTGAACTAAGCTGAACAGCTTGGAAACCTCAAGGGCCCCCTTTATCCTTCTCCCTTAAGTCTAAGCCAGATACAGACCCAATCAGCTCATTAGTTTTATTTCCCCTCAGTTCCACACTGGCCCAATTTAGCTCTTCAGAATGAGGTGGCATCCTGCAAAAGGCACACCTAGCTCAAATAGAACTTTGACAGAATAAGTTAGTCCATCTGTGTGTCCTAAATGTAAATTTTCTTTTGCTCATCTCACTGAAGATTTCCCTTCCCCAGTACTGGATAAGGAAAGATGTGACCCTAATGCTTATTTTGAACCAAGGGGATGTTCATCTAAAGGGAGAAGGCTGTGGGTGTTCTCCATGAAAAAGTTGCCTCTAGAAAGAATAAGGACCCTTTCACCAGCCTTATTCGATTAGAACAATACCACAGATCCTATAGCAGGGATTAAATTGTGTAGTAGGTTGAAAAATACGATCACAATATTTGGCAACAACTCCCATCAAAGTGTGGTGTCTGTTTCTGTGCCTTGAATCTGGGCTGGTCCCATAATTTGTTTTCACCAATCGAATACTGGCAGAAGTGCCACTGTATGAGCTCCAGAGCCCAGCCCTCAAGAGGCCTAGCAGCTTCCTCACTCTTGAAACACTGCCCTGAGAACGCCATGTAAAGAACCCAGTCTAGCCAACTAGGATGAGAGGCTGAGGGAGGAGAAAGAGGCGCCCCAGCCGACAGCCAGGGCCACTTGAAGGGCAGACCAGTGAATGAGGCCATCTTGGATCCCCTCCCTGACCCCCAGTTTAACAGAGACACTGAAGTGAGTCCAGGTGAAAACAACAGAGGAACTGTGAGAACTGTGAGAAATAACACACCACTGTCATTCTAAGTCACTAATTTTTGAGGTCGTTTGGCATACAAAGCAGATAAATAAAATAGATGGGATGATGAACTAGATAACATCTAAAGGTTCTTCAAACACGATTCTGTGTTTTAAGAAATGCTGGGGGGGGAGTTGATTAAGCCCCAATCAAGCTTTTTTCTTCTGTCTACTTACAGCTCTCTTCTCCATTCACAACCAGTTGGCTTCCACATGTGCTTGTTGCCGACCTGCCATGTGAGGAAAACAGTGAATGCCCCCAAAGGGCCTCTTCACATCTTTAGTGACACTATTGCAGCAGGATGTCTTGCTTGAACTGCTGCGGGATTCAGGTATGTTCTAAGGGACTAGAGTTAGGTCACATCTCCCCCCTGCCCGGAAGCGCAGTGCCTGGGGGCTTTGGGATTTAGACTGAACAGACTTGGAGAGTGCTGATATGGGGTGCCTAGGGGAAGAGAAGGGACAGCAGGATGGCAATGGTGGGGATGGAGTAATAGTCCCCCTTCCCCCGACTTCAAGCTCACTGCACAGGAGTAATTTTGAATCTCTAAGAAAAGAGGCATTATGGTAGAAGCTGAAGGAAGACCTTAAGAAAATCTAGGTACCCAGGCTGCTTTAGAGTCCCAGAGACAAAGCTGGAGACACGCCTCTCTTCCTTTACTCACCCTATCCCAACTCTGCCACGCGTGCAAAGCAGCTTGGGCTTTCTAAGAAGGGAAGACGACGGATGTGCTTACTGGGGTCCCATTCTCACTAAGGACTCGGTCATCCAACACAGGGAAAGGGCCTCTGACAAGGGAGCCAAAGCACATGAGCAAACTCGTTTCTGAGCCCAAGTGATGTATTGTACAAACACCCCAGGGACCCCCTTGAAATAACTAGAGGAGCCTCTGAGGGGAAGGTGTTGGAGGTCCAGCGTGGGCAGATAGAGAGCTCTGTGGAGCATCGATGTGAATGTGTTCAAACGGGTACACACAGGCTTGTTACACAATGAAATAAAGACCTTTTTCAGTTTCTATTCTGATGGTCAGAGGTCTCCTTGACCCTGAATCAGATGTTCTGATATTAACCAGGTGCTTTGTACATTCATCCATTTTCAAGAGCTGTTTTTCTACAGGTGTTTTAGGTTATGTGAAAAACAAAGCTAATTGCCCAACCTGGGTATATATTTTAACTAAGTTTGAAGATAAAGCTATGGAATGAAGGTTTGGTGTTCAGAGGGATAACTTAGGTCCTCTCCTCCAGCTACTTATGGTAGAATAATATAGAGATGTATTATTATAGAGACTCTAATAATATAGAGTCTAGGTATTTTACCTCAAGGAGGATACAGATTGTATTATACTCTGATTTCAAGAAGGGAAATACAACCATAAATATCATGGACCAGGTTACAGGAAATAAACACAATTTGCCTGATTCAACTAGTTTTTCTTATGTCTTGTTGCTATTGGTTTACTACAGCTTATTCCTCTATTAGTCTAACCACTAGGGGAATGCTATATGAACTATTTTTAAGTGCACAGTTTAACAATTTGGTAATTAAATGTAAAATTTAAGAAACCTCGTAACCCAGCAATTCCACTCTTAGGTATAGACAGACCCTGAAGAGAAAACCTCATACATGGACCTGAGGAGACTTCAACAAGAAGATGTATTGCAGCACTTTTTGTAGTAGGGAAAACATGTTTATCAATAGGGTAGAGTGAAATAAATTTGGAGTTATTCATACAAAGCAATACAATGCAGCAGTTAAAATCATTGAACTAGATCAACTGGTATTAACATGGGTAAATTGCAACATAATGTCACATGTAAAAAGTGGTTAAAGGTGGACCTAGAAATAATCATACTAAGTGAAGTAAGTCAGAAAGAGAAAGACAAATACCATATGATATCACTTATATGTGGAATCTAAAATATGACACAAATGAACTTATCTATGAAACAGAAACAGACTCACGGATACAGAAAACAGACTTCTTGTTGCCAAGGGGGAGAGAGATGGGGGAGGGATGGATCGGGAGTTCAGGATTAGCAGATGCAAACTATTACTTATAGAATGGATAAACAACAAGGTCCTACTGTACAGCATAGAGAACTATATTCAATATCCTGTGATAAACCATAATGGAAAAGAATATAAAAAAGAATATGAATATACATATATATATATATATAACTGAATCACTTTGCTGTACAGCAGAAATTAACACAGCATTGTAAATCAACTATACGTCAATAAAATAAATTTTTAAAAAGGTTAAATTGAGTTACAAACACATTTTTTAAGTGTTACAAGATACGTTCAGGGGCTTCCCTGGTGGCGCAGTGGTTGAGAGTCCGCCTGCTGATGCAGGGGACACGGGTTCGTGCCCCGGTCTGGGAAGATCCCACATGCCGCGGAGCGGCTGGGCCCGTGAGCCATGGCCGCTGAGCCTGTGCGTCCGGAGCCTGTGCTCCGCAACGGGAGAGGCCACAACAGTGAGAGGCCCGCGTACCACAAAGAAAAAAAAAAAAAGATACGTTCAGAATATATCCCAAGGGTTAATATTAAAAGTCCACCTTCAAAGAGGGCTACATATTCTGTCTGCATATATATCTATATAGTAGAAGTAATTTTAATGAACAAGAAAGGTAAAGTCTAATGCTGTAATAGCACTTCTCTCTGGAAAGAAAGAGAAAGGAATAAAACAGTGGGATGGAAGTATAGAGATGTAGCTATATTGTAACATTTTGTTTCTAAGGAAGGAAGGAAGGGAAGACTGGGAAGGGAGTAATAATAACAATAATATGGCAAAATAGCAACTCTTCAATCCGGGTAGTTGATACATGAGTGTCAATTATGTTTTTTCACAGTGTTCTTATGTATTAAACTATTTTTTTTTAATTTAAAAATGGACAGCTCACCAGCAAAAGGACTTCACCCCCTCTGCTGTAGTGCCTACTCACTTCTTGGGTTTATTAATGACCAAGGCACAAACAGGCACATCCGTGGATTAAACACTTATACCCATCTCTTCTCATCCCCACACAAGCTATTTTTCCTCACTGTTGCACACATGCATCACCTTTGGTTTCTGCGGAGGATACTAGCCCCAGGAGACAGGATAAGAAGGAAAAGGGGGGAAAACACGAAACCAAACCCTTGTAAGACAGAGAAACACTTGCTCGGTTAGAGCCCACTCTGGAACCTCTGCGTTCTGTCACCTCAGGCACTCTGAGTCACTCTGAGCATCTCCCCCAGATACAAGTCACTCGGCCAGCCAACAGGAGTAACAATCACTCCTGCCTTAAAAGATTGGTTGATTTCTCCAGCGCCTATTTGCCTGCAGTTCTGGTTCTCTGACAAATCAAGTCAGATCAATTTGTACCCTAAAGGGTAAGTGGGAGGATGTGATTATTTTCCGGTTCAATAGAAAAACATTTCATCTCAAAAGGCTGCTGCATAGCATTTCTTCTGGGATTCACTAGGAAGGGGTCAGGTCTGTAGAGAGTAAATGATGGGTTCTCAGGAGGACAGCTCAGTTTTGCTTCCCACCTAAGCTTTGGGAACAGAGGCAGTATGTGGGGTTGAGCAGAAAGCATGCTCCACCGAGAGGAAGGCTCTGTATATCCCATTGTCTTAGTTCAGGCTGCTGTAACAAAATACTATAGACTAGATGGCTTAACAACAACACAAACTTGTTTCTTGCAGTTCTAGAGGCTGGAGGTCTGAGTTCAGGGCCCTGGTAAGGGTCCTCTTCCAGGCTGCAAGTAGCTGACATCTCTTTCTATCCTCACAAGGCAGAAAAGAGAGCTACCTAGCTCTCTGGCCTCTTCTTATAAGGGCACTAATCTCATTCATGAGGGCTCCACCATCATGACCTAATTACCTCCCAAAGGCCCCACTTTCAACTACCATCACATTGGGATTAGGGTTTCAACATATGAATTTTGGAAGGACACAAACATTCAGTCTGTTGTGCCCGTGTTTAAGGGATATTTTCTTTGTCTCATCAGGCGCAGCGAGTCTTCTAAGAGTTAGAAAACCTGCTAGAGATTCTGGAGGATTGAAATATAATTCTACAGGCAGCCACGTCAAGATCTAGAAAATTACCCCTGAAATGGAACAACAACAATGACCACAACAAAAACCCAGAAAGTTCTGAAGAACAAGAGGAAAACAGAGGTGGGAAAACATTAGAAGCAGTTTGGTCCTTGACATTCAGATGCCCTTTACTTGCCTGCTAACAGATCTGTTGGTTGAGACACAGCACTGGGGGCTGCTTCTGGGTTCCCGTGACTGAGGGCTTTCCCTGTGGGCTCTGCCTTCTCAGATGTTACCCGACACTTGAACTCAATGTTCAGGGTTAGACTCAACCCTCACTCCTGCAGATTTCCTATTCCCTCACCCCACAGACATTACAGTTGACACATAGGAGTTGGAATAACGTAGGGGAAACACTGCAGCTTTGGAGGCAGGCTGCGTGGGTTCAGTTCTCTGCTCCGTGGTTTATTAGTCATAAGACCTTGACAAACAATCTATGCTTCAGTTTCCTCATCTGTATCACAACAGTATCAGTGCCTTCCTCAAAGGGTTGTTGTTAAAGGACATGGTGGGTATGAAGCTCCTAGCACAGTACCTGGTGTGGGTCAAGCGCTCCATAGATGTTCACTTTGATTACTGTTGCTGTCTACTGCTTCGGCTATGTGATGCTCTTTGGTTTCCTATGAAGGACTTGGAGATTCTAAATCCAAATTTTTGTGGGAATATGTTTGTTACATGAACATCAGATATATCCATTTTAGTGGGGCTCTAACCTTAGAGGTACCATCAAGGCTGCCTCTGAGTCATTCCAGTCTATCATGGACTTGTCATCCTTCCTTACAGTGATCTCCATGGCAACCAGATATTTACTCTTGCTCCCCAACTCTACAACACTCTATGTGAGATACGTTTATTCAGGAGCACCATCGTGTAGCAATGGACACGAAGGCTGAAGGCAAGAGTTCTGGTTCTTTCTGTGGTGATAACCAGTGGTCTGTGAGCAATTTGTTGACCATCTCTGCCTTTCGGTTTCCTCATCGGTAGACTGAGGGTCACTTTTCATGCTCTATTTATTTCATCAGGTTATGAAAAACTGAAAAAATGAATGTGAAGGTATGTTGACTTGTAAAGAGTGAGGAGGAAATGCAAGAGATCACGGCTGGCTGGTTATCTTTATTCTGACATCTGCAAGTCCTTGAATGCATGAACCCAACCGTCCAACATGATCACACAGAAGGCAAGAAGCACATCTACATGATACTGCTTTCACCAGCCTCATACTGTAACAACAAGGGGCTTCACAAATATTGTTGGTAGTGGTGGATCCCCAAGTAAAGTTTAAAACTTTTCAATATAAACTATAATTTCTATCTGTAAACTGTTAGTTGCTGCCACACATTACATAAACTTGGCAAATTAAAAGTCTTCCTTCCTTAAATTAGAAACCAATCATGCACAGTTTCTGGTTGGTTCATATATCACATTTATGTCTGATTTTAAAATCTAATTTTCATAAAGGATTGCTAAGGGAGAAATAAATTTTTGGCTTGCTTTCTTTTTATTTTCAAAACACAATTGTCATGTAAAGGATTAACCAACTTTGTGTTTTCTGGCTATATTTTGAAAGTCTCTAGAACTGTCGCCAAGCCCATTAAAACTTTGTTTGTAATGGGAAATGGCTGCCACTTATGAACATTTTCTTTGTGTTTCTGTTAAGACTGGGCTAGCACCTACTGTTACCATTATCTGCCGCACAGCTCCAACAGAAATGATGCTTACAAAGTAAATTGTAAACAGTTTATTTGTAACAAGTATTTCCCGCTGCTAAAGACTTATGAACACCCTGCTTCATATACTTGAGCAATTTGGAGGTGATTAATCACCACTCCTGCTTAGAGTATGCAAATATAGGCAACTAGGGGAAATGCATTTATTGATATTAATGGGATTTATTTCAGATTTTTTTTAAGTGTTCTGTCTCCCTAGTTATGGTGAGACTAGCACTCTCAGACCCTTTTGTTCCAGGGAAATTACTTTGTCCTTATCTTCATGCCTTTGTTCATACTGTTTCCTCAGGCTGGTTGCCTCCGCTCCTCCATTATTTCTATATCTGTCAAAATCCTTTCATAGGCCACCTATTCTGTGATGCCTCCTTCCCCCTGCCCAACCCCAATCCAACTCCCCTTCCCCTAAGCTCTCATAGCCATGTGCTTGTATCTCTGCATGATATTTATTCTGTTCAGCTTTTTAAATTCTTCATCTCATATAGGATTTTATGTTTCTTGAAGGACTGTGACCTATGCACTTCAGATTTTTATCTCTCTCTCTCAATACACATGCAGGTACAGCACCTACATGATGCTTTGCACATAGTAAACACACAATAAATAATAATTGACAGACCATACCAGCTGTAATGTACTCATTCAATAAGCATCTACTAAGTACTTCCTGTATAATAAGTACTTCCTGGCTCGTGCTAAACTCTGAAATTGGAAGGGGATAACAAGGATGAGTAAGACATGGTCTAATGAAGGAGACGGCCATGCCAATAAAAATGACAACACATTGTGATAAATTCCCGGATAAAAATATGCAAAATAATATGGATGCACAAGAGTGGGAGAGACCAACTCCACCAGGGGGAGTCCAGACAGGTTTCACAGAAAAGGCAAGCTTTGAACTTCAACTGAAAGGATGAGAGGAATTCACTAGGTGACAGGGGTGTGGTGGGTGTGAAAGGCATTAGAAGAAAAGGGAATCACTTGTGAAAAAGTCATGGAGGTGTGAAAAGAATGATGGTGGGGCAAGGGGGGTAGGGTCATGTGATTGGAGCCTTGGGCAGGTAGAGGTGAATGTGGTGCGACAGGCTAGAGAGATGGAGCCAGGTTGTGAAACATGCCAGGCTAAGGTGCTTCTCCTTGACCCAGCAGGCAGGAGACCTGTGTCAGGTTTTGCAGCAGGAGAGAAAGTGGATCAGACCTGGGTTTTAGAATGATCATGCTGATGGCCGGCTGCTCAACTGACCATCCCTTTTGGCCCTCGTTTCCATTTCCTGCCCCTGGCACTGGTGTTTCACTGTTCTCTGGGGAATTTAGAGCAAATGAGGGTGAGTTCCCAGGAACTGTTAATTCCTTTTAGCGCTTCAGTCCAAAGCAGTCACATTCTCAGAATATAACTTTACTTTTGCATACTTTCACGTAGGTAATCACAATAAAATAAAAGTTGCTAATTAGTGTTGGTCTTAAAGACTAACAACATTTAATTTCTCCCCCCTTCCCCGTGAAATGGCGTTGCCTTCGTAAGGAGTCAGAGAAGGAGGGAATGGGGCAGGTGAAATATATGAATAAAGCAATCACAGTAGTTTAATTAAGTGAAACTCTGACAGCTGCTGTGAATGTGACCCCACAGCCTTATTTTGTTTATATTTCAAATCATCCTTTCCAAAGAAAGAGAAGAAACGTGCCTAGTAAGAATCTTCCTACGCTGCCCCCCTCCGCCCCATACACACACCCACACACACGCTGTTAGGCAAACTAGATCTAAGTGGAATCATTTCTCAGACCAACAACAGTGAGAGGCAGTGGGAGCAGTTGGCAGTGACCCTCTGAGCCTTGCTAACAGCACCTAAAGTGCTTCAGAATTCTGCAGGGAGTGGAAATACCCTAAAGCTTCCAAAAAAACAGGAAAGAAGCAGTGGGGGATAAAGGATGCTCTAATTCTCAATTGGTTCTGTCGCTTTGGCTAGTCTTAAAGAGCAGGGAGGGGCCTCACTATCAGCTGAGAACCGTAATTTCCTAAATACCATGCTCTGTTTTTCAGGACCATAAGTTTTAGCAGCCCAGAATGCAAAGATCTCATTCCAAACAGCCAGGTTCCTTCTTCCAGTCCTTTGAGGGAAAACAATAAGGCCTGTTCATTTTAACTGTTGACTTATCTCTAGCCAGTGAGAGCAACAGTTCAAGTTTGGACTTGAAGGTCAGACCTGCCAGGTTCTGATCTTTAATCCACAACTTTCTGTGTTATTTGGGGCAAATTACTTACCCTCTCTAGGCCTTGAGTCTCTCATCTGTAAATGGAAGTAAAGAAAGCACCCACCCCAAGAGTTACTGTGGGGACGAAGTAATATAATGGATGTTGTCTGACACCGAATAAGGACCTTATAAATGTTAGCATCATCAGCAAGTGTCAACCAAAACTTATTACCTACTACGTCTTACCTAGTAACGTTAATTAGTGTGAATTGGTTTATCAAGTTGCTTTAGAAATAGAACTGTAGAATCTGGGTTGTTAAAAAAAAAAGTCAAAGAACACAAAATCCAACTCTTCAGAGAAGGAAACTGAAGTTCAGTGATCTGTCCTTGAGCCCCTGACTCTTTAGTGGTCAATCTGGGACCAGAGCCCAGGGTCCCCCATTCTAGGTAAGTGCCCTTTCCACCATGTCATGCTTTGCTCTGTGAGAAGAGAGACTACAACCACGGAAGGTCACTGAGTACCTGAGAAGCTGGTAGCCATACACTCAGCTCCTTGATAGTGCTGAGCTTAGGGCTAGGGTGACCAGTTGTCTGAGTTTTCTCAAAACTGAGGTGGGGGACTTCCCAGCTGGTCCAGTGGTTAAGACTCCACGCTTCCAATGCAGGGGGCATAGATTTGATCCCTGGTCAGGGAACTAAGTTCCTACATGCCGTGTGGCATGGCCAATAATCCCACTACTGGGCATATACCCAGAGAAAACCATAATTCAAAAAACCACATGCACCCCAATGTTCATAGCAGCACTATTTACAATAGCCAGGACATGGAAGCAACCTAAATGTCCATTGACAGAGGAATGGATAAAGAAGATGTGGTACATATATACACTGGAATATTACTCAGCCATAAAAAGGAATGAAATTGGGTCATTTGTAGAGACGTGGATGGACCTAGAGAGGGTTATACAGAGTGAAGTAAATCAGAAAGAGAAAAGCAAATATTGTATAATAATGCACATATGTGGAATCTAGAAAAATGGTATAGATGATCTTAGTTGCAAAGCAGAAATAGAGACGCAGACGTAGAGAACAAATGTATGGATACCAAGGGGGAAAGGGGTGGGGAGGGAGGAATTGGGAGACTGGGATTGACACATATACATTATTGATACTATGTATAAAATGGACAACTGATGGGAACATGCTGTATAGCACAGGGAACTCACCTAGTGCACTGCGGTAACCTAAATGGGAGGGAAGTCCAAAAGGGAGGGGATATCTGTATGTGTATGGCTGATTCATTTTGCTGTGCAGTGGAGGCTAACACAACGTTGTAAAGCAACCATACTCCAATAAAAATTAAATAAAACTAAAAAAAACCCCAAAGCAACAGCAACAACAAAAACGAAGAGGGGTCCTGGGACATAGTACTTTCAGTTCTAAGGCCAGGACAGTGGCAGGCAAATTGGCCATTGGTCACCATACTTAAGGCAGACTCTTGGTAAGTATTTATGGAACAGGTGAATGAACGTCTCCTAAGGCCAGTTAAGTTCTCTGTATGAAGGTGCTGGCTTATGCTGGGTCAGGGAGACATGCCAGAAAAACAGAAAGCGGAGAGGTGGTTTGGCCCCTTGTGTCACCAATGAGAAGTCTGGCCAGAAAACTGTACCTTCTTGGTTCAAAGGAAAGCCTCTCAAAATGGATCCTTTGTGAGAAAAGAAAAACTGAAAAGATGAACCATGATGGGCTTTGTCTAAAAGAAAAAAGCAGGTTAGCCAATAAAACACAGCCACAGCCAGGGGGGCTGGCTGGCTCTGGTTCATTTTTTCTTGAGGCCCCCTCCCAGCTGAGGGCTGGGAACTAGGCTAGGGCTCTCCCTGAATATGGAGAGGGACACCTGCACTGCTGCAGGGCAGGGACATGTCACGTAGGCACCCCCAACGGCTGCACGGCACAAGAGACGCTAGTAGAAAAGAAAGCTTCAAACCTGGAGAACGAACACTGCCTGAGAGATAGAAACGGAAGGACAGAAGAGAAAACACAGCCAGCCAGCCGGTTTCAGAATAATTAAAGGATTCTTATACTGTGAGTCACAGGCAGCCTAGCGAGACAGTCAGGAAGTACAAAGCAATATTTCAGGGCCCAAGAATTTGCTGTGCATAAACAGCCATCACTGTCCCTCCAAAGCAAATGGTATTTCCCTAAAATCTAGTGCTGCATTAAACTGGTAAAACGAGTGCCTTCCCGCCACAATTTATGTAAAATTGCATATTAGCCAACATATGGCTCTGGTTCAGTCGGTGAAAAAAACACTGAAACATGTAGAAGATATTTATTCCCTTTTTATTAATAATAGTTTACTGCACAAACTCCACCTGATGGTGAGAGGTAATAATCAAGCCCACTGGTAATTTCTAATTCCTTTTTGGAAAGTTTCCACTTCCACCAGATACTCTTCAGGTGATCCTGGGCGAATCACAGCCCCCCCCCCCTGCATACCTGAGCCTCGTCCTGGACATGGTGAATGAAAGAGCTCATTCCTGTTCTTCCATTCTATTCTGTGATAATGGAATACTGGAAATATTTTGCCTATATTTTCAACACAGCCTTGAGTCTGACCAGTCTTAGACTGCCCTTAGAACTCACTGTCTGTAACGGACCCAGGGAAAGATGAATGGGACAGGTGTCTTGAGCTCCTAGAGGCTGGGTTTAGGAGCCCAGCAGACGGATTTGCCAAAATTAACCAGACCAACCCTCCAAACACCAGACGTGTATAAAGGGGCAGAGAGGTTGCCATCCTCCAGGTCCTCAACCAGTAGCTTTACCTGTTTCTGTTGGCAATTCATGCACAAGTTATTTTTGCAGCTGGACCAAGATTACTGAACTAGAAAGAATAAGGTCCATATGTCCCCCTGATGCAATTTGGCAGGAAGTCTGGGATTTCCTTCCCCAACAGGGCTGTGGATCTGGATACCTTTGGCATAAAATCAACTAGCTAGGAATACACCAGTTATTCATTCCCACCCCCATCGATAGGGCACTTTTTCTGATCTGCCACTACTGCTTGTCCTGCTGGTTAACTAACGACGCTAAGCAGGGCAAAGCATAGGCAAAATTTAACGGTACATGGAGTCTGCCTGAGAGATTCTCTCCATTTCTCTTTGAACATGATTTTGGCTATGCCAGTTTACCTCCTCCAGCTGCTTCAAGGTCAACAGGACACCACGACCTGGGCACCCCAGCTAGAACTGCCACATCCATGGTATTATGCTCTAGCCCTTTCTAGAACCAGGAATTACCTCCCTCTGTCCTATTTTCAGGGTCTTTATGGCCACCAAGCTAATGAATCTTAGTTAATTTAGATGCTAGTAAAGGATTCTGGTATATTTGCACTTTAAGTCCTTCACTTTTGTAAAACAAAGAAGTTACATAATAGTAGAACAAATGTCTCATCCAAAATGCTCTTCTAAAAGTAGCAGAACTGGGATTCAAAGTGGTCTGACTCAACAGAGACACAGATGTAGAGAACAAACGTATGGAAAGGGGGGAAAGTGGCGGGGAGAGGGGTGGTGGTGGGATGAATTGGGAGATTGGGATTGACGTATATACACTAATATGTATAAAATAGATAACTAATAAGAACCTGCTGTATAAAAAATAAATTAAATTAAATTAAACAAAGTGGTCTAAGTATAGTTCTCCCACTATTGTAAATAGAGATGGAGCCACACTCAAAGATATTTTTCTTAAGATGTGTTAGCTCAAAAAAAAAAAAAAAAAAAGATGTGTTAGCTCTTTTCGATCTGATGCCCTCAGTCTTTCTCTAATAATGCCTTATTTTGAGGGATACAATTGAGCAAGAAAGATCTGGTAACTCTTTGAAACTTTCTCCGGTAGAATGCTGCTCTCTGACAGAGATCCATGATATAAAATAATACACGACTTTATGCCTTTATGCTGAGAGTCAGTCACTATACTGTGACAACTCTGAACAAGAATCATCTTCCATATCTGCTTGTTTATACTTCTCTAGATCACAACCAAAGATACAAACAAGCCTAAGGACTTCTCAGGACATTTCCTGGCAATTGAGCAGAACATTTCCCAGACGGTCAAATGAAGCTGAGAGATAGCAGGAAAATTTGAATAAATAATCATAGATAAATAATTCCTGGCTTTCCTGGCTCCCTGAGCCATGATGCTAGAACAGGATCATACTGCTTTCTCCCCAGCTCCTCAAGGCATTCTCTTAGCCCACAGAGTCCCGACAGCTAGATACCGGGCTGTTAATGTTGAAAATGCTGCCCTTTGTTAGTTGGGAAGAAGTTCTAGAAATTTAGCAAGTGCAGTTGCGTGAGAGAGAAAGCAGAGTCCGTCTTAAGAGAGTTTGGGGAAATTTTATCAGTAAGCGTATTTCTTGGAGCAAGTTATTTTAGTTTTCTTTTCCCCTCTCTATATATAGTCCTAATGAATTACTTCTTAAAAAGAGGATTAGGAGAATGGGGTAAGTGATAGGGAAACCATTCTGTAACTATTTCTTTTGTCTTCGTCTATCTCCATTTCAGACTTTCTTCACTTCTCTTTCATTAACAATAGTTAATTTGGTAGTTATTTTATAAACCTAAAAAAGTCTTTGAATATTTCTTATAAGACCTCCTTCAATGATTATGCAAAATATGAAAATGCTACATAAACTGTTCAGAAGTCAGGGCAAGGAGAGAATCCAGTTGGTATCAGGATTCATTATAAACTAAAATGCAAGAGACCAAGAGCTTAGGATAAAAATGGGGAGGGGGGGTGGAGAGTGTCAGTGGGGTGCTGTGGTCATGAGCAAGCAAAAGGTATAGGAATCAAAAGGTCAAGTGTAAGAGGAAGGAGTGAGTAGGTCCCGTGGGTCAGGGCAGATAAGGTCAGGAGCCAAGAGGTCAAGTCCATCCAAGGAATGGCCCTAGGAAGTAGAGATCCTTCCAAGTGGGCCAAACTGGGTCAAAGGTTCCATTCCACTTTGTTTACAAATCCTGCCTATGTAGAAACCAGCCTGGGGGTGAATCCAATGAGCAGATGGACATTTCTGATAAAGAAGAAAAGGGAACAAGAATTAATGAACCCCAAAAGCATGCCAAACATTGGACATACTTGCTTGGTTTTCACCACACTTTGAGAGGGAATGTACGTCATGTTTTTGGGTTGCCTCTCACCTTTTGTGCGTTTTGCTATGTTTGGGCAGTTCCCTGCCTTATGGGGTCTGCCTCCCTAAAGTCAAGTCAGAGAATCTGCTTCCCCAGAGACCTCAGCAGCTAAAACAAAGGCATGACACCTAGGGTCTGCCACTAAGATGCTCCCAGGCAACAGTTTGATCAGAAAAGATGAACCAGAGGAAGGAGGTGATACCTGGGACCCATTTGCTGACAAGGGTGGTGGCAGAGGCATCCAGTCTTCTGGGGTACCAGTTGTTGTAAGAACAGTTCCTGGCCCAGAAGTATCAGTGCTGGCAGAGCTCCAGTAGAGTGTGCATTCCTGGCAGCCATTCTGGCCTCTGGGGGAAAGCAGGGTCAGCAGCTTCCTTATTGGGTCACTTCTGCAGCGTAGTTTCAGGCCTTGACCCCAGAAGCTTAGCCTTAAGCCTGCTTCTCTAGCCTTGCCAACTGCTCTGTGAGCTCCCCAATATCTTTTCTGCCTAATCAGCGTGAGTCAGCTGCTGTTGCTCATAATTAAGAGCCCTGAGTGTTTAGAGATAAGTATTGCTACTATCCCTTCTTACTGAATGGAGGCCAGGATGGAAAGATGAGAAGAAGCTAAAATAAAAGAAGAAAAGTAACTTGGGATTGACATATATACACTAATATGTATAAAATGGATAACTAATAAGAACCTGCTGTATAAAAGAATAAATAAAATAAATTCAAAAAAAAAAAAGTTAAGTAACTTGCCCAAGGACATAAAGTTCAAAAGCATCAGAGGCAGAATTTGAAGCCAGGACCGTCAGACTATAAAAATCGTGGGGCTCCCCATTTATAACAGGAAAAAGATCAGGGAAAGTGCACTTATGTAGGGTAGGATAGGGAACAGCTTGCATTTCTACAGATTCCAGATACCTTAGTAGTTGGGACACCTTTTTCTCTTTCCTTGCCTCAGTCACTTTTCTGACTTAACTGTGTGCCAATAAGCATATGGGCGATGCTAAAGATAAACCAGCGCCACCAATTTCCATTGCTACCTTCAAATATTGCCGTTCACAGTTTCCCAGGGGTGGGACCACTGTCTGTGGATTGCTGAGGAGGTGGCCAACTGTTGGGGCTTTGTTTACCATTGCTTTTGATGAGTCACGGCGAGTTATGCATTATTCATAAACTGAAGGTTTGAAGAAAGTTCCCTTGTGCAATTTCTGCTCATTGGCTCCTCCAATCCAAGAATGAAACAAAGAGCAGCAGATAATGAAGTATATGACCCCACCTGCGCTTTCTAGTAGTGTGGATTAATACCCCGAGAACAAGAAAGACAGGCTGGAAGAGCAAGTGTTAATGCACAGTCCTGCCATGTATATGAAAAAATGAAAACTGGGCATACTGAGAGATACATAACAGATTGGAAATAATCTGTTGACACCTGAAAATGCCAATATCCTTTATTTTTTCTTGATTTTTAAATATTTATTTATTTATTTGGCTGTACCGGGTCTTAGCTGCAGCATGTGGGATCTAGTTCCCTGACCAGGGATCGAACCAGGGCCCCCTGCATTGGGAGCGCAGAGTCTTAACCACTGGACCACCAGGGAAGTCCCATGAAAATTCCAATATCCTTTAAGGTGAAGAAATAAAAATGAAAACTACCTCAAAAAAGTGCCAGGAATTAGCGCAGTTCCAACGAAAATGTGAAATAGCAGAAGTCTGTCTTAGAGCCCTCAAACTTCCATTCTTTCCTCCTTTATTCCTCTAATGGTTCCCTCAACCTTTCCACTCCTCAAATACCGAGATTAAATTCTCTCTCTCCAAACTCGATGCAACAACCCACTCATTTGCCTTCAAACCAAGATACAAATGACTAATAGCAACTTAAAACACTGCTCCTTTCCCAAGCATTCACGCTTAAACTCAGTCAAAACCTTAAGAACAGGGACTACATTTTGTAGTGGCCATCAGTCACTTGTAGTTATCCCAAAATCCTTCTTTATATCTCATAACGAACATTGTATTCTTTGATATATATATAAAATTGATGTGTGTCAATTTTGACTGGGTCACGGAGTGACCAGATATTTGGTTTAAACATTACTTTTGGGTGTGTCTGCGAGGCTGTTTCTGGTTGAGATTAGCATTTGAATTGGTGGATTGAATAAAGCCAATTGCCTTCCCGCTTGTGGGTGGGCCTTTTGAAGGCCTGAGTAGAGTAAAAGGCTGAGTGAGAAAGAATTCTTACCCTCTGCCTAATGGTGTTTGAGCTGGGACATTGGTCTTTAGCCTTCAGACTCAGACTGGAACTCTTATCATTGGCTCTCCTGGGTCTCCAGCTTAGCCTTCAGACTCAGACTGGAACTCATATCATTGGCTCTCCTGGGTCTCCAGCTTAGCCTTCAGACTCAGACTGGAACTCTATCATTGGCTCTCCTGGGTCTCCAGCTTGCCAACTGCAGATCTTGGGACCTTTCAGCTTCCATATTCACATAGGATAATTCCTGATAGATAGATAGATAGATGCATACATACATAGATACACAGATAGATAGATAGAACGATCTTATTGGTCTGTTTCTCTGGAGAAGCCAGACTAATACACATATGTATTCATTATAAAGTATTAGAAAAATAATAAATCCTGGGAATTCCCTGGTGGTCCAGTGGTTAGGACTCCATGATTTCACTGCCAAAGGTGCGGGTTCGATCCCTGCTGGGGTAACTAAGATCCTGCAAGTGGCACGGTGCAGCCAAAATAAATAAATAAATAAGGACTCCTTGTGGGCCTACCACCCAATCCAAGAAGTCAGTTCCTACTGCTCTTCCCTTTTCTATTCTCCAGGCTCCTTCTCAGATGTCCAAAAATATTTTGAACACCTTCTTAACATTTTGATAGTTCTTCACTCTGTAGCTCCTGTCTTCTCAACAACAAATAAATAAAAAATTGTATTTCCCAGTTCTTGTGCAGGATACCTAGGGTGATTCACATTCCACCAATCAGATGCACCCATATTAGACTGATTCAAAACTGAGTTGTAGGGCTTCCCTGGTGGCGCAGTGGTTAAGAGTCCGCCTGCCGAGGCAGGAGACACGGGTTCGTGCCCCGGTCCGCGAAGATCCCACATGCCGCGGAGTGGCTGGGCCCGTGAGCCATGGCCGCTGAGCCTGTGCGTCCGAAGCCTGTGCTCCGCAACGGCAGAGGCCACAACAGTGAGAGGCCCGCGTACCGCCAAAAAAAAAAAAATGCTGCCGGGTGTCCTGGTCTTCATTCCTTTTTAAATTGTTGGGCAACTCTAAGGTAAAGTTGGACTTCCTCTTCATTGTTTTGGCCTATTTGGGCTGTTTCTTTTTATTCTGTGTCCTTGCAGAGATTGGACCACATGGGACCTCAGGAGCAGGACTCAGCTTCCCCCTGGATGGAAACCCTCTATACATGAGCCCAGAGGGCACTTTTCACCAAAGCTGCCGAAGAACAATAGTGCAAAGAGCAGAGGTTGAACAGGACCAAGCCGTAATAGTCATTTGTAGAAAACTGGAAAGCCAAATGAACACTGACAACACAGCACCATAGTCAATGCTACCAAATATGGGAGAATGCATGGTAAGGAGGCAATGTGCCAGCCAGAGAACCAGCCTGGGCAGTAGAGCAACTTCTCAAACTGTAACCAAACACAATCACCTGCGGATCGGATTAAAATGCAGATTCTGCACTTCACACCCATTAGGATAGCTACTATCAAAAATAAACACAAACAAACAAAAAACCCAGAAAATAACAAGTGTTAGCAAGAAAAGAGAGATGCTGGAATCCTTGTACACTGTTGGTGGAAATGTAAAGTGGTGCACCTTCTGTGGAAAACAGTACGGGGGGGGGGGTTCCTGAAACTTTTAAAAATAGAACTGCTCTATAATCCAGCAATTCCACTTCTGGATACACCCAGAAGAACTGAAAGCAAGGTCTTGAGGAGGTATCTGTACGCCCATATTCACAGTAGCACTATTCATGATAACCAGGAAGTGGAAGCAACTCAAATGCCCACCGACAGATGAACGCATAAATAAGCTGTGGTATATACATACAATGGAACGTTATTCAGCCTTAAAAAGGAAGGAAATTCTGACACATGCTGCAATATAGATGAACCTTGAGGCATTAAGCTAAGTGAAATAAACCAGTCGCATAAACACAAACACTGTATGATTTCACTTATATGAAATACCTGGAATAGTCGAATTCATAGAGAAGAGTAGAATGGTGGTGTATGGTCAGGCCACTCAAGACGGCTATTCTCTCGCTCTCTCTTGTACACCCCCTGCTCGACCAGTCACTGCAGCACCTACACTCTGCTCATGTGAAACGTGCTCGCCCCCTGCCCAGCTAGTGATGATTCTAATCCTTAGACCAGAACAGCCACCCTCGTGATAACTGTTGACCTGAGGGGTCGTGAGGGACGTGTCTCAGCTGCTGGTTTCCCTGGTAACTGATAAGCCAACCTGACATCAATTCCCGCTATAAATGGTAGCCTCCTCCCCCAAGTAACAAAGGTTGCTGCCATGTTCTACCTGCCATCTGCCATATATGATGAGGTGTCGCTCCAGGACCCTTGTTTTGGACGTGTAAGATGCCCTGTCCAATAAATCATGGATGCCTCTGTTGCTGTCTCCCGGCTCTTTCTTTAGTTTCAAGGCTGGGCAACTACAAAGCTTGCCGGCCTGCAGAGTGCATCCCACACAGAGCCTGGAGAATGGGAAGTTGTTGTTTAATAGATATAGAGTTTCAGTTTTGCAAAATGAAAATAATTCTGGAGATTGATTGCACAATAATGTGAATATACTTAGCAGTATTAAACTGTACACTTAAAAATGGTTAAGATGGTAAATTTTATGTTATGTGTACAGTTGACCCTTCATACCCATGGATTCCATATCCACAGATTCAACCAAAGGTGGATTGAAAATATTTGGGAAAAAATTCCAGAAAGTTCCAAAAAGCAAAGCTTGAATATGCCACTCACCAACAACTATTTACATAGCACTTACATTGTATTAGGTATTATAAGTAATCTAGAGACGATTTAAAGTATACTGGAGGGTGTGTGTAGGTTATATGCAAATACTGCACCATTTTATGTAAGGGACTTGAGCCTCTGCAGATTTTGGTATCAGCAGGGTTCCTGGAACCAATCCCTTTCAGATTCTGAGGGATAACTGTATTTTACCACAATTTTTAAAAATTTATATGCAAATTCTGATTGTAAGATCTGGAGTGGGGCTAGAGATTGTGCATTTCTGGGGGATCTCTTTAAAATTCCAAAGCCCAGGCTATACCCCAGACCCATTCAATCACAGCCTCTGGGGGTGGATCCCAGGCATAGGCGGGTTTTGAAGCTTTCCCAGGTGATTCCTATGTGCAGTCATGTTTGGGAACCACTATTCTCCACTGAATTGGTTTTCACAAAGGATCCACCTCACTCTCTTCTAGTAAAGAACTGATTGAACAGGGACCCCAGAACAGGGACTCTCCATCCAGGCTGCACTTTAGAAGCATTTGAGGAACATTTAAAAACACTTGCACTTTGGTGCCACCATCTCCCATGTCCCAAGAGGTTTAATTGGTCTGGAGGAAGGCTTGGGCAGATTTTAAAGCGCCTCAGGTGATTCCAGTTGAAAACTCTTAGCTGAGATGTTTCCTATTAACTGCAGCCTCTGCTTAGCCCACCTCTCTGCTCTCTGATCTAGCCCACCTGCTCAGACTCTGCCCTTTACCTGTCCTCTGTGCATCCCACACTCTGACATTGGTTTGATTATCCTAGTATTACAGTGTGGTTGATGATTAAGGGAGCACAGTACCAACTAATCAAGTGTATCTGGTTGGCACTGAATGCTGTCAGAAATCACCAATCTACTTTGTGCCAGTTAGCTCCGTGCCCAGAAAATTTTGATCTAAACCGTCCACTTTAGCCTCACAAATGCATTCATTCCTTACAAAAGTCACAGAAAAGGTGCTTGGTTCATGCAACTTGTCCTAAAATGGGAGTCGGATGGGTAAGGGATTTGGAGAATATATATGTGTCAACTTGCCTGGACCACAGGGTGCCCCTGATATATGTTGAAACATTATTTCTGGGTGTGTCTCTGAGGATGTTTCCCGATGAGATTCACATTTGAATTTGTAGATTGAGTAAAGCAGATTGTCCTCCCCAGTGTGGGTGGGCCTCATCTAATCAATTGAAGGCCTGCATAGAATAAAAGGATGAGTAAGAACAAATTTCCTCTCTCTGCCTGACTGCCTTTGAACTGGGACATTGATCTTCTCTTGCCTTCAGACTCGAACTTGGACTGGAATTTACTTATACCATCAGCTCTTCTGCTTCTCAGGGCCTTCAGACTTGAATTGGAACTATACCATTGGCTCTCCTGGGTCTGGACTCCTCAGTCTCCATAAGCGTGTGAGCCAACTCCTATGTATACGTATGTATGAATTATATATGTTTATATATGTATGAGTGTGTATACCTGTATATATACACACACACATATACCTGCATCTGTGCCCTAGTAGTATTTCATTTATTCATTCATCACTTAAAAACATATATTTATTGAAAGCCTACTATATGCTGGACACAGTTCAACATGCTTGAATAAAACCAGCATGCACTCTCCCAGCTCTGGAGGCCTCTCTTTCCCAGATTAGCAGAAAACTCCAAATACCTGTACCTTATATACGAGACACAGATTCTGTACAGATTAGTATCAGGGCTCGTTAGCAGAACTGCAGCAATCAGGCACCATATTAAGTCCCTGCCTGCCATCTCTGGTGTGAGACCCAGAGGTTCCTGCCACCTCTGGGTACAGTGCCAGGCAGGGCTAAGGAGAAAACCTACTTTATAAACACTGATTGCTTCTTGTTACACCTTGCTAATGTAATCTGTGTTGCAGATTAGAATTAGCATAATATTATCGGAAACGCTGGGCGAAAATGGTCTGAGGTGCTGTGCTGTTAGTGGTTTGGGTTCTGTTCTTCAGGAAGTTGTTTTAGGAAGGGCATGGCAAGACCTTGTATTTTCTTGCCAGAGTTTTAAGAGAGAACAACTTCTTTGCCCTTTTCTTCTTCAAATAATGAATCATGAGTAATAAGCTACACCACTGCGTCATGTATGACTGCTCCTGGCCAAAGAACATTTAACAAAATTCTGGTAAGTCACAGTTTTTTTTTGTTTGTTTGTTTGGGTTTTTTTTCCAGTTCTTTTTGACCTTTCAGATCAAAACTGTGACTAACAGCAATGTTTGGGACAATTCCATTTATGGTGCACTATTTGTAAAGAACCTAAGACATGGCCTTTCTAGAAATAGGAGCTTATACACACCTACACATAAGTACAACTCTTCCAAGCACTAGTTTTCTGCTGATTACATGTGAGTCTCTCTCGTCTGCTGTATTTTACTATAAATCCCTCGCAGGCAGAAGCCTTGCCTGCTCATTAGGACACATTTCATGCCTGCTGGCCTGTTGGAATTTTGTGACTCTTGGAATATTGTTCACTCACCTCCTTTAACATTAAGTTCAGACTATGAAAGGGACACTAGCTACTGATTCTCCAGTCAACCTTGGATACAGAGCGGTCAATGGCACTTGCTGGGTCCTCGGAAAATTCCTGTTGAGTGCGTCAGGGAGATGCTTGAGTCCATCTGCAGGCTTAGCTTGGTCTAAATCTCCACTCTGAACGTGGCTCATTCTCTCAGACTCGACAGCCCCTCCCCTGCTGAAAGACATCCCACATTCTGACGTCAGCTTGAACACCCTGGACTGGGTCTCCAGCTCACTTCTCTTGAATCCCCTAATTCCCACACCTCTTTCCTGAAAAAACTGTTTCCTGACTAGGATGTTAGCAGTCAGGTTCACTCGAAAGTAAAATGAGGGGGCACCTACAAGATGGCGGAGGAGTAAGATGTGGAGATCACTTCCTCCCCACAAATACATCAAAATTATATCTACATGTGGAACAACTCCTGCAGAACACCTACTGAACGCTGGCAGCTCAGACTTCCCAAAAGGCAAGAAACTCCCCACATACCTGGGTAGGGCAAAAGAAAACAGGAAAAACAGAGACAAAAGAATACGGACGGGACCTGCACCAGTGGGAGGGAGCTGTGAAGGAGGAAAAGTTTCCACACACTAGGAAACCCCTTCACTGGGGGAAACGGGGGGTGGGCGGGGGGGGGGGGGGGAAGCTTCGGAGCCACAGAGGAGAGCGCAGCAACAGGGGTGCGGAGGGCAAAGCAGAGAGATTCCCACACAGAGGATCGGTGCCGACCAGCACTCACCAGCCCGAAAGGCTTGTCTGCTCACCCGCTGGGGCGGGCGGGGCTGGGAGGTGAGGCTCGGGCTTTGGTGGGAGCGCAGGGAGAGGACTGGGGTTGGGGCGTGAACACAGCCTGAAGGGGGCTACTGCGCCACAGCTAGCCAGGAGGGAGTCCGGGAAAAAGTCTGGAGCTGCCGAAGAGGCAAGAGACTATTGCTTCGGGGTGCGAGAGGAGAGGTGATCCAGAGCACCGTCTAAACGAGCTCCAGAGACAGGCATGAGCCGCAGCTATCAGCACAGACACCAGAGATGGGCATGAAACGCTAAGGCTGCTGCTGCAGCCACCAAGAAGCCTGTGTGCGAGCACAGGTCACTATCCACACCTCCCCTCCCGGGAGCCTGTGCAGCCCGCCACTGCCAGGGTCCCATGATCCGGGGACAAGTTCCCCAGGATAACACATGGAGCGTCTCAGACTAGTGCAACGTCACGTCGGCCTCTGCCGCCGCAGGCTCGCCCCGCATTCGGACCCCTTCCTCCCCCCGGCCTGAGTGAGCCAAAGCCCCCTAATCAGCCTCTCCTTTAACCCCATCCTATCTGGGTGGGGAAAAGATGCCCTCAGGGGACCTACACGCAGAGGCGGGGCCAAATCCAAAGCTGATCCCCAGGAGCTGTGCAAACAAAGAAGAGAAAGGGAAATCTCTCCCGGCAGCCTCAAGAGCAGCGGATTAAATCTCCACAATCAACTAGATGTACCCTGCATCTGTGGAATACATGAGTAGACAATGAACCATCCAAAAATTGAGGAGGTGGAGTTTGGGAGCAACTGTAGACATGGGGTTTGCTTTCTGTATCTAATTTGTTTCTGGTTTTATGTTTATCTTAGTTTAGTATCTAGAGCTTATTATCATTGGTAGATTTGTTTATTGATGTGGTTGCTCTCTTCCAGTTTTAATTTTTAGATATATATATATATTTTTTCTCCTTTTTCTCTTTTTGTGAGTGTGTATGTGTATGATTCTTTGTGTGATGTCTGTACAGCTTTGCTTTTGCCATTTGTCCTAGGGTTCTGACTGTCCATTTTGTTTGTTTGTTTTTCTTGGTTTTTTTAGTATACTTTTTAGCGCTTGTTATCATGGGTGGATTTGTTTTTTGACTTGGTTGCTCTCTTCTTTCTCTCTCTCTCTTTTTATATTACTTTTTTATTTTTTAATTTAAATATTTTTTTTCTATTTTAATAACTTTCTTTTCTTTCCTTCCATCCTTCCTTCCTTTCTTTCTTTTTTTTTTCTCCCTTTTCTTCTGAGCCGTGTGGCTGACAGGGTCTTGGTGCTCTGGCTGAGTGTCAGGCCTGAGCCTCGGAGGAGGGAGAGCAGAGTTCAGGACACTGGATGACCAGAGACCTCCCAGCCCCATGTAATATCAAACGGTGAAAGCTCTCCCAGAGATCTCCATCTCAACGCTAAGACCCAGCTCCACTCAATGACCAGCAAGCTACAGTGCTTGACACCCTATGCAAAACAACTAGCAAGACAGGAACACAAACCCACACATTAGCAGAGAGCCTGGCTAAAATCATAATAAGTTCAAAGACACCCCAAAAAACACAACCAGAGGTGGTCCTGCCCACTAGAAAGACAAGATCCATCCCCACCCAGCAGAACACAGGCACTAGTACCCTCCACCAGGAAGTGTACACAACCCACTGAACCAACCTTAGCCACTGGAAGCAGACACCAAAAACAATGGGAACTACGAACCTGCAGCCTGCAAAATGGAGACCCCAGACACAGTAAGATAAGCAAAATGAGAAGACAGAGAAATACACAGCAGATGAAAGAGCAAGGTAAAAACCCACCAGACCAAACAAATGAAGAGGAAATAGGCAGTCTACCTGAAAAAGAATTCAGAGTAATGATAGTAAAGATGATCCAAAATCTTGGAAATAGAATGGAGAAAATACAAGAAACTTTTAACAAGGACCTAGAAGAACTAAAGAGCAAACAAACAATGATGAACAGCACAATAAATGAAATTAAAAACACTCGAGAAGGAATCAATAGCAGAATAACTGAGGCAGAAGAAAGGATAAGTGACCTGGAAGATAAAATAGTGGAAATGACTACCGCAGAGCAGAATAAAGAAAAAAGAATGAAAAGAATTGAGGACAGTCTCAGAGACCTCTGGGACAACACTAAACACAGCAACATTCGAATTATAGGGGTCCCAGAAGAAGAAAGGAAAAAAAAAAAAAAAAGGGACTGAGAAAATATTTGAAGAGATTATAGTTGAAAACTTCCCTAATATGGGAAAGGAAATAGTCAGTCAAGTCCAGGAAGCACAGAGAGTCCCATACAGGAAAAATCCAGGGAAAACACATCAAGACACATACTAATCAAACTATCAAAAATTAAATACAAAGAAAAATATTAAAAGCAGCAATGGAAAAGCAACAATTTACATACAAGGGAATCCCCATAAGGTTAACAGCTGATCTTTCAGCAGAACTCTGCAAGCCAGAAGAGACTGGCAGGACATATTTAAAGTGATGAAAGGGAAATAGCTACAAGCAAGATTACTCTACCCAGCAATGATCTCATTCAGATTCAACGGAGAAATTAAAACTTTTACAGATAAGTAAAAGCTAAGAGAATTCAGCACCACCAAACCAGCTCTACAACAAATGCTAAAGGAACTTCTCTAGGCAGGAAACACAAGAGAAGGAAAAGACTTACAATAAGAAACAAAAAACAATTAAGAAAATGGTAACAGGAACACACATATTGATAACTACTTTATTTTTATTTATTTTTATTTATTTGTTTTTGCGGTACGCAGACCTCTCACTGTTGTGGCCTCTCCCGTTGCGGAGCACAGGCTCCGGACATGCAGACTTAGTGGCCATGGCTCATGGGCCCAGCCGCTTCGCGGCATGTGGGATCTTCCCAGACTGGGGCACGAACCTGTGTCCCCTGCATCGGCAGGCGGACTCTCAACCACTGCGCCACCAGGGAAGCCCTGAAAACTACTTTAAATGTAAATGGATTAAAGCTCTAACCAAAAGACATAGACTGGCTAAATGAATACAAAAACAAGACCCATACATATGCTGTCTACAAGAGACCCACTTCAGACCTAGGGACACATACAGACTGAAAGTGAGGGGATGGAAAAAGATATTCCATGCAAATGGAAAGCAAAAGAAAACTGGAGTAGCAATTCTCATATCACACAAAATAGACTTTAAAATAAACACTACTACAAGAGACAAAGAAGGACACTACATAATGATCAAGGGATCAATCCAAAAAGAAGATATAACAATTGTAAACATTTATGCACCCAACATAGGAGCACCTCAATACATAAGGCAAATGCTAACAGCCATAAAAGGGGAAATCAACAGTAACACAATCATAGTAGGGGACTTTAACACCCCACTTTCACCAATGGACAGATCAGCCAAAATGAAAATAAATAAGGAAACACAAGCTTTAAATGATACATTAAACAAGATGGTCTTAATTGATATTTATAGGACATTCCATCTAAAAACAGCATATTACACTTTCTTCTCAAGTGCTCATGGAACATTCTGCAGGATAGATCATATCTTGGGTCACAAATCAAGCCTTGGTAAATTTAAGAAAACTGAAATCGTATCAAGTATCTTTTCTGACCACAACACTGTTAGACAAGGTATCAATTACAGGAAAAAAATCTGTAAAAAATACAAACACATGGAGGCTAAAAAATACATTACTAAATAACCAAGAAATTACTGAAGAAATCAAAGAGGAAATTAAAAAATACCTAGAAACAAATGACAATGGAGACACGAAGACCCAAAACCTATGGGATGCAGCAGAAGCAGTTCTAAGAGAGAAGTTTATAGCAATAGAATCCTACCTCAAGAAACAAGCAACATCTGAAATAAACAACCTAAACTTACACCTAAAGCAATTAGAGAAAAAAGAACAAAAAAACCCTAAAGTTAGCAGAAGGAAAGAAATCATAAAGATCAGATCAGAAATAAATGAAAAAGAAATGAAGGAAACGATAGCAAAGATCAATAAAACTAAAAGCTGGCTCTTTGAGAAGATAAACAAAAGTGATAAAGCATTAGCCAGACTCATCAAGAAAAGAAAGGGAGAAGACTCAGATCAATAGAATCACAAATGAAAAGGAGAAGTAACAACTGACACTGCAGAAATACAAAGGATCATGAGAGATCACTACAAGCAACTCTATGCCAATAAAATGGACAACCTGGAAGAAATGGACAAATCCTTAGAAAAGCACATCCTTCTGAGACTGAACCAGGAAGAGATAGAAAATATGAACAGACCAATCACAAGCACTGAAAGTGAAACTGTGATTAAAAATCTTCCAACAAACAAAAGCCGAGGACCAAAAGCCTTCACAGGCAAATTCTATCAAACATTTACAGAAGAGCTAACACCTATCCTTCTCAAACTCTTCCAAAATATAGCAGAGGGAGGAATACTCCCTAACTCTCTATGAGGCCACCATCACCCTGATACTCAAACCAGACAAGATGCCACAAATAAAGAAAACTACAGGCCAATATCACTGATAAACGTAGATGCAAAAATCCTCAACAAAATACTAGCAAACAATCCAACAGCACATTAAAAGGATAATATACATGATCAAGTGAGGTTTATCCTAGGAATGCAAGGATTCTTCAACATACACAAATCAATCAATGTGATACACCACATTAACAAATTGAAGGAGAGAAAGCATATGATCATCTCAATAGATGCAGAAAAAGCTTTCAACAAAATTCAACACCCATTTATGATCAAAACCCTCCAGAAAGTAGGCATAGAGGGGATTTACCTCAATATAATAAAGGCCATATATGACAAACCCACAGCCAACATCGTTCTCAATGGTGAAAAACTGAAACCATTTCCACTAAGATCAGGAACAAGACAATGTTGTCCACTCTCACAACTATTATTCAACATAGTTTTGGAAGTTTTAGCCACAGCAATCAGAGAAGAAAAAGTAATAAAAGGAATACAAATTGGAGAAGAAGAAGTAAAACTGTCACTGTTTGCAAATGACATGATACTATACATAGAGAATCCTAAAGATGCTACCAGATAACTACTAGAGCTAATCAATGAATTTGGTAAAGTAGGAGGTTACAAAATTAATGCACAGAAATCTCTTGTGTTCCTATATACTAATGATGAAAAATCTGAAAGAGAAATTAAGGAAACACTCCCATTTAACTCTGCAACAAAAAGAATAAAATACCTAGGAATAAATCTACCTAAGGAGACAAAAGACCTGTATGCAGAAAGCTATAAGACACCGATGAAAGAAATTAAAGATGATACAAACAGACGGAGAGATATACAATGTTCTTGGATTGGAAGAATCAACATTGTGAAAATGACTCTACTACCCAAAGCAATCTACAGATTCAATGGAAACCCTATCAAACTATCAATGGCATTTTTCACAGAACTAGAACAAAAAATTTCACAATGTGTATGGAAACACAAAAGACCCTGAATAGCCAAAGCAATCTTGAGAAAGGAAAACGGAGCTGGAGTAAGCAGGCTCTCAGACTTCAGACTATACTACAAAGCTACAGTAATCAAGACAGTATGGTACTGGCACAAAAACAGAAATATAGATCAATGGAACAGGATAGAAAGCTCAGAGATAAACCCACATACTTATGGTCACCTTATCTTTGATAAAGGAGGCAAGAGTATACAATGGAGAAAAGACAGTCTCTTCAATAAGTGGTGCTGGGAAAACTGGGCAGCTACATGTAAAAGAATGAAATTAGAACACTCCCTAACACCATACACAAAAATAAACTCAAAATGGATTAAAGACCTAAATGTAAGGCCAGACACTATCAAATTCTTAGAGGAAAACATAGGCAGAACAATCTATAACATAAATCACAGCAAGATCCTTTTTGACCCACCTCCTAGAGAAGTGGAAATAAAAACAAAAATAAACAAATGGGACCTAATGAAACTTAAAAGCTTCTGCACAGCAAAGGAAACCATAAACAAGATGAAAAGACAACCCTCAGGATGGGAGAAAATATTTTCAAATGAAGCGACTGACAAAGGATTAATCTCCATATTTACAAGCAGCTCATGTAGCTCAATATTAAGAAAAAAACCAACCCAATCCAAAAATGGGCAGAAGACCTAAATAGACATTTCTTCAAAGAAGATATACAGATTGCCAACAAACACATGAAAGGATGTTCAACATCACTAATTATTAGAGAAATGCAAATCAAAACTACAATGTGGTATCACCTCACACCGGTCAGAATGGCCATCATCAAAAAATCTACAAACAATAAATGCTGGAGAGGGTGTCGAGAAAAGGGAACACTCTTGCACTGTTGGTGGGAATGTAAACTGATACAGCCACTATGGAGAACAGTATGGAGGTTCCTCAAAATACCTGAAAATAAAACTACCATATGACCCAGCAATCCCACTACTGGGCATATACCCTGAGAAAACCATAATTCAAAAAGAGTCATGTACCACAATGTTCATTGCAGCTCTATTTACAATAGCCAGGACATGGAAGCAACCTAAGTGTCCATCGACAGATGAATGGATAAGAAGATGTGGTCCATATATACAATGGAATATTACTCAGCCATTAAAAGAAACGAAATTGAACTATTTGTAGTGAGGTGGATGGACCTAGAGTCTGTCATACAGAGTGAAGTATGTCAGAAAGAGAAAAACAAATACTGTATGCTAACACATATATATGGAATCTTAAAAAAAAAAAAAAGAATAGGTTCTGAAGGACCTAGGGGCAGGACAGGAATAAAGATGCTGATGTAGAGGATGGACTTGAGGACACGGGGAGGGGGAAGGGTAAGCTGGGATGAAATGAGAGAGTGGCATGGACATATATACACTACCAAATATAAAATAGATAGATAGTGGGAAGTAGCCGCGTAGCACAGGGAGATCAGCTCGGTGCTTTGTGACCAACCAGAGGGGTGGTATTGGGTGGGGGGGAGGAAGATGCAAGAGGGAGGAGTTATGGGGATATATGTATATGTATAGCTGATTCACCTTGTTATACAGTAGAAACTAACACAACATTGTAAAGCAATTATACTCCAGTAAAGATGTTAAAAAAAAAAAAAAAGCAGGGCTTCCGTGGTGGCACAGTGGTTGAGAGTCCGCCTGTCGATGCAGGGGAAACGGGTTCGTGCCCTGATCCAGGAAGATCCCACATGCCGCGGCCCGGAGCAGCTGGGCCCGTGCGCCATGGCCACTGAGCCTGCGTGTCCGGAGCCTGTGCTCCGCGACGGGAGAGGCCACAGCAGTGAGAGGCCCGCGTACCGCAAAAAAAAAAAAGCAAAATGAGTCCTTGAACCAAAAAACCTAATTAAGCTTGTAATTTTTCTGATGGTAGATCCAAGAGATGAAGCTGCGGTTTTGATTTTTTCCCATGTGTAGAAACAGGAAGATGTAGATTACTGTGCTCCCGACTGACTCTGGGAAACCATTTCTCTCCCTGAGATTGGCGTTGACTATGAATACCCCTTATTAACCCCATTTTCACTTTTCCCTGATTTTAGACAGTTCCATCTTTGCTATTGCATGTTAATTATAAAGAAAGGTGATGAATTTTTTCTTAAGTACTTAACTCAATGGAGGTTCTAATTTTCAACTTGCAAAGTACTGGAGATTAGGATGCACGAATTGCATCATATGGAAAGTTCAAGGTAACGTTATTTTGTGCAACTGATATTTTCGTGTTTTCCCCCATTAGAATATCCCCATTATTTTTCTCTCCATATAAAAATAGTACTTGCTCATTTAAAAAAATAATCAAGCAGTATAAGACTGTGTACACAAAGAAATGAAAATTATCTACAATCTCACCATCCAATAACTTCTGTCAATTTTTTTAAATTGAGATATAGTTCACACACTATAAAATTTATCCTTTTAAAGTGAACAATTAAGAGGTTTTCAGTATATTCACAAGATTGGGCAATCATCACCCGTATCTAGCTCCAGAAGTTTTTCAGCATGCCAAAGAAACCGCTGTACCTATTAGCTGTCACTTTCTATCCCCTGTACCCAAACCCCAGTCCCTTGCAACCAATAACCTATTTTCTGTCTCTCTGAATTTCCCTATTCTGGACATTGCGTTTAAATGAGATCATACAATATGTGATCTGTTGTGACTGGATTCCTTCGTTTAGCATAATGTTTTCAAGGTTCATCCCTGTTGTAGCAGGTAAAAGTACTTCATTCTTTTTTATGCCTGAACAACTTTCCATTTTACAGATAGACTACATTTTTTTAAACCACTCATCCTTCATTGGTGAATATTTGGGTTGTTTCCACTTTAGGGCTATGATGAATCATGCTGCTATGAACATTCATGTACAAGATACGTTTTCAATTCTCCTGGCCTAAGAATATTTTAATCAATAACATGTCAGACTTTTTCTATGCATATCTATATTTACAGATAAATATATTGTGATATATTATTGTCGCCAACTATTTACTCCCATTTCCTGTAGGAGAAATAATTCCTGTAGGCAATTAATCAGTTGCAAAATGACTTGCAGTGCCTTCGGAGAGAATATATATCCCTCCCCCACCATCAACCCCATCATGTTGCTTCCTTGGTCAATGGTCTGTGAGTGCATGCAATATACGCCACAACTGAGCGGAAGTTTTAGAGCCAGTGTGTTTTTCTGTGAGCTGTCCTGCTCTTTCCCTCTGCTGTGGGTAGGAGACTGCTTCTTCAGTTTAGGTCCCAGAACAGGACCAAGGAGCTGAAATGCAGCTGACTGTAGCCATTAACAATGTGAAAGAGAAATGAATTAGTATTATGAGCCACCGAGATTTGGGGGTCATTGTTTCTGTAGCGAAGCTGACTAATGCATAAATAAATCATAGATTTTCTGTTTTCCCCACTTACTGTTATAGTGTTGACATTTTTACAGATGTAAATTTATAACAGTGGAGTTACTGCAACTGAGGTCCAAACAGACTAAGTGACTTGTTCTAGGTGACAAAATTAGTAAGAGAGACAAAGTCAATTTTATATCCCTGCTCTGACTTGCAATCCTGTTTTCTAATTAAAGCAAAGGAGACAGTAATCTGGGACATTCTGGTGGGATTACAGGACATTTATAAAAATCCTCATGCAACTGCACAATTGTTGGTCTGAAAATTCCAAACTGACTCATGTTGTACTAATGAATGAGTTAATACTAATTGGAAAATTGTAAAAAGCTGAAATGTGTGTGCTGTGCTTTTTGCAAAAATTTCTCTTTCAAAGCGGGTAGCATATTATAAGAGTTAATCCTTATTCTTTCTCTCTGCAGCCTTCAGGTCTGGAATCCGTACTGACAAACAAGTAGTTCTCTGCTTTCAATCCATTTTGTGTGCCTCACCCAACTGCCACTGTGTTTTGCATGATTTAACACAATCGCCTGCTTTTGCCCCAGAGGCTGGATGCTTTAGCCTCCAAGGAACCACGAAAGGAAGGAAATCTTGGCCAGCATCTGCCCACACTCCGTCTGGTTTAAGGCAGTATTTCCATCTCTTTTTCTATCTTAAACTCATAAGTAAATAACAGCTTTCCATAACTAATTTTCAGAAAGAAAGGATTTTGGTAAATCACCACTATTAGTGAATAATAGCCAATAGCTTACAAATTACCATGGTTAGAACATACAAGTTTTAGTCTTACTATCACTTATAGGTGATAAAATGGCCACTGGTGGTCTTCAGAAACCTGAACCCAATACCGGAAGAGTCTGTCTTCCTTATTTTCTACTGAGGAGGCAAAACTCCATTAAAAATAATTGACTTCCATGCTTTAAAAGAGGTGAGAATAGTTGTTTCTTTTACCAATTTATTTTTTCCCCTCTGATCTATTGGCACTTATACACATAAATATAGAGCATATGACCAGAATGCTACAAACTGTGAACCTTTTATACCAAATCTATTTTATATGTATTACAGCATAGGCTTTTAGAGATCATCTTAGTCTAATCGCCTCAGTTTACAAGCAAGAACAGTAATATCCTCAGAATGTAAAGGGCATTTCCTAGGTCATGAAGCAGGTGGCAGAGCTGGGCCTAGAACACCCGTCTCCTGACCCTTAGCCCAGGTCTCTCTTCTCACTCCAGGCCACTCCCTTAGCAAATGTGTAACCCAGAGGGAATTTTTAAGACCTGCTCAAGATGGGAATAAGATGACACCATTGAATCTTCTAGAAAGTTGAACCACCCAGGGAAAGTGCCCTGTGAGTGGGCATGAGCCCTGTGGAGGAATAGGAACAAAGATACCTGCTAAGGTGACAGATGGAAGCAGACACAGGCCTTTATCTAGTGGCAAAATTATGACCAAGTAAGTTTCTCCAGTCCTCGGATTGTCCCCCGAGTGGGATAAGCCAGGGCTAGTCAGAGACATCTAACGCAAGAGCAGTAGAACAAGGAACCCTGAGGGGGGTCAGTGGTTAAGACACTGCCGATGTATTAACCCCTGAGCCCAGCAAGATCTGGATTTGGTCTATGAGAGGTAGGAACAGCTTTGGCCTCGCAGCTGCTGTGAGGTTAATTATTCTCCTCATCCAGCCAGGAGCCTTCAGTCCCTGGATCTGAAGGGAGAGCCGCATCCTCTGGCCACATTCACCAGTGTCCACATCTCACCATGACCCAGGCATATCCTGGAACTGGGAGAAAAGTCAGAGGAAGCAAGACCTTGACAAGGCGGGTGGAGGGGAAACTAGAATCAGCAGGTGACCCCCAAATAATACTACCAACTCTGATCCAAGCTCAGGCTTTTAAGAGGGAATTAGAAATGCCCTTCATGGGAGGCTCACACAGGGCTTAGGCTATTTGTTTTTAAACCACCAGGTTATTCTTAGGCACAGGGTTTCATAAGGTCCCCAAGATAAGCCAGTGTTTGGAAGGCTAAAAAGGTGAGACACCCAAGCTCAGTAATAGGACTTATGGAAAAAATTAGGTCAGCCATTGTTCTAAGGCCACAGAGGGCCAACATTTGAAACGATTTTGCTTTTCTAGCTTTAGACAATTGCTAGGAGCATGGGGTAGGAAAAGGAACCTCAGATTATGAAACAATGTGGAAAACAGACATGGTGTGAATAATCATAATCAGAAGATCTTTCTTATATAAGTAGAAAGAGTTGTCAATCAGTAGAATTTTTGGTAGATTATATACCTAGATTATTGCTGGCACTTAAACTTTCTTTCCCTTTTCTCCTTTCTCTCAACTCCCCCAAATAGCCTCTGCTTACTGAAAAAACAAATCCAAAATGCCAAATAAATCTTCATTCTGATTACAAAACTCCAATGTGTAGGCATTCCGTCACTGCTTGTTATTAAGCAATTTCTGTTTCCAAAATGTAATTTTTTTTCCCTTTTTTTCTTCCTTTCAGACTTCCCCAAACATTTTATACTCCCAATCAGCTGTTTCTCATAACATACCTCTTAGGCAGGTCAGGGAGAGTTTTATCTGCACATTCCACTGGCACCCAGAAAGCAAGGTTAAGTGTAAGATCAAGGACACAGAGCCAGCTGGGGCAGAGCAGGAGTCCGGAGGCCCTACCACCCAGGGCTCCACACGCCTCATTATTATTTTTTTTTTTTTTGCGGTACGCGGGCCTCTCACTGCTGTGGCCTCTCCCGTTGCAGAGCACAGGCTCCGGATGCGCAGGCTCAGCGGCCATGGCTCACGGGCCCAGCCGCTCCACGGCATGTGGGATCCTCCTGGACCGGGGCACGAACCCGTGTCCCCTGCATCGGCAGGCGGACTCTCAACCACTGCGCCACCAGGGAAGCCCCACACGCCTCATTATTACACCGCCTTTTGAAAACCCTTGCTGAGACTGGAGTTCCTCCCCTTTTATTGCCACCCTTCAAATTATTAATGGTCCAAGAATCCAGAATCCCAACTAGAGTTTTGCTGAAATACCTCACCACGGTTGAGGCACACTCAGTGTGAAGCATCATTAAACTCACTGCCAATGGACCAAGCAAGACAAAAGAGCCACAGAATCCTACTTGTGAAACTAAAGGGCTATTAAAGTCACTTTCATTAGGCTGAGTTTTTCACCCACTTTATACTCGCTCCTCTGTTAACAAGGGGACCCCATTCCAAAAGTACTCTGGTGTCAGCATCATCATTACCAGAGATAGAAATTATATCTGAGATGTTAAGATGTGTTTAAGTGCTGGCTTTCTTTTCCTGGGAGGGCATGGGTTAATCACTCCTCTATCTCACCATCCCCTTGTGTTCTAAGCTTTGCAATTATTCCTTTCATGTTAATGATGGAGCAGAAGTATCATTCTGTTCCCATGAAGCTGAGCTATGTGGGCTCCAAGGGTGACCCTGCCCTCGGGAAGCTCAGAACCTAGGAGCACCTCCAATAGCATTGTCGGCTGTTGGTCTTCTTGACCATGACCCTGCGCTGGAAGGATCAGAGCTGCTGCCTGAACTTCATTAGTCAAGGCCGAATGGGGTGTATTCCCCCACCTACCCAGGCCTACATTAAACATATCTATCAATATAGCAACATTCAACTGGATTTAGAGCACAAATCTGGTGCTTTAAACCAACATTTGGACTGTTCACTATGAGAAACTTGGGGCTATAACTTTAAATTCTAATTTTAATCATTCATCCTGAGATGTTTGGTACCAAAGCAAAAAGTCCTCAAAGGTTAATCCTGGAAGCCATTTGCCTGAATCTATCTGACAAAAGCACAAAGGGGAAGAACACCTGTTTTCTAGTCTCATTTTCATCCATAACCAGCCATCTGACCAAGTCACAGGACCTCTCTCAGCCTTCTCACTTTCCTTATCCGGGGAAAGACAATACTTCACACTTTACCTTCAAGTATTTCAACAATGATGTTAAGTAACACAGGCAAAGACACATGGTAAAATGTAATGCACTGTGTTCAAGAAGGAGAAGATTGTTATTTCTTTGTTCACTTGTGCTAGCATCCATCCTGCCATGTGAAAACTTACGGAGTCCGGTCAGCTGGAGCCAATGTCAACCCAAGATTTTAATCATCACCAGTGTAGCCTAGTAGCTGTCCAAACAAGACTGAGCAACTGTCACAAATCGGAGAAGTGTAAGGACACAATGACTAAGAGTATTGTGGTGTCCTGAACTGGATTCTGGAACAGAAAAGGGGCATTAAGGGAAAAACTGGTGAAATCTGAATAAAGCCTGTAAATTCGTTAATAGTAATGTCCCAGAGTTAATCTCTTAGTTTTGACAAATATACCATCAATATGTAAGATGTTAACATTAGGGGAATTTGGGTGAAGGATTCACAGGAATTCTCTATGCTGTGTTTGAAACTTTTCTGTAAATCTACAATGATTCCAAAATAAACAGTTTATTTTATTTTATTTATTTATTTTTGGCTGTGTTGGGTCTTTGTTGCTGCACATGGGCTTTCTCCAGTTGCGGCGAGCGGGGGCTACTCTTCCTTGCAGTGCACAGGCTTCTCATTGCAGTGGCTTCTCTTGCTATGGAGCAAGGGCTCTAGGTACACGGGCTTCAGTAGTTGTGGCTCGCGGGCTCTAGAGCACGGGCTCTAGAGCGCAGGCTCAGTAGTTGTGGGGCACGGGCTTAGTTGCTCCGCGGCATGTGGGATCTTCCCGGACCAGGGCTCAAACCCATGTCCCCTGCATTGGCAGGCGGATTCTCAACCACTGCGCCACCAGAGAAGAGAGAAAGAAAGACTTCATAAACTTATCCACCAATCAAATTGTGGGACTTTATTTGAACCTGGATCAAAGAAACTATTTAAAAAAATTTATTTATGAGACAACTGAAAATTTAAACACTGGCTCTTTGATTATATGAAGGAATTAATTATTAATTAATTTTAGGTGTGCTAATGGGATTATGGTTATAGTTTTTTAAAGGAGTCTTTATTTTTTACAGACACAAACCAAATTTATAGATGAAATGATACAATGTCTTGAATTTGCTTCAAAAATAATACAGGAAGGGGAAGTTGGTGGGGGTGTGAAAAGCATGAGTAAATAATTACTGAAAATGGGTGATGGATGTTTGGGAGCTGATTATTTTATTTCACCTTCTTTGGTATGTTTCAAAATTTCCAGAATTTTTAAAAAATTAATTTAAAAGATCCAGCAGAGAAAAACCGTAATCCCGTACATTTTGATCACATCGCATCATCTCTGCTGCTGTATCTGCCACCTCAGCAGCCCCTCAGTTATTTTCATGCAGCCTCCCACCCTTACCAAACCCAGAGGCCAGCTTTGGGATCAAAGTTCTCCCCGGATCGCCCACTCACTCCCATGTGCCTCTGGGACAGGCTCAAAGGTACCAGAACATCATCTGGTACCAAGGAGGACTCTCAGCTGGGAAACCAACCCCGGGAACCTGAATCGGTTCTCCAGTACTCTGGTAGCCACACGGGCCACCCAAGCCCAGCAGTGAGGGAAGAGGGTGTTTATCATGAGTCTAAAGGCAGCCCTATCCTTCAGCCAACTCTAGGAGCAGAGAGGTCCCTTCTCTCTCTCTCAGTGATGGTTTTGACATTTTAGTTCCTTTCAACCTCCAAGCAAATTGGATCTGAACACAGATGAACAGGAAGAGAAGTGACGAAAAGTCAGGGCTTTATTTTAATGCCGAGTTTTTTTTCTTCCCCAGTGCAGAATTCATATTAAAGAAACAGCAGGATGCTGACAGGAAACTGTTGGTAAGTAGAAATAACACTTAAAACAAGTCAGAACAGCAGGCGTATAAGTTGGTTTGTTAATTATATCGGATTTTATTTTCTAATGAATGCCCTAAGAAAGGGGGGAATCATTCTGACAGCTGTTTGAAACCAATTTTTTTTTTTTTTTTGCGATACGCGGGCCTCTCACTGTTGTGGCCTCTCCCGTTGCGAAGCACAGGCTCCGTACGCGCAGGCTCAGCGGCCATGGCTCACAGGGCCCAGTTGCTCGGCGGCATGTGGGATCTTCCCGGACCGGGGCCCGAACCCGCGTCCCCTGCATTGGCAGGCGGACCCCCAACCACTACGCCACCGGGGAAGCCCTAAAACCAAATTCTAAGTCCTCTTAGAAAGATGATACGGAGCAAGAGCAATCAGATTGCTATGAAGCAAGAGGAGGTCTCCACCAGCCCCCGTCGTCGATCGGATCTGTGAAGCTTAATGATTTATAATCCTGTGGATGAGGATCTAAATTCCTGTTTTAACTGATGCCTGTGTTACTTGGTAGAGAAAGTCTTTTGCTCACTTATGGGGAAGGTACTGATCGAGACATACACGAAATGCACATGTAAGTTGCCCACATTTATAACAAGTAATCTATAGCTCTTTTCTAAGTATTATATTCCCAGAGAGAACAAAGTAAATTTGCCTTAGAGGAAAGTGTTAATTTTATCCTGATTAACTAGCTAAATGATTTACACAGTCATGAATCAGAAAGAAAGATATAACTTTTTAAATGATTTAAATGAGAAAGCAAAAAACTATTTGGGGAGCAAGGGTGGGAGTGAATTAACTGACAAGAGTGTTTTTAAATTGCCCTAGGGTGAATTAAGCCTCCTGCTTTTTTGTCAGAAATGAGTAATTAGTAAAAGGAAGCAGCATAGTTCACATCTTGGCATTTTTATCCAGAATTAAGGTTTCACATTATACATTCCCACTCTATGTGGCACTTTACAGTCTAACTACAAATACCTGCACATCCAATCAAGGACACCTTGGACATCAGGTCTATGCAGACAGAGCAGTCTGAATCATTTAGAACACAATATGTGATGGATAAAATACAATAATTAAGGGAAAAAGCAGACTTGTCATCTAGATAATCCAAGCATCATCTCAGTTCCCAGAGGGATGGCCCTCCCTCCTCTTCCCTTCACCCAGACCATCTTCAAAACTCTGCTTTGAATGGTGCCTCCTACAGGAAGCCCTCCCTGGTTCACTGACCTAATCCTTTCATTTTGCTCCTCACTGCCACAAGTAGCATGTCTGATTTTTGCACTTGGTCCGTAGTAGCTTATCTTATATCATTATTAAAGTGTTCCTTTGCCTTTGTGTCTTTATTTTATCTACCCCCTTATAGAGAAGTGCCTTAAGGACCCCACTGTGTCTTCCATTTGTTGGGTATTTCCCCAGGGTGCTCCCTGTCATCAAGGAGGACTCACAGGAATGTTGCCTATCAACTGTGCACAGCCAGCATCAAATTGATGGCTTTGGCTTGGCTATCAGTCCTGTCTAAAAGTTTGGAGGGGGGAAATGTGAAATTATATAAATAATTTTTTTTTTTTTTTTTTTTTTTTTTTTTGCGGTACACGGGTCTCTCACTGTTGTGGCCTCTCCCGTTGCGGAGCACAGGCTCCAGACGCACAGGCTCAGCGGCCATGGCTCATGGGCCCAGCCACTCCGCGGCATGTGGGATCCTCCCGGACCGGGGCACGAACCCACGTCCCTTGCATCGGCAGGCGGACTCTCAACCACTGCGCCACCAGGAAAGCCCTATATAAATAATTTTAATTAGATTCTTTTAAAATCTCCTGGAACCTGTTTCATTATCTGTTATGTAGAAATAATGTGAAATTTCCATCCCTCATCCTCCACCCTGATTTTCTTTAAACTGGCTATTCTTGGTTTTTTTGAATTGAAGGTTTCTTCAGGCTTGCTTGATTTTTACTAATACACTCAAAACCCAGCCTGTGGGCTAGATGCAAGGCTGTGTCAGCACAGATGCCAGCTCAGGGCAGCAGTGCTTCCTTCTCAAAGGGACTGGCTTGGCCACATTCCGAAGTTAATGCAATGTCTGTGGCTTGGGGGAGTTTGGCACAGTAAAGGGGTCTGAATTCCTACAGTCACTGACTCTGCAGTCCCTCTGGGGAGAAAGAAGGAAATGAAATTCTTTAACACATTCTCAAGTCCATGGAATTCTGGCAAACAACAGACGCGGTTAATTCAAGATGGGGCTGAATTAAGATAGAGCCAGAGATTGGGAATTGATTTCCCAGGGATTGACGTAAAATATTTTCTATTTGAAACACTTTCAAAATGGAATTTCTTACCCTCTCTTTATTAATATCCAACGTATTCAGGAACCTATCCTGAGGCTGTTTTAGCCAAGACATGTAGGACATGCAAGACATGCAAGACATGCACTTAAGAATGAGTGTATGTTGGGATTTGGGAAGGGAGGAGAAACTCGCTGTGAAGAAATGCATCCCTTCTGCTTCTGAGAGCCAAGGACAGCAATCCAATCTGCAAAATGTCTCTCATCAGCTTTCTTTCCACCAGCATCTCACAAAATTTCCTCAGAGTTTTCAAGAAAACTGGTGGAAGAGGTCATGCTGACAATGAGGGGCAGCTGTAGGCAAGTTAGCTCAGGTGTGGAGTTAGGCAAGAAATCAGTGGCTACGGCTCCATGCTCCCAATGCAGGGGGCCCGGGGTTCGATCCCTGGTCAGGGAACTAGATCCCACATGCCGCAGCTAAAGATCCCGCTTGCTGCAACAAGGATCCCGCACACGGCAACGAAGTTCCCATGTGCCGCAACTAAGACCCGGCACAGCCAAATATCTAGGTAGATGATAGATATATAGATAGATAACAGATAAATAGAAAATAGTTTTTTAAAAAAGAAAGAAATCAGGCTAAGGGTTGGAACAACTAATGAAAGTGCTAAGAGCAGAATGTCCAGTTGACAGCACCGGTATGTACCCCAGCTGCCCAACCGTGATGACGCTGGGTAGTGGGAGAAGCCCATGAATGGGAAACCAAGCGGTGGGAGCAGTTTCCAACTGTCCAGTGACCAGGTTCTAACCATCTCTCCAGCACCCATCAGTGGGGGCCTGGCAGTGTCTTGCTATGCCTTTCTAGACCTAGGGTCCCCCATCTGTAAAATACGCAGGGCCAGCTCCACGGGCGTGCACTGGGCTTAGTGCTCGGCTGTCACCATCTTGAAATTCTTAATAACAAGGGACCCCATATTTTCATCTTGCACTGGGTCCCACAAATTAGGTAGCTGGTCATGGAACTAAAAGTAGGATATTAAGGGGTTCTAGTTAAATGAATTGATTCATTTATATTATTTTGTTTTAAGCTATCTATAAAATTATCCTATGAAATCAGGGTGATGAGAGGATGGAAACTAGAAAGAGACCACACTTTAAACATGCTTTATTGGCAAATGGTGTGGTCTTGATCAAGAGGCTACTCCAATTAACTGACAAGGTTAGCTGAACTCCTCCATATAGATTAACTGTCAGCGATAAGATGCTGAGTTACTTACTAAACACGAAAATTTATACTCAAGGTATCTTAATCTCCTGGCTCTTTCGATGTCAGGGGATGCTCATTCTAAATTCTCATTGAATAATACAACATAGAAAATGTATGGCTGTTTTAGTTTCTGGTGATTTTAGTTATATTAAGATCATAGTAATATTCACAATAAAAAGCAAGCATTTATTAAAGACTGACTATGAGGAGGGATCTTTGTTAGGCTCTGGGATTTGAGATTTAGGGCTAGGATCAAAGTCGGGATTAAAGTTATAGGGGTTAGGATTAGGGTTAGGGGTTGGGATTATGATTAAGGCACAGTAGCTGCCTTGGAGACATACTACACACAGAAACCTAGACAGACTATTCATGTGTATAAACAACATGTACATGCTTGCACACACATACACACACTGTAGAGAAAAAGAAGGAAGTTTGGTTAAGGACCAGTGAGCCTCAGAATACTGCAGGAGTTCAGGGGAGGGCAATCTCAGGAAGCCAGTCTAAACCCATCATGGTCCCCCTTGGTGACAACAGGGTGGGCCCCATGGTATTCCCTGCAGCTGGTTCCTGTTCGAGTTTGGGAGTCATCGTTGAGTCAATGAATATGTGGTGACACCGCTTCCTGGGAGGCTCTGGCTAGTCCTATGGAGACCCAGAGGTGAACAAGCTGAGGCTCTGGCCTCCACACAGCTCCAACCCAAGGGAACGAGGAACACAGATGTGTGATGGATGCCATGACCACCAGCCCCGCCCCCTGCAGCTGAGTGACAGGAGGACACTCAGAGAAGATGCTTCAATGTAATTCTCTTTGGGTTATTGATGGAGACAGTTGGAAAACGAGAAAATCATCAATCAGGGGAATCAAAAGAAGCAATCTTCCATCAGTAGGAGTGCACCAGGGAATGGTGAGGTGAGAATGTGACTTAAGATAGCTGGCTGCCGGGCAGTCCCAAGATCTTCCCAATCCTATTTGCTCAGAGTGACAATCACAAAAAATGTTACCCGACATTTCTAAAAGTAAAGAAATATGCAGCATCATTTTGCTTTGCTGTAAACAACTCTGATTTTTAAAACCCAAAGAGATAAATCACTGAAGAATCCCTGATTTTATAAAATGTCTCACTACAAGATGGCCTTAAAAAGGAAATTCCCACAGTAGTACATTTTAGGTAGAATTTGACTTCCACCCAAAAAATTTATATGCAACATGGAAGCAGCCCATGTACTATATAAAGTCAGGTAGGCTTGAAGTCGATCCAAGTCATAAAAAAAAATATGAAGCAGTCATTCTTCACCAAGATTATTCAATTGAGAAATCTGGAAGAGCAATCTAAACAACAATCTTCCTGTCAGTGGCTATATTATTAGCCTGCAGCTTTCCAGTTTCCTGTATGTTGACAGGAAGCTGATCTCCTGAAGTAGAAAGAATAAGACAATGTATACCCGTGGGATAATTTCTTCAGCCCCATTAAATGTTAGTCAGGGCCAGTTTGTCTACACACAGCCCCTTCCACTGCAGAGAAAAGTCTGAAGTAACAGATTGGCATACAGGGATTTCCAGGAAAGTTCCAGAATGAAGTATTTAAATGACGACTTGTGAGCACTTAGAAATTGAGAAGTGATCACTGATTTGTATTTTCTTGAGCAGCCATCCTAAATGATTGATGAAAAGACTCATGTGAAGCCAGAGGGAGGGCTCTAATAGAATATCACAGGGCTCTTCCCTCCTCAACATTTTTTTTTTTTTTTTGGCGGTACGCGGGCCTCTCACTGTTGTGGCCTCTCCCGTTGTGGAGCACAGGCTCGGGACGCGCAGGCCCAGCGGCCATGGCTCACGGGCCCAGCCACTCCGCAGCATGTGGGATCTTCCCGGACCAGGGCACGAACCCATGTCCCCTGCATCGGCAGGCGGATTCTCAACCACTGCGCCACCAGGGAAGCCCCTTGCTCAACATTTTATCAACTCCTAGAATAAACATTTGGAAAGCCCTTTTATCAAAATCATGTGGTACACAAAGCTGGAAGGCTAACCTATTAGGTAGCAGAATCTAGATTCAAAGAGTTTCAGTAGTATGGAAGAAAGAATCAAAACAAACAAAATATAGTTTATAAGGGATAAATGTAAAATTTTACATTTAGGATTTTATATAAAGGAAAAAAATCTGGCTTGATGGAAGGTCATGTGACAGAGAACTAGGTGTCTTGGCTGGACACAGGTTTTACATGGGCCCTTAATGAAATATAGATATTAAAAACAACAACAAAACACTAATGGATTCTTGGCAGTTAACATTTATTTTCTCCTTGGTTATCAAGGATTCTTATTTTCTTTATACTCTTCTGAACTTTTCCAAGTTTTCTACAATAAGCATATGTTATTTTTATGAACAGAAAAAAATTACTCTTAGTCTTTGAAAATATTTGAATGACTGTCTATGGAAGTTGGAACAGGGTATTCTGTATAGTTTTAGAGGCTAGAACTAGGAAAAATGGCTAGTATCCAGTTCTCAGTGGAGTGAATTCCTACTCCTGGAAGTGTCCACATAAACGTTGGCTAACTACAAAGGTAGCATAGTATAGCATGGTGGCTAAAAGCTCTGGTTCTGGCAATGGCCTGACAATGGGTTCAAATCTTGACTGTGCCCCTTATTACTTGTATGACTTAGACAGGCATTCTACTATTTCTCCATCTATGAAAGATGCATGATGGCAACTGTACCCTTATGGTTACAAAGGATTCAATGGGTTCATCTGTATCAATGTTCTTAAGACAGTAACTGGTCTATGCTCAATAAACATTAGCTACTAGTATCTGTCAGAAGTGGTACAGAAAGGATGTCTGCTTCACTTGAGAAATTAAACTAAATGATTACCAAGGGTTCCCTGCAATTCCATGATCTTATTGTTCTAGGTGGGAGATTGCCCCCCTCAGGTGGTACTCTCTTATTACCTAAGTCTGAAGTTCTGAACAGAATCTTGATAATGACAAAATTAGTGCAGGAGAGGAAGTGTCCACAGGAGGATGCCGTCCAAAGGTTATGCAGAATCTCCTGAGTTTCCTTACCAATAATAGAAAGGAGACCCAGCAATGGCACTGAACATGTAAACCAAATTCATGATTGAGGTTCCAATGACTAGATAAAAGATAGGGCATGGGTGAAACAGTCAGAAGAAAAGGGAGCCAAAGGAATTACAGTAAACAAAAGTCCATGTTCATTTATTTATTCATTCATTCATTTGTTCAACAAATGCATTTCCCAAGCATCTTCTATGTATGTACTAGGTACTGTGCTGGCTCTAGGCACAGAAAACCAGGCAAAGTCCCTACCCTAATGGAGTCTACAGTCAGTGGGAAGTTTATTTGAACCAAATAGTTATACCAATAAATATAAAATTACAGCCATGATCAGCATATGAAGGAAAAGTACCCAGGGTCATATGGTAGAGATTTGCCCTGGATATAGAGGTCAGGGAAGATAGCCCTGGGGAAGCCATGACTGAGCTAAGATTTGAAGAAAGGGGGGGAGTTACAAGATGAAAAGGGGCAAAAAGCAATTGGGGAGGGGAAGCATAGCAAGTAAAAGGAAGTGAAAGAAGACCAGAGTGACTGGTGTGCAGGAAGCATGGTGGAGCATGGTTTGAGATAGAGCTGTATGGGTGCAGGGCCTGTTAAGAATATTGTACCCTAAAATAATGGAAAGGCATTCAAGTATTTTAACCATTTTCAGGTGGCGTGGGGGTGGACATGAAGATCAGGTGAAGAAATCACTCTGGCTACATTGTGAGAGGCAAAGGTCAAAATGGCTGCAGATAGACCAGTAAGGAGGCTTTTACAGCAATCTGGGTGAGAGATGATGGTAGCTTAGGATAGTGGGAAAGGACGAAGGGAGAGGAGTATGGATTCAGGAGAGGTTTAGAAGGCAAAATTGAATGTGAAGGGTAAAGCAGAGGAAAGGGTCCTGGAAACTCCCAAGTTCTGGCCTGCTTAACCCTTCAGTGAGATAGGGAGCACTGAAGAGATTTGAAGTGGGGCCGGGGGGAGATCAAAAACTTGGTTTGGGGACAAAACTATAATTCAAGAAGATACATGCACCCCTATGTTCATAGCAGCACTATTCACAATAGCCAAGACATGGAAGCTACCTAAACGTCCATGAATGGATAAAGAAGAGGAGGTACGTATTATATATACAATGGAATACTATTCAGTCATAAAAAAGAATGAAATAATGTCATTTGCAGCAACATGGATAGACCTAGAGATTATCATACTAAGTGAAGTAAGTCAGAAAGAGAAAGACAAACACCATATGATATCACTTATATGTGGAATCCAAAATACGTCACAAATGAAGCCATCTATGAAACAGAGACAGACTCACAGACATAGAGAACAGACTTGTGGTTGCCAAGGGGGAGGTGTGGGGGAGGGATGGATTGGCACTAGCAGATGCAAACTACTATATATAAGATGGATAAACAACAAGGTCCTACTGTACAGCACAGGGAACTATATTCAATATCCTGTGATAAACCATAATGGAAAAGAATATAAAAAAAGAATGTGTATATATATGTATAACTGAGTCACTCTGCTATTCAGCAGAAATTAACACAACATTATAAATCAACTATACTTCAATTTAAAAAAGTAAAATTGGAAGAAAAGAGTTTGGTTTTGGATGTGTTACATTTTAGATGTCTGTGAGACTTCCCAAGTGGAAATGTTAAGTAGGAAGTTGGATACGTGGGTCTAGAGCTCAGAGGAGAGATCTAGGCTGGGGAAACATTTTTGGCATGAATAAAATATAGAATAAGGAGAGAAGAGTGTCCAGGAGTGAGCCTTGGGTGTTTTAATATTTATTGACTTGAGAAGAATAGATAAGGCTACAAAGGAGATAGCAAATTGGCTGTCAGAGAAGATAGAGGAAACCAGAAAAGTCTTGTGTCACTGAAGCCAAGAAAAGACAGTGGTTGCAGGCGGAGGAGTGGTGAACGGGGTGGACCACTGTTGGGAGGTCAGGGAAGAGGAAGAACCTCAGCACAAGCTGTTTGGTTGGGTTGATGGGTCAGGACCCAACCTGACAGTGACGTGAGGAGTGAGTGGGAAGTGAACAAATAGAGTCCACAAGTATATTCTTTCTAGAAGTCTCTAGAAAGGGGAGAAGAGAATGTGATGGTTTGAGAAGAAGGTACGGTTGGGATACGGTTGTCTCCACTCATCCCACTCCACTCTCAAGGGGAGTCTTGAGTATGCTTTAAAGCTGACAAGAAGAATCCAGTTGAGAAGAGACTGAAAATAAAAGCATGAGGAGAGAACATGCAGCACCACAGTGGGATAAGGGGCTAAAAAGGATACATGGCCAGGGACTTGCCTTTTGGCCAGGGAGATGACGCAGGAAGAACTGCCTGGTCACAAGGTGGTCACAAATGGTAGGACTCGATGTTATGACAATGCTGGTGGAGAATGAAGCAGCTGGGATCAAAGCTCTGTGTTTCTCCCTGGTTTAGGCTTCCAAGCCAAATATTTGTGAGAAATTGGTACGGTACTACCAAGAAATCTTAGCTCAGGTGTCCCAGAGATTGGATCCTTGCCCCAGATAGAAATAGCAGTAGTCGCTGTGGGTGGGAGTTCTTAGGGTTCTCTTCTGAGTTGAAATCCAGACCAATTATTATCTGAGGAAATGATATCAGGTATGTTTCCTCATTCAGGTCACAAGATTATTTCCCAGAACCATAACATTTTGCAAATGAGGAAACTGAGCTGCATCCCTAGCTATGGCTCATCTCAACCAGAATGGAAGAATTTGGAGTTTGCACGAGTCCAACTTTCCAGTGTTTTCTAAAGTGTAGAATACCAACATGGCTTGAAGCCATCGTCTCAGACACAGTGTCTTCAGACACCCACTCCCAGGCCTTATGAAGTCACAGCAGTGAAGGAAATCCAGTTTGTCGCGAGCATCTGCTAGGTGCCAGGCTGTGTGTCAGTCTCATTGGCAGGCATCATCTCATTTAATCCTCCTAACAGTCTCTGGATCTGAGCTTCTACCCAAGAGAAGAGAAATCTGCGTTGACACCTTTCTGAGAGCTCCAGGCTGGTTCTTTCGCTTCCCTGGTGGCCTTCACGTATGGCTCCAGGCTAACCCGGCCGCCAGGCCCATGACAAAGTAGATGTTTGAGTTTCTGGCAGCACATTTCCCTGAGCTTTTCCATAATTCTCCCAGCCAACCCAAGTGCCAGGAAAGGTCTGTATTTTTATCTCAACTTTCCTTTCTTCCAAGTTGTGTTCCAGACAAATATGTGTGGTCATTGCTCAATGAGACCAAAGTACACAAATGTCATGTGCTAATTAAAAAAAAAAAGATAAAAGGCAGGAGGAAGGATTTTCTGAGTACTTACCAGAGACCTAATACATTACTTTTTAAGCCAAGCAACCCAAGCTTAATTCCAACCCCCATTGTCAACATCCTTCCATCTCTCAACTGACAGAACCAGAGCAAGCCACTGAGCAGGGCTTCGAGGAGGAAGTGAGGTTTCCAACAAATAGAAGGCAAACTTCTTCTCCTCTCCATTTCTTAAAGACATATTTTGTCTGTGCTTGGCCACTAGGGACGCTTAGGATCAACACTTTCCTTGTTGCTAGTCCCCCTACCATAACTGCAACACCTCCTATGAGAATATCTCCCTAATCAGCTTTTATGTTCTGAATTTCTATAAATGTTTCTTGGTATCTTGTTTTTCCCAGTTTTATAATCAGATGATATAAGCATAAGTAGAATGCTGACCACTGACCCCAAACTCATAAAAGCAATCCCTAAACAAGTTTGTTCCTAAGAAACAGCAGCTCTGATTCCAAAGGATACTCCTTCACAGGGCAAATAAACATGATGTGTCTGTAATTCCAGAGGGCCCTAAGGATTGCTGAAGTGGGTCAGGGATTCAGAAGGCTGCTCCATTCCCAACTGGGAGGAATTCCTACTTCCTTCCCTCTCCACCCTTTGCCTGCCCCCAACTCCCCACACTTCCTCCGAGTAAAAATGAGGGAGGCTTTCCTCCTCCAAGTTTGCACCCACCTGTCCCTGAGTTCAGTAATGAATCAGTCAGTAACAATGTACTGAATACCAGCTACATGGGAGACTAGATTACCTTTCATTACCTCTGTCTGCAGAGCTCATTAAGAATGAGGAACATAACTCTTTGAAAACACATACTGTAGAAATGCTGAATAATAATGATAACTATTAATAACACATCAGCCTAAGTGGAAATCGAGTTTTACTCAGGTGGATAAAATTACCTGCAGAGTACAATACATCTATGGAATAAAGTGAGTCAGCACCCAGACACTTGTGCTGTTTGTAACAGCGATATTCTTTATTCAGTTTGTAAGTCACACCTGGCATTCAAAGCCTGTTTCTCAAACACAAGGCCCTTGAAAGCTTTTCCTTTTTAATATATATGCGTCATTGTCTTTTTCACTAGAATAATTTCGAGTTACAGGCTCTTTTCCCAACAAGATCAGGTAGGAAAAAAATGTTGATGTGAACTTATTGTGTGTTTAATTCATTCTTTCCTTCCTTCAGCGAGCATGTGTTGCAGGCCTGCTATGCTTCAGGTATTAGGCCAGGCACTGAGCTACCAGGGTTAGCAAGACACAGTCATGCCCACAAGTTGCTCACAGTTTAGCAGGTACCTACCCAAATTACAGCAACTGTTACAGGTGCCATGACAGACATCTGTGAAGTCGTTACGGTAGGGGCCCAAAAAGCCGATAAGGTGGGTTCTACCTATGAAAGGTCATAAAAGACTACAGAAGAGATGGAAAACAATCGCTTGGCCAAAAATGCACACCATTTCAGATTCACATTCAAGCATCATGTTTCAATGCATTTTTTCATTAAGTGACTAATCTCTCTAAATACAAAAGGATTTGTTATTTCTGGCAGAAATGATAGTCAAGCTTAGGAATTGCAGTACTGGCTCGATCAATATGTGAGATGTTTTTAATTGAGGTCTGTGGTTTGTATATTCTTCTATAGAACAATCCACAATTGCTGTCAAATTTTTCTATTCTCAGCTGGCTGATCTACAAACAAAATAAAGCAACAGTTTCAACCCATTCTGCAAAAATCTTCTGGCCCAGAATCTACTAAATTTGCACATCCTAGAGTAGTGACTTCACTATTTAAAATATATCTGGTGAAATTTGAATAATCTCTGCAGTTTAGTTAATAGTTTTGTACCAATGTTAATGTCTTCATTTGGAAAATTGTACTACGGTTGTATAGAGTTAAAATTGGGAAACTTGGGTGAGGGAATATATGGGAAAGCTCTGTACCAGTTCTGCAACTTTTCAGTAAATTTAAAATTAGTTCAAAATAAAAAGTAAATAATACATGTGTGCGTGTACAGATGCATTTACATTTTTATGAGATCAATGCTACACAAAATGTGTTTCATAAATTCTATTTTTTTGGTGGGGGGCTTTGAGTCACCCATCCATGAGGTCTTTTCTCCAAGCAGTTTCTTTTATCTCCATGAAGATTTTATTTATAAAGTGCAGCTTATTTATAAAGTGCAGCTGTTAATATCTACTTTTTTTTACTTTACATTTTTTTAAACACTTTTTAAAAAATAAAATTATTTTATTTATTTTAATTTTGGCTGTGTTGGGTCTTCATTGCTGTGCGTGGGCTTTCTCTAGTTGTGGCAAGTGGGGGCTATTCTTCGTTGCGGTGCGCGGGCTTCTCATTGCAGTGGCTTCTCTTGTTGTGGAGCACGGGCTCTAGGCACACGGGCTTCAGTAGTTGTGGCACATGGGGTCAGTAGTTGTGGCACATGGGCTCAGTAGTTGTGGCACGCAGGCTCAGTACTTGTGGTGCATGGGCTTAGTTGCTCCGCGGCATGCGGGATCTTCCCGGACCAGGGCTCGAACCCGTGTCCCCTGCATTGGCAGGCAGATTCTTAACCACTGCACTACCAGGGAAACCCTACCCTTTTTTTTTTTTAATTGAAGTACAGTTGATTTACAATGTTGTGTTAGTTTCAGGTGTACAGCAAAGTAATTCAGTTACATATTATATATATCAAAGAATATATATAATATGTATTATGTATATAAGAATATGTATTTTTTTCAGATTATTTTTCCATTATAGGTTATAATAAGATATTGAGTATCGTTCCCTGTGCTATACAGTAGGACCTTGTTATTTATCTATTTCATATATAGGAGTGTGTATTTGTTAATCCCAAACTCCTAATTTATCCCTCCCCTCCTCAATATCAAAAAAAAAAACCAAGCAAGCCAGTCAAAGAATGGCAGAAGACCTAAATAGACATTTCTCCAAAGAAGACATACAGGTGGCTAACAGGCACATGAAAAGATGCTCACATCACTAATTACTAGAGAAATGCAAATCAAAACTACAATAAGGTTATCACCTCACACCAGTCATGATGGCCATCATCAACAAGTCTACAAATAATAAATGCTGGAGAGGGCGTGGAGAAAAGGAACCCTCCTACACTGTTGGTGGGAATGTAAATTGGTACAGCTATTATGGAGAACAATATGGAGGTTCCTTAAAAAACTAAAAATAGAGTTACCATAAGATCCAGCAATCTCACTCCCAGGCATATATCCAGAAAAGGTGAAAGCTCTAATTTGAAAAGACACATGCACCTCAGTGTTCATAGCAGCACTATTTATAATAGCCAAGACATGGAAGCAACCCAAATGTCCATCAATAGATGGATGAATAAAGAAGATGTGGTATATATGTACAATGGAATATTACTCAACCATAAAACAGAATAAAATAATGTCATCTGCAGCAACATGGATGGACCTAGAGATTATCATACTAAATGAAGTCAGACAGAGAAAGACAAATATCATATGATGTCACTTATATGTGGAATCAAAAAAATGATACAAATGAACTTATTTACAAAAGACTATTATTACTATTACTAATCAGACTATTACTAATCAGAGAAACTAAATATGGACACTGAAAGCAAGCATTTAGAAACTTTTATAACATTTCCACAATATTTAAGCATATGATTGTTTTCCTAAAAGTTTATTTTTATTGCCTTTTTTTAAAGTATCAATCTATATGAGTCAGAGTTCTCCAGAGAAACAGAATCAACAGGATATGTGTGTGTTTGTGTGTTTGTGTGTGTGTGTGTGTGTGTGTTTATATATACAGAATTCCTTCTTGCTCAGGGGAGTTCAGTCTTTGTTCTATTAAGGCCTTCAACTGATTGGATAAGGCCCACCCATACTATAGAAGCAATCCGCTTTATTCAACTACTGATTTAGCTGTTAATCTCATCTAAAAAACCACTTTCACAGAAACATCCAGAATAATGTTTGACCAAATATCTGGGCACCCTGGCCTAGCCAAGTTAACACAAGTTATCACATAGTCCATGACAGGTTGGAAGATAGTTTGAGAAGCATTGTACAAGACAACTTTTAGTAGTCTACCAAATAGTTCCATTAATAAAAAATCATTCAGACTAAGAATGTTCATTTTATGTGGAAACAGGGGAACTACTGTGAGCAGTGCCCTGAATGGTCTGGGGGAAAATAAATAGAATCACTTTTCTATACTCACCATTGAGCTTAAGCCATTAAAATCCACCTTTGCCCTTTGAGACAGTTTGTATAGCTCTAATCTTGAGGTTCCCAAACTTTCCCAATTCACAGCATCTTAGTGTCTCAGTAATTTTTTCACAGAGCTCCTAGGCCAAAAGAAAAAAAAAAACCTAACATAAATCTCATTTATCCAGTAGAAAGTTCCCAACAACTTAGCCATTTGAAAATATAATACACTTAAGTTGAAAGAAAAAATATTTTTATTTTGTTCTTAACCACAGTTATTTATAAAAGGATATGTATGCCAGGCATTGAATATTGTCTCTCAAACCTTGGAACCTGTATAGACACCACCAGTTATTCACCTCGTATTCACACTGATTTTCACTTACTACTTGCATTTTATAACAGCTGCTGAAAATCCAGCTTCTCAAAGATAAGACATCTTTGAAAGGAGTGCAGCACAATCTAATGTTGAAACTGTGAACAATCTTGACCAAGTAGCTCACCTGGTGGCCAACAAATGTCAAGCATCACCACATCTCCCTCAACATTTAGCCTATGCCACGGGATGTCCGTGAGTTTGCTGTGGTGTCCTGGGCACCTAGCGCATAGTTTGTGATTCCTGGCTCTATTCTTTTTCCATTTTTGATTCTATTTTCCCATTTGTAAAATATAAGCACCCACTTTAAGTGTCTAGCAACTACCTCTGTTAAAGCTGGGATTAAGCAGAATATAACATTTACTGTCATGTTATAACTCTGACCTTTCACTGCTAGCACTCAAGAAGCTGTGTATTCCATCCTCTGTTCTTTGTCTCTGGTAAAGGCTGTAGCGGATGAGAAGGCTCCCAATGGCCAGGCATACCAAATATGTGTCTCGGAGAACAGAACAAAATCTTTTGCTCTGTTATACATTTAAATAAAAATACAGTTTTTAAACAAGTTCATAAATAAATACAGAGAACAGATGGGTGGTTCCTGGGGGAGTGAGGGCGGGGGACAAAATGGGTGAAGGAGGTCAAAAGGTACAAACTTCCAGTTATAAAATTAATAAGGCATGGGTATATAACGTAAAGTGTGGTAACTATAGTTAATGATACTATATTGCATATTTGAAAGTTGCTAAGAGAGTAGATCTTAAAAGTTTTCATCACAAGAAAAAAATGTTGTAACTATGTACGGTGATGGATTTAACTGGACTTATCATGGTGATCATTTTGCAATATATACAAGTATCAAATCATGATGTTGTATACCTGAAACCAATAAAATGTTACATTCAGTTATACCTCAGTTTAAAAAAAAGAATACAGTTTTTAACTCATGATGTTATCTTTTAACAGATCATTAGATCAAGACTGAAAGCAGTACAAAAATAAGTAGAATTTGGTACCTTTCTCCTAATTTTTAACCATTCTCAATCACATTTTAATCTAATCCTGATTTTTCTATCCAATTGTATTTATTTCACTCACCCTAAATTCCTGTCCCTTGGGTCATGTAAATGGCTCTAACAGGAATACTTTGGGACTTAAGCATGGCTTGAAATCAAAGCCTTTGTTTTTTTCATCTGGGTCTGTATGTTCTCTTCATCATTATAGTTGTCGTCATCATCATAATATGAACAATTTATCCTATTTGGCTGGTACCAACATTTGGAGAGATGGCCTCCCTCTGTCTCCTGTTTCTAGCTTTTCCTGGCTCCTTTTCCATAGGCAGAGGCAAGGGGAGAAAGAGAGAGACTCATATATCTTGCACTCCCTGCAAGATTGTCTCTTCCTGGCAACAACAAAAAAGACTTTCTCTTTCTCTGCCTCTCTCTCTCTCCACTCCTTTTCATAAAGATCCCCTATGTTCTTTTATCTACTGTCTCTTACCACCTTCATATAGTTGATACCACCTACCTCTGATATTAAGCTACTGTCTTGTAATGGAAACTACATTCCATCGCCAAGGATAAATCCAAGCTTATCAGAATATACTTTTTAAAGCATGTTTCATAATAAACAGCACACAATTGTAGATAGCGGCACAGAGCCACTGGGACTCCAGAGCAGGTATCTGATGCCGGAACGCAGGAGAGCAGTGCCCTTCACTGCTGCTCCCATTTCACCCAGCCTGATGTTGAACTCCCCCCTTCCTTCTTGCTGGAGATTTTCTATAAACCAGATGTCAACAAATATATTGGATTCTTTATACTTTAATCTGTTTAACATTTCGAAAGTGTTGAAAGAGTTGGGCACATTATTCATTTCAACTATAGCTACTTTCTGATTACCTGGGGAAGGGATTAGCAGGATACCTGTTTGAAGCAAGGTATCCCAGAAGCTACCTCACTGGGTTTAAAATCTAACTGGTACACAGCTTTCAGTGGGAAGACTGATGGAGGACGTCCAGTAAAAATTAAGGGCCTAGGAAACACACAGGCCCCCAGGCCAGAACAAAGCAACTGAATGATGGTTCCACCTGCGAGTCGAGGTGGGAGTTTTTCCTTGCCATGCTCCTGGGGACAAAAGTGAAGGCAAAACTTCCTCGCAGCGGTGATGAATTCCTCATCAGAGGGCCTCCCGCTTTTGCCAAGCTGATTTCGTGAGTGGTAAATGAAGTGGTCCTCAAAGAGAGAGCTCATAGAGGAGGAAACAGGAAAAGCACAACCGAATCCCCAAACATGCCCCGCATAGTAAAACAGGAGGAACTTTCAGAAGTGATGAGAGAGACCAGCCTAACCCCAGCTCTGTCTCAGACATGTTTTCTTTCTTCCTGACTCATCAGGTTTCTTTAGGAAAGCCTGGTGAGAAGGGATTAGGAAGCAGGCGAGGGAGCCAGCCTTTTCTGGCAACACGGGGCTTTGTGATTTCAGATTCTGCAAGTCTTCAAGAACAGACTCGGTGTGCTAGCATTCTAGGCTGGAGGTCAGCAACAGTTCAGCTACAATGAAGCACATGAGATGCCTGGTGCTGTCAGCCAGAGACCCAAGGACTTTCCTGGGGCTGCACCTCTCTGGAAGTTTGAAGCTATCGGGACAGGTTTGCCTTCTTGAAAGGTGCAAATGTCACCAGCCAGGAGTGGCAACCTTCTTGAAATGCGCAAACGTCACCAGCCAGGAGTGGCAGATGCCGAGAGGCATCTGAAAACAGATCTCCATCTGGTAATGGGTTAGGCTTCCTGGGACGCAGATTAGAATAGTTTGAAATAAAGCGACGGAAGCACCGGTTTGGCTTTTCACATATTGTTATGGTCTGTGGGTCATTTCCTGCCTTTGGAATTTATTTCCTTTCCAGGTTCAGCAGAACCCAATGAATACAAGAAAGAGATTGGGAGTTTTCTTTGCCTCGGGCCCAGCAGAGGGGTAGCTCTGTATCTGTGAACTTGTACCTCTGAGGTGGGTGCCTCTTCCCATCTGCTCTCACTGAGCCCGGTAGGAGGGAAGCTTTAGGAATGGAACAATAAATGGGGAAGGGAGCCATCTCCAGTTAAGTCAGATGAATCCTGTTGTTCCTAGAAAACAAAAAGGGAAAGAATCGATTGGGAGGGGGCAAAGGATGCTTTATGTGGGGGAGCTCTTTTCTATCAGTATCCCGTTCAGGGAGAGACACAGCCCCTCTCGGAAAGAGGCCGACACCAGCTCCATGTAGTTAGGTCCTGAGGACAGGTTGCTTCACAGCCATGACCTGTTTTGTTTTATTTTACTAACCTTCGTTTCCTACTTTGTCCCCCCAGAGATTTAACGTAGCAACAACTGTCTTCCTGGCAGCATTTTAATGCTCATTCTGGGCACTTTGAAGCTGATGTGAATCCTTACTGCAAAATTTCTCCACCGCTCCCAGTATGCCCTGAACAGCCGCTGTAGTCCTGCAGTGCAGGGACGCCCCAGAGGTCGGGGTGAACCGTGTAACTCAGAGGGCCGTAAGAGCTGGTCAAAACTTAATGCAGAGGCTGCTGCCACTGCCGTCTCTCTTAAGTCTGAAAAGCTTTGTCTCTCTGGAGAGTGATCCACAGTCACAAGTTCCTTCTGAAAAGCCAGCTCATGCAGGCCTTGCTGTCAGGAGGAAGCTCGTGGAGTCTGTTCACATGTCCACAGCCCAGCTCTCTCTAGACTGAGAGATCAGAGTTCACAGCTTTAGAGGAAGGGCTAATTTTTGCCCCAATCCTCAGCCTAAGCACTGCTAAATTGGCAGCAAGTGCGCTGTCAATGCAAAGGAAGGGGCAGCTGGTGATCCACCTTGATCCTGGTGGCCCCCTCCCCCATTCCCAGAAACAAGAACCAGAACACTCTCCCCTCCCCCACTGCCTTGACAGGAAGCCAGGAGAGAATCAAAGTGACCTTTCTGAATCACACCGTCTCATCGGGTGTCCACAGAAATGGTCTGTGACCTTCACAGTGATGTTTCCAACACTGAGGAAGTTCCAGGGGAAGTAAGTAAGTGGCTAGGGGCAGACTTGGCTCTATAAATAAGCAGGGTCAGAAACACCTGTACGGTATGATTTGCAAAGCAAGGAGAAGTCTGCTGAAGAGCCCCATTCTTCCACTACAAAAGAGCACTCTGGAGGATTAAGGCATTGTGTTTCCTGTAAAAGTGTAACCTGGGACTGGTTAACTTTCTACGCCTTTGCTTTTAAACTTTAGAGAGTCTTGGTTGCACAGGTCTGGCAGGAGGCCAAGGATCTGCATTTTTTATCAAGCCCACCTGCTGATGCTGGTACAGGTGGTCTGTGGCCCATACTTTGTAAAACTGTGCTGAGAGAATTGTGAATTACTGTCATATTAACATGGACTAACTGGTGATACCTGGATTCCAGGCCAGGCTTTGGCGCTCTGTGTGGGCAAGGTAGTTTAATTCTCGGAGACTGAAGGCCTCAGGACCAGATGGTGACCGCTATAAATTTAGGTGGAGGCTGGTTTCTAAAATTATGGCTCAAAAGCCTGCAAAGTATGAGGATGGGTCCACAGGGTCAAAGAGGGCAGGACTTCTGCAGCATGTCCTGAGCACTCACTGAAGTTCTGTGGTGCAGAAAACCCCAGAGGCCCGAGAGGACCCTCTGACCTCAGGGCTGCAGTCCTGACATCCTACATCTTGGGGTACAAGAACTGAAGGAATAGATATATCTCCTTTCCTTGCCCTCAGCCATTTCCAAATGGGAAAAAAGAAAAGGGAGAAAATAGATTTATTCAGTGCTTTATATGCCTTTATATCTTTTAAAGTCTCAAGTAGCCCTAGTATCATTAGTCCCATTTTGAAGATGAGAAAATTGAGGATTAAAGATGTTGCACAACATTGTACTTCAGCTATACTTCAATAAAAAATAAATTTAAAAAATCACAACATTGTGATTCAAATATACTTCAATAAAAAATATATTTAAAAGTAAGATATCGGATAACTTTCGAAAATTCCCAAGGTCAGATGACTATTGAATGCTTGAGCTGAAATTTGAACTCCTGTCTACCAAAGTCCAAGTTCCATTTTCTTTTCACAAAACCATTCATAACTAAAAGTTATGCTGTGACCGTTCTGAGGGCCTAGATGTTTTGAGACCCTCAACATACCCTCGCCTCTCCCTGACCTTCATCCATACCAGTTACCCACTCTACTTCAGAATCTCACCTTATCTTTGATCTTTATTCCATCCCTGGTCTGCAACCAATCTCTCAGTCCTGCTCATGTCTTATTACCATAAATTCTTTAGCCCCAGGGGTGAAATATCATCACCTCTCCTGGGCCCAGGAGGACTTTTCTGATCCATTATTACTCCAGCCAATGACTTTAAGACCAGTGGGTCCTAGAGAACCCAGGATATCGCCAGAGGTTTCCACGGATTGAGAATCCTCAAATGCTTGAGAGACATCCGTGTATTTACTGATCTGAGACCCCTCTCCTCAATCCCAATCCCTGTATTCCCTATGCCCCACCCCCAGATCGCTTCTCAAATCAGGGCAGAGATGCAGGAAACCTGGATCAGCTGTTGCCCTTCTATTAGGAGGAAATGCCGCCTCAAACCTCAACTTCCTAGTAACAGTGATTATTCTGGAATGCTGGGCACCCCCTAGTGGGAGTAACAGAGAGAAAAGACAGACTTTTGATGCTGTTCTCAATAACCCATCCACCCCCAGCTTCCTGCCCCTCAGCTGTCTTTGCCTTTGCGCCCATCTCACTGTTCTTGAAATGATTCATTCTTCCCATGATGACTGGGCCTTTTGCCCCATAAAACCCTCCCTGTCTTTACAGACATAATGAACTAAAATTAAGCAGAAGGCAACTCAGGCAGAACAGCAGGAAAAACTTCCTATAGTGAGAGCTCTTAAAACTCTAAAATTCCTTATAAGGCAAACTACGACCTAACTGCACTGGGAAAACAATAGAGAATATCTCGGAAAGATAATTTTGGAAGTGGGGAGGATAAGGGAAAGACTGCTTTCCTGATTTCGAAATACATGTTAATACACACGTCTGACCCCCTCAGCCTGAACTGAAGACTTACATTAATGCCCTGTACTATGTTTAATGCCCTGTGCTATGTCTTACCTCTTCTAAGGCCAAGGGAACACTCAACATTTACCCATTTTGGAATAAACTGATAAAGCCCTGTCCTAGCAGAGGGGCAGCCCATCTGTGGACTGGGCGCTGTAGACCGCTGTGGGACATTCTGAACATTTGTCACTATCACTCACTCTTTAAAGACCCTGGCCATAGCCCCCCCTCCCGCCCCATGACAGGGGATGAGCCCTATTACATTATAATCAATAAACCATTTTCTGAGTACCTACAATACACAAGGCTCAGGTAGACCCGATCTTATGCATTTTAAAGATCTGCCCACAACTAGTTTAGTCCTTTGTCCAAAAAAGGGCTTTAACAAAAAAGAGAGAGAGAGGGCTTCCCTGGTGGCGCAGTGGTTGAGAGTTCGCCTGCCGATGCAGGGGACACGGGTTCGTGCCCCGGTCCGGGAAGGTCCCACATGCCGCGGAGCGGCTGGGCCCGTGAGCCATGGCCGCTGAGCCTGCGCGTCCGGAGCCTGTGCTCCGCAGCGGGAGAGGCCACAACAGTGAGAGGCCCATGTACCGCGAAAAAAAAAAGAGAGAGAGCTAAAGTTTTCAAGTGCACGCATTAAGAATTCTTCTGGGCATATTCACAGTCCACATTTTAGTTAAATACCTCATCATTTGCTCACTGGGCAGGGTCAGCCAATCTCATCCTGCAGCCCAATGCCTGTCCCTAGGGGATGTTATAATTGCATAGCATCTCACCTCTATGCTTTTGGTTGTTATGGTCTTACTTGTTCCTGGATTTGAGTCATCAACTCATTAGTGCCCATTCAAGTTAACCTTTCCTGATAAGTTCCCTGAAACCTTGCTCATAATGCTAGCAATTCCAGTGCAGAATTATCTCTGCTCTGGCTTCTGCCTCATCTTGAACCAAGTCGATTGGACAGTCTAATCTCCCAACGGCTTACAATGTTGATCTCTTTCAGCTTTTCTTTCAGAGCCATTTGATGATGTTCATCTCTCCGACAACCAAGAACTTTGGAAAAATCTCTCCCCTCGGGCATTTCCATTTTTGTGTCCTTGCAAACTCAGCAGAGGCCTTTCACGAGGAACCTCCGTGGGGGGTTAGAAGACACGCTGGACCCCAGTTCACGGGACCTCTGGGAGGCAGAGAAAGGTCAAGGATGCTCCATGGTCAGCCTCTCGGGCCTAACAGCAGAAGCTGGGACTCCTTCCTGCATAACTTGGGCTTCAGTTAAAGGCATTTTTTAGTCTGGAGACCTTTGACCTCCACTCTGAATGGAACACTCGAAGGGTGAAGTAAGGTTCTCTGTTGGCAAGAAAGACACACTGATCTCTGGCCCTGGTGTGTCCGTCAACCTGGAAAGACACCCAAACTGTGGTGAGTTAGCTGAGCCACCTAGAGTGCTACTTACTGGCAGAGTCAACCATTCCCCTTCATGTAAGCTGGCCTTGACTTTGGAAGAAAGGGTAGTGATGTGTTTATGTGCTCAGAGGAGAAAACACTATGGAGAGAGAATGAGAATTAAAAGGGATAAACCCAACTAGAGGCTGCTTTGGGTGACTGGCCAAGAAATCATAGAGAAGCTCTGACAGTTAGAGGTATAGGAACTTCCACTACTTCTGTCTCTATTTTAGAAGAAATAAAAATTAAATCATAAATCTAAAGATGAAGGTGCATTCATTTGGGGAGAGGAACAAACAAGCTGTTACATTTCAAACAGATATCAGGGCTGCAAAAAATGAATACTTTTAACCTGCTAGTAGAAGGGCTTCTTTCCTGAAAGTTATCATCGATTAGACACCAACACCAAAGAGAAGGTTACAAAAAATTCTTTTTCATGCAGGTTAAGAGGCATTAATTTGGGCTGTCTGTAGTTAGCTGGATTCCTAGTACTGGATGCTTTCCAAGAAGAAGAGAAAGGTGGGCAACCAGAGCAGTTATGCGAAATTCAGGTGTGCACTTTGTGGGTAAAGGTGAGGAGAGTGTGCTTCAGCTGGCCCAGAGCTGCATCAAACAGAAAGCAATGGTTATGGAGTTTGGGGGGTGCCCAGCGGTGATGGGGTCCCTGGATCAGGCCTTGAGAGACCCAACATTGAGCCCCCATGGCAGTGCTTGTGGGCAGGGGGAGAGGTCTAAGCTGCCTGCCAGTACCTACAGCAAGTTTGACCGATATACATTATCTGCTAATATCCTCAAGGGAAGGGAGTTATGTGCCAGCTGTTAACCTCCCAGGAAAGACAGGTGTGCAGCGCTTAGATGGCATTCAAGGAAACCAGGTGAGGGCTTGAACTCTGGCTAGAGAAGCAGGGTGTGTGACACTTGAGGGAGCTGAGTGGGAGTCATTAGGACTACACTCAGGCAGGGAAGAATGGGGTGTGGTGTGCCCATGAAAGGTGGGTGTGAGCATTCCAGAGCCTCGATAATGTTAATGAAAGAAGCTTTGGTAAATATAGACTGTAAGTCATTCTGACTGTCCTCAAACGTTTTCTCCAGCTGAGCTTCTGGTTCTTTTAAAGCTACAACATAAGGACATTCTCAATAAAGTTGAAGCTAAGAAACAGCCTCAGGGACTTCCCTGGCGGTCCAGTGGTTAAGACTCCGCTTCCACTGCAGGGGGTGAGGGTTCAATCCCTGGTCGGGCTGCATGGCCAAAGAAAATTAGAAACAAAACGAAAAAAATAGCCACAGATTGGACGAGATGATAGCTGTGTTTTGGAATCATAGTAGCTGAAGTTAAAGCAAGCGCTCCAGGCCTTCATCAACTTGACTTTCTTCCCCTCACTTCTAGGAAGGCTGTAAACCACTCTACTGTGTCCTTTCGACCCTTTATTTCCTGGAGTGCGCTGGAGCCAGTGTGTGCCACCTCCCAACCCCGTGTTCAGTTAACCTCATGGCAGCTCACAATCAGCCATGGTGGGAGTATTTATACTATGGAAATTGGCCAACACTACAAATCAGAGCTTTATGTTTGTTTCCGGAGAGCCAGTACACCATGTACTGTTGCTAAAAGTCCTTACATGGGAGAAGGGACAGTGAACTGAGGATGAAGGATGTCCAGGGGTGGGGGAGGGATGGTGAAGCCCAGAGTGTCCAGAGGGAAGCGGTAGATTGCCAGGATTGGGTCTGCCTGCCTCACAAATACCGCCCCCTGCAACACAAGCCTTGCATCCAATATTTCACCTGCTGTGTGTCTACGACACATGGAGATATTGCTTTCTGTTCACTGGGGCGAAGCGGGGTGAACTTGTTTTGAGGTTTCTGGTGCAGGTATAATAACGTAGGTACAGAATGTTTTTTTCTATTACGGATTTTAAAGTGTTTTCACAGAGATTCAATCCCACTTTTCCTCTTCCAACCTCCCCTGCCTCCTGGCTTCCCCGCCACCCCCTTCCAACAATACGTGCTCTCTCTCCTTCCCCTATATGTGCTTCCCACTGACCTTCGGATGCAACATCTTATCTATTATAACAATATCCCTGAGCCAGATAATTATTACTCCCTCTAGAAGGGAGTTTTTTATTGTACATGTAAATCACCTGGAGAATCTTGTTAAAAAGCAGATTCGGGGCTTCCCTGGTGGCGCAGTGGTTGAGAGTCTGCCTGCTGATGCAGGGGACACGGGTTCGTGCCCCGGTCCGGGAAGATCCCACATGCCGCAGAGCGGCTGGGCCCGTGAGCCATGGCCGCTGAGCCTGCACGTCCGGAGCCTGTGCTCCGCAACGGGAGAGGCCACAACAGTGAGAGGCCCGTGTACTGCAAAAAAAAAAAAAAAAAAAAAGAAGCAGATTTGCATTCAGTAGGTCCGGCTGGGCCCTGAGATTCCTCATTTCTAACAAGCTCCCAGGTGATACTGACGCTGCTGGTCAGCAAATCTCTCTCTCAGTAGCAGAGCTGTCGGCTGGACACGTTAATCAACGTGTCTCCAACAGTTGTCTCGCGCTTCTACCGTTTCTACTTTAAGAAGTTCCACCTCCATTTCTGGAAGAGGCAGCGCCTCCCAGGCTATTGGACCAGGAGGAGGATCATAACCCAGCAATCAAATCTATATGCCAGGCGGGCTGGATTCTCTTTCAAGAATCTGAGCTAGAATGCTGTTCTAGCCTGGGTTCCCCCACAAAACAGAGCCTGAGACAGAAGTTGGCACATAGCAATTTATGTGAGAATCCCATAGAATAAGAGGGCAGGATATGGGGAGCAAAAGAAGGAAGGAATAAAAAGCAGTACTAGGATGTATTTGTTCTTGAACTGATCCTGGCAAGGCGCAACAGGCACTCAGTCCCATGGGACGTGCCAGTGGGCCTTCTGCTATGCATCTCATTACTATCTCAAGCATTTATATGGCCTTTCCTTTACGAAATTACTGATTAAATGCTTGATAACCCTTTACTTTCCAGTTTTCAAATAATTACTTGGCTCCCTAGCATGGTTAGTCACCAATAAATTCTATTTTATATGATTATGAACTCATGGATTTAAATATATTTAATGCACTTCAATCCACTGCAGTTATTATTCTAATGGGTGCTCAAATTATCCCATCTTTGGTCAGTGGAAGCTTATTCCTGTTGGTTCCTGAGTTTTGTGATACAACCCCAGTAGTCTTTTATGGCTTCCTTCTTTTCTGGTATGATAAGATATCCCATAGAACTTTCTGTGGTTATGGTAATGCTCTGTATCTGCACTCTATGATGATTTAGCCACTAGCCACATGTAGCTATTAACTACTTGAAATGTAGTTAATACAACTGAGGAACTGAATTTTAAACTTCATTTAACCATTGATTGATTTTATTTTAAATAGCCACATGTGGCCAATTGCCACCATATTGGCCAACACTATTCTATTTTGTAACAAATGAAGAAACTTAGGTACAGAGAAGCAGTGGGATTTGTCTGTGATGTAGTTCAATCCTCATCATTAGAATCGTGCAGGGAATGACTGCCTCTAAATAATCTGGGAAACGTTTAAAATACTGATTTCAGAGCCTCACCCTCAGATATCCTGATTCATTACGTATGAGGTGGTGCTCAAGAATCCGTTGTTTTAAAAGTTGTTATTTTAATATTACCATGCGGGGACTTTCCTGGTGGCGCAGTGGTTAAGAATCCGCCTGCCAATGCAGGGGACACGGGTTCGAGCCCTGGAAGATCCCACAAGCCATGGAGCAACTGAGCCTGTGTGCCACAACTACTGAAGCCCTCATGCCTAGAGCCCGAGCTCTGCAACAAGAGAAGCCACAGCAATGAGAAGCCCGCACACCACAACGGAGACCCAACACAGCCAAAAATAAATAAATAATTAAAATGTTACCATGTGATTCTGATGAGCAGCTAGGTTCCAGAACGATTATGTTAGATTACTGGAATGTAGTATTTACGTTACAGCTATGGTTCATTGAAGATCATTCCAGTGAATCAACTGTACATCTTTAACTCCTTGTGGTAAGTTTCTGAAGTCAGAGGATCCATAACACTCTGCTAGTTATGGGATCAAGAGCTACAGGTGCTTACAGAGGCTTTCCTCTCTCTGGCTTCAGTACAGGTCTCTGGCCTTAGTCTGTTTTCCCTGCTATAACACACATACCATGGACTGAGTAGCTTATAAACAGCAGAAATTTATTTCTCACAATTCTGGAGGCTGAGAAGTCCAAGATCAAGGCACCGGCTGATTCAGTGTCTGGTGAGAGTCCGCTTCTTATACATCATCTTTTCACTGAGGCCTCTTTTATAAGGGCACTAATCTCATTCGTGAGGGTTCTGCCCTCATGACCTAATCACCTCTCAAAGACCCCCACCTTCTAATACCATCACCTTGTGGGGTAAGAGTTCAACATATGAACTGGGGGAACAGAAACATTCAGATCATAGCATGGCCCGCATTCATGCATAATTTTAAAAGACACAAAGCCAAGCCAAGGGCGGACAGCCTTCACCCTCAGACCAGCCTTCCTAACCCACTGTACCTTCTGTGTATGTCCAGAATTGTGAAAGATCTAAGATTTTACCCTGTTTACACAATAACCAGTTAGCTGCCACAGATTCATGGATGCTGGTAGAAGACCCGAGACTCCTGGGCCAAAGACAAAGGACTTCATTACATTCTACACACAGAGCAACATGAGATTCATGTTCATGTCATTTCCCCTTGCCCTCCTCCAATCCCAAGGGGGTGACAGGGTAGCCCATGTGGATACCACACACACAGTGGGTTTCCAACACAGCTGAAGAACCCCAGTCTTTTATAATGGGCTGCCCAACTTTGAACTTGCCCAACTTTGCCCCAGAGGGAGACACTGTCTTTATTATAAAGTACAGAAAACAAAGCTTCCTTCTGCTCCAGAGGGAAGATACTATCTCTATCTGCCAAGGCTGTTCAATATAAAAATACCCCTGAAAAGACAGTCTCAACAAAAGGCTGCCGATGCCTTTGCTTGAAGACATGCAGAAACATGAAAGACCCATGGAGAATAGTCTCCCCACAGTGTACACCCCAGGGCTCTATTCTTGGTCCATCCTCAGCACAGTGAACCTGAACCAAGACTAAAGTACCTAGAAGGAGACCCTCTATGTTCTCCCAGCTAGGATGGTTTTGCACATGGCTCTGTCCCCTAGCAGGAGGTCGTAATGCATAGAAGAGCAGCCTCTAAAGTCACACCATCTGGGTTCGCATCTCAGCTATGCCACTTATTAGCTGTATGTCATTGAGAACTTTATTTAACCTCTCCATGCCTCAATCTCCTCATCTATAAAATGGGAATATAATAACACCTACCTTGAGGTTATTATAACAATTACATGAGATTACCAAATTATTATAAAGATTACACGACATTGTAAAGATTACATGTAAAGTATTTCATACAAGTTTCAGAGCGAGTCCTCTGTAAATATTAGCCATTGCTATTATCACTCTTTTATTATTCATGCATTCTCATGACTTTTCCTACCATGGTAGACCTACTTGCTCATATAGAGCTCCAACACTCACTTGGAGTGTTTTTTGGGTTTAGCTAAACCCAAATGGGTTTAGCTAAAATGTCCAGTTCTGACCTGTGTCTTCCCACTGCAACCTGAGAGCCAGTGTGACGCCCTGTTGGGCTTGCTCTTTTCTAGCATGGGCACACTATGGCCTAATTAGCCACATACAACCTGCCACCTGTTTCTTTTAATAGTGGTTTTGGAACCCAGTCACATCTGGTCATTTACATATCGTCTATGGCTGCTTTAGAGCAACAACAGAGTTGAACAGTAAAGACTAAAATATTTACCATTTGGTCCTTTAAAGAAAAAGTTTGCCAATCCTTGCCCTCTTCTATTCACAGCCTGTAAACCAACCCCATGCAACAATCTTGGGGTTACTGATCACCAAGGGGACCAGGTAAGGGTGGAGAAGAATCACTACCAGCTCTCTTCATTTGAAAAACAACTCCAAAGTACTGTTAGTAGAGAAGGCATCAATTTAACCTTTTAAGAGCAGTGCTTTATATTATCCTTCTCTGAATTGGACTATTTACATACTTTATCATTTGGCTAATATCCATCCAGCAAGCAAAACGTTAATAAACTTTCTTTGTGTAAAGTTATTGGCTTAAAAACAGAAGACCATTTCTAAAGGAAACTTTCTTTGATTAAAGGATTTTATCAAAGAGGACTCTAAAAATAAATTAGCCTTTCAAATAAGAGTAAATATAGAAAGAATTTATCACTTTCATTTTCTCCACAAATACCTTTGACATGTTAATAACCGCCTAATGAAGACAGACGTTAGATGAATATTTATGATGGCCATGGTGGATGAATATGATCCATGAACTATGCTTTGAATACTGGATTTCAGAACAAAGTCATAAGATACAGTTAGTCATCATAATTGAATACGCATTGAATGACCACTTTATATTAGGCCCTCAACCCACATAGAACTTTCAACTTCCTTTGTGCAATACTTTTTCAGGGCAGAGAGACAGAAAGTTACTTGAGAAGTCCAACTCTGACCAAATAACAACATAGATGCTTTTGTCGTGTTCAGAGGGCAGGCTTCAACAGCCTTCTGAAAGCAGCCCCAAACCCAGAAGCGCAAAAAGCGTGAGTGGGGAGGGAGTGTTTGGTAATTAGTGTTTTTTTGTAACGAAAACACTATAATATTTTAGAAATTTTAGAGAAAAACTCCCTTTCTCCCTGTACCCTAGTCCATTTGCTTTTTTGTGTGTACATTTTTTTTTTTTTTTTTTTTTTTTTTTGAATTTAGGGGGCCTCTCACTGTTGTGGCCTCTCCCGTTGCGGAGCACAGGCTCCAGACGCACAGGCTCAGCAGCCATGGCTCACGGGCCCAGCCGCTCCACGGCACGCGGGATCCTCCCGGACCGGGGCACGAACCCGCGTCCCCTGCATCGGCAGGCGGACTCCCAACCACTGCGCCACCAGGGAAGCCCCCTGTGTGTACATTTTTGTGTACTCCCATTTAGACTTCATCCAAATGCATCCACATGTTCACGTACTCTGAGAGTTTATCCCGATAAAAACCATTTTTAAAATGTGTACAGAGGTTTAGCCACAACATGTTCATCACAGAGGAATCAACAGCATCACGTATCAGAGCTGCAAGCGGCTCTCAAAACTTGCTATACATGGGCACCACCTGGGAAGTTTGTTTTTTTTTTTAAATACTAACATTCTGGGCCCCCCTGCCAAACATCCTGATTTAATTAGGCTGAGGTGGGATCAAGGGTTGGGTATTATTTTAAAGCTCCCCCAGGTAATTCTATAATGCAGCCAGGCTGAGAGCCATTGACTGAGCCCAGTACCTTAATTTTACAGGTCAAATACTGAGTTCTGGGGGTGTACTTCAAACCTGCTGCCTTTTCCCCGGCCTGGATCCCTGGAAACGACAGCAAATAAACAGCCTCTATGAAAAGGAAAATACTCAAAGCGTTCCTTGGGTGGGCAGGTTGGATGTACTCCAGGGTTCTGTGCATAAGGATTTAGCCCTTGCAAAGCATAGAACAAAACTTTCTTGAAATATTCAAGATCTATAAATAGAGGGTCTGGTATCATCCCTTAGTTGGAGCTGCACCTTTGACCTAGTTAGAATATATTGTCCAAATGTTTGGGATTGTGTTCTCTCAGCCATCCTCTCCTGAGAGCGTAGGCTCCAAAACTGAAGCTTCCGCTCTTCTCTTTTCCCTGTGGTTGAAATTTAAAGTGCTTCTGTGTCGTCTCTCCCTTTGGGAATATCCTCTGGAACTGGAGATTAATCATTATGCAAATATTAAATACTTTGAAAGTTCAAGAAAGGAAGGGAACTTGTTTAAGCAATCCTGTTATTGTAGTTTAAATGAGAGATAACAAACAGCAGTTGCGATTTGACCTGCATTCAAATTCTGTACAGTTTATGTGATTTCAAATTACATTTAATTCTTCTTTGAGATTTATATGTACCCTTGCCAAAACTTCTGGATTCCCATAAATCTCCAGATACATTGTCCCTCACCCGGCCTGTCTGCACTTCCTCCCAGACCTAAAGGCTGTTCTGGGAAAAGACAGATTAAAACATTTCTCTCTTGGAATGTTAGTTTGACTGAGATGTTATTTAGATTTTTTAAATAGCCTAAATGCCTGGGATGATCTGAAAGGAAATGCTGCCGAGTGTAATGTTGCCTAATAAATAGGGCAAGTCATGCTCACTCAGGCACAGCCTAGAGGGAAAAACAGTCTTCACTCTTATCCTGAAGGTCAAAACTCCTTGGGTTCACTTGTCATATTTTCTCCGTGTCCTCACGGGTTTCTAAACAACAGACTGCTAGTTAATAATTCTTTATATTAAACTTCCCCTGTTCAAATCACTGGGTAGTTTCTCTCTCTTGATCTGACCCATACTGATACCAGGTCCTTGCTAGACACTGAGTTCCCCAAGAGCAAATGAAGTGCTGCAGGGCTGGGACTGGGGTGAGGTAAGCAAGGCACATCGGTTCATGGCCTTGCAGGGTTGTTCAAGCGCAGGGTGGGCACCTGAGGGTGGGCACCTCCTATAATGCTGGGCCCTAGGTCACTTGTTTGCCTCTCCCTAGTCCAGGCCCTGCTTTTTTTCCTTTCCTTTCCTTTTCTATTCTTTTTTTTTTCTTCTAGAGCTTAGTCTAACATATTCCAGAGAATTCTAGTTAGTACTTGTTATCGACTGAATGTTTGTGTGTCCCCTCCCCCCAGCACACATATTGAAGCCCTAACCTCCAATGTGATGGTATTTGGAGATGGGGTCTTTGGGAAGTAATTAGGTTTAGATGAGGTCATGAGGGTGGGGCCCTCATTTGGGGATGAATGACCTTATAAGAAGAGGAAGACAGAGAGAGAGCTCTCTCTCCACATGCATTTGCCGAGGAAAGGCCATGTGAGCACAGAGAGAGGCCAGGAAGTGGGTCCTCACCAGGAACTGAATCTATTAGCAACTTGATCTTAGACTTCCCAGTCTCCAAGACTATGAGAAATAAACGTCTATTGTTTCAGCCATCCAGTGATGGTATTTTGCTATGGCAGCCTGAGCTAAGACAGTGCTCAATTAGCATTTAGTGAAAGGCTGAATTACTTTTCCCTTTCAGAATCATTCCTCTAATTCAGCTTAAGAAAACAGTTGAATCTAGAAGCAGTACAGGGTGATGTTCAAAACTTAGACTCCAAAGTCTTGTAGACCCAAGGTAAAACCTACCACAGCCCTGATCCAGTTATTCTCTGTGCCTCAGTTTCTTTAGCTGTAAAGTAGACATAATAATACCTACTTGATGGAGTTGTGGAAAGGATTAAATAAGATTATGCATGTAAAAGACTTAGCTCAATGCCCTCAAATATCAGCTTTTAGTGTTGATAGTAAGCTAAAGTTACTCCCCATCAAATTAACCAAAACTCTCCCTACTCTGAGTCACAAAATGAAGAAATTAAAAACCAAAATTCAGTATGTCAGTAAGTAGTCTTTCAGAGAGGGTCTAAAATCACAAAAGTTGAACATTGCCTCTCTGTGTTCCAAGAGCCAAACAAAAGCCAAAGTAAACAAAGTTTAGGAAGGAACATAAAAAATAGAGCAATGGCATCAGTCGCCTTTCCCATAAGAGAAGAGACTGGTTTAGAGTAAATGTTCAGTCAGTTCTTTTTCTTGTTTCCCTTTCAAAAAGTTGAAACTTTATTCAAATTCCATTCAATGAGGATATTTAGTGCTTCTTCCATGTTCCAGGAATTATGCTAGTTAGTAAAGATTCAAAAATAAGATATCCTTGCTCTCCAGCAGCTGAAGGTCTTGAGGTACAGAGATAAGTATGTAAACAAAGCAAAGGTTATTTTGAGTGACGGTTACTCTGAGGTGAAGGTCACGGGTTCTGAAGGAGAGAAAGAGGGACCTGGCAAGGTCAGAAAATCACTCCCAGAGAGAAAAAGGTAGTATTTGTATCGCTATTGCCCTGCAGAAGTGGAAAGGGAAAAATGGAAGGCATGACTCGCATTTTTCAAGTGACTAGAGGAAGATGGTGTTTTGTCTGTGATGTGACCGACAAGGGTGTAATTTCCAAAATATACATACAGCTCAATAACAAGAAAAAACAAACAACCCAATCAAAAAAATGGGCAGAAGACCTAAACAGACATTTCTGCAAAGAAGACATACAGATGGCCTACAGGCAAGTGAAAAGAAGCTAAGCTTCACTAGTTATTGGAGAAATGCAAATCAAAACTACAATGAGGAATCACCTCACACCCGTCAGAATAGCCATCATTAAAAAGTCTACTGGGCTTCCCTGGTGGCGCAGTGGTTGAGAGTCCGCCTGCCGATGCTGGGGACACAGGTTCGTGCCCTGGTCCGGGAAGATCCCACATGCCGCGGAGCAGCTGGACCCATGAGCCATGGCTGCTGAGCCTGCGCGTCCAGAGCCTGTGCTCCGCAACGGGAGAGGCCACAACAGTGAGAAGCCTGTGTACCGCAAAAAAAAAAAAAAAAGAAAAAGTCTACAAATAATAAATGCTGGAAAGGGTATGGAGAAAAGGGAACCCTCCTACACTGTTGGTGGGAATGTAAATTGGCGCAGCCACTATGGAAAACAGTATGGATGTTCCTTAAAAAACTAAAAAACAGAGTTACCATATGATCCAGCAATCCCACTTCTGGGCATATCCAGAGAAAGCTCTAATTTGAAAAGATACATGCACCTCAATGTTCATAGCAGCAGTAGTAACACTAGCCAAGACACGGAAGCAATCTAAGTGTCCATCAACGGATGAATGGATAAAGAAGATGTGGTATACACATACATAAATATATATATATGTATATATACACAATGGAATATTACTCAGCCATAAAAAAGAATGAAATAATGCCATTTGCCTCAACATGGATGGATCTAGAGATTATCATACTAAGTGAAGTAAGTCAGGAAGAGAAAAACAAATGTCATATGATATCACTTATATGTGGAATCTTAAAAAATGATACAAATGAACTTATTTATAAAACAGAAACAGACTCACAGACATAGAAAACAAGCTTATGGTTACCAAAGCAGAAAGGGGGTCGGGGAGGGATAAATTAGGAGTTTGGGATTAGCAAATACAAACTACTATACAAAACAGACAAACAACAAAGTCCTACTGTATAGTACAGGGAAATATATTCAATATTCTGTAATAAACCATAGTGGAAAAGATATGAAAAAGAATATACATACATATATAACTGAATCACTTTGCTGTATACCAGAAACTAACACAACATTGTAAATCAACTTTACTTCAATTAAAAAGTAATTATCCGAAGCCTGTTGTTAGAGTATTTGTTCATTCTGAACTAATGATATTGACAATGATAGCTGCCACTTATTAAGTACTTACAATATACTAGGCATTTTGTATGCCTTAATTCATTTCAATCCTTTCCCAAACCCTGGAAGGTCAGAATTATTATTACCATTTTACAGCTACAGGAACTGAGGCTCTGTGAGATTAGGTAACTCTCAGCCAGAGTAATAGAGCAAAGACCACCACCTTCCCCAGCTCTGCTCTTGGCCTCCTGCTGTTGCCTTTGTCCAATTTCTAATAATCTCTGCTTGTATACAAAATCACACAGGGCCCATAGAGCATTTCTAAACCTAAGCAAACATGACCTAAATGTCTTCATGAAACACTGGCTATTACATAGGTCAGATTCAACCAGCTTTTATTTACAACTGAAAATTATATTTTAACAGAAAAATAGATGTGCTACCCAAACCCAATCAACTTATTATATCACATCTCTAAAACAGGTCTACCAGGTTATTAATTGCAGCCACAAAGAATAACAAAAGAAAATGTTCTTGGATTTATACCATCCTCAGCCCAATTAGTAAGGCTTCCAGCACATAGCCTAACACACTATTCTGTCTCCTTCCCTTCCTCTGGTACAAGTTGTAGAAATGAAACAGTGAGCTGTGCAGGCAGATCAGGAGAGAACAGCTGGAAAGCAAGGCATCCAAAAACAACAGGATAGAGAATTTCAGGCTTATCACCCACAGGCGTGGCTCACAGTCCTCTCCAAACCACCTCTTGAGAGACACAATTGCCAGTTGTGGTTTCACCCAGGAACTGGCCTTGGCCCAGAGCCTTTCATTCACTTGGCCAGGGACACTACACACCTAAGAGGTCATTCCCAGCCAATAGATATGCTCTCCATGGTCCCTTTAATCAAGCCCTGTATTGATGTTGGAGATAAGCTCATTAAAAGTAACCAAACGACAGAACTGGGAACCATGGAAGTAGGATAGGAAGAGTAAGCTACATAAAATGGAAGCCCTTGGAACAATTGTATGAAGAGCCCCAGGGAATAATTTTGAGGTGGAGGTTAGAGGGAAACAGGACCTGTCTACTTAGATTCTGGCACTCCAAAAAGAGAATTTATGACATTTGAACACACATTTCCTAGTTTGGGAAGGAATAATAGTGAGATGAGATTACTCTATGCTGAGCACTTTGCCCAGTCCATAGGAAGCACTCAATAAAAAAGAGCTGCCACTACTATTATCATTAAAAATTTGCTCCTGGGCTTCCCTGGTGGCGCAGTGGTTGAGAGTCCGCCTGCCGATGCAGGGTACACGGGTTCGTGCCCCAGTCTGGGAAGATCCCACATGCCGCGGAGCGGCTGGGCCCGTGAGCCATGGCCGCTGAGCCTGCATGTCCGGAGCCTGAGCTCCGCAACGGGAGAGGCCACAACAGTGAGAGGCCCGCGTACCGCAAAAAAAAAAAAAAAAAAAAAAAAAAAAAATTTGTTCCTTATCATTAAGACCAGTTAAGGATGTTATACAAGATATAGTGCATCTGTGTATATAAGGGGCTGCCAAGGTGGGTATTGTGATAGGCTTAAAATGGCCCTCCTGAAAGTACCAGGTCCTAATCCCTGGAAACTATAAATGTTACATTATTTGAAAAAATCAGTCTTTGCAGATGAGATTAAGTTAAAGATCTTGAGATGGAAGAGTTTATTTTGGATTACCTGTGTGGGCCCTAAGTGCAATCACACATGTCCTTATAAGAGAGAGGAAGTTTACACACACACACACACACACACACACACACACACACACACACGCTGGCAATGTGAAGATAGAGCAGAGAGAAATTTAAAGATGCTGGCCTTCAACTGGCCTTGAATATTGGAGTGATGAAGCCACAAACCAATGAGTACTAGCAGCCACCAGAAGCTGGAAAATGCAGGGAATAGGTTCTGTCCTGGAGCCTCTGGAGGGCACACAGTCCTGCCAATACAGAACTTGGCCCAGTGATACCGAGACTGGACTTCTGACCTCCAGAACTGTGAGATAATAAATTTTGATTGTTTCAAGCCACCAGGTTTGTGGTTTCAGTAGCCACAGAAAACTAATACAGGTATTAACTGGCTTTTCAACCTAGCAAAACTTATGGGTAAACTGTTGTCCAGCATGAGGCCTAGCGAATAGGTATTAATTGGATTATGCAGTTTCAAAGGTATAGACAATGATGTGCTGATAAACCAGTACTCTGGAGAAAAAACAAAACAAAACCAAACCCTGATTTTTAGCAGATGCCAACTCCTTTACTATAAATACTCCCACCATGGCCCAATTCCAAAGATTTAACATCTGGCTCACACAATTCTTTAGTACTGAACAATCAGCCCCCACAAACTGGTAGGAGCTGACTTCAGAACCTCTCTGTAGAGGTGCTCCAAACCACTAGCAAAATTGCTCTCAAACTGTACTGAGCATAATTTAATTTCTCCTTCATAATCCTAAAGGGTACTTCATGGTATTGTAGTTCCTGAGAGTCAACATGGGGAACATTAATTACCATTGCACTGTGTACGTGCAGAGTTGCTAATGAACAGATTTGTGGTGGATAGATTAAACACCGAAGGGCTGAGAAGGAAAAGGCAGAACAGAATGTCCCATCGGTTGTTAGCTGTATGGTTTTATTCCTTGGGGAGCTCTGGAAGGAATCCAGCAGAGGCTAACCCCTTCCTTAGGTAAATTTATTGTAGTGTAAATAGTAATAACTGTGACAGAAATCAAAATCGTTTTCTTTCAATGGAATAAGGCTTTACAATTTTCAAAGTGAATTGGACTTTCACCTTGAGGAAAATAGAATAGAGGCTTTATCTCCAGAAACAAATGAAGTGTGTAAAATTCAGTCTCTCTCTTCAGCCTCATTCTACTGACTTCTCAGTAGCATTCCAGTTGTACATATCTGGGGCTTGGGAAATTTTCCTAGCTCTTGGGAAGGAAATTAACTAAAACATACAACATCTCTGGCAAGAGGCACAATTTCACACAAAAACTTTCTTGCAATAACTTCACATATTGCTTCCCCCGGTGGAATCACTGTCTCTAGGGAAAGCTTGGGTCTAAAACAACAACTCTGTTTTTAATGAAAGTGAGAGCTGAATGCTAAAACCAGAAGCCTTTATTTCTCAAGGAGAAGTCTCCATCTTAAAAATCACTTTTTACGGATGCCGACACGACAGAGATAAGTTCTTCCAGATTTTTTTCTTTATGTTTTCAGAGCATAAAAACATTTTAAAACTTCTTGAGTCAAAAAAATAAGCAAATATGGTTACTACTTCTGCAACTCAACAGTGTTTCCTGTAGATGAAATATTCCAGAGTATCTGCTATTTACTGATACATGAAATTGGAGGTGGTGGGTGGTCACTGGAGAAAGATTGGTGGTTATGTGATTTATTCCTCAGTTAGGTTATGGGAATCAATGCTTTCAAATTTCAAAATTGCTTTATATGGCATATATGTATGCCATATATGATATATATTATATATGTAAATATATTAATATTTATTGTACATATTATATAAATAAATTATATATATTTATGGAAATAAAAGCCATATAGTTATTAGCCATCGTTGCCAGTAAAGGACAATAAAACCATTTCAATATTAAAGGATGAGGTTACCACTTGTGTTTCAATATGGATGCAGTGCATGCCCTTTATGTTCCCATGTGTACAAGGACCAGGATCTGAACTACAGGCTGTACTTCATGGTGTACCCTATTTATAAAAGATTTTCAGAATGCCTTTGTTGATCATCACAGTAATGAGATGGTATTAAGATGTTTGACAAACGTCTACTGCAGGCAACATGTTCATTCCTTATAGGAAGGGGAGGGTCAGAGCTAGGAGGGTGAAGGACCAGATTTATGAAGCTTCAGTCCCTTCACCGAAGAGTGACAGGGAGCCAGTTCAAGCTCTCTGACTGTCCCATAGGCATTGTGGTATAAAAGTAGATAATTTGCTGTGAGCTTAAAATACAAAACCAGTAACCACTCTTAACTTTGCTACTGGATTGACTAATTATTTTGCTTGTGAAATTATGTATACCTTGCAGAAAATTTTAAGAAAATCTTTGCAGTGTACATCAATTGAGCCCCCAAAATGACTTCCCTCTATTATAACGCAAATGTCTGTCTGTAACAATTTTAACTAGCACTTTCCCACATGTGAGTGTGTTCAAAAACCTCTAACAAGATTCTAATAATCAGATGTCAAATACAATGAGGTAGGAGGAGGAAGGAAAGTATGGAGAAGTAACAATTCACAGATAATCCAGTAATGCAACCTCTTAAATTAAAATATATAATCTCAACAGCTACTCCAAGAATTCCAAAGCATGTTCTTGCTCTTGGATAAAATCAGTAACAAAAAATGAGATGGTCAAAAGATAACAGCAAAAAGCGATCAGGAGAAATCATGATTTTGTAATATCCCCAAGACAAAGGAACAATCCCCAAAGAGTGAGAGAAGCGGCTTCCCTGGTGGCGCAGTGGTTGAGAGTCTGCCTGCCGATGCAGGGGATACGGGTTCGTGCCCCGGTCCGGGAAGATCCCACATGCCACGGTGCGGCTGGGCCCATGAGCCATGGCCGCTGAGCCTACGCGTCCGGGGCCTGTGCTCCGCAACGGGAGAGGCCACAACAGTGAGAGGCCCGTGTACAGCATAAAAAAAAAAAAAAAAAGAGCGAGAGGAATGTGGGTTTGTGGATTAAGATATAGACCAAGGTTTGAATCCTGGGTGTCCATTTACAAGCTGTGGAATAACCTTGGGCAATTCACCTAATTCCTCTGAACCTTAATTTCCTCACTTCTATTTTTTTTTTACCAAAAAAATTTTTTTAATTAATTAATTTATTTTTATTTTTGACTACCTTGGGTCTTTGTTGCTGTGTGCGGGCTTTTCTCTAGTTGCAGTGAGCAGGGGCTACTCTTCGCTGTGGTTCGTGGGCTTCTCATTGGGTGGCTTCTCTTGTCGCAGAGCACGGGCTCTAGGCGTGCGGGCATCAGTAGTTGTGGCACGTGGGCTCAGTAGTTGTGGTTCAAGGGCTCTAGAGCGCAGGCTCAGTAGCTGTGGCGCATGGGCTTAGTTGCTCCGCAGCATGTGGGATCTTCCCGGACCAGGGCTCGAACCCGTGTCCCCTGCACTGGCAGGTGGATTCTTAACTACTGCACCACCAGAGAAGTACCCCTCACTCTTTTTTTTTTTTTAACATCTTTATTGGAGTATAATTGCTTTACAATGGTGTGTTAGTTTCTGCTGTATAACAAAGTGAATCAGCTATACATATTCATATATCCCCATACCATCTCCTTTTTGCCTCTCCCTCCCACCCTCCCTGTCCCACCCCTCTAGGTGGTCACAAAGCACCAAGCTGATCTCCCTGTGCTATGCAGCTGCTTCCCACTAGCTATCTATTTATTCCCTCACTTCCTAAGTAAGATAATTACACCTACTTCATAAGGTTTTTGAGAAGACGCATAGTAGAAGCTCAGTAATTCTATCACCCAACAGATAGGAAAGTCTGCTGTGTGGTTCTCTCTGAGGCTATGGGTGAGTGGATAAGGATGCCTCTAGCTGATGTGTGTCAGGGGATATAGCTGTTCTGAGAGGCAGGAAGGGTTGGGAGTGTGTGAAGGCTCCCCTGCTCCTATACTTCATTTGTATACTTTTGTCACCACCACAGGAGTCACCTGGCTGTGGTTAAGCCTTCACTGAGATGGTATGCATCATTCCAATTCCCATCTGGACGGAGGAAGGCCCAGAATTATTGACCTGCCTCTCAGCAAAGATTCACCGACTGGCCCCTTCCAGGAAGTCATCTGAGGGGCGGGTGTCCCGCGGCGGCAAGAGGCCTTGCAGCTGACAGCATACATTCTTTGCCCATTCTGTGTATCTTGTACCGAGAGGCAGAACAGCACAGTGATAAGGAGGACAGGTTTTGATGTCAAACAGACCTATTTTCAAAGCCTACCTCTGCCACGTGCCACCTCTAAGCCACAATCTTCTAAACAGTAAATGATGATCATAACAGCATTTACCTCACAGGGTCATTAGGAAAATTAATGGCCAGCATGTATTGAGTGCTGTCTCCATGCAAGTACTATTCTAAGGGCTTTGTTTAATTTAACTCATTTTTCACTTCAACTCTGTGAAGTATTTAGCATCCCCATTTTACAGATGGAGAAACTGAAACACAGTTTCCACTGCTTGCCCAAGGAACCAGAGCCATATTAGTTTGGCTCTGTGACCGTGTTGTTAGCTACTCTGCAACCTGCTCTAAGGAGAATAAATGAAATACGTACATACAGCACTTAGCAGTGTCTGGCACTTAGAAACCAATCCACGTGTGGTAGCAGTGTAGTCAGTTTAGCTACCGTGCATCTGATACTGCTTTATGGATTCCTGTTGGGTTGCTACCTGAACCTCTGTTGGTATGTGTTCACAGCATTTGTAGTCTGGCTCATCAGTAGATAAAGCCATGATGCAGATTTTGGGGGGCCATGCTGGCTGCATTTTCCCAAGTCACTGGAACTATCAGTGAACGGCTGGGCAGACGGATCAATAGGACCTGCAGTAACTGTTATTCATCCCCTGGGTAATTTGGCACTTGATCTCACCAAACCATTGAGAAATTGGTTTTATGGGCAACTAACTTCAGAAATGATGAATCTTGGCAAAAACTATATGGCCATCATTTAGGCTAATAAATTTTTCTATGTGGTAATTCCCTCTGTGAGTTACAAACTTAGTAACATAATTTGAAAGGAAATTATTTTGTGTTCATGGTTGTGGGAACAGGAGAGTAAGAAGAGAGGGAAAGTTAGAGGTTAGCAGTATAATTCTGCAAATATCCCAAGTGGGGAAAAAAAAAACAAATGACAGAAGAAGGAACTATTAAGGAAGATGCAATTGCATTCTTATTGGATATATTTTTTATCACCATTTACTCCATGTCTTGTAGCTTTTCTGAAAATCAAGACTATCAAAGGGATCATAAAATGATTCCACTCTGCATCAACTGTTTTTTGTAGAGGAAAGAACGAAGGTTCTCAAGCACTACCACCAGATGGGCTGGCATTTTAATACCAGTCTTCATACTTACCAGCTGCGCAAATCTGGCTGCATTACTTAACCAATGTGAGCAGAAATTCCCTGACAGCTAAAATTCAAATAGTATCCCTCATCCAACAAATTTGCGGCAAGGATTAAAGTGTGTTAAAGTTTTGTCACATAGGAAATGCTCAGTAAATGGTAGTTAATGTTGTTATTACTATCTTAGATTGGTTTCTCTTTAAATAAATGTCTGTGACTTAAATGAGGAAGCTCGTCCAAGGCATATATCCAGATAGTTCTTAAAGGGATTTTTTTCATCCAAATTATATGCATCAATATTGTTTACTTGAGTGGAAGAAATTCTAGAGTGGAGAACTGACTTTCTAATGACTGGACAAAATTAGTCAGGTAAATTATCCAATCAGTACAGGAGAAAAAAAAAAACAGGGTTCAAAGGTTTCTTTCCCCCCTCTGCCTATGGGTTCAGTTTACTGCTGCAACCCTCTAATTTGCTTTAGCTGTGGAGACATGGCCATTCCATTGCCAGTTTTACCCAGAAACTGGAACTATATTTCAAAATAGGACAATTGGATTTAGAAAATTACTTTTATACGAACAGAACTCATTTATAACTAGTTATTCAAATATCCAGTGATGGCATAATAAAAATTTAGGGCCTCCATTTAATTAAATGCTCCGGTTTACTCTTCCCTGAAAGTAGTTACACACATTTGGGAACAGCTCTCTTTCACGTATTTAAAATCGCATCTAACATTAAGACAGTAATTTATTAAGAAATAACCTGCTGGGCTTCCCCGGTGGCGCAGTGGTTAAGAATCCACCTGCCAATGCTGGGGACATGAGTTCGAGCCCTGGTCCGGGAGGATCCCACATGCCGCGGAGCAACAAAGCCCGTGCGCCACAACTACTGAGCCTGCACTCTAGAGCCCACGAGCCACAACTACTGAAGCCCGTGCGCCTAGAGCCCGTGCTCCACAACAAGAGAAGCCACCGCAATGAGAAGCCCGCGCACCGCAACGAAGAGTAGCCCCCGCTTGCCGCAACTAGAGAAAGCCCGCGTGCAGCAACAAAGACCCAACGCAGCCAAAAATAAAAAAAAAAGTAACCTGCTGATCTGAAAGTGCTGATGTGATTTCAAAATGTATTTAGGATGAATCCAACTCAATGAGGCTTACAGGCATAGATTTGAGGAATAAGAAGCTTATAGGATTTTCACGGCTACCTCAAAATGGCAAATGAAGAAAAATTGCAGAAATCAGGACTACATGTTGTAATCTAAAAGGAACCTTCCTACAGACTGAAACAAATTTGGAAAACAAATGAATGGAAGGTTAAACAATGAAGTCTGAGTAATATTACTTGTTTCCCTGTGATTAAAGCCTAACAGGAACCGTGAGTCAGAATGTAAACACATGCTAGTTATAGTGGACCTCACTAGTTTATACTTTGGTAAACCACAGCTGCCTCAAACTTACCATTGAAAAGGTGTTTTGGGGAAATGAAACTAGCCAGCACTTTTTTTTCATGCATGTGATATATTATTCATAATAAGTACTTCTTATGATAGGAGCAAGCATACTTATAATATTCTAATGATTCTGCAAGATATATTTATAATATATGATCCCCTTCACCTGAAACTAATATAATATTATGAGTCAACTATACTTCAATTTAAATATATATATAGAATTCTTTTATATTTCTCATACCTAATTCACAAAATATTCAAGCATTTCCCGTTATGTGCTGAATTTTACAGTCTAAATTTTTAGATGCCTTCCTTTTTCTGAGCTGGCAGCTTTACTAATGCACTACTACAAACATACATTGCCAGTGTCTACAGCCAAATGCTAAGTGATTTCTCTGCTTTGTTAGTAATTTTTATCAGCTTTTATATGAAACTTCCTTTCTGTAGGTCTAACTGAAGACCAAAAGATAAAACCTCCTTTTCTATACTTTAAGCTAATTTTCACTAAAGTATCCTGTCATCAGAAACCAACTACTAAGTCTAAAAGACCTTCCGTGATTTGGACTTTTCATTCACTCCTCAGACTATATTAACTACCTCCTGTGCACCATGCCCTGGGGATACAGTAAGACATGAACTCTGCTCTCAAACAACATTCAGCTTATTAACAGAGACATGTAAACAAACCATGGCAAACACAATGTGCAATATATCACATACGAGAGGTAGGTAGAATGGAGGCCCAAAGGAGGAAGTAGTCAATTTTCACAGAAAAAAAAGTAAAGAAAATTCTAGAAGGCTTCATAGAGGCACTGACACAAAAGGTAGTCTCTTAAATGTAGATGAAAATCTGTGGCTCTCAGTGGTTGTTCAATTTACTTGCATGTTCAATCTACTTTTTTTAATCAAAAAATGAATTGTTTAAAAAAAAAACATAGGATTCTACATCTCTGTCACCTACTCTCTTATACTGTTTTACTTCCTATTCCTGACATTCTGTTTCTTCCAGCACCTATCTTTTTTTTTTTTAAACATCTTTATTGGGGTATAATTGCTTTACAATGGTGTGTTAGTTTCTGCTTTATAACAAAGTGAATCAGTCATACATATACATATGTTCCCATATGTCTTCCCTCTTGCGTCTCCCTCCCTCCCACCCTCCCTATCCCACCCCTCCAGGCTGTCACAAAGCACCGAGCCAATATCCCTGTGCCATGCGGCTGCTTCCCACTAGCTATCTACCTTACTACGTTTGTTAGTGTGTATATGTCCATGACTCTCTCTCGCCCTGTCACAGCTCACCCGTCCCCCTCCTCATAACCTCAAGTCCGTTCTCTAGTAGGTCTGCATCTTTATTCCTGCCTTACCCCTAGGTTCTTCATGACATTTTTTTTTTCTTAAATTCCATATATATGTGTTAGCATACGGTATTTGTCTTTTTCTTTCTGACTTACTTCACTCTGTATCACAGACTCTAGGTCTATCCACCTCATTACAAATAGCTCAATTTCGTTTCTTTTTATGGCTGAGTAATATTCCACTGTATATATGTGCCACATCTTCTTTATCCATTCATCTGATGATGGGCACTTAGGTTGTTTCCATCTCCGGGCTACTGTAAATAGAACTGCAATGAACATTTTGGTACATGACTCTTTTTGAATTTTGGTTTTCTCAGGGTATATGCCCAGTAGTGGGATTGCTGGGTCCTATGGTAGTTCTATTTGTGGTTTTTTAAGGAACCTCCATACTGTTCTCCATAGTGGCTGAACCAATTCACATTCCCACCAGCAGTGCAAGAGTGTTCCCTTTTCTCCACACCCTCGCCAGCATTTATTGTTTCTAGATTTTTTGATGATGGCCATTCTGACTGGTGTGAGATATCTCATTGTAGTTTTGATTTGCATTTCTCTAGTGATTAATGATGTTGAGCATTCTTTCATGTGTTTGTTGGCAGTCTGTATATCTTCTTTGGAGAAATGTCTATTTAGGTCTTCTGCCCATTTTTGGATTGGGTTGTTTGTTTTTTTGTTATTGAGCTGCATGAGCTGCTTGTAAATTTTGGAGATTAATCCTTTGTCAGTTGCTTCATTTGCAAATATTTTCTCCCATTCTGAGGGTTGTCTTTTGGTCTTGTTTATGGTTTCCTTTGCTGTGCAAAAGCTTTGAAGTTTCATTAGGTCCCATTTGTTTATTTTTGTTTTTATTTCCATTACTCTAGGAGGTGGGTCAGAAAGGATCTTGCTGTGATTTATGTCATAGAGTGTTCTGCCTATGTTTTCCTCTAAGAGTTTGATAGTGTCTGGCCTTACATTTAGGTCTTTAATCCATTTTGAGCTTACTTTTGTGTATGGTGTTAGGGAGTGATCTAATCTCATACTTTTACATGTACCTGTCCAGTTTTCCCAGCACCACTTATTGAAGAGGCTGTCCTTTCTCCACTGTACATTCCTGCCACCTTTATCAAAGATAAGGTGACCATATGTGCGTGGGTTTATCTCTGGGCTTTCTATCCTGTTCCATTGATCTATCTTTCTGTTTTTGTGCCAGTACCATACTGTCTTGATTACTGTAGCTTTGTAGTATAGTCTGAAGTCAGGGAGCCTGATTCCTCCAGCTCCTTTTTTTGTTCTCAAGATTGCTTTGGCTATTCGGGTTCTTTTGTGTTTCCATACAAATTGCGAAATTTTTTGTTCTAGTTCTGTGAAAAATGCCAGTGGTCCAGCACCTATCTTGACTTCATTTTTTCCTTTTAAGTAACTAATCAGTTTTGCTATCAACATGAAAATTCTTTTAAAAATAGTTATGATACAACCCAGTGATGCCTCACCTAGGTATGTAACTCTCACAAGGAGATATGTACAAGAATGTTTATTCCTGCATGATTTGTAAGAGGAAGATAACAGAAACAATTCAAAGATAAAATGTGGTCTTTTTATACAATGGAAAACCATAAAGCAGTTTAAATGAATAGAAGATGTATATTAATCCATGTGGAGTGAGAACTTGAGAAGAAAGTATAGAATATATTATTTAATAAAGATGGAAAACAGGCAAATCAACACTATTTATTGTTTATGGATGCGTATATAAAAATTAAAAAAACACACAAAAATTAAAACTGGAGATTCAGGATAGGTGTTACCTCTACAGATGTTAGGAGAGGAATGGGACAGATTAGTTACAGGGGCTTTAACTACATGTGTAAGATTTTATTTTGGAAAGAAGGAAGAGAGAGAAAAGAAAGAAAGGAAGAAAGGGAGGGAGGGAAGAGACGGGGAGGAAGAAAGAGATCTGGAGCAAATATGGCAAAATTTTATTATACGACTGAGTTGGATGGTTGATACATGATGTTCTGTTATATTATTCTCTATAGTTTTCTGTATGTTGGAAATAATCTACAGTAAAATGAAAGATGTGCTAATCTTTATAACATCAATCTTCAGTGTTATTAACCAAATCTAATAGTCAAACAAACATTTTAAAGTAAAAAATTAGCAAACTGAACATACAATTTTCTAATTTTACTAGTAAAGAAACATACTTGCTTCTAGGGAAGATACTATGTACAGTGTAACTTTCCCACTCCCCTTCTAGAGCATCCTTAAGACGAAGTGGGTGTCTTGGACATGCTGGTGCTTATCAACTACTCTGCTGTGAACCAATTTGTGAAAGAGCTCCTGAAAGACCAGTGAAGGATTGACAATTTGCTCAACTCTTATTTACACCTTTTTTTTTCAAGTCCCCTCAGAATTTTTAAGAAGAGTTTCACAGTTCAGCAGGCCTCCAAATGAAAAAGCTTAATGTTAATTCATTTGTTAATAATCAAATTATTAGTTCGAGAGGCCAAATTAAAGCCTCAATATGGCAAATCAAGGATCCAAGGTCAAATCCATATTGGGTCTCTGACATCAAAATAGGATGAAGATCTGAAGAGTGGCCATTTGTAGGGAAAAGAGCCCAGGACTGAGAGGATGGAGATCTAGCTCCTGGGGCTAACTGCCACCCAGTAGTAGGGTGGTTTTAGAGTATTTGCTTAACCTCTCTCTGAACCTTCATGTCCTTGTCCCATAAAGTAAACTATTGAATCTGATCATTCTGAAGTTCTTTCTAGGTCTAAAAATCTGTAATGTGGTATCCTAAATCACAGCAAGATAAGAGCACTTAGATTAAACCATGGGTAATAAGAAATTCTCATTAGAGATTTTCACAAGTCTAATAAATGAGGTAGAAATATGTCTCTAGACCTAAGCTTAAGCACATCTTTTCCCCTTATTCCCCAAAAGAGGAGGTAGAGATGGAGAATATATATGATATAGAAATTAATATAGTCTCTTTGTAATCTGCAAGAAATCATGGAAAACTAAAGCCAGAAAATGGAAAATGCAAATGCAGCCGTTCCATTAACCTTTCTGAAGCTATTATGTACAAGGGCACTGTTAAGCGCTAAAGGATACAGTCCTAGCCCTCAAAAGCTTAAGATTTTGTAGAAAAGGATTTGGATGCTAACTACATTTTTATATGTAATAGAGGCATATAAAAATGTGTTACAGGACCGAATAAGAGCACTTAATCCTGACTAGGGAAATCATGGAAGGCTTCCTGGAGGAAATAAGGTTTAAACTAAATTCTAAAGGATAAATAGGAACTAGCTGAGGGAAGAAGCAAGTAGGAACCCCACATGAAAATGCAGAGAAGGGCAATTCCCTGGAGGTCCAGTGGTTAGGACTCTGCACTCTCAGTGCCGAGGGCCTGAGTTCAATCCCTGGTCAGGGAACTAAAATCCCACAAGCTGCATGACACGGCCAAAAAAAAGAAAATGCAGAGAAGTAATATGAGAGCATTGTAATTTCAGTAAAGAGCAACTAACGTGGTATGGCTATAATTCAGAGTAGGGGAATATGGCAGGAAATGAGCGTGGCAATTTAGGCAAAGGTCAGATCATGAAAGGTACTGATTGCCAAAAAAAGGACTTTAGGTTTTATCAACAGTAATGAAGAACCACTTAAAACCAAGGATAGGGATCAGATACAAGGTGAGTTTTAGCTAAATTTCTCTGAAAGCTCTGTGGGTGATAGATTGGAGGTGTGAGAGACTACAATCAGGGAGACCAGGTGTAAGACACCAATCCACTAATCCAGATAACAACTGACAAGAGCCTTGGCTAAGACAAGTGTTCTGATTCTCAAAAGGGTTCTTTAGAAAAGGATAGATTCTGGAAACCATAGATTGGTTAACTACATTTTCCTCTCTAGACAAATGCAAAAAATCACCTGAAGGGTCATTGGGGAGCATTAGAAAATGTGTTGAATGGTTGATCACTAGGAACAACTAACGAATGGTTCACCCAAACCAACCTCCTCTCCTTTTTGATGGGGCTGCCAGATTGAGAGACCAGAGAAGGAGGTATGGACCATGTGCCTTGACTTCTCTGTTTTGATGGCTCGTGTTCATCTTGGAGTGTGGACACTAGCCCCATCCCATGCTTTGTTTTCGGCCTTGCCCTTCGTCACAATAACCTAGATGAAGATTTCTTCGTGATTATTACGACCTTGGTGAGACCCTCGCAACTCAGAGATGGGCATTTAAATCCAAAAAAAGGTCAAATGAAAGGTACTGGGCCTTGCCTAAAAATATTGTCCAATTTCAGAGGCTATGGCAGCCAAATCACCCATGGGCCTTGACACTGTGATTTGTCAAGAATTCAACATAATACTCCAGATGAGAATTGACCAACCTGTCAAAGCCAATTGATTTTGTTTCATATCAGTTATTCTCAGCTTTAATCCTTATGTCAACTTGTACGATTCCCAATGGACAGCTGTGGACTCCCCAGATCCTGCCAGGCTCTCTCTTCCATACCAAGTTCTTTCCCACCCTTGGGCTTTTGCACAGCTGTTTCTTGCCTAGAGTGCCCTTTCCAATTGCTTAACTTCTCTGATTTCAGGTCTCATCTGAAGGCTTTCCTTGACCACCCTACCTAAAGTAGGGTGCCCCTTGGTTTCACTATCTCTCACCCTTGTTTTCCTTCAGGACATTCATGACATCCTGCACTGATTTATTTGTCTGTTAGGTTTGGTTTGGTTTGGTCTTGTCCATCTCCCAACAAGAATGAGGACAGGGACCAGTTCTGTCTTATTCATCACCGTATCAACAGCATGTAGCATGGTGCCTGGAACAAAATAGGTCATCGATTAATATTTATAGAATGAATGCATGAGTGAATCTCTGGCTTCCTTGATTCAGAGTGGGCTCATCTATATGAGACTCCACTTTGCCTCAGCCTCTCCAGTCTGCTTTCTGCCCTGACCAGCCACCAACCTTCTCACCCACAGAGAATCCTATATCGCCCATCACCCCTGCCTGGCTCAGCCCTTCTAGACTTGCTCTCTCCCCTCGGGCTACACAATGAACAGTGTGTTTGTCTTGGAGCTGTTTCTCTTGCTGCCTCAGTGATCAGCTAGAGCCGTTAACCTCAGCTGCTCTTTGCTGCCTCTACTTGTCAAAAAACAAAAACAGCCAAAACCACAGCTGCCTTGGGATCCTACAGCTAACCCTTGAGAACTGCCTCTAATTGTCAAATTTACATAAGGCACAAAGTTGACAGTGTGGCTAATACAATGGTGAATCAATATCACAGTGATCTTCACCGGCTGGTTAATGACATCTCTGGAACATTGTTTTCAAGCTGGGGTCCATCCTTTCAGGGGTAAAGATTGAAAACTTATGTCCAGAAGAGGGTAAGTTTGTAAGCTATTGGAATAAAAATGGAGCTAAACACACAGACTCTGGAGCCAGGCTGAGTTTGAATCCTGGCTCTAGTACTTACTATGTGATATTTGGTAAATTAAATAACCTTGGTTTCCCCAACTGTGAAGTGGGGCTAATAGTAGTGCCCATCTCATAGAATTACGAGGATTAAATGAGTTGATACATGCAAAGCACTTAAAACAGTGTCAGGCACATAGTAAGTACTATTTGAGTGTCAGATATTATTATATGAAGAATGGTTTGATTTGTATTTGATTCATTATTCCTCAAGACCCTTTCTACTCACAGAGTGTGATCTGAGGACCAACTGCATTGGCTTCACCTGGGAGCTTGTTAGAAATACAGAATCTCAGTCCCTGCCCTTGACCTACTAAATCAGAGAGGACACAACAGAAGCCAAGTTGGGAGCGGGGAGAGACATAGTAGGATGTTGAGTCCATGTAAGAATAAAATTAGTTTTTTCATCCTTCTTACTGCCTCTTCTTCCCCCTCCCCCATCTCTATTTCGGTCTTTTTTTCTTTTCTTTTCTTTCTTTTTTCTTTTATTCTCCTTTTTTCTTTTCTTGTATAATATATTTTTAAAAGGGAAAGACACACCCGTCAGATAAAAACAGCAACAAGCTTGGAGGGTGTGTCCCCTACCAAGTGTAGCACCATTGGGCTGCTGCCCCACATCGTCCTAGGCTAAAGGAACCCCGGACTAAAGCAGCCAACAGAGTTATCTTTCTTCACCCGCCAGAGAGCAAAGTCAGAGTCAAAAGTGGGCCAAGGGGGGCTGGGGTGGGGGGAGTGGGCCAGGTCTCCTGCCGGCAGGAGTAATACTGACTCCTCTTACCTCCCTATAGCTCCTGACAGGAAGAACGTCCCCAAAGGTAGAATCCCAGCTTGACCAGCTAACTGTGCTCTGCACCACAGTCTAATGGAATGTCCTCACTCTGGATCCGCCCCATCCACCTGAGAGGAAGCAGCCACGGGCAGAGAAAAAAACCTGGAGGCCCTCACACTGAAGTGGCCAGAGAAAGGGTGTGTTTGAGTCCCCACCATGAGACTCACCCATGGGAACTGGGCCAACCATATAGTCAGGTCTGGCTCAAAATGGCCCATGATGTCTACTAATGAAACCCTACTTTCCTCCTCATGAAGAACTGTGACATGTAAGGGAAACACAAAGAACCTGGTAAACAGACTGCAAAGACATGCCAAGGAAATACGGGAGGAATGGGTTCTTGTTTGGTTCCACTTTGAAAGCAAAATATAGTTTATTTTGAGGTGTCATATTAAGAGAAACTTTGGTTGGAAAGGGAATGCCTTGAAAAAGGCAAGACCATTAAAAAGGAAAACAGTTTCACCTCACTGAAGAGATAAAGGAAATACGGTATAACATACAGCTTTTTAATGTCATTTTCTGTGCATTTGGCTTCCTAACTAGTATAAGGTACTAGATGTCAGGGGCTGCATCTTTTTCTTTCAGTTTCCCCAGACAGAACCTAATACACTGCATTACACGCGGGAGGTGCTCACTAAATACATTGCATTTCAGGAGATGCTGATCTCACCAGAACTTAAATCAACTTGACAGTAATCGGATGATTAATAGCATTAACATGAAGAAAGTACATGGCACCAAAAGACCAGAATCTGTTAAAACCTTCTTCCTGCGTTAACCAGGTATCTACATAGGAAGGCGGCAGGTGGGAATTGTTAGGGAAAAGTGTAAACAGATAAGAACTGAAAATCCTTGTTGCTCCTCTAATTTATTATATGAGTCCTGCTCTTAGTCACTTAACATGTATTATGACTTCAATTTCCTTATGTGAAATAAAGGTGGGAAACAGTAGTTATCAAAGCAAATAAGATTGATGGAGATGGGCATCAAACACATATCGGGGCAAAGAGTCATTTCTGTTGAAATTCCTGGCAGAGAGATGCCTGGTCTCACTCTGGCAGTGTCACAGCTTTGCAGGTTGTCCCACATAAGGCATTTATCCTCAATTACCTGCTGCATTTGAAAAATGAAGAAAATGAAGGTGGTCAGGGAAGCCTGATTGAATGTTTGAAAAAGACTCTAAATACATCCAGGTTCACAGTCAAAAAACCCTTCATTACAACTCCTAAGCAGCATTTTAATATAGACGGTCTAACACAGAACTTGGGAGAGTGGGGGAGAAGGGGCTAAGTACTGGCTTTTGGGGGATGGAGCAAGATGTGGAATCAGTTGGTGCCCATTTGGTTTTTTTTAACAACTTTATTGGAGCATAATCGCTTTACAATGTTGTGTAAGTTTCTGCTATATAACAAAGTCAATCAGCTATATGTATACATATATCCCCATATCCCCTCCCTCTTGTGATTCCCTCCCACCCTCCCTATCCCACCCCTCTAGGTGGTCACAAAGCACCTAGCTGATCTCCCTGTGCTATGTGGCTGCTTCCCACTAGCTATCCATTTTACATTTGGTAGTGTATATATGTCCATGCTACTCTCTCACTTCGTCCCAGCTTACCCTTCTCCCTCCCCGTGTCCTCAAGTCTATTGTCTATGCCTGCATCTTTATTCCTGTCCTGCCCCTAGGTTCTACAGAACCTTTTGTTTTTTTAGATTCCATATATATGTGTCAGCATACGGTATTTATTTTTCTCTTTCCGACTTACTTCACTCTGTATGACAGACTCTAGGTCCAACCACCTCACTACAAATAGTTCAATTTCGTTTCTTTTTATGGTTGAGTAATATTCCATTGCATATATGTGCCACATCTTTATCCATTCATCTGTCAATGGACACATAGGTTGCTTCCATGTTCTGGCTATTGTAAATAGAGCTGCAATGAACATTGTGGTACATGACTCTTCTTGAATTATGATTTTCTCAGGGTATATGCCCAGTAGTGGGATTGCTGGGTCATATGGTAGTTCTATTTTTAGTTTTTAAGGAACCTCCATACTGTTCTCCATAGTGGCTGAACCAATTCACATTCCCACCAGCAGTGCAAGAGGGTTCCCTTTTCTCCACACCCTCTCCAGCATTTATTGTTTGTAGATTTTTTGATGATGGCCATTCTGACCGGTGTGAGGTGATATCTCATCGTAGTTTTGATTTCCATTTCTCTAATGATTAGTGATGTTGAGCATCCTTTCATGTGTTTATTGGCAATCTGTATATCTTCCTTGGAGAAATGTCTATTTAGGTCTTCTGCCCATTTTTGGATCGGGTTGGGTTTTTTTTGATATTGAGCTGCATGAGCGGTTTGTGTATTTTGGAGATTAATCCTTTGTCAGTTGCTTCAGTTACAAATATTTTCTCCCATTCTGAGGGTTGTCTTTTGGTCTTGTTTATGGTTTCCTTTGCTGTGCAAAAGCTTTTAAGTTTCATTAGGTTCCATTTGTTTATTTTTGTTTTTATTTCTATTTCTCTAGGAGGTAGGTCAAAAAAGATCTTGCTGTGATTTATGTCAAAGAGTGTTCTTCCTATGTTTTCTTCTAAGAGTTTTATAGTGTCTGGCCTTACATTTAGGTCTCTAATCCGTTTTGAGTTTATTTTTGGGTATGGTGTTACGGAGTGTTCTAATTTCATTCTTTTACATGTGGTTGTCCAGTTTTCGCAGCATCATTTATTGAAGAGACTGTCTTTTCTCCATTGTATACTCTTGCCTCCTGTGTCATAGATTAGTTGACCATAGATGCATAGTTTTATCTCTGGGCTTTCTATCCTGTTCCATTGATCTATATTTCTGTTTCTGTGCCAGTACCACACAGTCTTGATTGCTGTAACTTTGTAGTATAGTCTGAAGTCAGGGAGCCTGATTCCTCCAGCTCCATTTTTCCTTCTCAGGATTGCTTTGCTATTTGAGGTCTTTAGTGTTTCCATACAAATTGTGAAATTTTCTGTTCTAGTTCTGTGAAAAATGCCATTGGTAGTTTTACAGGTATTGCATTGAATCTGTAGATTGCTTTGGGTAGTAGAGTCATTTTCACAATGTCGATTCTTAAAATCCAAGAACATGGTATATTTCTCCATCTATTTGTATCATCTTTAATTTCTTTCATCAGTGTCTTATAGTTTTCTGCATACAGGTCTTTTGTCTCCTTAGGTAGGTTTATTCCTAGGTATTTTATTCTTTTTGTTGCAATGGCAAATGGGAGTGATTCCTTAATTTCTCTTTCAGATTTTTCATCATTAGTGTATAGGACTGCAAGGACTTCTGTGCCTTAATTTTGTATCCTGCTACTTTACCAAATTCATTGATTAGCTCTAGTAGTTTTCTGGTAGCATCTTTAGGATTCTCTATGTATAGTATCATGTCATCTGCAAACAGTGACAGTTTTACTTCTTTTTTTCCGATTTGGATTCCTTTTCTTTCTTTTTCTTCTCTGATTGCTGTGGCTAAAATTTCCAAAACTATGTTGAATAATAGTGGTGAGAGTGGGCAACCTTGTCTTCTTCCTGATCTTAGAGGAAATGGTGTCAGTTTTTCACCATTGAGAACAATGTTGGCCGGGGGTTTGTCATATATGGCCTTTATTATGTTGATGTAGGTTCCCTCTATGCCTATTTTCTGGAAAGTTTTTATCATAAATGGGTGTTGAATTTTGTCAAAAGCTTTTTCTGCATCTATTGAGAGTATTATCCTTCAAATTGTTAATATGGTGTAACACATTGATTGCTTTTGCGTATATTGAAGAATCCTTGCATTCATGGGATAAACCCCACTTGATCATGGTGTATGATCCTTTAATGTGCTGCTGGATTCTGTTTGCTAGTATTTTGTTGAGGATTTTTGCATCTATGTTCATCAGTGGTATTGACCTGTAATTTTCTTTTTTTGTGTGGCATCTTTGTCTGGTTTTGGTATAAAGGTGATGGTGGCCTCATAGAATGAGTTTGGGAGTGTTCCTCCCTCTGCTATATTTTGGAAGAGTTTGAGAAGGATAGGTGTTAGATCTTCTCTAAATGTTTGATAGAATTTGCCTGTGAAGCCATCTGGTCCTGGGTTTTTGTTTGTTGGAAGATTTTTCATCACAGTTTCAATTACAGTGCTTGTGATTGGTCTGTTTATATTTTCTATTTCTTCCTGGTTCATTCTTGGAAGGTTGTGCATTTCTAAGAATTTGTCCATTACTTCCAGGTTGTCCATTTTATTGGCATAGAGTTTCTTGTAGTAATCTCTCATGATCCTTTGTATTTCTGCAGTGTCAGTTGTTACTTCTCCTTTTTCTTTTGTAATTCTACTTATTTGAGTCTTCTCCCTTTTTTTTTGATGAGTCTGGCTAATGGTTTATCAATTTTGTTTATCTTCTCAAAGAACCAGCTTTTAGTTTTATTGATCTTTGCTATTGTTTTCTTTGTTTCTATTTCATTTATTTCTGCTCTTATCTTTATGATTTCTTTCCTTCTGCTAACTTTGGGGGTTTTTTGTTCTTCTTTCTCTAATTGCTTTAAGTGTAAGGTTAGGTTGTTTATTTGAGAAGTTTCTTGTTTCTTGAGGTAGGGCTGTATTGCTATAATCTTCCCTCTTAGGACTGCATTTGCTGCATCCCATAGGTTTTGGGTCATCATGTTTTCATTGTCATTTGTTTCTAGGTATTTTTAAATTTCCTCTTTGATTTCTTCAGTGATCTCCTCGTTATGTAGTAGTATTGTTTAGCCTCCACGTGTTTGTATTTTTTACAGATTTTTTCCAGTAATTGATACCTAGTCTCATAGCATTGTGGTCGGAGAAGATACTTGATACGATTTCAATTTTCTTAAATTTACCAAGGCTTGATTTGTGACCCAAGATATGATCTACCATGGAGAATGTTCCATGAGCACTTGAGAAGAAAGTGTAATCTGCTGTTTTTGGATGGAATGTCCTATAAATATCAGTTAAGTCCATCTTGTTTAATGTGTCATGTAAAGCTTGTGTTTCCTTATTTATTTTCATGTTGTATGATCTGTCCATTGGTGAAAGTGTAGTGTTAAAGTTCCCTACTATTACTGTGTTACTGTTGATTTCCCCTTTTATGGCTGTTAGCATTTGCCTTATGTATTGAGGTGCTCCTATGTTGGGTGCATAAATATTTACAATTGTTATAGCTTCTTCTTGGATTGATCCCTTGATCTTTATGTGGTGTCCTTCTTTGTCTCTTGTAATAGTCTTTATTTTAAAGTCTATTTTGTGTGATATGAGAATTGCTACTCCAGCTTTCTTTTGATTTCCATTTGCATGGAATATCTTTTTCCATCCCCTCACTTTCAGTCTGTATGTGTCCCTAGGTCTGAAGTGGGTCTCTTGTAGACAGCACATGTATGGGTCTTGTTTTTATATCCATTCAGCCAGTCTATGTCTTTTGGTTGGAGCATTTAATCCCTTTATATTTAAGGTAGTTATCGATATGTATGTTCCTATTACCATTTTCCTAATTGTTTTGGGTTTTTTTGGTAGGTCTTTTTCTTCTTTTGTGTTTCCTGCTTAGAGCAGTTCCTTTAGCATTTGTTGTAAAGCTGGTTTGGTGGTGCTGAATTCTCTTAACTTTTGCTTGTCTGTAAAGATTTTAATTTCTCCATCAAATCTGAATGAGATCCTTGCTGGGTAATCTTGGTTGTAGGTTTTTCCCTTTCGTCACTTTAAATATGTCCTGCCGCTCCTTTTTGGCTTGCAGAGTTTCTGCTGAAAGACCAGCTGTTAACCTAATGGGGATTCCCTTGTATGTTGTTTGTTGCTTTTCCCTTGCTGCTTTTAATACTTTTTCTCTGTATTTAATTTTTGATAGTTTGATTAATATGTGTCTTGGCATGCTTCTCCTTGGATTTATCTTGTATGGGACTCTCTGTGCTTCCTGGACTTGACTATTTCTTTTCTCATGTTAGGGAAGTTTTCAACTATAATGTCTTCAGATATTGTCTCAGACCCTTTTTTTTTTTGTCTTCTTCTTCTCGGACCCCTAAAATTCGTATGTTGGTGCATTTAATGTTGTCCCAGAGGTCTCTGAGGCTGTCCTCAATTCTTTTCACTCTTCTTTCTTTATTCTGCTCTGTGGTAGTTATTTCCACTATTTTATCTTCCACACCACTTATCTGTTCTTCTGCCTCAGTTATTCTGCCATTGATTCCTTCTAGAGAATTTTAAATTTCATTTATTGTGTTGTTCATCATTGTTTGTTTGCTCTTTAGTTCTTCTAGGTCCGTGTTAAACGTTTCTTGTATTTTCTCCATTCTATTTCCAAGATTTTGGATCATCTTTACTATCATTACTCTGAATTCTTTTTCAGGTAGACTGCCTCTTTCCTCTTCATTTATTTGGCCTGGTGTGTTTTTTACCTTGCTCCTTCATCTGCTGTGTATTTCTCTGTCTTCTCATTTTGCTTAACTTACTGTGTTTGGGGTCTCCTTTTTGCAGGCTGCAGGTTCATAGTTTTTCTTGGTTTTGGTGTCTGCCCCCAGTGGGTGAGGTTGGTTCAGTGGGTTGTGTAGTCTTCCTGGTGGAGGGGACTGGTGCCTGTGTTCTGGTGGGTGGGGCTGGATCTTGTCTTTCTGGTGGTAAGGGCTGAATCTGGCGGTGTGTTTTGGGGTGTCTGTATGATTTTAGGTAGCCTCTCTGCTAATGGGTGGCGTTGTGTTCCTGTCTTGCTAGTTGTTTGGCATGGGGCGTCCAACACTGGAGCTTGCTGGCCATTGCATGGAGCTGGGTCTTAGTGTTTAGACGGAGATCTCTCGCCAATTGACAATACGTGGGGCCAGGAGGTCTCTGGTGGTACAGTGTCCTGAACTCGGCTCTCCCACCTCGGAGGCTCAGGCCTGACACCAGGGCAGAGCACCAAGACCCTGCCAGCCACATGGCCATGTATGTGGGGATTTTCTTGCCTTTTTGGAAGTCTGAGGTCTTCTGCTAGCGTTCAGTAGGTGTTCTGTAGGAGTTGTTCCACATGTAGATGTATTTTTGATGTATTTGTGGGGAGGAAGGTGATCTTTATGTCTTACTCCTCCACCATCTTGCATCCCCCTACAATAGGAGACTCCACTGACGACGCCAACCTCTGCAAGAGCTAGAGGTGCAGAGGCATTTTTTTCAGAGGGTTCACAGCTTGCTTTTTTTTCTTTTCTTTTCCTTTGTGCTTCGTCTAGTTTCACTTGTTCACAGGGTGCTTCATGCAGAGGCCTCACACACCGCACTTCAGATCAGAGTGTCTAGGGAGAATTGGCTGCACTGCCACTTCAGCTCGGCAGGCCGGGCCGTGTTCAGAAGTGCTGCCCCTGACACTGCAACTCAAGATGGCGGTGGAAGGCCATGCGCAGCCTGCCCATTTGTATATGGAATTCAAGGAGCAAATATCCCTCCCTGCCAGGTGAGGGAATGGGATGGGTAGTGGGGAAAAGAAGGGAATCCAAATTATTCTGATTCACTACACCCTAGAGATACCCAGACAAGGTTGCTATATGTCTTAGTCCATTCAACTTGCTATAACAGAATACCATAGACTGGGTGGATTATAAACAACAGAAATTTATTTCTCACCGTTCTGAAGGTTGGGAAGTCCAAGACAAGGTGCCAGTACATTTCAGTGTCTGGCGACAGCCCACTTCCTGGTTCACAGATGTTAGTCTTCTCACTGTGTCCTCACTTGGGGTAAGGGGCAAGAGAGCCCTCTGGGGTCTCTCTTATAAGGGCACTAATTCCACCTTCATGACCTAATCAACTCCCAAAGTCTCACCCCCCCAAATACCATCACATTGGGGATTAGGTTCCAACATAAGAATTTTGGGGGGACACAAACACTGAGTCTACTGCAACATACTTGAAAGCGTAAAAGAGGCTTACTTTCTTCCTAGGCTCCTCATTACTAAACCAAAGGTCAAAAACAGTAAGTACATTATTTATTGTGTTAAGACTGCATTGTAGTTTAATCTTTGTTCAAAGAGAATGGAACAGACTGATGTTTTAACGTCAGAATGGTAGCAAGAAAATCTGGTGCCAAATATGAGAGTTTATTATAATCAGAAGTGGGATGGGAAGCAAAGAATTAACAGGAACATAAGTAACACATACGCCCCTAAATTTTCAGCTATCTCATGATGAGTATATTTGTTGAAAGCAGTATTTCAGGAGGGCTACACCATATTTCAGGGCTATGTTAAGTAACAGAGTGAAGAGGAAGAGAAAGGAAATAGAATCTTATCAAGAAGGAAATGAGTCAAACAAAAGCAAAAAAAAATTTCTAGAATACTTTTGAAGTAAATCTATTTAGAAACTTCAGAGTCCCTTAAGCCTTTGGGGAGGAGAACCATGAGTCTAGGAAAACCATTAATCTAGGTCCCTTAAACCTCTGGGGAGGAGAACCATAATCTGGTTTATCATTTACAGTTCGGAAACTTGGCCAAGTTCAGTGAGAACCACAGGATTGTGTGTGTGTGTGTGTGTGTGTGTGTGTATATATATATATATGTATATGTAGTATTACTGGAACATCAACTTGTCACTGAAAAAAACAACAAATTTCAAAGGAACAAGAAAAAGATGATGTAAAATCAAATACTACAACATACAGAAATCAACTGATTTCTGAATCAAAATGTTTCTAGCTCCAACTGGAGATTATCACCTGTCCCAAGAATATTATTTAGACAATGAAAGTTGAGCCCAAAGATATAACTCACATTATTGGTAGGGGTTTGTGAAGTGGCTTACAGAAATAAAATTAAACAAATATTCTACCTATAGCGAGAGTAAGTTACACATACTGGATTCTGTTTACCAGGCAATTGTTATTGTCCTAATTTACTGCTTGATTCTTAACTCTTCATATCAAAAACAATAGCGGCTTATCTAACAAAATTCTATTCATTCCCTCATGCTATAATTGTAGAAATTTTTCACTCTTAAATTCCACTAAATTCCATTAATTATCATTAAATTAGTAGATTAAACTTTGTTGAGACCTTCTTTATTGAAATGTTTTTTCATCCAGTTCTGCCACTTGTTAACTCAAAATTCCATTATCCTTATCTCCACCTCCCCTAATTCTAGTAGTATCTATAGACCCCTAACACTAGGCAAGTGCTACCTCAAGCTAACACATCCCGTATAAAATTCATATAAAGGAAGGGACCTCCCGACCCTCTCTCCCTGTCTTACATTATTTCAAAAATACCACTCAAGGCTCAATGGTACACATTTATTAAGGCCACTAGCAATTTTTTAAAATTATTTTTAAAGAGATCATCGAACATTCGAGTTGATTATACTTGAACGGCAGAATCATGGAGTTATAGGCAACAGCCCTCTCCTTTTACCTCAGAGGTCAAACGACTTGCATCACACAGGTCAGTAAATACAAGGCTTGCACCAGAACTCAGGTCTCGCTCCCAGGTGAGTAATCCTGAGTGTGTGTACTATAAGATAAACACAAGTAACAGCGTCGGGTTCTTTACTGAAGGGAAAAGGAGAGTCAGCACTCTAAAATACCATTCAGCTCCATAGGTTTCCAGGCTATTCCAGTTCTGTTCTAAATGAGTAGGAATTTGTAGAGTTTATAAAGAGAGCCAAATTTTCAAATAAGGGAATAAGACAACTGCAGCCACATAGGAGGTATGTGAGCTAAAAAAAGAATATGCCTCTCCTTATCTCAGAAACACTTCATATACATTTTCTTAACTTGAGCAAGTCAAGCTAAATTTGATTAAGCACATTTCTGCATATCACACGAGCCTACCACTAGTACAGAAGACAGTGCAAACCAAAAGAAATGCCACATATTTCATGGTGTGATTCAGCTTCTTTCCAAATGACATGTCCTTTGAAAAGGCATAGATTTGAAATCTGCCTTTTGGAAAATGCTTCTTTTCAATTTTCAAATATAATTGTGATGTAATTGACCTAATCTGCATTTCCAAGCGTCTAGAGCTGAGCTTACCACCAAAACTAAGCATGAGATCTCCTTTTATGGACCAAAATAAAGAACAGTGTATTGAATTATTAGATAAGCTTTTGTTCTTTTCTTCAAATATTTGCATTAATTATTCAGGCCTTGTATGGATGGAGCTTTGAAATATTCAAATTCCTTGAAATATTTCATTATTTAAGGTTCATACTTATTAAATCCTGTAGGATGTACTTTTCCTGTGAAAGTGCACATTCAGTTCAGTTATTATTTCTTCAGTAGAGAGTGTATATGGAGCAGAATCTCAGGTGATAGAGGAGATACAAAGATAAGCAAGACAGTCTTTGGAGATTTTACCCACAGGGGGAATACAAAGCTATAAAATACTTGTAAACCACAAGTTATAGAGTTTATAAAGAGAAAGAGATACCTTCCAGCCAGGGGCTAAAGGACAAACTTCAGAGAGCATCTGGCATGTCAAATGGGCCCTGAAAGACCGACAGGAATTTCACAAGTAGGAGAGCCATTAAATGACGGGGCTGAGATCTCCATTTGACTCATGCCCTCAGTTTCATCTATGAAACCCCTTTTAGATATGATAACCCATGCAGTCATCTTCCCAGCCATGATGCTAGCTCCTCTGGTCTAAACCTTGATTTGGTCCCCCACCAGGCAAACACATTCTGACGAGCCCAGGAGCCCCTGTTTTCTGAGGGCTGCTCCTGCATTCCTTCTCCACAGATACTCCCCCATTCAGCAATTCTGGTCACAAGCAGCCCTAAAGAAGCAGTGCAGAGCAGCAATCACAATCTCATCAGAACCCTTAATACATACCCATTCCTTCTCTCCCTTAAATCCTGCTTAGCGAAAGATGCAATCCAAATAGCTACAAATGCGGCCATATTACCCCACGCCCACTTCCAATGCATCCATGATACCCCAAACAGTAGTCCTTAACTTGGAGTGGAAAGCTTTTCTGTCCAGCTTCATTTATCTCCATTCCCCCGGCTCACAGTGGCTCTTTGTAGACCCCAACACACACACACACACACTCACTAACTCACTCACAGGCACCATGTTATATTTTGGTTTGCTTATGCTTCCTGTTCTATCTGGAATACAAGCCTCTCTTCCCCTGGTTGTCAAAATAGGTTGTCCTACTCATCCTTTAAGTCTCAGCTCAAATGAATTTTTTTCTGTTGATAGTGTCTTGCTCTTTCTAATAGAAAAATTTAGCCTTTCTGGACTGAACCCACAGTGTGTGTGATCAATACAATACAACAGTCTTGATGTTTTGTCCATACAATAAAGGATTCTTCCTCCTCATTAGGGGTAAGGTGGCAGGGAAGAAAGGTATGAATATTTATAAGTTAAGTCTTTTCTGGAAGGGAGTTTCCAGAATCATAAACTTTGACACAAACTCATCAAAATTCTGCCACTTTCAACTACCCTGCTTTGTTAGGAAAACACTGAAATGGTTTAAAAGAGGAATGATAGGGATCACAGCACATGTGTGAACAGTGCAATGGCAAGAAAGAGGAAATTTAAGGCAAGAGGATCAATAGAATGTGCAATTAACTGGCTCTAGAGAAAGTAGGAGGAATCAAGGATGGGTATGACTTTGACCCTTAGAAACTAGGAGAAAGTATCTGTGATGGAATTGGGAAGATTCAAAAAGGGAGGAAATGAGATGGAACAGCAAGACATCAAGTGGAACTACAACAGGCAGATGGATAGCTATAGAACTCAGGCAGAAAAAGTCCTGGGGTAAAGATAGGGACTCCATTTTAGAGACTACTGAAGACGTGAGAATGTGTAAGGGTAAAAGAGAGACTGAAACAAGAGGTCAAAGGCCTTGGGGACATCTACAGTTACAAAACATGGGGAGGAAGTGAAAGCAGTTTAAAAAAAGGAAGAGTCAGGGCTTCCCTGGTGGCGCAGTGGTTAAGAATCTGCCTGCCAATGCAGGGGACATGTGTTCCAGCCCTGGTCCAGGAAGATCCCACATGCCGCGGAGCAACTAAGCCCGTGCGCCACAACTACTGAGCCTGCGTGCCGCAACTACTGAAGCCTGTGCACCTAGAGCCCAAGCTCTGCAACAAGAGAAGCCACTGCAATGAGAGGCCCACGCACCACAACGAGGAGTGGCCCCCACTCGCCGCAACTAGAGAAAGCCTGCGTGCAGCAACGAAGACCCAACAACGAAGACCCAATGCAGCCAAAAATAAAATAAACAAATAAACTTAAAAAAAAAAAAAAGCAAGAGTCAGAAGAGGTAGTGAACCAAGACAGTGGAGCACTGTATTAGCCAAAGACAGAGAGGGGTAAAAGGAAGAGCGATTAACATTGTTGGATGCTGCAGAGGAGTGAAGAAAAATGAGGACTGAAGGAAAAAGCCATTTAATTTGGTGACTGAGTAATCACAGTGGTGACCTCAGAGAGAGCAGTTTCTCAGACAAAGGTGGGATGGGAGGAAGCTAGATCCCGAACAGTAGAGAGAGCAAATGGGAGTGGACTTACAGTGCTCTGAGGACCACTCTAATACAAAATGATAGTGATAACAGATGAAATATAAAATGGGAGAGATGTCAGACATGTTTACACTCAAAAACACCTCTGCTGCCCAGAAATGGAATGGAAATAATACAGTAAGTGGCCTAGAGCTGTAGACCTGCAGGATTCGGCCAAAAGCCAACAGAGGCATTCAGGAACTGGACTCATGCAGGGTATTAAGGGCTAGACATCTCCCATGTGAGGCACCTGAAATCAAGGGCCGGACAGGGCTGCCCCCTTGAAAGCAGCTGCCTAGGACTACAGGCTTGAACAAACTGACATACCTAGGGAGGGTGGAAGTGTAAGGCACAGTGTCACAGCCAGAAGTTGCCTCTGGAGAAGGGATTGGATCTACAATGCTATAGAATAAGATCAAGGTCTGGCCTGGGAGTCCCAGGAACTAGATGGAGGAACCACAAAACTACTAAACAGGGAAGGTTGAGTTTGGAGGGACATAGGAAGGAAGGGAGGCAGGAAGGAAGGGAGGGAGGGAGGAAACTAATGCGAAGAAAGCAAGCCAAAAGTAGAAGCAACAACATGGAGAAGAATTCACACCAGACAAAAAATGGAGGGGAAGGTTATAAGACCAAAGAAAAGAAATCAGAGATTTAAATATTGAAAATATTGAAAGAGGTTTAAATACGGTAGTGGACAGCTTCTGTTTTCGCTCTACCGAGCATCTATTTCCCCTTCTTTTGATAATGGCATTCCAATTTTCCTTAGAGAACCACTCTTACTTTCTGTCTATACGTATATTCTAACACACTTACTGAAATGATTGGTTCAGAGATGAGCATGTGACCAAATCAAAGAATCAAAACCATCCTAGAATTTCGGCAGGTAGCAACAGGTAAACACTAAAAAGGAAGTTCTGGCTTTTGCTCAGAGAATACATGATGTAAGCCATCTTGGCACTACAGGGATATACTGACTAGAAAATGGAGACAAGACAGAGGGAAGTACACTAGAGGGACAGAGAAAGCAAGACCAAGATCTAATGATATTATCTGATAACCTGGATCCAGACACATTGGCTTCTTATTAGTTAAGTGAGCCCATAGTTTCCCTTTTTTGCTTAAGTTAATTTGAATTAGGTTTCTGTTATTCTTACCTAAAAGAATCCTGACAAAACACATGAAGAGACGTAGTGGTTTCTATTTCCAGATAACATGATCAGTTACCCAGAAACCCAAGAAAATTAGCTGAAAACCTATTAGAACCAATGATGCAACATCAATAAGCAAAAAAAAGTCAGTATAGGGCTTCCCTGGTGGCGCAGTGGTTGAGAGTCCGCCTGCCGATGCAGGGGACACGGGTTCGTGCCCCGGTCCGGGAGGATCGCACATGCCGCGGAGCGGCTGGGCCCATGAGCCATGGCCGCTGAGCCTGCGCGTCCGGAGCCTGTGCTCCGCAACGGGAGAGGCCACAACAGTGAGAGGCCCGCGTACTGAAAAAAAAAAAAAAAAAAAAAAAAAAAAGTCTGTAGACCAATTATTTTAAAAATAGAAAGTGTGATAAGGAGAAAAAAATAGGTTCCATTCACAACAGCGACAAAAACTAGAAAACAGCCGCCAAAACAACTAATAAGATACGTGCCAGAACTACAGGAAAAAGCTATGAAACCTAGATAAAGACCTGAATAGGAGGACTTAATGTTGTCAAGATAACAGCTGTCCCCAAATTATCCATAAATTCAATAGATTTCCAACAAAACAAAAATTGATCAATAGCTCAATGGAAAAAAAGAGAAAGCCCAGAAATGGGCCCATGTTTATAGGAATTTAGTATGTTATAAAGGTAGTACTTCAAAACAATAAGGGAAGGAATGGACTCTTCAATAAGTGATGTTAAAACAATTGGCTATTATTAGGAAAAAAATTAAGTGACTTTTTTTTTTACCTCACATTATTAAAATAAACTCTAGATAGATTTGGGTGAAAAAACAAAGATATTATCAAACTATTAAAAGAAAATGTATAGAAGACCATGTTTCTGATCTTGGGGGTAGGAAAGATCTCCTGAAACAATATACAAAATGCAAAAGCCATAAAGAAAAGTATTGAAAAGGTTAAGAAGCTTCACTTTATCAAAACTTTAAATCTGTTCAACAAAAGAAACCATAAATGAGATTAACATTCTAGTGATAGACTGGGTGAGATCATGGTAACATACATAGCAAAGGACTTACTCTTACAGATCCTTAAAAAAAAGACCAACAAAATAGAAAATGGATAAAAAACATGAACAGGCAATTCACAAAAGAGGAAACGTGAATGGCAAACATTTGAAAAGATGCTCAGTCTCACCGTTTTAGGGGGAAATGCAAATGAAAGCATGGGGATACCATTTTCCACATTTAACTGGCAATAAGTAAGAAGATTGATATCAAGCACTGACAAGCATATTGGAATTCAGGTACTCTCTTAAACCACTGCTGGGAATATAAACTGGGCAAGCCTATTTGGAGAACAAATTGGGCAGTAGCCCTTCCAACTGTAGATGCATCAATCCTTTCACTCTGCAGTCTCACAACCTTGGTATCTACTCTACAGAAATACTTGCATGGGTGCAAGAAGGAAAGTGGTAAGAGGTTGTTCACTGAAGTACTATCCGTAGTAGTGAAAACCTAGAGCAACCTAAATAATCATCAAAAGAGGATCAGTTAGATAAATAGCGATGCATCTGGCTTATGTAAGAGTATGCAGCAGTCAAAAAGAATTAAAACACACTGACACAGAAAAATCTCCAAGAGGCGTGGTTAAAGCATGGCTAAATTAAAAAAAAAAAGCAAGTTGGGGAACAATCCACACTGTATGATACCATTCAGGTCAAAGCAAAATTCTCTCTCTTTCTAATTCTGTGTGTGTGTGTGTGTGTGTGTGTGTGTGTGTATACACACATATGTATAAAAATATATAATATACAGATAAATAATACATATATTTAAATATCTGAAAAGATGAAACGATACAGTCCAAAGTGAAATCTGTGTTGGCGGAAAGTAGAAACCTGAAATGGAGGTGAGAGGAGGGGTAGAAGGAAAAATTCTTTATTTACCTGTAGTGTGTGATTTTTTTTTTTTTTCAAGATCCCTTGTAGCTCTGTGAATGTAGGCATTCACTCTGTTTAGGAAAAGACCCTCCCCTTTCTAAAGGCCTGCTCCAGATCAGGCATCTGCGCCTCTGCGCTGCATTCCTGGTGAAGCTGTGACTCAGCCCAGTGTGCCGCAAGCCAGGCCGGGGTGCAGAGATTCTGTGCTTCAGTCCTGGGTCAACATTCACGCAGACCGACCATGGGCAAATCAGTTTCAGTTCCTTTCTCACCACTAGCTCAATTCGGAAGCAGGTACCTCACAATGTGGTGAGAACAAGGGTGCAAGCAAATCGCCACTCTACAAGCTTCCTCTCCCCGTTCCCTCAGTGCCTCTGGCCTTGCCAGTGGGGAGGTGGAGATTTCAGGGAAAATGTCTGGGGACTTTGTGCACTGCTCACAGCAAAAGGGCAAGCTGAGAATACCATGGCTGGAAATTCTTTAGTGCAGCCAAGTGTTCCTCGCCCATTTGGTTGACTACATGCAATTTTTCTTGCACTTCTTTGGTAGTTGTAGGGCAGACAAAATATCCCTTCACCACGAATGAAGCCCTTGGAGAGATGATTTACAGACCACAAAGACAGACTGAACTGGGAAGGGGGACCCAAATGCTGTGAACAATCTCCTTAGGAGAATGCCATAAATAAAAACCCTACTTAACGGTCGGGGGTGTCCTAAAAGGAGAGGAAGTCAGCATGTATGATAAAACAGCTGTGTAAATTACACAGCTTCCAGGGTACCACCAACCACATCATGCTACTTCCTAAACACTGGATTCCTTTCTCCCTCTCCTCCTCTACCCCAAAATAATCTAAAGCCATCTTACAACAATTACTAAACTAGGGGAAAGGCAAACCACTCTGGGAAGGAAAAAATAGCAGCTGCTCTACATATCTTTTTCAGAGTTTGGCTACGATCGTTGAAGTTAGATTCTGTCATTTTCCTTTCTTCGTGGCTGCCTTGACAGCCCTTCAGGATTTCAGCTGGTTCCAAGCACCTCTCAATAAAGATCATTCCAGAGAAGTTTCATATTCCTAAGATTCCTTACATCTCTCTTTCTTTAATTTAGGAAATGAGGCTGAAAAAGATGAAAAACAGCCCAGATTTCACCACTTTCTATGCAAGGTTCTTGCAAAGCAAGCTGTGCCTCCCTTTCCAACAGGGACGGAGAGAGGCAGTTCTGATTGGGAAGTAGGCGGCAAGGCCTTCGGAGCAGCAGTCGGATTAGGTGTCTTTGGAAAAGGCCCCAGCAGGTCCAAAGGCTGTTTGAAAACTTTTTGTAAAGGAGGGGAAGAAAAAACAAAACAGCAGACTTTGGTGCACTCAGCCATTCAAAAAGCCTGTGTCTGCACCATGGACTTCATTCATTCACCAAATGTTTATCTTGCACCTATGCGGTGCCGGGCTCTGTTCTAGATGCTGAGAGTAGAGCAGTGAAGACAACCAAGTGTCCGATCGCTGTAGGGAGTTTCTGTGTGAGCGGGGATGGGGCTGATCTATGAAGAGAGCTTCAGGAAGCCCTCTCCCCCGTTTCCTCCCAGCTGGGTGCATGCTGGCCCCTCCCTTCTTTGGGTTCCGTAGTCGCTTCCTTCTGCTGCGTCCTTGGTTTATTATTCCCTTCACCTTTCCCCTTGATAATCACTTGTCCCTTTGTAAACATCAAAGCAGGACCAGGGAGCTGATGAAAGTGAGGCCTGTGACTCATAGGAGGATGTTTTTCTCTTTCTCATTTATGCGACTCTTTTCTCAGGAGAACCTTTTTGTTATGAAACTAGCTTGCCTCCTCTTTTTGAGAGGTTCCTCGTTTCAGCTCTGATTGTCACAATCTACTCTCAACTTTCCACTGGTGTTACAACGCACCTACCACTCAGCGGGGCCCTCGGAGTACCCTGGCAATCATTTCTTATTTCCCTATGCAGCTTTTTTGGTGGTGGTTGTTTTCATCCTTCATTTAGACTATTTCCCCCAAATCTCCATACTTCTCAGAGCTCCCTACACATAGCCCACCCCAACCGCCCTGCTCACCCAGTAAGCTTCAACAGATGACAGTGCCCATACTTCACGGAGAACATAGAAACCAACAGAAAAGAACTCCCTCCATTTCCAGTCACCTGCTATAGACTGAATGTTTGTGTTCCCCCAAAACTCATATGCTGAAATCTAATCACCAGTGTGATGGTATCTGGAGGTGGAGTCTTCGGGAGGTGATTAGGTCATGAGGATGGAGCTGTCATAACTGGGATTAGTCTCCTAAAAGAGGTCCCAGAGAGCTCTCCTGCCCTTTTCCCCATGTAAGGACACAGTGAGGACCAAGAAGGGGGCTTTCACCAGTCACTGAACGTGCTGGCACCTTGATCTTGGACTTTCCAACCTCTAGAGCGGTAAGAAATAAAATTCTGTTGTTTGTAATCCACCCAGTCCGTGGTATTCTGTTACAGCAGCCTGAAAGGACTAAGACACTGACTATGAAGTCATCTGCACCTGCACACACTTTTTCCACCCCTGCACAAAGCAACGGTATCCTGCCATTTAAGGTGAGCCCCTGCACCAGAGCTTAGGACCACCCCATTTAACTTTCTCAGGGAGAGCACCCCATGAGTTATCCCTTCTTCACCTCGCCCTCCATTCCTTCCCCTCTGCCAGATCCTTTCCTCCAGCCTAACACAAAGCCCCTAGCCTTTGCTTCTATGAACTAAAAGCAGATCCAGAAACCAAGGATGAATATAAATAATAAAAAGAACCAGGACAGGGACTTCCCTGGTGGCGCAGTGGTTAAGAATCCATCTGCCAATGCAGGGGACACGGGTTCGATCCCTGGTCCGGGAAGATCCCACATGCTGCAGAGCAACTAAGCCCGTGCACCACAACTACTGAGCCTGTGCTCTAGAGCCCACGAGCCACAACTACTGAGCCCACGTGCCACAGTTACTGGAGCCCGCTCCGCAACAACAGAAGTCACCAAAATGACAAGTCCACGCAACATAGTGAAGAGTAGCCCCTGCTCACCACAACTAGAGAAAGCCACACACAGCAATGAAGACCCAACGCAGCCAAAAATTAATTAATTAATTTAAAAAAAAGAACCAGTACAGGATCTACATAAAGATACTGTTAACTGACTGTTGGATCTTTTGAAATCATCCTTTACTTCTCTCATCTTTTCTCTCATATTCTACTTTTTGGGATATTTATGAGATCTACCTTCTAACCCTTCCAGTGAAACTTTTATTTTGCCAATCATATTTTCATTCCCAAGACTTCCTCATATTTCTGATCATTCTTTTTATCACATCCTTGCTCTTGTTTTAGGTAGGTAATATCTTCTCAAGTTTCTGAAAGCACTAGAGATTGTTGGGTTTTTGGGGTTTTTTCGGTACGCGGGCCTCTCACTGCTGTGGTCTCTCCCGTTGCGGAACACAGGCTCCGGACGCGCAGGCTCACTGGCCCTGGCTCACGGGCCCAGCCGCTCCGCGGCATGTGGGATCTTCCCGGACCGGGGCACGAACCCGTGTCCCCTGCATCGGCAGGCGGACTCTCAACCACTGCGCCACCAGGGAAGCCCTGTTGGGCTTTTAAAAAATAAATTGACTTCTGTTCCCTAAATTATTTCTCTGTCGGCCTTGTGGGATCCTCATCATTACCAGGCATATACTGATGAGCATACACATTGTATTGCTACTCCAGGTCACGCTCCTGAACTCCAGATATTCATCTTTAATTGCCTAATGAAAAACTCTACCTTGACATCCTAAAGGCACCTCAGACTGAACTCATATTTTCCTCCAAATAAATGCTTTTTCTTTCATCTCACTACATGGCACTACCATCCACCGTTACCTGAATGAGAAACCTAGGAGTAATTCTTGACTGGCCCTATTTTTCCTCACCTATATCCAATACATTAATTCCTGGTGATTCTATCTCTTTAATATCACTCAATGGTATCCTAATGTTTCCTGCTTTGTTGAGCACACATAGGTGGTGTTAACTCCTGGCATCTCTCCATGCCATTTAAGCACTCTGTCTCAGGGAAGGTGGACTGACCCCTGATTTATCTGGGTGCGTTAGGTCTGAGCCACTCTTCATCCTCTTGGCCGCTAGTTACAGGGGACAGACATTCTAATCTTCCAGGTATAGCATTCTCCAGAGGTGTCACGGGTTGGGTTCACTGGGAAGCAGGTTCTGAGATAGATATTAGTGTGCAGGAGGTAGTGCTTCTGGAATCAATATTTGGGGAAGGAAAGGGAAGGGAAGAAAAAAACAGGAAGGTGAAAAACAGGATAGGATGGGAAGAACAGGAACAGGAAGGGAAGAGAAAGGAGCAAGATTGGGCAAAGGGAGAAGTTTAGCTGAGACTCAGTCTCAATAGAGGCCTCAGCTGACCTTGGGGGAGCTCCAAAGCCCGGATGACCTTCCAGAGTTGTCTCAGATTGGGGGTGGGGGACCAAAGCTTTGTATTGCTCCCTGATCAGTCATTGGATGCCGGCCACCCCAAGGAGACGTAACTGGGCTAGTGGGTTTTTTTAGCCAAGGCCCTCCCTAAAAACAGCTGCTAGCTGAGGGCAGAAGCAGCCCTCCAGGCAGCCAGAGGAATAAGTCCTTTATTTCTGAAGAGGGATCCAGGTGGCACACCTCAACATTCACCTCAGAGAAGCTTGCCCTCATCTGGGGGTTTACTTAGCATCTCATCTGGCTCTCGCACTAAGCTAAGACCTCTATGGTAGTTTTTTTCAGCAATAAATGGCAGGTTTTGGAGTCCATCTGCCTATATATATTTTTTTTTCAATAAATTTATTTATTTATTTTTGGCTGCGTGGGGTCTTCGTTGCTGCACGTGGGCTTTCTCTAGTTACTGTGAGCAGGGGCTACTCTTGGTTGCAGTGCGCGAGCTTCTTATTGAGGTGGCTTCTCTTGTTGTGGAGCACGGGCTCTAGGCACACAGGTTTCAGTAGTTGTGGCACACGGGCTCAGTAGTTGTGGCTCACAGGCTCTAGAGCACAGGCTCAGTAGCTGTGGTGCACGGGCTTAGTCGCTCCGCGGTATGTGGGATCTTCCTGGACCAGGGTTCAAACCCGTGTCACCTGCATTGGCAGGTAGATTCTTAACCACTGAGCCACCAGGGGAGTCTCTATCTGCCTATCTTTTCTTTTATTGCTTCATTTTCTCAGAGACCTAGGCTGAAACAAGGGATGCTACTTAAACCTCAGTATTCTTCCTGCTACTCGCTGGGATAAGGCCAGTCTCAACGCCTTCCTAGACTACAGTTGTTTGCCATCTGGCCATCCTACCTCGATTGTTACCCCTCTCCAATTCTTTCTCCACACTTTAGCCAAAGGGAAATTCCAAAAGCACAAATCTGATCAGCTCACCCCTGCTTTCCCTTTGCCTTCAGAGATAAAGTCTAACCTTTTTAATGAGGCTGAGAAGGCCAACAAGATTTAATTTGAGCTCCCTTGTCTGGTTTGATTCTCTTAACACTCCCTTATCCCTCAGCTCTGTATTTGATGCACCAGCAAGAGAAAAGTACTTGCAGTCTCCACCAGTAACCCAATGGTTTCTTGACTCTGTGCTTTTTAAATATTTCCTCAGATTAAAATGTATTGAACTGCTTCCTTGTCCATCTCTCTCATTTGAATATGAGCATCTTAGGAACAGAGACATTTCCTTGTTCTTACACTAGGCACTCAATAAATATTAAATGAAAGCGTGAATATATCTGGAAAGGATTTATGGCCTGTTACATGCTTATTTATTAGCAAGGGCCACTGCACATGGAAAAATGTTCAACCTCGCTATTAAAAAGGTGCTCTGAAACAAGGAGATACAATTTTTCACTTAGAAATTGGCAGAGCTACTAACAATAATATTTGAGGCTAGCAAGGGGATGGTGAAATGAGCACCCTGATACACTGCGAATATCCAAAAAGCATTCTGGCAATATATGACAAGTCTTAAGATGCTTAAGCCATGTACCCTAATAATTGCACATCTAGAAATCTATGCTGTATAACCAGAAAGAGAAGTAAAATTTATGTGCAAAGGTATTCATCACTGTATGTTTTTCTATTATACTTGCACTCTTAAATTGTCCATCTATTCTAAATTGGGTCTGTTACAATTTAAAGATCAGCAAAACGTTAGTAAAATGCTGACAAGGTTAGAGTTGGGAGCCAGCCTACAGGACAGCCTAATGATTCTTGCCTCCTGGTATTCACACGCTGTGTGGTTCCCTCTCACATTGTTCCAGAAGTAGTGTCATCACTTCTGCCGTGCAACTTTCATGATAAGGTTATAAAAGACTCTACAGCATCCAAGTTAGCCTTTCTCTCAGATCACATGCTCTTGGGGAAGGCCAGCTGCCATGTCTCTCTCCATGGGGAGACACATGTGGCAAGACGTTGAGGCCTCTTTTTTTTTTTTTTGGCTGCACTGTGTAGTTTGTGGGATCTTAGTTCCCTGACGAGGGATTGAACCCGGGCCCCCTGCAGTGGAGTCCTAACCACTGGACCGCCAGGGAAGTCCCCATTGTGGCCTCTTGATAAAACCACATGAGTAAACTTGGAAGCAGACCCCCCAGCCTAAGTCAAGCCTTCAGGTGACTGCAGCCCCAGCTGCCACTTGACTGCAAGCTTATGAGAGACCCTGAGCCAGAACCACATGGTTAAGCTCCGCCTGGATTCTTGGTCTAGAGAAGCTATGAGATAACAAATGTGTATGGCTTTAAGCTGCTGAATTTTTTTTTTTTTTTTTTTGCGGTACGCAGGCCTCTCACTGTTGTGGCCTCTCCTGTTACAGAGCACAGGCTCCGGACGCGCAGGCTCAGCGGCCATGGCTCACAGGCCCAGCCGCTCCGCGGCATGTGGGATCCTCCCGGACCGGGGCACGAACCCGTGTCCCCTGCATCTGCAGGCGGACTCTTAACCACTGCGCCACCAGGGAAGCCCTAAGCTGCTGAATTTTGAGTAGGATGATCAACTGTCCAGGTCCCACCAGGACTGAGGGGTTTCCTGGGATATGGGACTTTCAGGGCTAAAACCAGGGAGGTCCTGGGCAAACTGGGACAGTTGGTTACACTAGGATTTTTAAATACAACTTTATTCAGATATAATTCACATACCATAAGTCGCCTGTTGAAAGTTCATGGTTTTAGTATATTTGGAGTTGTACAACCATCACCGTAATCCAATGTTAGAACCTTATAAAGAAATCCTGAAAAAAAAAAGAAAAAAAAAGAAATCCTGTACTCTTTAGCTATTATCCCCCAGTCTCCCAACTCCCCCCAGACCTAGGCAAACCACTAATCTACTTTCTGCTTGTAGACATCCTAGTTTTGAATAATTTATTATACAGCAGTAGATAATTACTATAGGGTTATGGATAATGGGATAAAGGATGCTTGCTTTTGCATTAGTCCCTTACCTTACACTTTACTGAATTTTGCAAATTTTTTACAATAAGCATATTTTCACTTAATATAAGAGAAAAAGTAGTAGTATTCTGATTTACTGAAAATATGATGTATGATTTCATGGAACTGCTGTTTGGGCCCACCCAGTACCCTTCTACTCCTTGTTCTTCTAGTAACAACACTACCCCTCTTCCTTAAAGAAGAGCCTTTCTCCAATTCCAGGTTGTTCTGATTTGGTTGCCAAAGGACAAGGTGGATACTTGACTCAGGCCAGAATAATCAGATTCTCTCTTGAATCTTGAGTAGAGGCACAGGGGGAAAGAAGGTATTTAAAACTAGTCATCAGGAGGCAGAATCCTAGAGAATTTGTCGGGGAACTTCTGTTTCTGAAATCTCTGTAACCTTTCTGGTTCCTCTTCTTTCCTCTTGGGTATTCAGTAATTCCTTTGATTCTGTAAGTTACTCCTGTATGACTCTAAGTCTCTTTTTTATTTAAGCTAGTTTCTGTTGCTTGCAACAAAAGAACTCTAACTGATCCAAATAATAGAGAAAATATTTCTGTTGTGCTGGGGTGGGGGCGGGGGGAGGGTGGCGGTTATCCCCTCACCCCCCAAAAAATATCCATAAATCTATCATTCCAACAGAAAAGTTTTTAATTTTTTCATATTACCCATTGGTTCATTTTCACATAGTTAGAATCATGGTGTACCTATCATCTTATATTTTTCTACCTAATGCTGTACCTGCAAAAACTTTTAGTGTTTCTACAAAGTCTATTCATCATTTTAAATGTATGTTATCATCTTGTACTGGTATATAATAATTTATTAAATCTTGATCCACTGGTTGGATATTTGGGTTGATTTTAGCTAGCAGACATATATTTAAAATGAACATTTTCACAGCAAGCTTTGTGCTTCTGTTGGATTATTTCTTTCCTTAGGATAAATTTACAAAATTGAAAAATGGATCTGCTATGGTGTTATCCTTGTTCCTTTCATGCATTTGATGTGTTGCTTTGTAAAGTGAAAGGTGCTTTTGTACTACAAGTAATTTTCTATTTTGAATGTTTAGATTTCCATTTATAAGATATTCTTAGATTGGGCAAATTCAGATAAATAGAATTTACTTAGTTCAAAGTCTACATTATGACAGTTATACAAGTATTCATGTGATTGTAACTATTTAAATACACCTTTTATTGAATATAACATACATAAATAAAAATGGCACAGATCATAAGGGTAGAATCTCAATGAATTTTCACAAAGTGAACACACCCATATATAACCAGTACGAATATCAAAAAGCGCTACTGGCACTCTAGAAGCCCCCTTATGCACCCACCCAATTATAACCTTCTGTCACATAACCACAATCCTGATGTCTATTACCATAATTTAATCTCTTCTGTTTTTGAACTTTAAATAAATGCAGCCTTTTGGCTATGGTTTCCTTCATTCAACATTATGTTTATAAGCTTCATCCACGTGTAGCAGTAGTTCATTCATTCTCATTCTGTGTAGTATTGCATTGTGCAGATACACATCATTTATCTACTGTTGAATGGATACCTGGGTTGTTTGCAAATTTTGATTCCTACAAATAGGACTAATATTGTTGGGTCATGGGTTATGCACATATTCAGCTTTCTTAGAAACTGCCGAATAGCTTCCCAAAGTGGTACCAATTTATATTCTCACCAGCTGTGTAGGAGAGTTCCAGCTGCTTCACATCTTCTGGTTTTGTGCTTTTTCACATGTTTGTTGGGCACTTGGATATTCTCTTTTTTGAAGTACCTGTTCAAATCTTTGACCAATTTGGGGGGGGGTCAACTTTATTGAGATATGATTTTCATACAGTGAAATTCACCAATTTTAAGAGTACAAGTCTATGAATTTTACAATGTATTCTATAATGTAATCATCATCATACTCATGATATAGTTCCCTTTTGTCCTTTGAAGTCAATTTCCTTCCCCACCCCATGACTAGCAACACTGACATGTGTCCTGTCACTATACCTTTGTCTTTACTATAATTTCATATAAATGGAATCATACAGAAAGGAATCTTTTGTGTCTGGCTTCTTTCAATGAGAATAATGTTTTTGAAATTCTATCCATGACATTTTATGTATCAGTAGTTCATCAGGGTTTTTTTTTAAGTGCTAAATAGTATTCCATTGTATAGATATGCCACAGTTTGTTTATCCATTCACCTGCTGATGGGACGTTTTGTTGTTTCCAGATTTGGGCCATTATGAATAAAGTTGTGATGAACATTCAAGTACATATGTTTGTGAATACACGTTTTCATTTCTCTTAGGTAGATATATCGGAATGCGACTGCTGGGTCCTACGGTAAATATATGTTTAACTTTATAAAAAAATTATCCAATTTTTCCAAAATGTCCATATCATTTACATTCCTACCAGAAGTATATCAGTGTTACAGTTGCTCCACGTCTTTGTCAACACTTGGTACTGTCAGTGTTGTTAATGTTAACCCTTCTAGTGGGTGTGTACTGGTATCTCATTGTGGTTTTAATTCCATTTCCTCGATGACTCATGATGTTGAGCATCTTTGCACGTGCTTATTGCCGTTCATAAAATATTTATTCAAATCTTTTGCCCATGTCATAAACTGAGTTCTTCTACTTTAATTATGAGTTCTTACTGAACTGTAAGCATTCTTTTGTATTCTTGATACAAGTCCTTTATCAGGTATATTTAATAAATATTGTCTTCCAGTATGTGGTTTGAATTTTCATTTTCATAACAGTGACTGTACTTTTCTATAAGTTTGAACTTATTTCAAAATAAAAGACTACCAAAAAGAGAAGAAATTACTAGTTTGCTAAGAGTTTTAAATCATGAATGGATATTGAATTTTATGAAATTCCTTTTCCGTATCTATAACGATGATCATATACATTTTATTTTATTTATTTTTATTTATTATTTTAGATTTTATTTATTTATTTATTTATTTATTTATTTATTTTTGGCTGCGTTGGGTCTTTGTTGCTGTGTGGGCTTTCTCTAGTTGCAGCGAGCAGGGGCTACTCTCTTTGTTGAGGTGCGCGGGCTTCTCACTGCAGTGGCTTCTCTAGTTGTGGAGCGTGGGCTCTAGGCATGCAGGCCTCAATAGTTGCAGCACACGGGCTCAGTAGTTGTGGTTTGTAAGCTCTAGAACGCAGGCTCAGTAGTGGTGGTGCATGGGCTTAGTTGCTCCACAGCACGTGGGATCTTCCCTGACCAAGGATCGAACCCGTGTATCCTGCATTGGCAGGCAGATTCTTAACCACTGCACCACCAGCGGAGTCCCTACATTTTATTTTATTAATTTGGTAAATAATAAGACTATCAATGTTAAACCAACCTTGAATGCTTGAAAGAAACACACATTTTATATATTATATATTACTGGATTTGTTTTGCTCATATTTAATTTAGAATTTTTTTCATCTCTGATAAGAGAGAGACTGGTCTACAGTTTTCTTTTCTTATAATGACCTTAGGTTTGGGGATCAACATTTTATTGGCCTCATAAAATGAACTGGTATTTTTGTATTCTCTGAAAGAGTCTGTGCACTGTTGTTCTCCTTTCTTCCTTAGATATTTGGAAGAATTTAATGGTGAAGTCATAAGAATCTGGAGATTGAGTGTGTGAAGATTTTTAATCACTATTCAGTTTCTTTAGTAGATATAGAACTATTCAGGTGTTCTTTCTTTCTTGTTTTTTATTTTTTTGGTGTCACTTTTTGTATGTTGGGTTGTCTAGAAATTTCCCATTTCATCTAAATTTTCAAACTTACTGACTTTAAGTTGTCTAAAATAGTTTTACTTCAGGTTTGTGGTATCTGTAGGATCCACAGTGATGTCCCCCTTTTCAAGCCTGATAGAGAATATGTATCCTATTTGGGTTTTTTTCTGTCTGCTTTGTATGTGTAACCAGTCTTGCTGGGGATTGGTCAGTTTTACTATTTCTTTTCATTGACTCTTCTCTACTGTACATTTATTTTCATTAATTTTTTTCTCTTCACTTTACTATTCCTTTCTTTATACTTTTACTATTCCTTTCTTTATACTTTCTTCAGGTTTAGCTGTTCTTTTCTAGGTTTTTGAGATGGATACTTAGGTAATTCTTGTTTAACACTATAAATTTCAGCCTTTAAAATTATAAATTTCTCACTAAAGACAGTTTTAGCTACATCTTAAAATTTTTGATGTCATATTTTCATAATGATTTGGTTCAAAATATTTTCTAATTTCTACTGTGATTTTTTTTCTTTGACTGATGAATTACTTAGAAATACATTGCTTAGGTTGTATGTGTTGGGGAATTTTGCAGTTCTTGGGTGCAATATTCCATATGTATCCATCATGTCAATTTTGTAAGTCATGTTGTTTAAATGTTTTGTCTCCTGTTCTATCAGTTCCTGAGAGACGAGTTAAAAGCTCCTACTGTGATTGTAGATTTGTCTATTTCTCCTTGAAATTTTGGCAATTTTTTTTTTTTGCTTTATGTATTTTGTACTATATTGCTAGTTGTGTGCAAAATTAGAATTGTTTTATCTTCCAGATGGGTTAATATTTTTATTATTGTTAAATATCACACTTTGTTTCTAATAAAGCTTCTATCTTTAAAGTCTACTTTATATGTTATTTATAGCTATACAAGCTTTCTTTGGGCTAGTGTTTGCATAAAATGTCTTTCTATTCTTTTACTTTTAACTATTCTGTGTCATAATTTTAGATTATTAATCTTGTATCTTTTGTACAAAGCACATATATTTTTAAAACCAGTATGAAAATCTTTGTTCTTTTTTTTTTTTTTTTTTTTTTTTTTTTGCAGTACACGAGCCTCTCACTGTTGTGGCCTCTCCCGTTGTGCAGCACAGGCTCCGGACGCACAGGCTTAGTGGCCATGGCTCACGGGCCCAGCTGCTCCATGGCATGTGGGATCTTCCTGGACTGGGGCACGAACCCATATCCCCAGCATCGGCAGGCGGATTCTCAACCACTGCGCCACCAGGGAAGCCCAATCTTTGTTCCTTAATAGAATATTGTGCCATTTATATTTATGGTAATTAATGACATATTGGGGTTAATAGCTAACATCTTACTATTTTGGTTTCTATTTATTCCACCTGTTACTTGCTCCTTCTTATCATTTTTCTTGCCTTCCTTTGGCTTAATTGAGTGTTTTCTTTATTATTATTCTGTATTCTCCCTTTTACTATTTATATAATATATTGTTTATACATACTTTTATTATTCTTAATAGTAACCCTAGAGTTTACAACATGTACCCTTGACTTGTTTAAGCTTAGTATAAGTTAATACTTTTACTACTGTTTTTATTTTGTTTTTTGCGGTACATGGGCCTCTCACTGTTGTGGCCTCTCCCATTGCGGAGCAAGGCTCTGGACGCACAGGCTCCGCGGCCATGGCTCACGAGCCCAGCTGCTCCGTGGCATGTGGGATCTTCCCGGACCGGGGCACGAACCTGTGTCCCCTGCATCGGCAGGCAGACTCTCAACCACTGCACCACCAGGGAAGCCCTACTACTGTTTTAAAAATAAATTTATTTATTTATTTTTGGCTGTGTTGGGTCTTCGTTGCTGCATGCGGGCTTTCTCTAGTTGCAGCAAGCAGGAGCTACTCTCTGTTGTGGTGCATGGGCTTCTCATTGTGGTGGCTTCTCTTGTTGAGGAGCATGGGCTCTAGGCACATGGGCTTCAGTAGTTGTGGCTCATGGGCTCTAGAGCGCAGGCTCAGTAGTTGTGGCGCAGGGGCTTAGTTGCTCCGCGGCATGTGGGATCTTCCTGGACCAGAGCTCAAACCTGTGTCCCATGCAGTGGCAGGCGGATTCTTAACCATTGCGCTACCGGGGAAGTCCATACTTTTACTGCTTCTGAGACACCATATCCTTGCTGGCATCCCCTTGGAGGTCTAAACCATTCTGATCTGTTATTTGGAAGTGGACATGGGTCTTCACCATTTATGGAAACTGACTCTTGTCTGGTTCTCTCCTCCTTCTGGGCTCAGGAGATCCAAATTCTCCTGAAGTCAAGCCATTCCCATTTTCTTAGAACCCTTCTCCTTCCAGATAACTGAGTCTTCTGTCTCCCAAATCACTACATTTAGAAAATCACCACATTTTAACCTTCCCTCTAGAGAAGAGAAGGGAAAAGGACTTCTTGTCTTTCCATGGCAAGCCCAGAGACAAGAAAACAAGATGTGATTTCTTAATCAACTGCCACACCTATTAATATTATTTCGATTTTGTGGCCTTGACTTAGCATGTAACCATAATCAATCACACGATTTCCATGGGAAATCAATTCCAAGTTATAAACACTTTTCTTTTAGGGAACTTTGAGAACCCAATATATTCATTGGATATATTCTCTTTGTAACAGCATTTTTCTTGCTTCTCTTTAAGGAAAGGAAAAATTGCAGAGAGCAATGATAAGATACATCATTAATATAAAAATACTCTGGTCACTGCTTTAAGGCTTTGCTTCAACATTAATGCCCACAAATGAGGTGAACATGAGGGAATATATTATCTCTTACCAAACGGCAAGATATTTTCTTCGCCAGGACACAAATGACATAGAGATAGAGGTGGTAATAATTTTAAAGATATAACCTCCCTGAGGTACACTGTAGAGTTAAGAATACCATCATAAATACAGATGTAGGTAAGGTTTAATTTAAGGAACTGTATTTTGGGTATTGTAGCGCTTAGGCCAAAGAACCATGAGATAGTGGCCTGGTTTAATAAAACATCACAAAGGTCCATTAGGAAAACTCACCAGGGACAAAATGGGGGTAGTTTTGAAATAGACCATAGGAGCTGCTGCTTCTGCTAAAAGTAACCACACTGATTCCTAAATTTATCTCATTCTGTGATAACCGACTTTTCATTCTGAGGAGAGACAATGCAGTCCAGACCTCTTACCATTTCCTATGCTCATCAGCTTTCCTCCTGGGCCTAGTATAGACTCACTTTCACTCTGAGGTGTTAGGTGAGGTGGTTGCCTCAAATACAAGCACTTTTTACAAGATAGACTAAGGGTAAATTGAACTCAAAGTAAATTTTTTTTTCTCCAAAATCCTTCCCTGATTCCATAGGTGGAAAACCTTTTGTTTTTTAGTTTCATTGGACCACCATTCCCATGTCTAGTCTAATAAATACTGGAATGAAGGCAGAATGATAACAAGGTACATTTGTGTGTGATTATGCAACATATCATGAGAGGAAATATTTTTCAAAGTAATTTGTAGGGGCTTCCCTGGTGGTGCAGTGGTTAGGAGTCTGCCTGCCAATGCAGGGGACACAGGTTCAAGCCCTGGTCCAGGAAGATCCCACATGTCCCGGAGCAACTAAGCCCGTGAGCCACAACTACTGAGCCTGCCCTCTAGAGTCTGCGAGCCACAACTACTGAGTCTGCGAGCCACAACTACTGAGCCTGCGAGCCACAACTACTGAAGCCCATGCACCTAGAGCCCGTGCTCTGCAACAAGAGAAGCCACCGCAGTGAGAAGCCCACACACCGCAATGAAGAGTAGTCCCCACTCGCTGCAACTAGAGAAAACCTGCGTAGCAATGAAGACCGAATGCAGCCAAAAATAAATAAATTTATATAAAAAAATAAATAATTTGTAAGTTTGGCCTAGGAGTGTCTGAAAACTGGAAATAACTATAAAACAATTCAATAGTCATAAAATGAGTTTTTAAAACCTGCTTTTCCCCATAAGAGATTATCCACATTTAATCATTCAAGAGCTGATTATCCAGAATGTGTAATATACAAATCCATTATTTCTTCTTTTCCCTTCTGCTGCCCGATTTTTGGTCATTTCACAGCTCATTAGTATTCTGTCTCTTGGAAAATAAAGGCAAATGTAGCACAAACTAGTATTTTCAACTTTCTATGTAAAGGTTTTGTAGGAAGGGTTATGGTTTATATATCACTTTTCTTTAATAAGTATCTGGTTAGGCTCTACTGGGCACTGGTGAAGGATTAAAGACATTTAAGACATTGTCCCTGCTCTTAAGGCTCTTACAATTGGAGAAACAAGGTTTACGTGTAAAGTCAAATATTAATGCAAGACAATATATATTTAAACAACAGTATGAAAGAATCTGGTCATAAATACATAGTGTACAAGAGAGATTTATAGATCTATCATGGTTTTGAAAAGGGAGAGCAATAGTTTGAACTGACAGGATGGTCACAGAAATTCTCAGTAAGGTAGTGAGACTTGAGCTAGGTATCAAAGAATGGATGGAATTTTAGCATGGGCAAAAGAAAATTCTGCACAAAGTAAAAAACACAAGAAATCCCAGAATTCCAGGGTTCAAGGACCACAGATACTTTTAAATGGAATATTCTAAGCATACACAGTATAGAAAATAATATAACAACTTCGTCTTTCCCGCCCAGCTTTGTCACATATTTACTTTTTGCCATATTTGCTTTAGATCCACGTCTTTGTTTTTAAATACAGATTTGGCTAAAGGCTTCTACATACTCTATCATTATCCTGCTTTCTCAGCAGAGGTAACAACTATCCTGAATTTGGTAATTTGTCATAACCACGAATATTTTAAAATGTTATTACAAACGGAAATATGCAGTGTTGTTTGATGTGTTTAAAGTTATGTAAACAGTAGCATACTTTATGTATCTTCTGCCACTTGGATTTAGTCACTCAATATTCTATTAGTTGAGATTTATGCGTATTCTAATTCTAGTTCTAGTTCATTTATTTTAAGTATAATATTGTATTCCACTGTGTGATCATACACCAATTTACTTATCCATTCTCAGGTTGATGAACATTTAGGTTGTTTCCAATTATTTTCCTGTTATAGACAATGCTTCAATGAACAGTCATTTACATGTCTCTTTATGCATTTGAGGGAGAGTTTCATTTATACATGTAGAAATGGAATTGTTAGATTGTAAGGGCATCTTTAGCTTTGAGAATGAAAAATTGCCTTCCAACGTGGTTGTACCAGTTTATTCTCCTCCCCACAGTATATGAGATTTCCCATTTCTTCCTTACCTTTGCAACTCTGATGACTACATCATAAGCATGGAACTGGAGAGTACCCCGGAGTCAGTTCTTGCTATAAACTAGCACTCTGTGTCGGTGACGCTCAGCTTTGGATCACACCATGAACCTGCCCAGCCCCAGCTAAGACAGGATATCAAACCTCTGGGAGAGAACTGGAGAAGAGCAAAGAAAGGACTGGTTGAGTGGCTGAGGACTGGGAGAACATTTTATTCATTTTTGCAACCCCAATATCTAATATAACCTGAAACTCAGTAATCAAAGCTCAGTAGATGTTCAACTGACTGAAACTAATTATAAACCCTGATCTGTTTCTGATTTTCACTCCTCTAAGCTTCAATTTCCCCATCTGTAAACTAAGGACGATAATAAATGAAGGAGTCTTTCCAAAGATAAAATGAGACATAAATATGAAAATATTTATAAATGCTAAAAAGTAATGCAAATTAAGTTATAAAAGATTTGAAAGCTGCTTCTGTGTCGTGACTTCTTACATATAACCAGATAATATTTTAGCAGTTCGAAAGTATTGGCAAATTTCTCATTGGCATTCTTCTTTTAACCTTAATTAATCCTGGGATCCCACCTACCTCAGACTCTGCTCAGGATCACATATAAAGATACATTGCAATCTTAAAAAGGTGTTCCAATCCTTACTTGCAGCTGTCAAAGAGCACCTATGAGGAACCCATTCATGGTTACAGAGCCACGCTTGAGTTTCATTCTATTCTCTCTAGTCCTAAAACACAAACTCTTTCTCTAGGACCCAGTTTATTGGGCTCTTGGTTATTTTCTCCCTTCTCTCTTTCTTCCAACACCTGAAAGGTTGATTTAGCTCCTTTCTGGCTAAATTATTCCCTTTGTCTTCCTCCTTCCCCACCATCACATCTCCACTGTCCTTTCCTTAAATTCCACGTCACAAATATATCACGCAAAGACAGGCTGGAAAACACTGCCTGGGGAAGAATGGTTACATATTCATACCTTAATAAATTATCCCACAGCATAAATTCTTGTTATGGAAGGTACATTATTTTCACTTTAAATGTTTAAAAAACAAGGCCCAGAAACATTTTCTATTCCTTTTAAGTGGCCTTCATTAAAAAAAAAAAAAGATTGCTCACCATTGCTCTACACTCTCAGACTCTCACTTAGAGATCTCATTATGCTACCGTCTTTATTTGTATGACTTAAATTTACACGTGATGATCTAATTTCCTCTTGCACTTTCTAAATCTGTCACTATCTTTGCAATGGCTTCTCCTTAATGCCCTTTCATCTTCTCAAACATAATATGCCTAAAAGTGAGCTCACATTCATTCCAAATTTAGCTTCCCCCCGAGACTTCCATATTTCCATCATTGGCATTTTAAGAAGCATGTTTCTTGGCCAAGTGTGGTATATCAGAAGAAGAGAATGGGGCCCGAGAGACAAATTAAGAGGCTTGTACCTCGTAGCAAAAACCAGACTGCACTCAGATTTGCAGACATGGTGTTTTGGATTTATTTGGAAGCACCAAAGAGGGCTCTCTTTAGATCAGAAGTAAGCCCTAAATATTGGCATCAGCAGTGCAAGAGTGTTATACTTTCAGGTATTGAAAGTTCATACAAACATTTTCAGATATTGATGCCCACTTAATGGTATTGATGTTGAGACAGAGAGAGAATGCCTGTACAGCTCCACACTTATGCTTGAAAAGGACTATTCACAAATTTCATGTAAGAGCTTAGCCATTTGTAAATGAAATACAAAGCAGCAGGGAAATTTTCATGAGTTTCCTTCCTTTTATTCCTTTTACAATGAGAACAATTATTCCATCAACACGTTTAAACTATTTCTGATGGCATCGGTACTCAGCTGGGAAAGTTTATACTACCAGATGAGTCCTAATTTAAACATAATTTTTAAAAAAAGTATCTTAAGTAACCCAGATGATCAGATTCCAGACTGAAGCTTTGGCTCTAATGCTGAGAAGAGGCCCTGATCCAGTTGGGTTTTGCCATGAGCTCAGACCCAGCATGACCTATTTCCTGGGGCAGAGATCTGGGTCAGTTTAAGAAATGAGTCACCTTCACATCTGCCTTGAGCTATGAGCAGAGGGTAAGGAATAACGAAAAACTCCTGGCACATGTTTTTTCAATTACTTAACTGGGCTTTTATTTCTGTTGTTATTTTTGTTTTTGTTTTGTCTGTTTTGATCAAGAAAAATTCCAGTCCAGGTTTAAACCAAATTCACGGATTTTTTTCTCCAAAGAGATGAACTTTTTAGATCTATGAGCAGATTGCTTTCCTAGAGGTTTTGTCGAGGGCAGGGGCTGGACTCCTCCTAAGGGAGTAATAGCAACTAGAATAAAGCTTCTAAAGAACAGGCCAGTAGGATAACACTCTGGGCAGTAATCTACCCTGGAAACACAGTGTATGTAACTGCATTTGTTCTGGGTCAACTCGATCCAATCTGGCCCAACCGTGGCCTCACTCTGTATTTGGGAACTAGAGGACAGGGCAATACCCTTTAACTGAGGGCACCTAAGGGGAATTTTAGGCTAGATGTTATATGAAAGGGAACCAGGGAAACACTGTGCACTGACTTATCAGGGGATAAAAGGTGAATATAACTAGGATTTTTATCGGTAGATTATCTCAGCATCTCTTGATCTCTCACCCAGACTGTATTCAGCCTGCCCTTCTTCACAATCCTTTAGTATTTTGTCTATGTTTCACAGAGCCTACACCCATCAAGGATTAGTTGGGTCTAAAAAGATATCAATTCCCTACAGTGCAGGCCCAAGAGCACCCCCTTGAAATTCTGGCTTCTCAAGAAGATAGGAGGTTCTTGTCTACAGAGACAAGGTTCTTGTCTAACTTGTTTGTCTTTGCAAGATCTCACCTGATAGCAACACGGGGTAGGTGTACTCTATGCCCTGTTTTGTTGGTGTGTTTTATCTGCTTGGTGATGAGAAGATGCTATTTGATCTGATAAACTGTTAGCAGGAATTTTACAGTAGGATCTATGAGACCAGGTTCTTGTCCCTGGCACTTTATGGCAATGGGGGTTCAAGAACACCTCTGATGATCTGATTCAGAGGGGGGGAGCAAATACGTTTTTTGGAGATGTTACTTGATGGAGACCCAGGGGCCAGTTGTAGTTGAGGATTATATAATTATAGATTATAATCTGATCCCCCGGAGTTGGGCAGCACAGTGGCCCTGAGTTTGTTGCCAACTATAAAAAGCTGAATCAAAGTTTGGGCTACGATATAGTGTTGAGATAATAGGTAGTTATAGTCTTCCTGTAGTCAATACTGACCAGACTGCATGTGGAATACTGAGCTCAATGCTTAGTGCCAGAGTTTAGGAAGATATTAATACATTACATGTGTCCATATGAGGGGGGTCCAGATGAAATGTATGAAGATCATGATGTATGAGAAAGGCTGAAGGGGATCTGGGAGGATATAACTAAGAGGACACACACTAGCAGGAGAGGAACTATGAACATCAATAGTTAGGTCAGCACTGACCTCCGTGATGACAAAGCTAATGATACTTTTTTTTTTTTCGGTATGTGGGCCTCTCACTGTTTTGGCCTCTCCCGTTGTGGAGCACAGGCTCCGGACGTGCAGGCCCAACGGCCATGGCTCACGGGCCCAGCCGCTCCACGGCATGTGGGATCCTCCGGGACCGGGGCACGAACCCGTGTCCCCTGCATCGGCAGGCGGACTCTCAACCACTGCGCCACCATGGAAGCCCTAATGATACTTTTATATCTCCCTCCTCAGTCTCTCTTTGGCATTTAACACACTCGCTCATTCTCTTCTTAAAATTCCCTCCTTCTTTGCTTCACTGATATTAATTGTACTAATTCTGTAGATGGTAAAATTGAATTAGAAGTGCAAGAGACTTATCTGTGGAAATACCTGGAAGGATGAAGAGGAATGGCCGAGTAAGCGGGACGAGTCTCAGACTGCACAGCAGCTCTGAGAAAGGCTCAGTGAGGCCACTGAGGAGCTCAGAGCAAAGACTGCTCATTAGACGATACTGCATTACATATTCTCCCATCTTGTCTCCAGTCCTGCCATCTGCCTTCAATTCATTCTCCACCTGCAGCTAGCAGAACATTTCTAAGGCACAAGTAAGATCATGCCACTGCTGTGCTGATAACCCATCAATAGCCCCCTTGTGTTCTCAAAAATCCAAATTATTTAACACAATAGAGCCCAGATTTGGCTGTATGTATGTATTACCAACAGCAAAATATTTTATTCTTTGTTGATTGCAAAAGCCCTTTTATTTATGTTGTAACCCATACGGCAAATCAGGCCCTTACATGCAAATCCATGTCTTTTCAAAAGGACTAGCTTGGCCTTGCCAAAATGGAACAAACAAAACTTTAAAGGCTGTTTCAGCCCTACTGAAACAATGCCCCTTAATGTACTGGTCCCCGTTTACCACTCTAGCCTCATCTGTTATTCACCCCAAACAGAACTACTTTCACTTCTTTGAATGTAAACTTTCTACCCTCAGTATGGAATATACCTTCTTGCCTGGCTAATTCTCTAACTTGTCTTTTAAGTCTCAGCTTAGAGTTTCCTTCCTCTGCGAAGACTTCCATAACCTGCAAAGACTAGATTCATTGCCCTCTTATGTGATCCCGGAAACTACATAATAAAGGGCAGGTGGAATCTTGGTTGTGCATCTACACAGGGCAGTGAAATATCACTTGGGTGCTAAATATTGGAAATGTAATAAAAGGGACAATGTTTATATATCAGGACTTCTCTCAGGGAATATACTATATTAAATAGAAAGGAATTCTATGATAAATAGTTCGGTGTGGGTGATAGTTTTCCAAAGGGACATGATAGGCAAACATTTTCAATCTAGTCACTACCTTCACCCCCCAGCCCAACCCTAGGCATATGGAAATGTTGATGTCAGTATGGCTGGGAGCAGTACTGATGGCGGGGCAGGGATGTTATAATGCTTGGGGACAGTCCCATGCAAGCAAGGACTACCCAAAATGCTAATGAAACCTCCACTGAGAAACACTGTGCTAGGATGTATGCAAGTCTGGAAGCAGAGCTGAATTGCTCAGAATAACAGAGAGGAAGCTGAGAGCTGACACCTGAGGACTTCCATCTCCACCCACTCCCCATGCAGGGTTCCACCTCATCTGTAAACAAATGTCGAGTACATGCTTTCAAAAATATCCATTTACTATCTTAAAAAAATTAAGAAATTCATTTAAAGAAATTAAAAATATATATATAGGTTGAAAAAGAACCAAATTATTAGCCCGAGTGGCATCTAGTATCTTCTTCTTGCTTTGCTTCTCTGCACCTCAGTACTTATCTCACCGTCAAGAAATTATATGAGAACTTGTCTGTAGCCCCAACTTGAGTTCAGGGACCTACTGCATTGCCAGAACCTAATATATGTTTGGCACCTAACAGATGCTCAACAAACATTTCTGAACTATGGCTCTCCAAATTTAAAAATTAGTCCCGAAATTTTTTCTAAGTTTCAACCCTAATTTTTACTAGTGATAAATGTAAAATTTATCACTTATTTCACATTTCTATTTGAGCACCTCTAATTTAACAGATACAAAACAGAATCATCTATTTTGATCCAGTGTTATAACCCTCCCCCAAATAACCCCAGTTCCTCTTATTATGGCAAATGCTACTACCTTTTTGGGATCTTCCCAATAGTCTGAGCCAGAAACCTGCTTGTCATCCATGTCACTGTCCGCTTCCTCACCGTCCAATTATTTCCTAGTTTCCTTCCCTTTTCTCCATCCTAGGCCTCCCTGGCCTTAATTCAAGGTCTCTTATGTTATTGCATTTGCTTCCTAAATCGTATCTCCATCCCCATCCTCATAACTGTTAGCCTTTAAAACATTCTAAAATGTACTCAAAATAACAGTAATTAATACTTTGTGGGATTACTGTGGTGCCAGGTACAGCTGACTTTTACAGGTATTTTCTTTTCGACTCTTCATAATAGCCCCAGTTTGAAATAACTTCCCAAGGTTGTTCAGTAAGGAGACAGAGACAAGATCTGAACCCAGGTAGCCAGGCTCAGAACTGTGTTAGGCTAGGTTATATAACCTCCTGGAACTTTCTGCCATATTGTTTCACAGGCATGTCTGAGTCTGATTCTCCTTCCCTTGCAGATGTAATGAGTCTTTTCTGTGTGAAGTCTGGCTCAGTATTCCTTTCCCAGAGCTGGTGGTATACTGAAAATGTGAATGCTGGCTATATGGTCAATAAACCAAAGAAGTGGATCCAGTGGGTTATTAGACAAGAGGTCCTGAAGATGAAACTGAAAGCTGGGGTGAAGACCAAGGAATTTTTAAGCCACAGATGCACGAGGGATGGGCTAACAGAAAGGTGGTATGGATATGGTGGCAACTGTTACTGTCCATCTTAGCCTTACATGCTCCCTACTGTGTGATGCTTATGTGGCTGGATGCTTTAAGGACCTGGGGCTAAGTGGTCAGCCTGGAGTATACCACCTCCCCCGTTTGTCTGGCAAATCCTGACATATTTTTCAAAATTTACTTTAGCATCATTCCTACATCTTCCTGTCTACATTTAGGTCCCTCCTTTGTTTTTCTCACACTGTTTTGTGAGACTGCAAATTCCTTGAGGTCAGGCACGCTGGTTTTTCTTCTTTGTACTCTACACCACTAGAATCTAATAATCACTGACTCCAGTTGAGTAACAGGGAGTCAGATTTTGGCTTAGCATAAGATAAATTTTTTAAAGTAGACTTTAACTACAGACTAGTGGCTAAGAGCTTGGCCTTTGTGTCTACCTCTATTCAAATTTCAGCTTTCTGTATTACCTTGAGTAGCTTAATCTGTCTGTGCCTCAAAAAATGGAGATAATAATATCTATGTCATCAAGTTGTTGTGAGAATTAAATGAGATAATACATGGAAAGTACTTGGCTCAGTTCCTGGCACGCTGTAAGCACTTGGTAATTTTAGATATTTTTTTATTATTGTTATGATTATTCACTAGCACTATCTTATACTGAAGCAGGGTACTTCGGAAGCAGTGAGTTCCCTTTCACTGAAGGTATTCAAGCAGCAGTAAATCCAGGAGAGATGCTGTAGAAGCAGTTTAGGACTTCTAAGGATGCTTCTAATCATAGAAGAGGGAAGTTATTTCTCTGATTCAAAGAAAGTGTGATCATTAGTGTTACTTCTAGTGAAGCTGAGGAGTGTTAGAATAGAAAAAAAGACATCAGATTTGGCTGTATGTATGTATTACCAACAGCAAAATATTTTATTCTTTGTTGATTGCAAAAGCCCTTTTATTTATGTTGTAACCCATACGGCAAATCAGGCCCTTACATGCAAATCCATGTCTTTTCAAAAGGACTAGCTTGGCCTTGCCAAAATGGAACAAACAAAACTTTAAAGACTGTTTCAGCCCTACTGAAATGTCTTTTCCCTTTGAAAGAAGTCTATTAGTGATGCAAATGCAAAGTTATCTGCACAGAAGATAATCCTTGCAAACAAAACAGTGAAACCATTAGAACGTTCTTGTGCAGCATTCAATCCTGAGAATTTGGCTTTCCAGCATTAAAAAGGCAGAAAAAGAGAGCAGAACTGGTTCCTATTTGAGATCGTTTATTAGGTCTGCTTATCTGAACCCTGGGCTAATTATCCTCATGTTTGGCTTAAGGAGGCCAAACAATTCTCCAAAAGTGGACAGGCTGAAGGAAGTCTTGCCTCTGGGCAAGTGCCTTAAACAGGCAAAAAAGAGGGTCCTTAGCCATGGAATAATATTTATAGTCAGGAGTTTAATTCTCAAGATACCAGAGTCTTTTAAGGTGGATCCATCTAGAAGAAACCCAATGATAAGCATTCACAGGGCAGCAGTGTAGGTAATATGCTCCTAGTACTGATGCTTTAAAATAATTAAAAACTAGATAATTGAAAGTCTACTTGTATAGGTGAAGAGATGGTCATTTTCCAACATCTTTTAGTCAACAGATAGGGCAAACAACTTCTTTGAGAATTTAGTAAACATGCAATCTTACTGTAGGCAAAGAGATGGAAAAGATAAAAATGTACGTGGCAGTTAACTGTAAATAGTTCGCTTGACTATTATTTGATTATACTTATTTTATATTTAACGAGTTTGATAAGACCTAGTTTTTCGGGGAGCCACGAGGCCTTAGGGAATATTAACGGTCAGAAGGTGTGGTGCCTAAGGGTACTAGGAAACAGCTTCTGAAGCAAAACTCCAAAGCGGTATTGCCGAAGTGGCCATCACCTACCTACTTGATTAAAGCTTTTGGAAATGCCTAGTGGGCAGTTTACTGAAAACAGAAAATTAGCCCTCCATACCCACGGGCTTTCTTGGACAGATAATAAGAGTTGAAGCTGGTGTCCACAAGGCTTGCAATCTGGGTCTGAAGCAGGGTGGGGCTTTGGGTAGTTAAGCTGTAGAGCTTGCGGACCATCACAGGTTGACATTTCAGGTATGGGAATGGATCTCGTCCACGCTCCACCCTTCACCCCCACCCCACCTCTCCTTTGCAAGGTTGCTAGACAGCTTGCTGGTCCCCTCCCCCGTCTTTGATAATCCACACGCCTCTGGTGAAGGTCAAGCACTGCTTTAGTTCTGGCCTCTGGCTGCCTCCCACGCCCTCCACGCGGAAGGGCTGGCGGCCGTTTGGCGTGTTTTTCCTACAGAGCTTCCCATGGCCTACCCACTCCACACGCCTCCCTGGCCGCCCTCCTGACCTGTCCTTTTTTGCACCCTGTCAGGTCAACTCAAAGGGCCCGAGTGTCAGGGGTCGCAGCAAGCGCAGCTCACTTTTTTCAGAGGATTTCCTCAGGACAACAACCCCTTCCCCGCAATCCCAGAAAGTCTGTGGGACTCGGCTGTGTCCTATGTATAGTTGCTTCTAAAAAAAAAGTTCGGGACACGGGCCGTCTTGCAAATTAAAACTATACTACCTGCTTAGGATGGGGACCTGATGCGGCGACGTCAGACTTTGTCGCTGGGTATATGAGAAGCGAATAGGAGCTCCTTTCTGCCTGCCCCCCCTCCGCCGTCCCGGGGGGCAGGCGAGCCTTTTCTGGCACGGCACAGCGGCGGTCGCGCGCGGGTCCCCAGCGCGGGGAAGCCGCGGCCGTTTTGGCCGAATAGGGCCCGGGGACCGGGCCTCGCCAGGCAAGCGCGGGGAGCCGGAGCGCGCACGAGGAGGGCCGCGCGCGGGTCCGGGGAGCGCTCCCTCCGGGCTCGCGGCTGCGCAGTCGGGCGGGAGTCGGGAAAGGGGAGGAGGGTGGAGGAGCCGGAGTAAGGGGAGGGGGAGGAGCGGCGAAGGCGGAAGCCATGTTGGAGTTTCACCCCGAGCGAGGGGCTGCGAGCGTCCTCGGCTCCGTGTGGGTGTGACCCGGGTTCGGCGCCGCGGCGGGCTGCGGGGGGCGGGGACGGTTAGGCCGGTCGTCGTCGTCCGCGGCGGCGGCCGCAGCGTGGAGCCGGGCGATTGTGACCGCCGGGGGAGCAGGGGGCCCGCCGCGGCTCCCACTCTCCGTGTGGCCCCCTGAGCGCCCCCCCTCCCCTGCCCGGGAGGGAGGCTGGGGGCACCCGGGGCCCGCCATGAACCCCTGCTTCGATCTGTCCCGCCGGAACCCTCAGGAGGACTTCGAGCTGATTCAGCGCATCGGCAGCGGCACCTACGGCGACGTCTACAAGGTGAGGGCGAGGGGCCGCGCGCCGCTGAGGCCGTGGGGCGCTGACCCGCCGCGGGGAGGGCGAGGGGCGCCGGCGAGTCGGGGCGCCCGAGTCCGCGCTGCCTGTCGGCGGCAGACGCTGGCGCCCGGGAGCGGTGGGCGAGGAGGAGCGGCGGGTGCCCAGGGCTCCGCGACCGTGCAGAGAACAAAGGGCCAAACGTTTAATCCCGAGATCCCCGGGTCCTTACCTGAGCCTCCCCCGGACGCGCGTTTCCCGGGAAGTGCTGAACGGCGGCGGCAACTCCGCTCCTCACCGCGCGGAGAGGGTCTGCGCGTTTGTTGCATTGGCAGGGTCAGTGCGACGAGCCGGACAGCAGGGGTTTGGCTTATGTCAAACCTGCATGCTCTCCACGGACCTGGGATTGTTCGCGGTGGGTTGGCATCTGCTGCCCACCAGGCCCGGCGATAGTCATTTCACTGGGCAGCGTCCATCGACAGCCCCTCAACCTTAAGCCTCCTAGCATCCGCATACCAGTTTCTTTTAATTTTCCAAGTAATGACTTTCTTTTGTAAAAGAGATCTGGTTAGCATGACTTCTTTCTTCCTTCCTCCCTTCCTCCCTTTCTCCCTTTCTTTCTTTTCTTTCTTTCTTTCTTTCCCTCCCTTCCCTCCCGTCTTTCCTTCTTTTTTTCTTTCGAAAGAGCAACTTTTTCTCCAACTCGAATTGGACCGTGATGCCTTATTAAACTTGTTTTTGTCAGTGACACATAGGATTCAGCTTTTATATATATATATATATAAGTGAATTGAATACTTAGGAAAGGTACTGGTTTGGCAAGGTTAGAATTCAAAGCCCATTAGTAGCATAGCATTCCTGTTGTAGAGGGACCACTTCTAAATGTGGCAGATAAATCATGCTCCTCTGGCCAGCTCAACTCTTGGCCTCACAGAGACTGCCAAGAAGAGCAGGCTTGTGCCAAATGTGGCAGCAGTCTTGATTTGGTTGTGTATCTTCTTACTGGTAACTGAAGTGGAACTCCGCCTGTTTCACATAACACCTGAGGATGCACAAAGAAACTTAACTTTACTTTGGAAAGTTGAGTCTTAACTTTATTTTGCCCACCTTTAAGCAGTAGGTTTTTACTTTTACTTCACTTGTAATGCATATGGTAACTTAGATATTTAATACAGTGCAGCCAGTATTCTGCATTAGTCTTGTTTTGTGGATGATTTGCTTTCCATCATCAGTTATATCACCACTTTTCTCCATAGACAACACAGGTGTCTATGTTGTCACCTATGTGACACATCTACTGTGTATAAGGTACTGTGCATCTATCTGAGCACTTGGGTTGTAGCGCTAAAAGAGAGACATGTTCCCAAGTCTTACTTGTTTATATTTTTTGGATAAGAACAACATTAAACAACCATTTAAACAATTATTTTATTGAGTTTTCTTTTGTGCTGCCGAGAGGAGAGGATTAGGATTAGGGTTAGGAGAGTGTATAACAGGAGGACTTCATCTCCGCTGGGGAGTCAGAGGCAATGGGGAGAGGGAATTATGCCAGATAGAGGAAGCATGATCTGTGCAGGCTTGGAGGCCCTAAAGAACAGGGTGAGGATTTGAAAGAAGGCCTATGTGGCCTCAGTAGCCGGAGAGGGAGGATGACCCTAGATCATGCAGGCCTCTTTGGTCTTGTAAGGAGGTGGGACTTCTCTTTAGGACAATAAGGAACCATTGCAGGGTTTTAAGTAGGAGAGTGAAATTAGACTTGGATTTTTACAAGCTTTCAAGCTTTACCTACTGCAGTGTGGGGAGTGGAGATGGGGGGGCAGAGGTAAAGAGCAGTTAGGAGGCCACTGTAAGCATAACCATTACGGTATTGTGCTTGGAATTTGTAGTGATTGTGAAAGTTGAAGTGAGTGAATCCAGGTAGCTTAGAGTTGGTTAAGGGAGTCTGGTTAGGGCTTCCCTGATGGCACAATGGTTAAGAATCCACCTGCCAATGCAGGGGACACAGGTTCAAGCCCTGGTCTGGGAAGATCCCACATGCTGGGGAGCAACTAAGCCCATGTGCCACAACTACTAAGCCTGCGCTCTAGAACCCGTGAGCCACAGCTGCTGACCCCACGAGCCACAACTACTGAAGCCCGCGCACCACAACTACTGAAGCCCGCGTGCCTAGAGCCCATGCTCCTCAACAAGAGAAGCCACCGCAATGCGAAGCCTGCGCACCACAACAAAGAGTAGCCCCCGCTCACCACAACTAGAGAAAGCCTGCGCACAGCAACGAAGACCCAACACAGCCACAAAATAATAATAATAATAAATAAATAAATTTTTTAAAAAGGGAGTCTGGTTATATTGAGATGAAAAGTTAACTGAAACTTTGCTAATGTGTCAGGCTTAGGTGGCAGTGTAGACAGTAAGTTCTTTTTCAGTTCTTTACAAGAATAATTGGCCATGTATTTACTGTATTTAGAAAAAACAGCTGGTAGTTAAGCCACATGATTAAAACGTAAAAAAATTAAGGCCTGTAATTTCCTAAGGACATCTAAGTGCAGTGCAGGTATAAGTTGATTAATCTTGTCATCTATTTAAAATAATGATAATGGAAACTAACATTTATAGAGTGCTTATTACTTGCCAGGCACTGCTCGAAGACTTCTCCATGTATTACCTCAGTCCTTACAATAGCTCAATGAAAGAGATGCTGTTATTAACTCCATTTTGCATCAGAAGAAACTAAGGCACAGGGAAGTTACAGTAACTTGCCAAAGTTCATAGGTGGCAAAGCCAAAATGTGAACCAGTTTGCTCTAGCTACTGTGTCCTTAACCAGCATATGGGCAGATAATGTATTATCGAATTTCCAGTGGAGAAACGGAGGCACACACTTAGTTTAGCATGTTAGTTGCAGCCACACTCCGAGTTAGAGTGGATCTTTAGGTAGTAGTTAGAATACCTAACTCCTGCTGTGCAGCCAGGCCTCACTGTTTTTGTAGAGTCTGCCAAGTGGACATCAGATAATAGATACTTGATCCCTGCCTGCCAGACTGTTCTAATATCAGGGGCCCAAAGCAGAGAAACTCTGTGTGGTTTTTGGCGTCATATCCCGTTTGCTGAATGACCCAAAGCTTAAACTATTTGTATTTTTGTCTGTATATAGTCATGTTCATGCTATAAAGATAACAGATTTTTTTGTATTTTGCTGTTTTCGATTTTCATTATTTTTACAAATGGTGTTGATTAGAGAGTAGTGCCTTAAAGAATTTTTTTCAAAAGCCGGTATATATAATTTGCTCCTTAATTTGTCAGTATTTAGGTGCTAAAAATGGAATGGTCCAATTAAGTAAGTAAGTTAGAGGCCTAATTATTTATAGTCATTCTTAGAAGGTTGGTGTTTTTAGGGATTTTTATTTTGAAAACTATATCCTATGCAGTGTAATAATATGCTTATTATATTTAAGGTGGCATGGTTTAGTTAAAAAGTACTGAGCTAGGATGTGGAAGATCTAGAATTTATTAGCTCTTTGGCCTTATAAAATCACTTAGCCTCTCAGAGCTGTTTTGTCGTGAAGATATTATTACCATCATATGCCCTTCTGTTTATGGTGTTGACTTGTTTCACTCAACAAATACGTTTTAATTTTTTTGAGGCCAAAAAAATGCAAATATACATTTCCTCTGCACTGTCTTAAAGTACATGAAAATATAGTTTAAAAAGAAAAGGCTTACACACTTTTAAATGTGCTGTAACTCTGGGCTTTGTCTGTCAGATGAAGTATCTGTAGCAGGAGTTACTCAGGGGCTTAGGAGTTGACAGCTAGAAAGGGCTCTGGTTGAGCCGCAGGGGGCCCACAAAACCCTTGGAAATTTATAGGCTTAATGTTGTATGTGTGTGTGTTTTTCTGGAGAGATGGCTTTTGGTATTCATTACATTCTCAAAGAGTTCCATGATCCCAAAAAAGAAGAGAATGAATGAGCTATAGGTTTGTCACTTGAAAGCGATTACTTGGAGAAGCTTGGAGAAGTTAGGTCTTTGTATACCATATCACATTATCAACATTTATCAACATTAGTATGATTTTCACATGCATTATGCTATTTTTTTCTCAGGCAGTTTTCCAGTTTAATTTGTATTATTCCTACCCTTAGAGTCTTCATTAACGGATGTCTTTCTAGATTTATTGCTAGAGAGACGATACTAAAGCTAGAGGTAGGGTAAGGCAGGGTTGTTTTGAAGTACTGGTCTTCATGTGTTTCTCAGGGAGTATCTCATCTGGTCTTGTGGAGTTAGCTTTGTCCCTGTGAATGACTCCCAGATGCCTCCAGCTTGTGCCTTCTGAGTTCTAGCCCATTATCTCCAGCTGACAAATGGAGACAAGGTCAAAAGCCCCAGTAGTGTCAGTTTGTTAAGGCTTGAAGCCTTGGAATCATCTTTTACTTCCAGACTGGACTTCATAAGCATTTTCCAAACTGTGACTAGGGGGCTTCCCCGGCAGTCCAGTGGTTAGAACTCTGCACTTCCACTGCCGGGGGCACGGGTTCGATCCCTGGTCGGGGAACTAAGAAGATCCTGCATGCTGTGGGATGCAGCCAAACAAGCAAACAAACAAAAAACTGTGACCAGGATGCTCCAGGGAAAGCAGTACTATGAGTGTATCAGAGGCCGAGGAGTCCTATGGTAAAGAAACCTGGTAAACTTTGCTTAACCCAGCAAACTCCAAAGTTACTTGATGATGGGATTCTTCTCTGTAATACTGATTGCTTGTCCTTAGAACTGGTGTCTTGCAGAACATGCTTTGGAAATGTTGATATTGATTTTATCTATGTGTGTTTGGAAGCCATTCCCTCTGAAGCAGAGGCTGTAATGTGGCTAAGCTCCAAGGTAGCACTTACATGGTGAGCCATGTAGAGAGACTCTGAAAGCTGACAGGAGAAAAATTGAAGGTTGGACAGTGAAATCAGGAAATTAATTTGTATGTGCAAGTATTTAGTGAATTATGTGTTGACTTGTTTGTAACTCTGTGTCTCTCATGGTATTCCGATTAATATCATCAAACACTAATTCTTTCATTATAGTCAGGATTTATAAGAACTTTTCTGGAAAACTCAGTTCTGAAACCTCGCCTCCTATGAGGGACATGAAGACCTTAAGCATTTAGAAAAGAACAGCTGAAGGAAAATAAAACATGTGTATCCGGATTATGCCCATTTTTACTTTCATGGAGGACAAAGTCTAGAGGGACCAGAGGAAGTGGTCCTAACTTCAGAATGATTGAGTATTTAAGGTAAAGTAAGGTAGAGTTTTCTCGTATCAGTAGTTATTTTAGGTGGAAAATGACAGTGGAACAGATTGTGGGATAATTTCTGTAGATACAAACAGCTTACCTGACTTTGATATGGATCTGATTCCCTAAAGGAGGTACTTACCTCCAAGATTTGATTTGTATGTATATTTACTTGTGAAACAACATCTAATTATTTTGTATTGAGAGTGAGTAGTTAGTCATTCTCTCATGAGAGTCCATTTAACATTCATCCTACACTGAATAGCTGTAATATGAAAGGAAAGGTCCTAGGGACTGTGTGTGGAGTAGGAAAAATGACAAGACTTGGTATCTTATTTACAGGGACATAAATTGTAAACCTACTTTTAGCTATCATAGTTTGAGATCAAAACTGTGTTGATTTCCTCTTTTCTAGCACATTAAATCTCTTACTGGCTGAGAGATTGTCTTGACACTCCATAATCTAGACAACTGACTTCTCTGTAGCACAGCACAGTGATTTTTTTTTTAACATCTTTATTGCAGTATAATTGCTTTACAATGGTGTGTTAGTTTCTGCTTTATAACAAAGTGAATCACGTATACATATACATATATCCCCATATCTCCTCCCTCTTGAGTCCCCCTCCCACCCTCCCTATCCCACCGCTCTAAGGTGGTCACAGAGCACAGAGCTGATGTCCCTGTGCTATGCGGCTGCTTCCCAGTAGCTATCTATTTTACATTTGGTAGTATATATTCAGCAGTGTGATTTAAGAGCAGGTTCTGGAGGCAGACTGCCTAGTTTCACCACCCACTAGCCAATTACCTAATCCTTCTCTCTGTGCCTCAGTTTCCTCAGTTGTAAAATGGAGATGCTTAGAAAAGTACTTGGGGGACTTCCCTGGTGGTCCAGTGGGTAAGACTCTGCACTCCCAATGCAGCAGGCCTGGGTTTGATCCCTGGTCAGAGAACTACATCCTGCACGCGTGCTGCAACTAAGAGTCTGCATGCTGCAACTAAGAAGCCCGCGTGCCACAACTAAGACCTGGCACAGCCAAAATAAATAAATAAATATTTTTTAAAAAGTACTTGGGACAGTGCCTGTCACATAATACTCAGTAATTGTTAATTGTCGGTAATACTGTTTATTATTATGTATTTCTCCTGCTCCTGTCTTCCTGACCTACTCTGCTCCTCGTGCTGCTGCCTCAGTGGTTTTACACTTGCTGTCTGTGCTCATGACCCCGCCCCCCCAATATCTGTATGGTTTGTTTCTTCATTTCCCTCAGGTCTCAGCTCAAATGTCACCTTTTAATGTGCCTGTTCCTTATCATCCTATAAAAAACAGCTCCTCCCCACTTCTGTCTTTACCAGGGATGGATCCAGATTTTGTAGGCCCTGAACTTTATACAGTAATTTGGGTACCCTCATTGAGAAAACAAATAAATTAGAATAAAAAGTTTGGTGTGAAAGTGAATAATTATTTGGAGTTAGAAAAGATGTCCCAACAAAATGCTGTAACCTTAGAGTCAGGTCCCTTTCTTCTGAGGCCTCTTTAGGCATTTGATCAAAAATGCTATCATGTAGTGCTTCCACTGGACTTCTCTTCCCCACCAGAAACATTCTACGTGTTCCAGTAACTTTCAGCACTCATAGAGGCCCCGGGGAAGTGAGGAGGCCTGAACTGTAAGTTTTATTAGCTTTATAAAAAATTCAGCTTTGCCTCCTACTCTCCCTAATTTTCACTGTGGCATGTATCACCTTATATTTATTTGTTTATTGCCTTTCTTTTCCCACTAGAGTGTCAGTCCGGGAAGCTGGTGGTTTTGTTTTGTTCATGGCTGTATCCCCAGAACATAGAAAAGTGCCTAACACATATTTAGACTCTCAGTAAATATTTGTGGAATAAATGAATGAACTGGCATGAGAGGAACAAACCGTGTGCTACTACCTAAGTTTAGAGGAAGGAGATCATTATTTCTGGTTGGGAGAAATCATAGCAGGTTTTAAAGTGGAGATGACATTGGGCTTGACCTAGATCTCTGGCCATAGTGGGTATAGAATGAATTAAACATTGTGGTTTATTATTAGGTCTAAACTAAATCAGTAGGTTTAATGTATCTTCTGCATACTAAGCAATGTTCATAACTTACATGCATATGAGAATACTCTGTCATTTTAAAGTAAAGACATTTAGTGACTAGTGAATATATATAGCTATTACATACTGGTTTTTGTTTTTCGAAAATATGATTAAATTGGACTTCTAATCAGGAAGAGGACTTTGTTCACCAATACCAGAAGGTCTTAGATTTGAGAGATGAAATCATGTTTGTTTTCCACTTTTGTTTTTTACAGTTTTTTTGGTTCTGGAAGATGCCATGTTTCAGAGTTCCAGTTGCCTTGACCTGAGATTTTAGGTTTGGATTCCTAATGTGCCAGTGTATCACCTCCCTTAGTCCTTAAAGTCTATTGGAAAAATCTTAGATTTGACCGTAAATTTAGGTATGTCCAAAGAAGACATTTATTTAGTTTGTTTAAACTCTTCTTAGAAACTTGAGATGGTAAGAACATTCTTTCTGTATAAATCATCCACCTTCTGCTCAAAGAATCTTCTCTTCATTGCCTATAAACTAAAGTACACACCTTTTTTTTAAATTGAAGTATAGTTTCTGTACAATATTATGTAAGTTACAGGTATACAATATAGTGATTCAAAATTTTAAAGCTTATACTCCATTGGTAGTTTAAGCCTGACATTCAAGGCATTGTCCTTTTTGCTCTCTGGGCCTTTACGATGATGAGAAAGTTTAGATTGGAGGAGGCAGAGAGAGAGGAGGAAAGCAGAGGAGGGAATAGGGGCTGGGGGTGCTTTCCAGGTGAGCATTTAACCACAGGAGTAAAGGGTTAGAGACTGAAAGGGAGGATTAAGTAACATGGAGACTTGTGTTGGGGAGCATGGAGAAGTAAAATTTGCTAGATAAGGCAGGGCCAATTTATAAAGTTCTTGAAAGCCAGGTAAAATTGTGTAGATAGGAAGTGACAGGATGTTGGGAACACTAAGGCTTTTGTGCAAGAAGTAATAATGTTGAAAGTGCCCAGGATTATTCTGGCAATCGTAATGAGAGTGAACCAGAGAGGAAGGACAGAAATATCTGTAAAATAGAGTCTGTTTCAGAATCCTTTTGTACTCTTAAAAATTATTGAGAACACCAAAGTTGTTTATGTTAATTATATCTATTGCTATTGACTATATTAGCAATTATACCTGAGAAATTTTTTAAAATATTAATTTATTAAAAAGAAAAATAAACCTATTACATGTTAACATAAATGACATTTTCATGAAAAATAACTATTTTCCAAACAAAAATTGAGTGAAGGGAGTGGGATTGTTGTACATTTTGCAAATGTCTTTAATATTTGGTTAAATAGAAGACAGCTGTTTCTCAGATGTGTTTCTTCATTCATCCTATTGGGATATTTTGTTTCGGTTGACATGTGAAGAAAATCTGGTCTCTCACATGTATTTATTTGGAAAAGGAGAATATTTTAATAGCCTTTTCAGGTAATTGTGGGTATTTTCCTCTTCTGCATCTCTACAACTTGACAATTAAAAGTTAGTTGCAGGGCTTCCCTGGTGGCACAGTGGTTGAGAGTCCGCCTGCCGATGCAGGGGACATGGGTTCGTGCCCTGGTCCGGGAAGGTCCCACATGCCATGGAGCGGCTAGGCTCGTGAGCCATGGCTGCTGACCCTGCACATCCGGGGCCTGTGCTCTGCAATGGGAGAGGCCACAACAGTGAGAGACCCGTGTACTGCAAAAAAAAAAAAAAAAAAGTTAGTTGCAGAGAGAAGATGGCGGAAGAGTAAGAGAGAGAAGATGGCCGAAGAGTAAGATGCGAAGATCACCTTCCTCCCCACAGATACATCAGAAATACATCTACGCGTGGAACTGCTCCTATAGAACACCCATTGAACGCTGGCAGAAGACCTCAGACCTACCGAAAGGCAAGAAACTCCCCACGTACCTGGGTAGGGCAAAAGAAAAAAGGAAAAACAGAGACAAAAGAATAGGGACGGGACCTGCACCAGTGGGAGGGAGCTGTGAAGGAGGAAAGGTTTCCACACACTAGGAAGCCCCTTCACTGGGGGAGAGATGGGGTGGCGGGGGAGAAGCTTCGGAGCCACGGAGGAGAGCGCAGCAACAGGGGTGCAGAGGGCAAAGTGGAGAGATTCCCACACAGAGGATCGGTGCCGACCAGCACTCACCAGCCCGTGAGTCTTGTCTGCTCAGCCGCTGGGGCGGTTGGGAGCGGGGAGTTGAGGCTCAGGCTTCGGTCGGAGCGCAGGGAGAGGACTGGGGTTGGCGGTGTGAACACAGCCTGAAGGGGGTTAGTGCGCCACAGCTAGCCGGGAGGGAGTCTGGGAAAAAGTCTGGAGCTGCCAAACAGGCAAGAGACTTTTTCTTGCCTCTTTGTTTCCTGGGGCACGAGGAGAGGGGATTAAGAGCACTGCTTAAAGGAGCTCCAGAGACGGGCGCGAGCCGCAGCTATCAGCGCGGACCGTGGGGACGGGCATGAGACGCTAAGGCTGCTGCTGCCGCCACCAAGAAGCCTGTGTGCGAGCACAGTTCACTATCCACACCCCCCTTCCAGGGAGCCTGTGCAGCCCGCCACTGCCAGGGTCCCGGGATCCAGGGACAACTTCCCCGGGAGAACGCACGGCGCGCCTCAGGCTGGTGCAACGTCACGACAGCCTCTGAAGCCGCAGGCTCGCCCTGCATCTGTACCCCTCCCTCCCCCCAGCCTGAGTGAGCCAGAGCTGCCAAATCAGCTGCTCCTTTAACCCCGTCCTGTCTGAGTGAAGAACAGACGCCCTCTGGCGACCTACACGCAGAGGCGGGGCCAAATCCAAAGCTGAACCCTGGGAACTGTGTGAACAAAGAAGAGAAAGGGAAATCTCTCCCAGCAGCCTCAGAAGCAGCAGATTAAAGCTCCACAATCAACTTGATGTACCCTGCATCTGTGGAATACCTGAATAGGCAACGAATCATCCCAAATTGAGGAGGGGGACTCTGGGAGCAAGATATATTATTTTTTCCCCTTTTCCTCTCTTTGTGAGTATGTGTATGCTTCTGTGTGAGATTTTGTCTGTATAGCTTTGCTTTCACCATTTGTCCTAGGGTTCTGTCCGTCCGTTTTTTTCTTTCAAAATTTTTTTCTTAATAATTATTTTTTATTTTAATAACTTTATTTTATCTTATTTTATTTTATCTTCTTTCTTTCTTCCTTGCTTTCTTGCTTTCTTGCTTTCTTTTGCTTTCTTGCTTTCTTGCTTTCTTTTTTTTCTCCCTTTTATTCTGAGCCTTGTGGATGAAAGGCTCTTGGTGCTCCAGCCAGGCGTCAGGGCTGTGCCTCTGAGGTGGGAGAGCCAACTTCAGGACACTGGTCCACAAGAGACTTCCCAGCTCCATGTAATATCAAACAGCGAATATCTCCCAGAGATCTCCATCTCAACAACAAGACCCAGCTCCACTCAACGACCAGCAAGCTACAGTGCTGGACACCCTATGCAAAACAACTAGCAAGACAGGAACACAGCCCCGTCCATTAGCAGAGAGGCTGCCTAAATTCATAGTAAGTCCACAGACACCCCAAAACACGCCACCAGACGTGGACCTGCCCACCAGAAAGACAAGATCCAGCCTCATCCACCAGAACACAGGCACTAGTCCCCTCCACCAGGAAGCCTACACAACCCACTGAACCAACCTTAGCTACTGGGGACAGACACCAAAAACAACGGGAACTACGAACCTGCTGCCTGCGAAAATGAGACCCCAAACACAGTAAGATAAGCAAAATGAGAAGACAGAAAAACACACAGCAGATGAAGGAGCAAGATAAAAACCCACCAGACCTAACAAATGAAGAGGAAATAGGCAGTCTACCTGAAAAAGAATTCAGAGTAATGATAGTAAAGATGATCCAAAATCTTGGAAATAGAATAGAGAAAATGCAAGAAACATTTAAAAAAGGACCTAGAAGAACTAAAGAGGAAACAAGCAATGATGAGCAACACAATAAATGAAATTAAAAATACTCTTGAGCTTCCCTGGTGGCACAGTGGTTGAGAGTCCGCCTGCTGATGCAGGGGACGGGGGTTCATGTCCCGGTCCGGGAAGATCCCACATGCCGCGGAGCGGCTGGGCCCGTGAGCCATGGCCGCTGAGCCTGCGCGTCCGGAGCCTGTGCTACGCAACGGGAGAGGCCACAGAAGTGAGAGGCCCGTGCAAAAACAAACAAACAAAAAAAACCCCGAAAATACTCTAGAAGGGATCAATAGCAGAATAACTGAGGCAGAAGAACGGATAAGTGACCTGGAAGATAAAATAGTGGAAATACCTACTGCAGAGCAGAATAAAGAAAAAAGAATGAAAAGAACTGAGGACAGTCTTGGAGACCTCTGGGACAACATTAAACGCACCAACATTCGAATTTTAGGGGTCCCAGAAGAAGAAGAGAAAAAGAAAGGGACTGAGAAAATATTTGAAGAGATTATAGTTGAAAACTTCCTTAATATGGGCAAGGAATTAATCGAGTCCAGGAAGCACAGAGAACCCCATACAGGATAAATCCAAGGAGAAACATGCCAAGACACATATTAAACTATCAAAAATTAAATACAAAGGAAACATATTAAAAGCAGCAAGGGAGGGCTTCCCTGGTGGCGCAGTGGTTGAGAGTCTGCCTGCCGATGCAGAGGATGCAGGTTTGTGCCCTGGTCCGAGAAGATCCCACATGCCGCGGAGCGGCTGGGCCCGTGAGCCATGGCCGCTGAGCCTGTGCGTCCGGAGCCTGTGCTCCACAATGGGAGAGGCCACAACAGTGAGAGGCCCGTGTACTGCAAAAAAAAAAAAAAAGCAGCAAGGGAAAACCAACAAATAACATACAAGGGACTCCCCATAAGGTTAACAGCAGATATTTCAGCAGAAACTCTGCAAGCCAGAAGGGAGTGGCAGGACATATTTAAAGTGATGAAGGAGAACAACCTACAACCAAGATTACTCTACCCAGCAAGGATCTCATTCAGATTTGATGGAGAAATTAAAACCTTTACAGACAAGCAAAGGCTGAGAGAGTTCAGCACCACAAACCAGCTTTACAACAAATGCTAAAGGAACTTCTCTAGGCAAGAAACACAAGAGAAGGAAAAGACCTACAATAACAAACCCAAAACAATTAAGAAAACGGGAATAGGAACATACATATCAATAATTACCTTAAATGTAAATGGATTAAATGCACCCACCAAAAGACACAGACTGGCTGAATGGACACAGAAACAAGACCCGTATATATGCTATCTACAAGAGGCCCACTTTAGAACTTGGGAAACATACAGACTGAAAGTGAGGGGATGGAAAAAGATATTCCATGCAAATGGAAATCAAAAGAAAGCTGGAGTAGCAATTCTCATATCAGACAAAATAGAGTTTAAAATAAGAACTATTAGAAGAGACAAAGAAGGACACTACATAATGATCAAGGGATCAATCTAAGAAGAAGATATAACAATTGTAAATATTTATGCACCCAACATAGGAGCACCTCAATACATAAGGCAAATAGTAACAGCCATAGAAGGGGAAATCAACAGTAACACAATCATAGTAGGGGACTTTAACACCCCACTTTCACCAATGGACAGGTCATCCAAAATGAAAATAAGGAAACACAAGCTTTAAATGAAACATTAAACAAGATGGACTTCATTGATATTTATAGGACATTCCATCCAAAACAACAGAATACACATTTTTCTCCTGTGTGCGTGGAACATTCTCCAGGATAGATTATATCTTGGGTCACAAATCAAGCCTTGGTAAATTTAAGAAAATTGTAATTGTATCAAGTATCTTTTCTGACCACAACGCTATGAGACTAGATATCAATTACAGGAAAAGCTCTGTAAAAAATACAAACACATGGAGGCTAAACAATACACTATTTAATAACGAAGTGATCACTGAAGAAATCAAAGAGGAAATCAAAAAATACCTGGAAACAAATGACAATGGAGACATGACGGCCCAAATCCTATGGGATGCAGCAAAAGCAGTTCTAAGACGAAAGTTTATAGCAATACAATACTACCTTAAGAAACAGGAACCATCTCGAATAAACAACCTAACCTTGCACCTAAAGCAATTAGAGAAAGAAGAACAAAAAAACCCCAAAGTTAGCAGAAGGAAAGAAATCATAAAGATCAGATCAGATATAAATGAAAAAGAAATGAAGGAAACAATAACAAAGATCAATAAAACTAAAAGCTGGTTCTTTGAGAAGATAAACAAAATTGATAAACCATTAGCCAGACTCATCAAGAAAAAAAGGGAGAAGACTCAAATCAATAAAATTAGAAATGAAAAAGGAGAAGTAACAACTGACACTGCAGAAATACAAAGGATTTGAGAGATTACTACAGGCAACTCTATGCCAATAAAATGGACAACCTGGAAGAAATGGACAAATTCTTAGAAATGCACAACCTGCCGAGACTGAACCAGGAAGAAATAGAAAATATGAACAGAACAATCAGAAGCACTGAAATTGAAACTGTGATTAAAAATCTTCCAACAAACAAAAGGCCAGGACCAGATGGCTTCACAGGCGAATTTTATCAAACATTTAGAGAAGAGCTAACACCTATCCTTCTCAAACTCTTCCAAAATATAGCAGAGGGAGGAACACTCCCAAACTCCTTCTACGAGGCCACCATCACCCTGATACCAAAACCAGACAAAGATGTCAGAAAGAAAGAAAACTACAGGCCAATATCACTGATGAACATAGATGCAAAAATCCTCAACAAAATACTAGCAAACAGAATCCAACAGCACATTGACAGGATCATACACCATGATCAAATGAGGTTTATTTCAGGAATACAAGGATTCTTCAATATATACAAATCAATGAACGTGATACACCATATTAAGAAATAGAAGGAGAAAAACCATGTGATCATCTCAGTAGATGCACAGAAAGCTTTCGACAAAATTCAACACCCATTTATGATAAAAAGCCTGCAGAAAATAGGCGTAGAGGGAACTTTCCTCAACATAATAAAGACCATATATGACAAACCCACAGCCAACATTCTCCTCAGTGGTGAAAAACTGAAACTATTTCCACTAAGATCAAGAACAAGACAAGGTTGCCCACTGTTATTCAACATAGTTTTGGAAGTTTTAGGCACAGCAATCAGAGAAGAAAAAGCAATAAAAGGAATCCAAATAGGAAATGAAGAAGTAAAGCTGTCACTGTTTGCAGATGACATGATACTATACATAGAGAATCCTAAAGATGCTACCAGAAAACTACTAGAGCTAATCAATGAATTTTGTAAAGTAGCAGGATACAAAATTAATGCACAGAAATCTCTGGCATTCCTATACACTAATGATGAAAAATCTGAAAGTGAAATTAAGAAAACACTCCCATTTACCATTGCAACAAAAGGAATAAAATATCTAGGAATAAACCTAAGGAGACAAAAGATCTGTATGCAGAAAATTATAAGATACTGATGAAAGAAATTAAAGATGTTACCAACAGATGGAGAGATATACCATGTTCTTGGATTGGAGTAATCAAAACTGTGAAAATGACTCTACTACCCAAAGTAATCTACAGATTCAATGTAATCCCTATCAAACTACCACTGGCACTTTTCACAGAACTAGAACAAAAAATTTCACATTTTGTATGGAAACACAAAAGACCCCGAATAGCCAAAGCAATCTTGAGAACGAAAAACAGAGCGGGAGGAATCAGGCTCCCTGACTTCAGACTCTACTACAAAGCTACAGTAATCAAGACAGTATGGTACTGGCACAAAAACAGAAATATAGATCAATGGAACAGGATAGAAAACCCAGAGATAATCCCACGCACATATGGTCACCTTATCTTTGATAAAGGAGGAAAGAATATACAGTGGAGAAAAGACAGCCTCTTCAATAAGTGGTGCTGGGAAACTGGACAGGTACATGTAAAAGTATGAAGTTGGAACACTCCTAACACCATACACAAAAATAAACTCAATGGTTTAAAGACCTAAATGTAAGGCCAGACACTATCAAACTCTTAGAGGAAAACATAGGAAGAACACTCTTCAATATAATCAGAGCAAGATCCTTTTTGACCCACCTCCTAGAGAATTGGAAATTAAAACAAAAATAAACAAATGGGACCTAATGAAACTTAAAAGCTTTTGCACAGCAAGGGAAACCGTAAACAAGATGAAAAGGCAGCCCTCAGAATGGGAGAAAATATTTGCAAATGAAGCAACTGACAAAGGATTAATCTCCAAAATTTACAAGCAGCTCATGCAGCTCAATAACAAAAAAACAAACAACCCAATCCAAAAATGGGCAGAACACCTAAATAGACATTTCTCCAAAGAAGATATACAGATTGCCAACAAACACATGTAAGAATGCTCAACATCATTAATTATTAGAGAAATGCAAATCAAAACTCCAATGAGATATCATCTCACACCGGTCAGAATGACCATCATCAAAAAATCTACAAACAATAAATGCTGGAGAGGGTGTGGAGAAAAGGGAACACTCTTGCACTGTTGGTGGGAATGTAAATTGATACAGCCACTACGGAGAACAGTATGGAGGTTCCTTAAAAAACTACAAATAGAACTACCATATGACCCAGCAATGCCTCTACTGGGCATATACCCCGAGAAAACCATAATTCAAAAAGAGTCATGTACCAAAATGTTCATTGCAGCTCTATTTACAATAGCCAGGACATGGAAGCAACCTAAGCGTCCATCAACAGATAAATGGATAAAGAAGATGTGGCACATATATACAATGGAATATTACTCAGCCATAAAAAGAAACGAAATTGAGCTATTTGTAGTGAGGTGGATAGATCTAGAGACTGTCATATAGAGTGAAATAAGTCACAAAGAGGAAAACATACAGTATGCTAACACATATATATTGACTCTTAAAAAAATGGTTTCGAAGAACGTTGGGGCTGGATAAGAATAAAGATGCAGATGTAGAGAATAGACTTGAGGACACAGGGAGGGGGAAGGGTAAGCTGGGATGAAGTGAGAGAGTGGCATGGGTATATATACACTACCAAACGTAAAATGATAGCTAGTGGGAAGAGGCCACATAGCACAGGGAGATCAGCTGGGTGGTTTGTGACCACCTAGAGGGGTGGGATACGGAGGGTGGGAGGGAGGGAGACGCAAGAGAGAAGAGATATGGGAACATATGTATATGTATAACTGATTCACTTTGTTATAAAGCAGAAACTAACACACCATTGTAAAGCAATTATACTCCAATAAAGATGTTAAAAAAAAAAGTTAGTTGCAATGTAGAATCCAAGACCTACCATTATGGTAAAACACTTATTATTGGTCTCTGACTTAAAATGGATCATTTTTACCCACGTATGATTTTTTTAACATCATGAACTGGTCATTTGGAAAATATGGATTCATGATGTTATCCAGATCTTCCCAATGTTGCCATGTTTCATTACACAATATCATAAATCATCACTCATCTCATCAGAAAAGTCTTAAAGTATTGATGGTAGATACAAGTTTTCCAAGATTCAAATTTCTCTTTGAAAGTGCTAAATGCATCACATGCAGCAAATACTGTTGTTTTTCATTGAACTGACAGGTTCATTTAGTTTATTTTCAAGAGAATGTCAGATACCTAAACATGAATAATCATGGTTTGTCAGCTGTTCTCTCAAGTAACAACAGTGTTCTGTGGAAAAAGTGGCTTGTTTGGTTTGCAACTCAATCACCGGTGCTGTTCTCTGAGATAAACCAGTGTACTTGGTATGCAGAAGTGTTTATGCATTTCATCAAATAGAATATTAAATTGATAAGTATTTAAGGGTCAAGATTTAATAAAATTAACAATGTTTATGCTTCAATAAGGGGATTCTTAAGTGAAACTGGCTTTTTTTTTTTTTTTTCCCAGCAAGTGCATCGCAGTGAAGAATACACTTGACTGCTGTACGTTGTGGGTCTGCTGCCTTGATTTGTGCTAAGGCACCAGCAGTTTTACCACCATTGCTTTTGTATTATTAGTACAGATGTCAACATGGTGAAAGGGGGCCAATAGCATTTCAGTATTATTATGGAAATAGTTTTGACTTTTTGAGACCCTCAGAAAGGAATCCCAGGGACCTCCACAGTTCTTCTCCACAGAACTGTGCTAGAAGATTATGTGGAGTAAGCTAAGGGTAAGGTAAGTGGTGATGGATCAGACAAGGCAAACAGTAGTGAAGAACAGAAAGGAAGAACAGATAGGTGAGAAGCATCTTGGAGAGAAATTCGACAAGGCTTTGTGGAGAAATACAGGGATGGAGAGAGATGATTCAGAGAGGACTTAACAATTTTAAGCCTGATGGAGGAGCACGTAGTTGGTGCTTTATAAATACTTGTTTAAATCAATTAATAGTGGGAGAATGGCATCAATTACAAAGACAGTAAAGTTGAGAAGGGGGAGCTCTGTTGGAGATTGGATTTTCTGTTAGAAAATAGGTATCTTTGAGGTTTTTGGTTTTTTTTTTTTCATTATTTTCTTACTGTGGTTACTCTGAAGAAACAGTAGTAATAATTACTTCCCTTCATTTTTCTGTGGAGAATAACAATTCTTTAACAGTGTCTTTAGGACTAATAGAGGCTGATAAGAGCCAGAACCTTTCTCCCAGGTCTTACTGAGGGATTATCAGGAGGACGTGTAAAACACGTCCTCCTATTGAAGAAAAATGCTACAGATTGGGAGGGTAATTGGTATAGGGGATTAGTGAACGGAACAGTAAAGTATGAGCTAGCTATTTTTATTCTGGCATAAATTTGCAGAGTGTGTTGTATTCTGATTATAACATGTACATTTTTAAAAGAAAAAATAGACAATCAGAAAACTATAAGAAAACAAAATGATGAGTAATCTTACTCCCAAGAGGTGGATACTCTTAGTATTTTGATGTTTCTTTGTAGACAGATATTTTAGAACACTTGTATGTTGTTGCATATTTTAAAAATTAAATTATGGCTTACTTAGAGTGAATGCACAGATCGTAAATCTTTCAGTTTGACAAATAATACAGCTGTGCAACCCATGCCTTTATTAAGGTAGAACATTTCCTTAACCTCAGAAAGTTCTTTTATATCCCTTCCCAGTCATGCTGTCCCCCCTCTTCCCCCCAGCCATTGCAATCACTGTTCTGATTTCTGTCACTATAAAAGCTCTTCGAGGATGTGATATAAATGAATCATAAATGGATTACCTTGGCACCTTTGACAAAAATCAGTTGACAGTACGTGTGTAGGTATATTGCACTCTGTCTTGTCCTGTTGAGCTGTTTGGCTATATTTTCAGCAATACCTCAGTCTTGCTTACTGTAGCTTCATAAAAAGAAAGCCTTGAAATCGGGTAGTGAGTCCTACAACTTTATTCTGCTTTTTCAAAATTGTTTTATCTATTTTAGGTCCTTTATTTTTACCATACACATTTTAGAATCAGCATTTCAGTTACATGAAAAAGCCTTCCAAGATTTTACTTTTTATTTTAAAGTAATTCAAAATTCATAGGAAGTTGCAAAAAAAGTACAAAGAGGTCACATGGACCCAACACCCAGCTTCCCCCAGTGGTGATATTTTTGCCTAAATATAGTGCATTATCAAAACCAGGAGATTGATTGACACAATGCAGTTAACTAGACCTTAGTCAGATTTCATCACTTTTTGCAGGCACTCATTTTTTTCATGCCTGTGTGCATAATTTTGTGACATTTTATTATGTATATAACCTACTGGGATTTTATTGGGATTATGTGGGATCTGTAGCTCAATTTGTGGAAAATTGAGATCTTAACAGTATTGAGTCCTTTGATCTGTGAATACAGTATGTCTCTCCATTTATTTAGCTCTCCTTTAACTTACTAATGTTTTGCCTTTTTTTCTTTTTAATTTATAAATTTCATCCTTCACCTTTTCTACTAATATTGTAGTAAAAGATAACTATTATGTAATACTTCTTCAAAGTGGTACAGTAATTGTAATGTGAGGCACATTTTCAGTTTTTATTAAAATCTTCACTGTACTAGTGGTGTCTGACTTCCTATGATTTAACCTTGAACATTTTTAGCCCTGAGCATATGGACTCTTTTTAAAGTTGGCAAAATGAAAACAGGGGAAATGACTATTTAAAAAGCTGTCCACTTCACCTATATTGTCTAAAGATTAAAACAAAGTCCTTAGAACCTGATTTGTTTTTATGTATGAGATGTATCTGTTTATTGGTGCATATTTTGCAAAATTAATATCTTTTGTGCTTATTAAAGGAAAATAACTTAAAGTTTTCTTCATCCTTAAGTGAAAAATAAACAACATTGTGCTTGATTGTTTAGGAGATCCTAAAGAATTTCGTTCTGATCTTGACGAGCTTATGATCTGATTTGAGGAAACAAAATATGCCTAAATGGAACATCTAAAGAACATTTATAAGGCAGTATTTTAACAATTAAAAGAGCAATCACGGGCTTCCCTGGTGGCGCAGTGGTTGAGAGTCTGCCTGCTGATGCAGGGGACACGGGTTCGTGCCCCGGTCCGGGAAGATCCCATATGCCGCAGAGCGGCTGGGCCTGTGAGCCATGGCCGCTGAGCCTGCGCGTCCGGAGCCTGTGCTCCGCAACGGGAGAGGCCACAGCAGTGAGAGGCCCGCGTACTGAAAAAAAAAAAAAAAAAAAAAAGAACAATCACATGTTTTAAATACTACAGAAATTCAATTCAATTTAAGGGAAAGGTGAGTTGGTGTTAATTTGATAAAGATTTTCTGGAAGAGTGAATCTGATTTGGGATCAAAGAAATACTTGGGTTTTCATTTGTAGAGAACATTTCATTTATAGAGGATCTTTCATTTGTGAGGGAAGCCATTCCAAAAGAGTAGATATGGATAAAAATACAGCTGTGGGACAGAAGTGGGCAAAGAGATACTAGATATTCTGACTAAAGCAAGGGTCCACATTTTTGAGATGTGATAGATAATGTTTCACATATCCAAGATACAGACAAACAAATGCTTGGAGAACGTGCAACTCATTTGATTTACAGTATAATATTTTCCAGATTCGTTAGGGCCACTCTTGTCTTTCTGATCTTCTTGTGTCACTATTTGGATGGTATCAGTAAGTTTTATTTCCCCCCTTTCCCCTCTGTTGGGTTAAAAGTTATACATTTTATTTTTATACTTTTGGTGTCAAATTTCAATATGCATAATAAACTAATACATCTCTCTCTGTTCCCTTTCTGGTCAGTACATGGACTTGGGAATGATTCACTTCAATTACCACCTTCCTATTTTGTGGTGTTGTCTGTTATTTTGGTTCTATATTGCTTTCTTGTCTCCCAGATGAGTGTTTATTATCATTGTTTTATACATACAGTGCTGTTTTACGGTTACCCATATGTGTTTTCAATTTCTTTGCTCACCATTGTTTCTTGGCATCTTGCTCCATCATTCTGGCTTCAGTTTTCTTCTTCCTAGTGAGCATTATTTGGTAGGGTTCTTCCTCCCTCCCTCTCTCCTTTTGACTGTGTAAAGGTAAACTCAGTCTCTTTTTTTCAAAAATGTCTCTTTTGTCTTAACCTTTAAATCATAATTGAGTGTAGTGTAACTAAGTTGACAGTTATTTTCTCTCAGAACTTTGAAGATATTCTGTTGTTGATGCTAAGAAGTCTGTGGTCAATTTAATTGTTACTTGTAGCTAGCTAATCAGTGTTTTCTTTCTAATTGTCTTTTAAGATTTTTTTTCTTTGACTCTGGTGTCCTTCAGTTTTACATTGATGTTTCTAGATAACGGATTTAAATTAAAATATTTGTTGTTTTTCTTTAAAGAGTAACTTGTTTCATCAGTCCTGGAAAATTCTAAGCTGGTGTGTCTTTGACTATTATTTCTTTCCTGTCCCTCTGTTGTTCTTTCTTTAGAACTCCTATTGTATTTTCCTTCTATTTCTTCATGTCTCATAATGTCATGATTTTTTCAGCTCTGTATTCTGTCTTGTATTATTGAAGATATTACTTGAAGATATTACTTGAAGATATTACTTCATATCTTCAGTATCTTCAATTGTATCTATGTCTCATCTGCTATTCAAAATGTCTGTTGCTTTAAAAAAATAATTTGAACTCACAGGAAAAATAGAAGAATAATATAAAGAACTCTTATATATCTTTTTCCAAATTCACCAGTGGTTAACACTTTGCCACATTTGCTTTATCATTTTTCTCTTCTCTCTCCCTCTCTCTCTCTCTCTCTATATATATATATACATATACACACACACACACACACACACATATTGTTTTTCTCTGAACCATTTGAGAGTAAATTACAGACATCATGCTCCTTTACCCATACACAACTCAATGTATATTTCTCAAAATAAATATTTTCACTTAAATAAAACCACAGTACAGTTATCAAAGTCAGAGACTTTTAATATTAATATAATAATATTATCTGATCTATAGACCTTATTCAGATTTCTATCAATGGTCTTAATAATGTCCATAAGAGCATTTTTTCCTCCTAGTTCAGAAACTAATCCAGGATCATAGATTGCTTTTAGTTTTCAATCTCTTTTCATCTAGAATAGTTTTTTTAGCCTTTCTTTGTTTTTCTAGACACTGATATTTCTGAAGAGTATGTGTCATTTATTTTGTAGAATGTTCTTCATTTTCAGAGTGTCTGGTGTTTCCTTTTGGTTAAATTCAGGTGACACATTTGGGGCAGAAGAGTATGTAAGTGATGATGTGTTCTCAGTGAATCATATCAGGAGGCACATGATGTTGATTTGTCCCATTATTAATGTTAGTTTTGATCACTTGGTTAACTTGGATCTGCCAAATTTCTTCACTATAAAGTTGCTATTTTTTCCTTTTTTTTTTATTTTTTTTATTTTGCGTCACGCGGGCCTCTCACTGCTGCGGCCTCTCCCGTTGCGGAGCACAGGCTCCGGACACGCAGGCCCAGCGGCCAAGGCTTACGGGCCCAGCCGCTCCGCGGCATGCGGGATCCTCCCAGACTGGGGCACGAACCCGCGTCCCCCGCATCGGCAGGCGGACTCTCAACCACTGCGCCACCAGGGAAGCCCTATTTTTTTCCTTTTGTAATTATTATAATAAGTAATTTGTGGGGAGATACTCTGAGACTATATAATATCTCCTTCCTCACCTAACTTACACCCATTAGTTTTAGCATCCATTAATGAGTTTTACTTGAATTATTAACTATGACGGTTGCAAAATAGTGGTTTTCTAACTCCATTAATTTCTTCTATATTTATTGGTTGGCATTCTGTTGTGATGAGGAGCTTTTACTTCTTGATTTATTTATTTTTGGACTTACGGATTCTTATTTTATTCATTGGGTTCCAATTAATCACTGTCACTTGTTTTGATGGTCAAACTATTTAAGCTTTAGTTAGCTGGATTCTATCTTAGCTCAGGCTGCCAAAACAAAATTCTATAGACTGGGTGGCTTAAACAACAGAAATTTACTTTCTCACAGTTCTGGAGACTAGAAGTCTAGGATCAAGGTGTGCCAACACGATTGGTTTCTGATGAGGGCTCTCTTCCTGGTTTATAGCTGGCCCTCATCTGCTTTCTTACTGTGTGCTCACGTGGCAGAGAGGGAATGAAGCTCTCTTGTGTCTCTTCTCTTAGGGCACTAATGCCATATGAGGGTCCCTACCCTCATGACCTCATCTAAACCTAATTATCTCCCCCAGGCCCTGTCTCCAAACACCATCACCTTGGGATTAGGGTTTCAACACATGAATTGGGGAGAGGGGGGGACACAGTTCAGTCCATAGCAGATTCAGTTGCTTTTTAAATTTTAATAATTATATTTCGAGAAATTATATTTCTTTTTCAAGTCTGTATTATTTTTGCATAGTTTCTTGTTTTTAGAGTTTTGACCCTTTTTTATAACTTTGATTATTTTAACATACTTATTAACATTCTCTTTCAAATTACGATTCTGTCTTTTCAAATTGGGGGGGATGTTAATCTTTCTGTGTGTTGGTTTGTTGTGTTTGCTGACTCTCACTTGTGGATTTTTATTTTAATTTTGAATTCATCTGAAATTTCTCTAAGAATCTTTTGTGGCTTAAATTATGGGAGTGTCCTTCCAAAACAGTTTTGCTTTCACTCCTATCAGGAACCTCATGAGTCTCATTGGTCTGGGACTAATCTTTATGTTAAGTGCTCAGTTTGGAATTTCCCGCACCTCATGGGTAATGCAGATTTGAACACCAGACCCAAATGAGTAGCAGGCTCTTGGTTTTGAATTCTTTAAGGGGCTTTGTTCTTTCCTCCCTGCTTTAAGCATCTGTGTACAGAGGTTTTTGTGTGGACATAACTTTTCAGCTCTTGGGTAAATACCAAGGAGTGCAGTTGCTGGGTTGTGTGGTGAGACTGTGTTTAGCTTTGTAAAAAACTGCCAAACTTTCTTCCAGAGTGGCTGTACTGTTTTGCATTCCCACCAGCAGTGAATCCTGTTCCTGTTGCTCCACAGCCTTGCCAGCATTTGTGTTGTCTGTCTTTTGGATTTTGGTTATTTTTAATAGGTATGTAGTGATTTATCTTGTTTAATTTGCAGTTCCCTAGTGACGTTGATCATCTTTCCGTGTGCTTATTTGTCATCTGTTTATGTCATTTGGTGAGTTGTCTGTTCAGATCTTTTGTCCTTTTTAAAATTGGATTGCTTGTCTTCTTATAGTTGAGTTTTAAGGGTTCTCTGTATATTTTAGATACAAGTCCTGTATCAGATACGTGTTTTGCAGTTATTTTCTCCCATCTGTGGCTTGTCTTTTCATTCTCTTAACAGTGTCTTTAGCAGAGCAGAAGTTTTTAATTTAGTGAAGTCCAGCTTATTGATTATTTCCTTCATTGATCGTGCCTTTGGTGTTATCTAAAAACCCATTGCCAAACCCAAACCAAGGTCACCTAGGTATTCTCTTCTAGAACTTTTTTAGTTTTCCATTTGACATTTAGATCTATGATCTATTTGAGTTGATTTTTGTGAGAGGTGTTAAGATATGTGTCTAGATTTTTTTTTTTTTTATTTTTTGCATGTGGATATCCAGTTGTTGCAGTAACATTTGTTGAAAAGATCATCCCTTTTCCATCTAATTGCCATTGTTCCTTTGTCAAAGATCACTTGACTGTATTTGTATGGGTCTGTTTCTGGGTTCTTGTGTTAGTTTGCTGGGCTGGCAAAACAAAGTATCACAGACTGGATGGCTTAAACAACAGAAACTTATTTTCTCATAGTTCCTAGTTCTGGAGGCTAGAAGTCTGAGATCAAGGTGTCAGCAGGGTTAGTTTCTTCTGAGGTCTTTCTCCTTGTCTCATAAATGGCTGTCTTCTCCTGGTGTCTTTACATGGTCTTCCCCCTGGAACTGTCTGTGTTCAAACAAGGGTAGTTTGAGAGTATTAAAGAGTGGTAATTTGGAGTCAGGTATAGCATAGAACTAAGGGAAGTAAGGACTGGGTGTCCATTGAGTCTAGTTAGGAGGACTCACTTGCTGTCTTTAGAGTTGTTTTCTGGAGTGGTTAGAATGGTTGGCAAAGTATCCTGTTTACAAGTGATTCAGAAGGTAAGAGGAGGTGGTGACATCTTCTGTAGTCTCTTGTTGAGGAGGTTGATCCTGTTACTTCCTCCTAGTATCATATCATTTATATCCTTCTCTTAGTGTGTTCCCCAGCAGTACTTATTGAGCATCTCTGCTGAGCTCTGTACCATGGCTGATGCAGATGGTGTGAGCCCTCTTCTCAAGGAGGTGGCAGACTAGGTATATGGGCATAGTACTAAGTAGTTTAATTACAGCATTAACTTGAAGCATTCTTTGATTTATGTATTGAGTTATGTGATTCTTGATAGACATTCAGAAGATCAGAAAATGATTACAGTCCATGGCCAAATAGAAAAGGCTTTTTAGAAGAAACAGAATGAAAGCTAGTCTTTAAAATGTGATTTAGATTTAAATTGGTGAAGTGGAACGACGTTGTAGTTGAGGTGAATATTGGAAAATGAAGACCTGCTGGGGGGAGGAATAAGTAAGAAGGGATCATGCAGGAAACAGGTCAGACTGCATCAAATGATTTGTATTGGGGAATAATGGAGAATATTGGATATTAATAACAACAATAATTATAATAATAGCAAATAGTGTTTATGGAGTACTTACTATGTACCAGGCATGCCCCTGTGTAAACAATGCCTAAACAATCCAAGGGTGAATGGTAATGATGTGAATTAGATTAATGACAGGGCAAGTTTTGGGCATGGGTGGCCTGGAGAGATGGGAAACTTGAGTAGAGTAGAGTTAGATTTTGGACAGATCGATTGAGAGAATATATTTAAGTAGAAAGGTGTTGTCCCATTACCCTCCCCATCCCTACCCCCACCCCCTGCAGTGGTAGACTAGCAGATTGGAAGGGACCAGTGGGGACATGTGGTAAAGAAGGAAAGAGTGCACATGAGAACAAGAATTCTTCAGTGATGGGAGCCAAGAGAAGGGACATCTTTTGCCTGGAGTTTTGAAATGAAGAAGAGCTCGCATCTGACTTCCTCCTCACCTTTAATGTCTAAGGAATTCAAAGGATTCAAGATTCGTGGTTTCAGTCTTTCTTTTGAGGTGTCATATTTGAGTGAGTGAGTGAAATATGCCATGAAAGACCTATGCTGTAAGTACACATGTATGTGAAAGTCGTGGTCTTTTAGGGAAAGGTTTGGTATTACAAGTCACTGAATATGTTCTAGTTGAAACCGTTAAGAATAATGGAGAGATAGTAAGAGCTTACCCACCATTGTTATCAGAGTTTTCTTTCAACACCTGTGCCTCCTTAAAATCCTTTTTTGGGTTCCGTATTCCTTTCAGTGCCTCAGGAATTGGTGACTTATGATCTCCCACTGTCCCTACACAGGAAGATTCACACTTCTCTCCCTCCATGTCATCCTTAGGAGGTGACAGAGTTGATGGAAAGAAGAGAACATTGAAGGTACCAAGTGATAGGAAACCCAGATGGACATGGTCATTATTAAAACTTGCTCATCTTTCCCTTCTCTGCTTCTTGCTGCATCTATCCCCACCCCCTGCTCCTTCACCCTTTCTCCCTTTAATGAAAACTCAAACCCCAAACCTTTAAAGAGGGTTGAGTAGAGACTATAAAGCTTTTTGCAGAAACAGGCCACACACACAGTTATGTTTACTTTTTGTATGTCATTCAGTTTGAACAGTAATAGGCCAGTCAGTCACTGTCATTTCTATTTCATAATCATTATGTTGACATTTTTCTTTGGGGTCTCATGTTTCTAGTTAGTGCTGTGATGTTCATTCGCTAACACTACTGGAGTCTGCTAATCGTATAAGATGTTTTGATTTGGAACGTAGAATTTTTTTCTTCAGTAAGCTGTGGTTGCATGAGGCTTGACAAACTTTTTTCTTTTAAAAACCAAAATTGAAGGTTACTGTTAATTACTGGGCAGAGTTGCTATTTTTACAAAAGGTTTGTATTGTTTGTGTTGAGATTTCCTTAGCTGCTTCTATCACATTATAATATAGTATTTGAATTAAAACTTAAAGAACATTTCTATAACATAACCTATATTGTTTTATAATAAGTGATCATATAAAAGGTGTGAAATTTAAATCTGTTCTATAAGATTTCAGACAAAGTACTTTAAAAGTATAATTTAACTTATTTTGGTGGGTTTTAGAAAAGTCTGGAAACCAACTTTACTTTATACATCAGTAAAGGGATCTGGGTTTTCTAGCAACATTGTTTGCAGAATATGATCAGCTGTTTTAGGAGACAAATACCTTTTTGTTTATCTGGCCAAGGTTTAAACTTACCTTTTTAAACTCATACCATTTTAAAAATTTAGTTTATTTTTTAATTCTTTGATAATTGAGATTAAAAATACTTATTTTAGAATATTTTTAGATTTATAAAAAGTCACAAAAATAGTAGAGAGTTTCTGTAAACTCCTCACCCAGTCTCCCCATTTGTTACCATCTCACACGACCATGGTATGTTTGTCACAACTAAGGAACCAACTTTGGTATGTCACTATTAACTGAACACCACCTTTTATTTGGATTTCACTGTTTTTTCCCTAACTTCTCTTCTCTGTGCCAGGATCCCATTCAGAATAGCACGTTACATTTTCTCATCATGTTTCACAGACTTTGTGATGACCTTAATAGTTTTGAGGAGTGCTGATCAGGTATTCTGTAGTGTGTTTCTCCATTTAGGTTTGTCTGATGTTTTTCTCATGGTTAGACTGGGGTATGAATTTTGGGGAGGATGAAGTATCCACGCTATTAATTTGACTTATCCCTGTTGATGTTAACCTTGATCACCTAGCCGTGGTGATGTTTTCTAGGTTTCTCCACTATAAAATGACTTCTTCCCACCTTTCCATGTTGTGCTGTCTGAAAGCAGATCAATAAACATGGCCCCACACTTAGTGGGTGTCGAGGTAAGCTTCATCTTTTTGAGAAAGGGAGTAGCTACATAAATTACCTGGAGCTTTTTTGTATGGAGATCTGTATCTTTGCCCCTCAGTTATTTTATATCAGTATGGATTTATCAGTATTTATTTTATATCCTGGGTTATAATCCAGTACTCAGATTGCTCAAATTGTTCCAGCTTGGCCATTGAGAGCTCTTTCACATTACCTCCTATATCCCTTTGATATGTCCCCATCATTTTGTTTTGAACACTTCCTTACTCTCTGGCAGTATAAGATATTTCAGGCTCATCATGTATATTCCCTGCCCCCAGCCTTATGATCAGCCATTTTTCCAAGGACCCCAGGTTCCTTTTATTGGAGAGTAGTGTAAGAAACCAAGATTTGGGCTCTGGGTGTGCTTGTTCTTACTGGTGTGTCATTTCTTCTAGGACCTCTCAGTAGATGGATCTAGGAAATATATATATTTATATATAATGTATAGTTAATATATAAAGTATGTATTATATAATATATATTTATAACATGTTGTATATAAGTATATGTATTACTGGTTCGTGTATACATACATATCTATAGTTTTTTCTGTATTTATATAACTGTATCCACTTTAAGCTAAAGGTGAATTTGTACTGATGTCTTTGAATCTAATCCAGTCCCACATGGTTCATTCTAGCCTTCCCCAATGCTATCTGTAGCCTTCTTCTCTAATAGTAAGAAATCTGGCTCCCACCATCCGCCATCCACTTATGTTTTTGTTCAATTTTAGTATATCTGTACAGCTTTTGAGGAATTGTCACAACTCTGTTTTACAAATTTTCAAACCAAACTGTTCTCATACTTTAAGTTGCTCATTTACTCTTTGAAATAATAATTATTATATATCATGTGCTAAGCAGTTTTCTATGAACTTTTACCGATAATAACCAGTTTTAATCTTAATCTATACTATGATGTGGGATCTTTAATTATCCCGATTTTACAGATGAGAGTAGAGGGACACAGAGAGCTTTAGTGATTTGCCCTAGAGTTCCCAGCTGGTAAGTGGCAGAGCGGCAGTTGAACCCACAGTCTGCCTGTGGAGTCCGTACACTCAGCTACACTGCCAAAATTAGGTGTGTGAAAACACAGAGCTATGCATCTGTTGTGTTGGTTTCTACTTTTTTAAAAATAATATTTTTTTTGCCAAGGAAGGAGGATTGGAAGTGATTCAGTGATACCAGGAAAACCCCAAAGTATCTCACTGGACATGAGAGGTGACAGTGGTTAGAAAAGAGTACATTTCCTTAAAAAGGCAACCATACAGTGGGACTGTATATTTACTAAAGGAGAAGGTTTGTTATCTTCTGGTTAGTTGAAATTGAGTTTCTGAGGAAAGTAGTTTACGCTTTTGAAAATGTTCTGGTGTGAAACATGGACAGCTCCCCCTTCTCCGCCCCAAACCTTCCTCCATTATTACCAGAGTATTATTTTTTCCTTCTAGTAGAAGCTTGTGGTTCTCACCCTCTTCAAATATGTCCCTTGCACAGAGGGGAAAGGAGTGGGTCAGAACTGCAGTTACCAAAGGTGTTCAGCTGGCCACTGATCAGGTCAAGAACCCAATCAATTGAAGGGATTTCTTTATTAAAAGACCAGAAGCATTGGGCTTCCCTGGTGGCGCAGTGGTTGAGAGTCCGCCTGCTGATGCAGGGGACACGGGTTCGTGCCCCGGTCCGGGAAGATCCCACATGCCGCGGAGCGGCTGGGCCCGTGAGCCATGGCCGCTGAGCCTGCGCGTCCGGAGCCTGTGCTCCGCAACGGGAGAGAGGCCACAACAGTGAGAGGCCTGCGTACCGCAAAAAAAAAAAAAAAAAAAAAAAAAAAAAACCAGAAGCATCAAATCTGTTCTGTTTCACCAGAGCCTTTCGGTTTCATTGGTCAGCTTATATAGAAAAGCGTAGTTATTCTGGAGCTTTATTTTCAGACACTACCCGTCCACCCCCCTCGCCCCCTTCTCCCAACCCCAACTTTTGACTTAAATTTTTTTAACTGCTTGAGATTAAATTCACATACCATACAACTCACCCCTTTAAAGTGTACAATTCAGTGAGTTGTACAATGATCTGACTTAAATTTGAGTTTTAAAATCAGAGACAAGATAGAGATAGAATTTATTCTTCCGAATTTATATATTTTATATAATATTTTATATAATTCATAATTCTGTTTTTACATTAAGTACTGTTAAGGCATACCAAAGGTGACTATTATTGCCTAACTTTGTTAACTTTTAAGGATTGGAGAGACATTAAAAGCCATTTGAAACGATCAGAATGTGGCTTTTTTTAGTGCTCTTTGAAATAATGTACATAATTGCCTTGTTTTCATCATAATTCCATTTTCCTTTCTTTACTGGCTGTCTCCTTTTCTCCCACTCAGTTTTAAAGGGCATTCAATCCTGTAAACGTGTTTCAGCTAAGTCATAATTAAGCTGAAGCTAGATTCTGTTTATTACTTGTCTACCAGTAGGTGCAAAGGGAAGAGATCTGAAAATTCCCATTTCTTTAGTGTGGAACATGCTAAATTTCTCCTGTTGCTTAAGAAGAGTCAGATCAGTTAGCATAGCAAATCTGAAGGAAACTTTAATCATTAATTCTGATGCTTGTTCAGGTGGGCAACATGCTTTTAAAATGACGACCATACATTTGGAACTGTTTGAGAACCGTATCTTTTCATAAAGCACCTTACTTCCTAGAAGGAGTTTGGACTTTACAAGTACCAGCTGTCATTTCACAGAAAAGAGAACCTGATTGTGAACCACACCCAAGTTGTGGGCCATTGCCCCTGGCTCGTAGAATTACTTATAGACTCTTGAAATTCATAGTTGTTCCCAAAATTGTTGGTGACATTAGTTAGGATTCGCTATGAATTTGGTGGTTTCATTTCAGATAAATGAATTACCATTTATGTAATGAATTACCATTTACATGATATTTGGTTTTCATACAACATTCAAAGTATTAGATTGGTACATACTCTTAAAAGAATTGAGGCACAGTAGGCAGGGTAGGAAGTAGAGATCTGCAAGCAGGTGGCAGTGAAGGTGGGGCATGGGGGCAATTTCTCAAAAACATTACTGACAGATTTTCTTAAGAAAACGTATTCTTCTGAAAAGTTTGCCTAATATTTTTGTAAGTAGCGATTTTGAATTACTGCTTGCCTCTCATTTCCCCCAGAATGATATGTAAAAACTATTTAATAGAAGATTTTAATGTAAAATTCTAAAATTCCCATACACTGGGATTTGACAGCAAGATATTAATGTTAAGAGCAGGATTTTCTTTTTCTATTTCTTTTTCTATTTCTCTTTCTCTTTTTCTTTTCTGCATCTGGGCACCACTAATGTTTAGAGAAGATTGGTGCCTCTCTTTGCTTCTTGTTTCTGGCTTCTGATGCAGAGGTTGGGGGTTATGTTTCTGGTTTCCAGACTTGTCTGTTTCTGTAAAGATTAGCAACACTGCTTGTTGTAAATGTATCAAGACAGAAAGGAACAAAATCATATTTAACTGTGACAGAGAGTTTTAATGCTGACCATGATAGTCGCGTTGTTCGGCTTGCAGATACTCCTCGAGCTTCTCTTCTTTTGGGGTCACCTTGGGAAAGTATAATGGGAAAGTGTGAATCACTGTGTGTGCTGTCAATTTAAAGATGCAGAAACTGATATGAGGGGGAAAGGAATGATGTGCTTTGGGAATGTATCAGAGTCTTGTACGTGCTCTGTAAGAAGCAGGAGATTAAAGCCCCCGTGAGTGGCAAAGTGATCCAAAGCTGGGCTTTCCCAGGAACTTCTTAGTCAGCGTGTATGTGGTGCAGCCTGGACATCTTAATCCAAGAACTCTCCAGGTAGCTCTGGGAAAGACAGTTGCGAGCAGACTCCTTTGTCTGGTGGCACAGTGTGCCTGTCTCTACCTGGTCTTGCCTTTCTTATGAATTTTTCTGATTGTGTTCTCTTCTGTTTAGTCCCTGTTCCTGACACCTGCACATCTACCATGTTTGCTGTTCCATGTGCAGCAAATGGATTCTCACGGTTAATCTCAGTCTTTGTAGTTACTGGCTATGACCCACTTTTGGCTGTTCGTCTTTGGTTTCATGTATTTTGTGGTTGCGCTTGTTTTTATCACCAATACCAGTATCTGACCGCTGACTATCCCCAGTGCGTCCCCCAGGCTGCTCTGGAGTTATCAGATTTCTGCCCTGATCTGGGCCCCATCCTCCAGGTGTGAGGATAATGGTGGAGAGACATTGAAGAGAACCTTGGTTCCGCTCCTAGCTCCTGCAACACTTAGATAAATGATTGTGGTTCAGTTACTTAACTACTCAGGACTATCGTCTTCTCATCTCTTGCTAAGTCCTCTTTAGTGTGTGTTGGAACTTGGTCGTTCCTGTCATTCATTATCTTCTGGTCCGAGGATGTTAGCTTGGCTCTTTCACTGCCACTGTGTGCTCTTTGATGAATTCCTTTATATCCTGGGTAAAACTGAACATCGGGATACAGTTTCTCCTTTTGCTAAGAAAAAAACCGTATAATCCTTTGTTGGGTCTCCGTACTGGTAAATTCAGGGAGGTAGACAGGAGTTAGTTACGTGTGATAGACAATGAGAAGATGCAGGAATCTTTGGCCGCGCGGCACCACTTGCGGGATCTCAAGTTCCCTGACCGGGGATCGAACCTGGGCCATGGCAGTGACTGCGGTGAATCCTAACCACTAGGCCACCAGGGAACTCCCAAGAAATCTTAAAAACTGTTGAAATAGCAGTTTCATATCAGACAAGTAGATACTGCTTGGTTAGATGGCCACATAGTTAGGAAGTTAGCCTCTTGAACTGGTGAGTTGGATTTGATTTTAAGCTCTGCTAGTTTTTTAGCTTTGTGACCTTGGACACTTAATTTATCTTCTCTATACCTGGTTTCATTTGTTAGATGAAAATGATGAAATAGTACTTACCTCAAAAGGTTATTGTGAGGTTTAAATAAAGCATTTAAATCTTAGTATTTGTTCCTATTACTAATTATGTAAATTTGAGCCTGTATTCATGGGTCTGTTTAGCAAAGCCCTTCTTAGTGTTTCCAGGGGGTTTTTTGGTTTATTTTAGTGTCAGCCTGTCTCAGTCATACTCTCTCTGTCACATCATCCAGGTTTTGTTTGTTTGCTTTTCCTCCTACATAGGACTAATCAGTCTGATTTTTTTTTTTTTTTTTTGCTTGTTTGTTTATTTCCCACAACTGGAATGTAAGCTTTGTGGGATCAGGGACCTTCTGTGTCCTCTTCATTGTTATATCTCCAACTTCTCGTGTAGTCCCAGGAACAGTAGAAGCTCAGAGGAAGACATTAATTGCAACAGTTACCTGTTCAGTGTATCGCTGCAGGGAGATGGCAGTGACTGCAGCTAGGAATTGCGGGCATTTCGCCTCCTCTAGAGCTATTTTGTCATCTTCTTTCCAAGTCCCTGACCTTCTGGCCATCAGGTGACTTTGCCTCTGGAAGTATGTTCTCTGACACAATTCTTACCTCATTTGGTACATTAGTGTACCAAGTTTCCCCAAATTTCTTTTCTGGAACATTAGATTCTTAAAGTGATCCTTAATTAAAGGATTAAAGATTCTGTGATCAAATGAATTTGGGAAATGCTGCTATTCCCTTCCTCCACATGGAGATTCACATTATATATTGGCGTATTAAAGACTCTGAAAAGTCCTATGATAGATGTACTTTCAAACTTTGATCAGTTATTTTCCTAAATTAATTGATCCTAAATGTAAACACATTAATTTCTTAATTTTTTAATTTAATGACTATAATATCCCAATTCCACAGAACACACTGGGAAATGCAAGGCTAGCCTACTTCTAAAGGCCTGCTTTACCCTCTCTCAGTTCCTTCCTATGTAAAATTATAAGGCCAGGAAAATTAAAATGAAGTGCCTTAAGGCATTCATTGTTGTCAAGCATTTAAACCTCCTTCTTTAGCCACCATGTGAATATGGTAACCAATATCGTTGGAATCTGAAGGTGTTATGTCTCATGTCTCCCTATCTGCAGACCTCCAGATTTTTTCAGTGCTAGTAGTCCCAGTTGTTCTTTCCCTTAGATTTGTTTTTTCAACTCGAGAAAACTTCTGTGCCCATGTGTAGAACAGAGATACCTGACATATCTAGAACAAAGTGAATGATGAGCCCTTGACAGATAAAAGTTCATTGGTTCCATCCACTTTCTCACCAATCTCATATGGTCATCCAGGGGAATGGGCTTTCAGAATTTTAACATTATAGTTTTACCATTTAAGAAAGACACTAAGCATATGCTAACAGTAGCTTTGTGTCCCAACACCTAGCACCATACCTGGCATGTATTTGGCTCCCAATAAATATTTAGTAACTGAACTAGACACTGAAATCATACACCACTCTTTCCTCGTTCTCATGTAGTGAAGTGGAGACACTGGTTAGAGAGGGAATATGAATTGGTGCACTCAATCTGGAATATGCATCACAAATTTAAAGTATAATTTAAGAAGGAAAAATGTAAGCAAAACACCTGCATTTATACCAGAAGTAAGGGAGTCAAACTTACTGTCTCTCTGTACTGTGCTTTCAAGTTGGATCTCAAATAACAGCCCTTGCTAAAAATAGAGGTCAAGAAGATTTTCTTTTCAGATGTAATGTCCATTTATTTCCCAGTCCTCTTAGGAAATCCACTCTCAATTTAAGGCATAAAATTATATGGAGTATATCTTGCTTTAAAAAATTACTGTTTAGGGGCTTCCCTGGTGGTGCAGTGGTTAAGAATCTGCCTGCCAATGCAGGGGACGTGGGTTAGACCTCTGGTCCGGGAATATCCCACGTGCTGCGGAGCAACTTAGCCCGTGTGCCACAACTCTCTAGATCCCGTGAGCCATGACTACTGAGCCCCCGTGCTACAACTACTGAAGCCTGCACGCGTAGAGCCTGTGCTCTGCAATAAGAGAAGCCACTGCAGTGAGAAGCCCGTGCACTGCAACAAAGAGTAGCCCCTGCTTGCCGCAACTAGAGAAAGCCTGCGCACAGCAATGAAGACCCAACGCAGCCAAAAATACATAAATAAAATAAATAAATCTTTTAAAAATTACTGTTTAATTACTGTCTTATATTTAAGAGAATGTTGGCTTCTGTCCATTTTTGTATAACTTTAAGTAAAACAGTATAATGACATAAAAATCTGCTGTTCTTTTAAACACATTTTATTATTTCTAAAAGGTGAATGCCTATGTGAATGATATGGCATGGTCATATTTCATTTGAATGAAAAAATAATATAGAAAAGCATTGCCAGAACATCAGTGTCATATATGAGATATATATATATATATATGCATCTTTAATGTCATTATTTCATATAGCCTTTTATATATTTCAAATGACTATTCTACACTTTGGTTTAATTGCTAGAATAAGAAAGTTTCATTTTTGAGAAGCTAGAAAGAGTTTCAAAAGTTAGAAAAATGTAAAAAAAAAAAAGTTAGAAAAATGTTATTATATTTTATATTATTAAAAGTACTAGTTTATGATATTTACCCGGTCAAAAGTCTTAAAAAAAATCCTTTAAATATTATTTTCATTATTAATTAATGAAATTAACGTTTACCTCTTGAAGACAAATTCTGGTTTTCTTCACACATTGTGTGTTTGTTCCAAAATCAAATAATAAGATTTTTGGCTATTACAATTAAATGGCTATAATGGTTTTCAGTAGAGTGTGTTATTACAATATGTGGGCATAGAATCAAAATTTATATAGATACAAAGTTTTACAAACACTTCTAAGATTTTTTTAATAATACCACTTGGCTTTATGATTATATTACTCTTAATTTTCTAGAACTGTGAAATTCTGTTATTAAAATGTGTGCAAGTTGTTGCATGAACACAGGGCACTCAGAATTCTTGATTCCAGCTCTTTGTGGTATGTCCTGCCAATCCAGCGAGGGTTCTTCTGCTTCTCTTACCTTAAAGCAGTGGCATGTCCTGGAACTGCAAATGAGCCTTGTTGTTAAGACAGATCAGCAGCCTCTCCTCCAGCTAAAAGAAGCCCCCAGCTTCTTTTACTTACCTTCATTATTGTGAAATTTATCCATGTTGTTGAGTGTGTCAGTATTCCTTTTTATTGCTGAGTATTGTTTCACTGTAGGGATAGAAGACAATTTGTTGGGGCTGCCCTGATGGCCCAGTGGTTAAGAATCCGCCTGCCTATGCAGGGGACACGGGTTCGAGCCCTGGTCCAGGAAGATCCCACATGCCACGGAGCAACTAAGCCTGTGAGCCACAACTACTGAGCCCACATGCCGCAACTACTGAAGCCTGTGCGCCTAGAGCCCATGTTCTGCAACAAGAGAAGCCACCGCAATGGGAAGCCCGTGCACCACAATGAAAAGTAGCCCCCACTCTCCTCAACTAGAGAAAGCCCATGCACAGCAGCGAAGACCCAAACATAGCCCAAAGTAAATAAATTAAATAAATTTGAAAAAAATTAGATATTTAAAAAAAATAAGACAGTTTGTTCATTCATGGTTCTTATTCATGCTCTTTTTATTTTATTTTAGAAATATTTGCCAAACTCAAGTTCACTAAGCATATCTCTTATGATTTCTTCCAAAGAATTTTTTGAAATCGTTTTTCAGCTTTGTTGATGTATAGCTTACAAACCATAAAAATTACCCAGGACTGTATGCAGTTGTGCAGCTATCTCTACAGTCTAATTTAGAAGGCTTCCCTCACCCCTGAAGGTTTCTTTATGTGCCTTTGATCTCAGTTCAGTTTGATTATGATGTGCTTTAATGTTTTTCTGCATGTTTCTTGTGCTGGGAGTTAATTAAGGTTTCTTGGATCTGTGGATTTATAGTTTTCATCAAATTTGGGGAAAATTTGACCATTATTAAAAAATTTTTTCTGATGACCTAGGCTGCTTGAAGTTGTCCCACAGCTAACTGATACTCTGATCATTTTATTCCAGTGTTTTTTCTCTCTGTATTTCATTTTGCATAGTTTATATTTGCTATTTTTTCGAGTTCATTAATCTTTTTGTCCATGGTGTCTAATCTGCTGTTATTTCTATCCAGTATATGTTTTACCTCAATTACGTTAGTTTTCATCTTTTACCATGATTTGTATCTCTTTCATATTCCATGTTTGTAGTTAATTTGCTCAATCTTTGCTTTCTTTAACATATGGAATTTAGTTATACTGTTTTATTTCTTTTTGTCCTTTACTATCCTAATAAATTATTTATTATCTTATTATTATATCATTTATTATTCTTTATTATCTTATTATTTTCTTGACTCTTTTTTTTAATCAATTTTCCTTCTCATTTTACGGGCTGTATTTTCCTACTGCTTTATGTGCTTAATAATTTTTACTGGATTCTAGACATTGTGAATTTTGCCTCAAGTGTGTAAGATGTTTTTGTGTTCTTATTAGTGTTCTTGAGCTTTGTTGTGTGTTGCAGTCAAGTTACTTTGGAAGAAGATCCTTTTGAGGTTTGTTTCCAAGCTGAGTTAGGTGGAAACAGCAGCAGCCTGTAGCTTAGGACTAATTTTTCCCAATACTGGAGTAATATCTTTCTGAGTACTTTTACCCACTGCCTCTTAAATTATGAGGTTTTCTGCTAGTGGGAACATGAGCTATTCTGCCCCTTAATGAGCTTTGGGAGTTGTTCTTTTTCCTCCTTTCTGGTGGTTCTGTTTTAGGCCTTATGCACTGGGGATCAGTACTGAGCTGAAAACTTAAGATGCAGATGGACTCTCTACAGATCTCTGAAGCGGTCTCTCTGTGTAGTTCTTGGGTACTTGTCCTATGAATTCTAGCTGCCTTGGTTTTCCCATGTTCCCAGCTCCATCTCCTCAACTCAGGGAGACCATCAGACTCCATCTGGATTCCCCCTCCCTGCACTGAGACATGAAAATTATCTCTAGGCTATAAGCTGGGACAGTTGTAGAGCTCTGTAGGGTTTTGTTTTTCTATTTTCAGGGAACAGTGTAGTTTACTGTCTGATGTTCATTGTCTAAAAACCATTGTTTAAGATTTTACTTTTTTAGTTTTTTCAGAGGGAAGGGTAAAACTGGTCCTGGCTACTGTATCTTGGCCAGGTACCATACTTCTGGAAGCTAAAAAACCACTCCATTACTCATTCGTTAAAGGAAGAATTACAATAAAAATTAACAGTAATCTTGTCAGTGAAAAATTGTCAAAACTATGGATAGATAAAGCAGGATAGATAGATAATTTGCAGTTGCTAATTTATTTATTAAAAAACAAGAAAGAACAAAAAAAATAAGCATTCACCCCAGGAATTAGAAAAAGAGCAAAGTCATAGACACTGGAAGACATGTAAACAAAAAGGAGAGACGGAAATTAAATAGAAAAAAAAATAAAAAAGAGAGAGAGGGACAATTGATCAGTAAAACCTAAAGCTGGATATTTGAAAAGACATGCCAAAATGACAAGTCTCTGACAAGATCACCTAAGAAATGAAAGAGAAGCATTCACCCCAGGAATTAGAAAAAGAGCAAAGTCATAGACACTGGAAGACATGTAAGCAAAAAGGAGGGACAGAAATTAAACAGAAAAAAAAAAAGAGAGGGACAACTGATCAGTAAAACCTAAAGCTGGATATTTGAAAAGACATGTAAAAATGACAAGTTTCTGACAAGATCACCTAAGAAATGAAAGAGAAGGCATACATAGTATTTATTGATTGGTTATTATTAAGGAAAAAAAGAGGGCATACCTACTAATCTAGCAGATGCTTTAAAACTCATAAGGAAATACTATGAGCAATTTTTGCTGATAAAAGTGAAGGCCTGCTAGATGCATAGATTGTAAAAGTCAAGACAGAGTCCACGCTGGAGATAATCACAGTATTCCAGAGAAGAGATGATGGTGGCCAGAAGCCTAGGGCACTAGGAGTGGAAATGGAGCAGTAGAAAGATTCAGCAGACATTTATAATCCTGTGAGTGGAGAGGTGGAGAGTGTCAGAGAAGAGTTAAGCTGTTGGGTTATAGGATCCTGTCTTGGATGGTATTGTACAATATCATTACACCTGAGGAATAGCAGAAATTGGGGGGGGTGTTGAATTTGAGGTATATGGGGGACAAGTGGCATTGTCTAGTTGGTTTATATGGGTCTTGAACTTTGAAGAGGGGTCTGGGTAAATTGTCTGCTTATGTTGCCACTGGATTGGGTTCTTGTTTCTAAACTCACCAGCTTGTTTTTGTTTTTGTGAACATGCCTTTAAAAGTTCCCAGAAATATAAAATACCTTTTTTATCAGATTAAACCCTCCTCCATATAAGTATTATTTACCCAGTTAGATCTTAGATACAAGAACAAAGATCCTACTTAGAGCAGTCTCTTCTAATAAACACTGAAACGTATGCCTGTAACAGGAGCCCTTACATTTTTGGCACAGTTCTGTGTATGTACTCAGATTACTCTAAGTGATGTGGCTGTGACTTAGATTCTGATTCTCTGGAAGTCATTGCCAGGCTTATCTGACCCTGATCCTAGGCAGCTGGGGCAGCCTTTACTAGACTATAGTCCTTTCATTTTACCTTTCATTTCACTAATTGGTCCCAAAAATACTTTTTAAATGAGCCACTTTCACTTATGCTAGCAAAGTGCTAAATGTAGACTTTTCTTTCCTCTCTTTCTGGTCCTAAACAAAACTCCCAACCACCCCAAAGATGGAAGCAAGATGGTTTCCATCTTCTTTTTTGTTCTCTTTGGTAGAAGAGACTGACAGATATTGGAAGTGGCCTTTCCTCATGCTTTCATTCCTTCACTGGATTGAAGGCTACAGTTTACCGCCTTCACCCTGCCAGTTGTAGCATCATCCCAGCCTGAACTGCACTGAGCTGGCTGTTATTAAAACCTTTATCTACACTGTCACAAGTATTTACTGCCTGTCCCAAGCGTTTGCTCTTACTGCTGACTTCTTGTTGACATGTAAAGAGCAACTGTGTCTCCGACCAGGCGAACAGTGTGCTTTTGGCCACAGAGTGCAACGTGAATTTTCAAAGTACAAGACGTTCTCTGAATTTAATAGATTGCTTTGAAATTTGCTATGAGCATACAGACAAGTGTGAGTGTGTTTGTGATGCTGATGTTTCACACGATGATTAGTATTGCTGTCATTTTAGTTATTCCTTTAAATATCACTCAGAAGAAGGGCTTACACAATGGTCCAATAAATTTTTTTGACCAAACATTAACCAAGTCACCAGTTTCTTTTTCTCTCTTTATTTCAAATGTAATTGTTAACTTGTAATATTTTGAATAGGGAATATATTTATTTACAGTGTTCAAAATCAAAATGCTATTTAAAAAAATGTATAGGGGCTTCCCTGGTGGCGCAGTGGTTAAGAATCCTCCTGCCAGTGCAGGGGACACAGGTTCGAGCCCTGGTCCGGGAAGATCCCAATGCCACGGAGCAACTAAGCCCGTGTGCCACAGCTACTGAGCCCGCGCTCCTAGAGCCCGTGCTCTGCAACAAGAGAAGCCACCGCAATGAGAAGCCCGCACACTGCAACGAAGAGTAGCCCCTGCTCGCCGCAACTAGGTAAAGCCCGCGCGCAGCAACGAAGACCCAACGCAGCCAAAAATAAATAAATAAAATAGTAAAAAAAAGACTAAAATATAATGAAAACAAAGCAGTGTTATTAAATTCCAGCCTATGAAAGCAGAGGCCAAAATCACCTCTTTTTAATAAAAAAAAAAAAGGATATACCCTGAGAAGTCTTGCTCCTACCCCTCCCTATCTACCACTTCTCCCTAGCCCATTACATGGAACTGTTTTTACAAATTTCTATTTATTCTTTCCGACTTCCTTTATGCAAACAGCTAATTCAAATATATATTCTTGTTTTCCTCCTCCTTTTACTCAAAAGGTAACATACTGATATTTTTCACTTTGTTGTTCTGTTTTTCATTTTTATACCTTGGAGCTTTCTCCATATTAATACAATAAAATCTTCCTTTTTTTTTTTGACTGCATAGTATTCAGTTGTGTATATGCCATAGTTTATTCAACTAGTCCTCTGTTGCTGAGCCCTTGAATGTGTTCGATCTTGTGCTATTACAAGCAATTTTGTAGTGAATAACCTTGTTCATGTGTTATTTCATATGTGTGTAGGTGTCTTGTTTAGATTCCTAGAAATGTGTTTGCTAGGTGAAAGGGTAAATGTATTGGTGATTTGGGGATTATTACAGTCCCTTCATATAAGGGTTGTACGTTTTGCATCTACACCAGCAGTGCCTGAAGATCCTTGGAGCACCTGATTCTCCATAGCTTGATGAGAGAGTGGTTGGACTTAGATCAGATTTTGCCTCTGATAAGAAATGCTGTCTCATTTCTGTTTTCATGAGTTACGTTAAGGATTTCATGTTTATGTTACCTTATTTGTATTTATTTTTTAATGTAATCTGTCCATTTTTCTATCAGATTGTTTCTCTGTTTCTGAAAACTATATTGGTCTATTTCTGGACTTTCTATTTTGTCCCATTGGTCTGTCCATTCATTTGCCACTTCTACACTGTTTTAACTCTTGAGGCTTTAAAAAATATGCTTTAATATCTATTAGAGTCGTTTGCTCATCTTTTTCAGAGTTTTCTTGGTGATTATTGCTTATTCGTTTTTCAGTAATTAGTGCAGTATAATTAGTGAAAACCCGATTGTTGACTGTATGTAATGATTGACAAAGTAAACCAAAGCCAGTATCATCAGTAATGGAAAAAGCTACTTACTACGGCCTGGTTAAAACAATTATGAGTTTAAAATGTGTGTGGAAGAGCGAGGGCAGTTGTGTGGTAAAATCTACTTTTTATGTACTTGTTTTAGTTTTGTCAACGGCAAGTTATTAGTTTCCACTCTTAATTTCTGCAATATTTTTAACACGTTGAGAGCCCGGTGCAGGTGAGTTTATTGCACATTATGATATTAGTACTTTATTATGAGTTGGTATTATTTCTTGAATGGAAACAATGGCATCAGCTTTTTTTTTTTTAATGAGTGTCAGAATGCTAGAAAGTTGATTAATTTCAACAGTGTATGGCTGAACTACTAGTATTTTGTCTGCTCTTAATACGAACTCAATTGGACTTCCCTGGTGGTCCAGTGGTTAAGACTCTGTGCTTCCAATGCAAGGGATGCGGGTTCTATCCCTGCTCGGGGAACTAAAATCCCACATGCCATGTGGCGTGGCCAAAAATTTAAAACAAAACAAAACAACAACAAAAAATCCACTGACTCAAATGATAGATTCTGGTTGCTGTCACAGTGGAATCAATACTTTGTTTTTTGCTTCAGATTATTAAGAATTAGGAAATAAAAATGTTTTTTATTTTTGTGTGTTTGTACTTGAAAGGTACAAAATTTCGGTCAAAAAACATGTTTTACACATAATATCAGATCACAGTTGTATCATTAGGGAATCCCTCCCCGACTTCCTTAGTATCTAAATAAGATTCTCTCCCATTTATTCTCACAGCACACATCACGATTTCCAGTCCTGTATCTGTTTTTCTTCCACGTTAGACTATCTTCCCCTAAGAGCTCATTGTAAAGAACATCTTGCACAGAGCTTGACACTCTGTATTTGTTAAGTGAAGCAGTTGATGCATTTTTAAGCTTTCGCTAATGTTTTCCTCAAAAATGAAATCTAGGCACAAGTGACATTCACAAATGAATCTTTAATTTTTATGCCAGGCACTTGAAAGTGTATATGGTGTCTGCATAATGAATATTCATTTTCAAAGAATCTTTTCTGAGTAACATTCTTGGTTATGGGTAACTTGGTGATTAAAAGCATAACTTTTTGGAATCAAGACAGCCTGGGTTCAAATTTGTTAACTTATCTGAGTGCTAGTTATGTCATTTATAAAATAGATTTAATAATGGTGACTACCCCATAGGGTCATTGTGGAATAAGTGAGCTTTACACATAAAGCTCTGACACAATGCCTGGCACATAAGTGCTTGGTAAGTGCTTGGTAAGATGCCGTTCTTTAGTGTTTACTGCTGGTATGGTATCATCATCCTCATGATGTTCTGAGCAGTACTACCATAATTCATATGTTGAATCAGGGACAAAACATTCCCAGGTAGGAAAAGTGTAAAATTACATAAAATGAATATCCTGCTGGGTTAGGATGCTAAAAATATACCATTGGTATGAGTTAATATTTTATTAAAGATATCCCCTCCGCCAAAAAAAAAAAAAAAACCCTTTTGGGAACAAAAAACCCACCTTGTTCAAGCATCATTAGCTTGTTCTAAGCAGATGTACTTTTTGAAGGTTGTAGGATATTTTATAATCCTCAAAGATTGATTATCCTTTTTGAGCTCCTCTGATATTACTAACACACATAAAAGAGGTTACTGGTTTTCATCTGCTTCACACTAGGAATTGTTACTAGAGTGGAAGTTGGCAAAAATCGCTTTAAGAGCCTGGTATCTGCATTGCAAAACTGTTGAAGAGATAGACCATGATCTGAAATGAGTACGTTGACAAACTAACATAATCCTTCTGTCAGTCTTATGAGTTGTTTTTTGCCTTATAATAGTTAATCTTTAAATATGCTTACTTTGAAATGCCAAGATTACTAACTGGAAAATACACGTATATTACTAACTGGAAAATACATGTGGTTTAGCAAAGTTGCATTTCTTCATATAAATCTTTGCCTTTTCAGTTAGAAGCCTTAGGGACATTCTCTCATGTTTTCATGGAAAACCATAAAACTAAAATCTTTGTGCTTTTATTTGGCTCTATGCAAGATATGGTACCACTTAAAGCCTTCAGAGACTGAGAACCTGCCAGTACTCTGAATAATTTCGCTTAAATTGTAGCTGAAGTGCATCCTCAGTTTCTTGTGTGCAATTCTTTATGTTGTATGTAGATTGTTGTGGTGCTTTTAAAAGTTATTAGCACAACTTTTTTACATTTTTGCTTTTCTCTTTTTGTTCTTAATCACATTTTACAAAAAAATTTTAAAAATAAAAAATACTGAGAGTCCCTTCCTTTCACCTCCTCCTTCCTGTTACCTATATGTAACCACGGGTTACTGGTATGCGTACATTTGTAGAGCTTTTCTATATGTATGTGAACTGTCTGTGTGTATGTCTGTGTATGTGTATGCTGCATTCTCATACATGTAGCTTTATTTTTAATACTGTATTATCATGCAACTTGCTCTTCTAATTCAACACCATGTTATGGAAATCTCATTATGTCAGTACATAAGGCTTTACTTCTGTGGTGTTTCATAGTATGAATTTCCTATAATTTTATTTGATCATTTTCCTAATGACATTTAGATTTTTAGTTTTATTATAAATATTGCTGCAGCAAACATTTATATACATATATCTTTGTACATTTTTTAGAATATTTGTGGAACGATTGTTAGAAGTGAAATTGTCAGGTCAAAGGGTTTGTGTTTTTAAATGGTGATATTAAAAATTGTTCCTTTAAAAATTATTTTTCCAACATATACCCCCATCCTGATTATGTGGGAATGTCCATTTTCCTCATATTTTTTCCATCCTTTCATGTCCTTCATTCATGTCCTTCGTTCATTTGAATTTTGCCAAACTGATGTGCCAAAATAATGTGTTAAAAGTGTTAATTTACATTCTTTGATTTTTGCTGAGGTTGATAATTTCTTAATAATATTTATTGTTTAGATTTCATCTATAAATTGCTATTTAGTATCTTCTTTTGTCCATTTTCTACTTAATTATTTTACCATGTAGAATTCTTAATTCGTATGTGGTCAAGTATATTGCTATTTTTCTCTGTGACTTCTGGGTTCATGTTACGTTTGAGAGGCCCTCACTCCCTGATTATCAAAATGCACTCTTTTTCTCTAGTATTTCAGTAATTTTTTTTAAAATTCATTTTTGGCTGCGTTGGTTCTTCGCTGCTGCGCGCGGGCTTTCTCCAGTTGCGGCAAGCGGGGGCTACTCTTTGTTGTGGTGCGCGGGCTTCTCATTGCGGTGACTTCTCTTTGTTGCAGAGCATGGGCTCCAGGCACGTGGGCTTCAGTAGTTGTGGCGCACGGGATTAGTAGTTGTGGTGCACGGGCTTAGTTGCTCTGTGGCATGTGGGATCTTCCCGGATCAGGGCTCGAACCCATGTGCCCTGCATTGAGAGGTGGTTTCTTAACCACTGTGCTACCAAGGAAGCCCCTATTTCAATACTTTTGCTTTTTATGGTTAAGTCTTAAAACATCCGAATTTATTTTTGAGTATAACATGAAATAGGAGTTTAACTTTTTTTTCCCAACTGAATAGACAGTTGTTCTAAAAATGTTTTTCATCAGTGATTTAAATTGCTATCTTTATCATATTGTAAATTTGTTCCATTGATCTGTTTGCTTATTCCTGTGCCAGAAATACACTTTTCTAAATACTGTATATTTTTAGTATATGTTTTAGTACTTGGTAAAGCATTTTATCCTCTTCACTAATCTTTGAAAAATTTTCCTTGGTTAATCACACATTTTCACTTCCACATTTCACTTGTGTTTAGAGTTTGTGTAATGGGATGTCACGCCCTTAGGCTATTTGCGAATGTAAGACTTTTAGGCTCAGGTACTCTGCACTTATACAGCAAGGCTTTGATCATATTTATTCTCTGACTTATTTCCCATGTCTGTTATCACTGGCTGTTACTGCCTCTTAACCTTTTCTGTTTACCATTCCGTTCTCTAGCTGCTTACCAGTACATCCACTCGATTGGGTTCTTTGCTTCTGCTTTTCAGCTTTTGTGTGGAGCATCTAAGCTTCTCTACATCTCACTGGCCAATCAGCAAACAAACCATCATAGTATATCTAGTTATGATCTTAGGTTTCTTAATTCTCAGCCCTTTCATTATTGCTGACTACTTAGAGCACACTTCACAAATGCCAAACAAACCTTCTTTAAAAAGAAATCATGCTTTTGGAGCTATATCATTGCTCAGATTTGCAGGAAGTCTGTTCTAATAACTGAGATGTTATTGGATAGTCATTATGGTAGCACGTTTCTGTCATGCACAATTTGAGATAACATACTTACTTGTTTTGCTACCCTTGCCCTAACTTTTCAACTAAGTCCTTAAATGTTGTATTAGGATATAATAGGCCAATGAAATCAGACCAAGTTTGGAATTAACTGGTACGATTAACTACACAGTCTCTACTGTTGGGTAACAGCTTCATGTAAATTTGTCTTTCCAAACCAGATAATTTTAAAAGATTTTAAAAATTTTATCTAATGATTATTTGGTTTGCACAAATGTTATCTAACTAGACACCTATGAAGCTCCTACTTGATTTTAAGTGCTTTCTTAAAGAAATTGGAATTAACTGTTTTTCCTAAATTCACCTAGTATAGTCCATTTAAAGCATATAGATTTTTCAGTATTTTCCCAGTTTATCCAAATTTTATCCAGTGAGTTGAGACAGTGGAAGACAAAACTCCTGACTAATCCTCACAACTACAATGAGGTCGTTTACCTCACTTATTATCTTCATTTTGCAGATGAGGAAACTGTAAAAGGTTAAAGAACTTGCTCGATGTCATATAGGCTGCTAAATGTGTTATGTATGTATTCATAATAAATGATGGAGCTGGATCCAACCTCGTAGAACATACCAAGAACCACAATGCTGTATTGCCTTTGTATATATTTGTTTGCAGTTTAATGGATTCAAATTCCATCTGACTCAGGAGCGTCCCTTTCCGGACTTTGGGAGGAGGATATATAACTGGCCAAGGGTGTTAGAAACTCATCGTCCAGTTTCCTTACTTTAGCCCTTGCAGACCTGTGTGAGATTATCATGGGAGACCACAAGCTGTCCCGCCAGAATGTGGTACCTGAAAATAATATTCATCAGTACTGGCGAGATCAGTTTCAGTTATTGTCAACAATCTGCGTTTCTAGCCACTGCCATGCCTGTCTCTGTTTGGTCTTGTCTTTGGCCTCATAACTACATTCTCCCTGTCTTAGTCTCTGAACTGGTCTTCTTTTTTCCGTAATCTGCTCTTACATTTCTTTTTCCTGTCCATCTGGCCAAGCTCTTTTTGAGGATATGCTGTCTTCATACTTGGCAGCCTGCGTGAGCTCAGGTCCAGCTTTGTTGGAGAGGAACGGCCCTGCTCCATTATGGTCCTTTCTTGGAGGACTGTCTTAAACACCCTTGGACTGACAGTGCAGCAGAAAACATAGCTATTTATTCCTGAAAATAACTGCTTAAGCAAATAAAATGTGGGTCTTGTTAATTTTGGCTCTGGACAACCACAAACTGGAAAACATGGAATAAAGTAGAATTTTAACCATTTCTGTCCACTCCCATTAAATTACTTTAGTTCAGGCAGTCATTGTTTCAGGCCTGCTCTAACACTGTGTCCTTAGAGATTGTCCTGCCTTCTCTTGGCCCCTCTTTTCAATTTATCCCCTGAGATCACCAAAGTATAATTGAAGTAAAAGCCTAGCAAGAACAGAAGCAAATAAGATGAGGTTGAAGGGTTCGGGGAACAGAGGAGAAATGTGAAAAAAGTGGTGTATTCATATTGGTCATTCTCCTGTAATAATAGATGGATTTTTAGTGCAAGGAGGAATAATAGTAGAAAAAATTTTATATACTATGATAACAGAAAAAAATGTTTCTAATATCATTGCTAAGAGTGCTTTGTGAAAGTAACATTCATAGATTTCATGAAGCTAAGTTCGTCTATTTGTCTTATAAATATATTTAAGTTTGAAATTTTGTGTCAGGCATAAAGCATATGTATGTTCTACTAATAGCACTGTTTTTAGTGAAAGATACAAATCTAGCCCTCAGATAACGGCACATTTTCCAGTAATTTGTTCACTCATCCCAGATCTAAACAGAATTTTAAATTTAAAAGATGAAGTTGGCCTTTCCATTTTTTTTTTCATGGATAGATTCTGATTATTACAGGCAAAAATGGGGTTCTCAAATGGATAAGTGCTAGGTTTCATGACTGATGTATTTGAAGGATATATTCTTTTGTAAGATAGAAATTATCTTAACATATTTAAAAATAAACAGAAGGCTGCTAGTGAGACAAAGATTTTATTGGGTAGAATATTTTGTGTCTTTTTATAATTAATCTGTACCACCAATTATCTGAATAAATAAATATTCAGTTTATTTGACATAATATTTGCCACCAGTCAGTTTTCATGGTTTTATTTTCTTATTCACTATATTTGTAGGTGAATCCCTCAGTGATTTAATGAAAACACATTTTCTAACAAGCTCACTTATTTTAGCCCAGAGCAAATTAGGAGGTAGACATGCCCTAAGCAGCACACTGACAGTAAGAAGTAACCGTCGACAACCTGATGACACAGGAGGAAACCGAAACCCTTCAGATTCAACAAGCAGAGCAGTCAGATTTATTTGGAGAAGCGCATCTTAAACCTTGGGTTATGTACACCTTTGAGATACCTGATGGACACTGTGGACTTTCTTCCCAGAAAGATGCATAAACATGTATCCGGTTACATTCAGTGTCAGGGGATTCTTGGGTTCCCTGAAGCCCATCCTTGGGCCCTTACCCTTACCATGGGTAAGAATCCATGATTTAGTAAATGAGCAAATAGCTTTACATACCTCTGTAGCCTTTAAGAGCATCACTGTATGACGGTTTATGGATAATTGACAATACTAAGTTTACAGAAAATGTTAACATTTGTGCCACACTCTTAATAAATATACAATATTTCTTCTTTGAATTAAAAAATATACATTCTCCACTTAACGTTTATCCCATTATCTGGAAAACTCAGTCTTCATTCCTTAGGGGTACTGGTTAGTGAGGTGGTATTCTGTATTTGCATAAAATAAGCTACATTTTAGCATTTTAGTAATTGATGTCCCAGAGCCTTTTGGTGTTAGTGAGATTATGAGCATCTCTTCCCAAGCCAGTGTTCAGAGCTGTCCAGTTGGTACCTTGTGATCGCCATGGTGGGAATGTTTACAGTGCTGAAATATGTACTGCCAGTCAAGGCTTACTCTGCCTCTATGCCCCACTCTGGTTTTTAAACATTTACTACATTCAGTTGATTTCAGTTACCCATTCAGCAAACATTTTTTGAGGGCCTTTTGTGTTCCAAATACTGTTCTAGGTACCAAGGATACGGCAGGGAATAAAAAGCATTTACTTAAGTGAATATAGTTTTCTAAATCTTAAATTCCCAAATAAAGACAGGGAAGTATTGGGAGTTCCTTAATCAGATCATGGAGGGAAATGTGGAGTCAAACAAAAGTAAATGGATGTCCTTGCTATAGATCTTCAAAATCTTTTAATGTGCTGTTGTTCATTGTTATGCTCTAGGAAGAAAGTATAGTATGTACTATTTTCAATACTTACTTAACCAAGGAGCTCTTTTTTTTTTCTTTTCCCAGAACATATCTAACATCTTTTAGAAATATGTTCTGCTGCTCCATGGCAGACACATCCCAGATGTTAGGAATTGATGTATGAAGGGCCTTTACCCAAGGGGTGTAGATCAGAGTGTGGCCAGGATTTCTGAAGACAGACCTTCTCACCATCTGGTTTATGGGTGGTCCATTTGTAGGTTGTAGATTGAATTATTTTACTGATGGTGTCCTGAACCATTCTATTGTATTTTCATTTCCAGTATTTAAATGAAAAAGCATCTTATATAATGAAAAAGCACTGTTCCACTTATACTGTTATTAATTTTAGAAAAATGCTTTCCCTTCTACTCTGCAGTTTCTGATTTGGGGACACCTAACGGTATGTGTATGTGAACTTCTGCCCCCACCTACTCCCTGCTGCTAGATTTCTCCTCAGCACTGGGTATCGCTTGCGCCAGATCCTCTTCCTATATGGGGGTCTCTGAAACCCCATTCATCTACCACTTCACCCTCACTAGGCTGTAGTGTTTCTCAGAAGTGTGGTTGATGGACAGTTGCATCACAGTCACCTGTGTGGTTATTAAAATCATAGGTTCCTGGGTCTCACCTCAGAACCTGTTGATTCAGAATCTGTTATATATGGAGCCCAGGAATCTGTGATTTCAAGTACATCTGCAAGTGATTGTTATTGAATTAATTTCCATGTTGAATTGGAAATCCATTTTTGGCCAGTGTATACAGTATTTCTCAGTTGTAGGTGCTCTTGGCATTTTGGCCAGGACTGTGTCACTGTGTGGCACATTGCAGGCACAGCAGGACATTTAAAATCCTTGGTGCCTACCTGTCAAATGCCATTGTCATCCCCAGGTACTGGTACGACCCACAATGCCTTCACACATTTCCAAAGACTTCTTTTTCTACCATATGGAGGTAGTATCCTCCTTAATTGAGAATCACTGCTATATACTACTTTTATTACTCTAGAAGTTACTCTTAATAATTTTATACGTATATCTAACCTAAGACCCCAAATTACTAACTGTGCACTTCCCAAGCAATACGAGGCCCTTAGAACATTTTAACGTCAATCACACCTCATTTACATGCTGTTTTGTTCAATATTTGAATTCCAGCTTTTTAAAAATGACATAAATTAGACATTATTATTATTATTGCCCTGTATAGTCATCAATATTTGTTTATATTGACCCAAGATTGCCATTTTATTTGATTTTTACTCCTTGCATTTTAAACTTTCCTTCTGAGTTTTTTTTAATCTTGAAATATACTTTAGAAGAATGTATTGCATGCTTTTTGGTGGTAAGCTTGGTTTTTGTTTGGCAAATAATATCTTTTTGGGAATGATGTTTTTACCTGGGAATATAATTCTAGATTGACTTAATTTCTCTTAGCACAGTATTGTGATTTTTATTGTTTCTCCGAGAAGTCTAATTTATTGTTCCTTTGTAGATAATCTGACTTCTTTTCTCTGACTGGTTTTAAACATCACCTCTTTATCTTTGGTGTTTTGCAGCTTCATATGATGTGTCTGGATATAGATTTCTTTTTTATTTATCCTCCTTATGACTTGTGTCTCCTGAATCTGAGGTCTTATGTCTTCTGTCTATTCTGGAAAATTTTCAGCCGCTGTCTCTTGAAATACCGCTTCTCTCCATTTTTTTCTGTTCTTTTCTTCTGAAACTTTAATTAGATGTATGTTCATCTCTCTTTCACGACATGTCTTTATGAGATAACATGATTTTAAAATGTCTCTTAATCTCTTACATCTTCTGTCTTTGTCTCTTTTTGCTGTTTCAGATCTGTCATTTGGTTTACTAATTCTGTCTTTGTGTGTCTGCTCCAATTAGGTTTTTTTTTTTTTTTTTTTTTTTTTTTGCAGTACGTGGGCCTCTCACTGTTGTGGCCTCTCCCGTTGTGGAGCACAGGCTCCGGATGCGCAGGCCCAGCGACCATGGCTCACGGGCCCAACCGCTCCGCGGCATGTGGGATCCTCCTGGACCGGGGCACGAACCCGCGTCCCCTGCATCGGCAGGTGGACCCTCAACCACTGCGCTACCAGGGAAGTCCCCAATTAGGTTTTTAATCTCAAGAATTATATTTTTTATTTCCAGAAATTCTGTTAGGTTCTTTTTTTCCTATCTTTCAAGTCATTTTTGTTAGCCTCTTGTTTCTGGTCCATGTATTTAATACTTTCCTTTAGTCCTGTAAACTTCTAAAGCATACTTAACTGTAATTTTATATTATGTATCTGTTAATTCCAAAATTTGAACTTCCTGCAAATTTAATTTGTTGTTTATAACTTTTGCTGCTCTTGTAGTTTGTTTCCTTATGGTTTGATAATTTTGTTTTAATTTCATATTTGGCTAAAGTAATTTAGGAATCTCCTGGGGCATGGATTGAAGGTGCATTTCTCTACAGAAAATTTGCTTCTCTTTCTGTCAGGTGCCTTTCATTACCACCAACCCAGAAACAGCTTAAATTCATTTCTTGGCTTGAGGTTCCTGGTCCTTGCAAGAAGTGTAAATTTATACTCAACTGAGAATAGGCTGTAATTTATGAATTTGAATTTTCAGGGAACCCCCCCCTCATTCTAGTGATTCAAGCAGTTGTTTTTTTATTCAATCATTTTGTCAATCGACAGACACCCCCTTCCTCCCCTCCGATCACTGAGAGGTGTGGCCTTTCAGGGGCATTGTTGGTTTTATGCAGTGGTCTCAATTCCAGCTTTCACTACATCCAATAAAAATCAAAATTTAAGTCTCTCGATTCTAAGTTTAAGCTAAGGTCATGGCTTTAGCTCTTGCTTACCACTCTGATTTCCTTCATTAAATGCATTCAACAGATACTTTTCGAGCGAATGACTGTTTTCTCTTTGTTTTCGCTTCCTGTGGATTTCTTTCCTTGTGTGTCCAGCAGTGCATTTAAAAGAGTACTTGTTCTATCTTATCTGCCATATCTAGGTATTTGTAATGGGAAGGGTTTTCATATCTAGTCTTACATATTTCAAAAAGCAAAACCTCAGGTGATTTTTATACATACCGGAGTTTGAGCACCTTTGGGTTAGAGATGCTGCTTCTGTCACTTCTGTAGTGGGAAGTGGGAATGTGGTTACATGGTCCCTTATGTTTTCCCAAACTTAAGACCGCTATTAAGTTTTATCCACATTATTAGTTCATTTGACATTTGTGGTCTGCCAATTACCATTTAAAAGTGGTTGTTTTTTTTTTTTTTTTTTTTTTTTTTTTTTTGCGGTATGTGGGCCTCTCACTGTTGTGACCTCTCCTGTTGCGGAGCACAGGCTCCGGACGTGCAGGCTCAGTGGCCATGGCTCACGAGCCCAGCCGCTCCGCAGCATGTGGGATCTTCCCGGACCGGGGCACGAACCCGTGTCCCCTGCATCGGCAGGCGGACTCTCAACCACTGCGCCACCAGGGAAGCCCAAGTGCATCTTTTTTTAAAGTTAATGTGGTAGTCTCAATCTGTTTTTTTTCTTTTTTGAAATTAGCATCATACAGTCCTAGAAATTTAGATCTTTAATCATCTGCTTTTAAGAAACAAAGAGCCATTCAAGTTAATTCAAGTAAAGAGAGGCTATTGTGAAGATACATGTGATAGGGAACTGGAAAGCTGTCAGGAACTCAAGGCAGCTTTGGAGATATGTTTCTTTCTCATGGTCTCTTATTTTTTTCTGTGCATTTGTTCTGTTCTCTGCTCTTTATTGTCTGTCTGCTCACTGTATCTTTCCTGTTTCTTCAAATCTTTATTTGCCCAAGGTCCTACTTGCTAAGACAGTGGCACAACTTTATGGCATCATTTACACACCGGGTTATATTGCATGGTGGTTCAAACTTCTTAGAGCTGTGATGTCTAATACAGTTGTCACTGGCCACACACTGCTTTTAAAATCAAAATGTGTAGGATCTATATGCTGATAATGTTTTTATAAAACATTCATGAAAGATATCAGAGAACACCTAAATAGAGAGTAGTGTTCATGGATTGAAAGATTCTGAATAGTCAAGGTGTCAGCTCTCCACAAATTGATCTATAATTACAATCAGAATCTCAGCAGGGTTTTTAAAAATTAAATATAGACAAGGCAATTCTAAAATATCTGTGAAAAGGCAGAGGACCTAGAATAGCTAAAGGAACTTCGAAAAAGAAAAATAAAGTTGGAGGAATCACAATATCTCATTTTTAAGACTTACTGTAAAGCTCTAGTAATCAGGATTGTGTGTGGTATGGGTAGAGAATAGACACAAGATCAATGGATCAATATAGGATCCAGAAATAGACCCACACAAATATGGCCAATTGATTTTAACAAAGATGAAAGGCAATTCAATGGAAGAAAGATAGTCTTTTCAACAAATAGTATTGGAAGAGTTGGACATATACGTGCAAAAAAGAAAAAAAGGAAGGAACATTGACCTAAACTTCACAAAACAAAATTAACTTAAACAGAAATTAACTCAAAATATATCATAAATCTAAATGTAAAACTTCTTCTTTTAGAAGAAAGCATAGGAAAAAATCTTTATGACTTGAGGTTAAGTAAGGTCTTGGACATGATACCAAAAGCATAATTCATAAAAGAAAACAGTTGATAAATTGGACTTCATCAAAGGTAAAAACTTTTGCTCAGTGTGTTAGTTTGCTAGGTCTGCCATAGCAAAATACCACAGACTGGGTGGCGTAAACAATTGAAATTTTATTTTCTCACAGTTCTGGAGACTGGAAGTCCAAGATTAAGGTGTTGTTAGGGTTGGTGTCTCTTGAGGCCTCTCCTTGGGTTGTAGGTGGCTGCCTTCTTGCTGTGTTCTCACATGGCCTTTTCTCTGTGCACACACAACTCTGGTCCCTTCCTCTTATAAGAACACTGGTCCTATTGGATTAGAGCCCATCCGTATGGCTTCATTTAACCTTAATTACCTCTTTAAAGGCCGTGTCTCCAAATACAGTTACATTCTAAGGTGCTGGGGCTTAGGACTTCAACGTCCGGATTTGGGGGACACACAATTCAGTCCATAATGCTCTGCAAAAGGCACTGTTAAGAGAATGAAAAGACAAGATATAGACTGGGAAAAAATATTTGCAAATCATATGCCTGAAAAAGAACTTGTATCTAGAATATATAAAGAACTCTCAAAACTCAACAATAAGAAACATCCCAATTAAAACATGGACAAAAGATAGAAGACACTTCACCAAAGGATGGCAAATAAGCACATGAATAGATGTTCAATGTCATTAGCCATTAGGGAAATGCAGACTAAAATCACCATGAGATACCATCACCTACCTGTTAGAAATGGCTAAGAAGTACAGTTCCAACTTCTAGCAAGGAAGTTCTGGAAGAACTGGAGCTCTCATACATTGCTGCTGGAAATGAACAATGGTACAGCCACTCTAGAAAGAACTTGACTGTTTCTTTAAAGATTATACATATACCCACTATATGGCCCAGTCTCTCTCCAAGGTCTTTTTATAATCTGTACACAGATGTTTATAGCAGCTCAATTCACATTTACCTAAAACTGAGAACAGCCAATATGTCCTTCCAATGGTAGTGAATAAACTGTGGTATATCCATACAGTGGAATACTGCTTAACAATAAAAAGGAATAAATTAATGATACATGCAGCAACTTGGTGAAAGAAAATAGTCTCAAAAAGTTATATGATGATTTAATTTACATGAAATTCTTGAAAAGACAAAACTGTAGTGGCAAAGAACAAATCAGTAGTTGCCAGAGGTTGGACTGAAGGGAGAATGTAACTTTCAAGGGAGGTTTTGCAGTGCTGGAACTTTTCTGTTTCCAGATGGTTGTTAACTCATTTTATGCAAATCTATGCATGTGTTAAAACTACTAGAACTATATTTTTAAGAGTTGATTGTTTTCCAGTTAAAGCTAAACGAGTCTTGGGGATGTAATGTACAGCATGGTGACTATAGTTAACAATACTGTATTATATATATGAAAGATGCTAAGAGAATAGATCCTAAAAGTTCTCATCACAAGAAAAAATTTGTAGCTATGTGTGGTGATGAATGTTAACTAAACTTACTGTGGTAATCATTTAGTAATATACACATATATCAAATCATGTTGTACACCTAAAACTAATACAATGTTATATGTCAATTATATCTCAAATTTTTAAATATTTAAATATCTCAAAAAAATTTAAAGCCTTTCCAATTTAAATGTTGCGTACACAAATAATTAAATACAGCTCAGTTCTTCAGTTGTATTAACCACATTTCAGTTGATCAGTAGCTCCATGTGGCGTGGGACTACAGTAGTGGACAGCGCAGGTATAGAACATTTCCATTAATGCAGAAGGTTCTACTGGATAGTGCTGCTTTAGAGTGGGGGTCAGCCAGTTTTCTCTGTAAAGGGCCAGATAGTAAATACTTCAGGTTTTGTGGGCCACATGGTCTCTATCTCAGCTGCTCAACTCTACTGTTGTATTGTGAAAGCAGCCATAGACAATACTTAACCAGATGAACATGGCTGTGTTTCGGTAAAGCTTCATTTACAAAAACAGGCATGTTTGCTGACCCCTATTTTCGAGAATCTGATTGGCCTATTTCCTTTTTCATGTCAGCTCACGGTTTATTGGTAGAGTGACCTTATAATTTACCATCCAAGTTAAATAAAATTTTAATTATAAATTTGAGAGTGAAAGTGGGCATTGTTAGTAATTCTGCTAGGACAGCTGGCATAACCTGCAAATGTCCTGGGCAAACCAGGAATGTACATCACCCTGGCTATCAGTCTTCCTATGAAGTGGTTGCCTTTGTAGTAGGCTCATACCTAGTCCAAGAAACTGTGGAAAAGCAAACAAAACTATTCCTTCAGCAGGGGCTGTGGGTTAGCCATTTTTCTCTGAAATGAGTATTTATATGGGAGGCACCCTGAGGTTTGGCCCGCCCAGTACACTCAAAATAGCCTGTTTTCTGTCCCTGTGCCTTTGTTCATGCTTTTTTTTCTATGCCCTCTTTCCCATCCCTCTTCTGTGTTTGTTGTAATCCAGCCCATCTCTCAAACCTCTGCTTAGGTGGTATCTCCTTCATAAAGCCATCCCTGTAAACAGCCCTTGCAGACTTAAAAGTCGGTACTTATATTTTATAAAATTCACATGGCACAGTGCCTTAGACCAGGTGCCCAGGCCTGGCTGAGCACCAGAAGCAGCACTTCAGTAGCTTTAAATACAGATTCCTGTGTCTCATCCTAAATCTGTTGATTCAGAAATCAGTGGCAGTGTTTTTATTGTTTTGTTTTTAAACTCCTCATATGATTCTTGTGTAACCAGCCAGCTGGTTCAGTATTTGGAATCTGTTAATTTAGAGTTAAATTATTTGATGTAAACATTGACTTTCAGAATTAGAAGGAACCTTCTTAGAAGTAGTCTTTTTTCACTTTCTTGTTTTTAAATTGGGGGGAGAAGACACAAGGAGATTACTTGCTCAGATCCCGTTGCGTGTTACTGGCAGAGCCAGCACTAAACTTTGCATTTTTTCACTCCCATTTCAGAACCTTTCTTCATATTCTCGTTGGACAGCCCCTTCTGAATAGTAAGCTTTGGGTACCAGAAGGTGCTTGTATATCGTAGATGAGCAGATTTGTTATTGATAGTTATTTAACTCACTTTATATAACACATAGCACTTTTTTTTTTTTTTTTTTGCTGCTTAATGATCCATTCTTGATTATGTTGTTTACTCCCATTCCCACACTCAAGGAATACTTTTCTGATAATTGGAGATAACTCAGCAGTTTGCATGAAATCATCTCAGAAAAACCTTTTACCAAATTAATGCTAATATGAATGACTTCTAAAAGTCTGACTGAATCAAACTGAATTTTGGGACAGCTTTGAAATGTAATAGTTTCCAAGAGCTCCTCTAAAACTGAGATCAGCTCTAGATCCGCAGGATTTTTCTCACCAGGTCTAACCTTTCCCATTTGAGAAAGGTTACTGAGGATCTGTGGGAGTGTGTGTGTGGGGGGGGTGCCTAAACTTGAATGGGGATCAGGAAAATTCTTGTGGGAAGTGATAATAACCTAAGTTGAGCTTTAAAAGACGTCTAGAAGTTAGGCCAGGGGAGGGAGTTAGGGAGAGCGTTTGTCTAGGCATTAAGTGCCAAAGGGCAAAAAGTGTGGATAGCATTGGAGATGGCCAGTTGTTTAGTTTGGTTAGAGCATAAAGTGCAAATTAAGGAATGACTGGAAATATAGACAGGAGCCAGGTAGTGAATGGTTTTACAGTAAAATGTTGTATTTCGCAATTGGCTATCCACATGCAAAGGAGTGAAATTTGAGCCCTGCCTGACACCATATAAAAAGTCACTCAAAATGGATCAGAGACCTAAATGGAAGACCTAAACTATAAAACTCTTAGAAAAAAACATAGGAAAAAAAATCTTTGTGACCTTGGGTTCCAGGCAGTGGTTTTTCAGCTATAATACTCAAAGCACAAGTAACTAAAAATAGGTAAGTTGGACTTCATCAAAATTTAAAAGTTTTGTGCTTCAAAGAACACCATCAAGAAAACAAAGACAACTCAGAGTGGGATTAAATATTTACAAGTCATGTAATCAATAAGAGGCATATCAAGATTTATAAAGAACTCTTACAAGTCAACAATAAAATTGACAATTAAAAATGAGCAAAGAATTGGATACACATTTTTCCAAAGAAATTCAAATGACTAACCAGCATATGAAAAGATGCTCAAGATTGTTAGCCATTAGTGAGTTTTAAGTCAAACCACAGAGAGACAGTACTTCACATTCACTAAGAAGACAAAAGTTAAAAAGCCAGGTAATAATAAATATTGGCATGGATGTAGAGAAATTGGAATCCTCATACATTGCTGGCGATAATATAAAATGGTGCAGCCACTTTGGAAGAAAGTTTGACAGTTCTTCAAAAAGCTAATCATACAGTTACCGTGTGATTCAGCAATTCCACTATTAGATCTGTATCCAACAGAATTGAAAACGTAGGTCCACACAGTGTTCATAAAAGCATTGTTCATAATAGCCCCAAATGGAAACAACCCAAATATCCTTCAACTGATAAAAGGATAAACAAATGTGGAATTGCCATGCAATGAAATATTGTTCAGCAACAAAAGGAATAAAGTACTGATATGTGCCGCAACATGGATGAACCTGAAAACCTTATGCTCAGTTAAAGAAGCTAGTCACAAGGGACCGCATTTTGTATGATCCTATTTATGTGAAATATCCAGAACAGTCAAATCAATAGAGACAGGAAGTAGACCAGTACTAGTTGTCAGGGTCTGGGAGGGGGAGGAGTAGGGGAGCGACCGCTAATGGGTCTGGGGGTTTCTTTCTGGAGCAATGAAAATGTTTCAGATTTAGAGAGGAATAATGGTTACATAATTATGTGAATATACTAGAAACTGCTGCATTGTACACATTAAAAGGGTGAACTTTATGATATGTGAATTATATCCCAATAAAGCTGTTATAAAAAGTGCTGTATTTAGTAAGTAATTTAAATTCTCTGATAGGGAATTTGAATTTGTGTCTTTAAAGCAATGGTGTGTACTCCTGAAGAGTTTTAAACTCAAGAACAACGTGATCTGAACATCACTTTCAGAGCATGTGAGAATGGTGGTCAAATCAATGATGTGGCAGAAGAGTGGGTCTAGAAGCTGAGAAATACGTATCCTCAGTTTTCTGCCCTGGGCAGATCTGTAAATTTTATGTTACTGATACTGATTTAGAAATTTTTAACTTTATACGTGGTAATATGTTATAATATTTACTTTGCTCTCATTTTTTTCCTAATCAGTTTCTCTAGGTGATTGAAAAAAGAATAGTAGGTACAGAGTATTAGAGTTAATATTAATTTTTAAATTTACCTGTGTGTAACCTTGGCTGCTGTGAGTTTAGAGACAGCAAAATATGACTTATTTTAGCCAGAGGACCAAGATTCTTGATGAACCATAATGCTTTAAACATCTTCCATTAATAAACGTAAGGATTTTGATGGGGAAAAAGCTCAGAAATTCAGGTTTACCGAGGGTTTTTTGTTATTCTTCTTCCCTTTTTGTGATTTATCTTGTCTGTCAAGTAAGTTACATATTGGAGAATTCCAATATTTTAAAACTTTTTATCCTTTAGAAAATTCTAGACTGATTTAAATTTTGAAAAATTGTATTCATAAGTCAAGCTTATAGTAAATAATTGACTTTAGTAAACTAGTTATCACTCGTTTACTGTCATAGTTTTTCTGTTAAATATGTGCTGGTGTAACCATTAATAAATCTATTTTTAGAAGAGTACATTGTGTACTGCAGCCATTTTGGACACTTTGTGTAACTTGTGTTGTCAGTAGAGATCGTGCCCTCTTGTGGTAAGCTGGGAACAGAATTTCAGCTGTAAAAGTAATCACCCTAGCTTTCTTTGAGTTCATATTTTTTGCTAGTGCATACTCTGAGTTTATTTTCAATAAACAGAAAACAAAACTATAGCAAAATTTTTAAATGGAGAATTGAGAATTGGAGAGAGTAGTATGTTTTGTCTTATTTTATTTGGAGAAGTGCTAAAAAAAGATGTGGGTTAACGGACAGAGTATCAAGGAGGAGCCTAACAGGGAAAAGATTTCTCAGTGTGGAAAGGCAACGCGTTCTGAGAGTGTTTGAGAAGGTTTATGACTAACGTTGATGTGATACCCTGAATATTTTACAGGTACACTGTGCCCCATCCTCCTTAGAAAATGCGCCCAGAATGTCTATTCCGTGTGTGTGTGTGTGTGTGTGTGTGTGTGTGTGTGTGTGTGTGTGTATACCTTCTCATCCTAGGGAAGGGAATAAATATGTGGCACTGTTTGAACTGTCTCATATAATGGAAATTAAGTTTAGTTTGAAATAAATGTTGAAATCTGTTTTGAACTGCCTGTAATAAGTTGGCATCCTAAGTGTTTATTAGTCATGGGGATTTTTTTTTCAAAAGGAATGAATTTTCCCTGAAAATTTTATTTTAATGTTTTCTTAATTTATATTTTTTAATACCTTTGTTCTTCTTTGAGTTTAAAGGTTAAATTTTATATTTCAGCAGTGACTGTGTCCCATATATATCTTCTTAGAAACTGATTTTTTTTGTTTTTTAATGCCCCAGTATTCGTAGAAGGATTCCGATGTTAATGCTGTTATCATCCCTTGTGGGTGATTCACTGATCTTTACCAATCCATTAATAAGAAGTGTTACAACTAAATATTATTCTCATCACATGAATGAATTCTTCTGTGATCAGGGAATTGCATATATTGATCTTCATTGGTTGATATGAAAATCAGTTTATTAAGTTTCAGTTCATAGTTTAAAATATTATTTTGAAAATTCTGATTCAGTTATAGAACATTTTAAATTGACAAAAATAACTGCCATTTTTATACAAATTGAAAAGACAATTTCTGCTTATTTATACCTAATTACAGCTGTAAACACCGGCAATCTAACATTATGGATTGATTTTTTTTAATATTTATATTTTTAATATGTGGCTTGTAAAGATATATTTGGTTTGTATTAACTGCACTTATTTCATTGTACTATCAGGTGTGTTTAAACAGATGCAGGGAGGTTGTTTTTACAGTTAAAAAATGGTGCTTGCTTTTCATATTATGAAGTTTTTTAATTTACAAGTTTAAAGCTAGTTAATTCAAGATTTTAACAAACCTTTGAATGAATGGCAGTAGAATGTAATGCTTAGAAAAGCTCAGACTCTAGCGTTAGACTGCCTGGGTTAGAATCCCAGCACCGTCACTGACTAGGTAGATGGCCTTGGCAAGTTCTTTAACTTCTTGGTGCTTCAGATTCCTCATCTGCAACAGGGGAATAGTATTAGTACCTACCTCATAAGATTGTTGTAAGGATTAAACGAATTAATATAAAAACACTTAGAGGGCTTCCCTGGTGGTGCAGTGGTTGAGAGTCCGCCTGCCGATGCAGGGGACACGGGTTCGTGCCCCGGTCCGGGAAGATCCCACATGCCACGGAGCGGCTGGGCCCGTAAGCCATGGCCGTTGAGCCTGCGCGTCCGGAGCCTGTGCTCCGCAATGGGAGAGGCCACAGCAGTGAGAGGCCTGCGTACCGCAAAAAAACCCAAAACACTTAGAATAGTGCCTGATGTATGTATACTAAGGTCTGTGCTTCTGTTAACAATATTATTATCACCATTATTAAATTTATACATAGATTAATGTTGAAATTCATTTTGAAGAATGTACTGTTTGTTTTGTAAATATAAATCACTTTCGCAATTCTTGCTTTAAAAGACTTTTCTGAATAATTGAAAATAAATAAAAGCTAAAATTACATTTTATGAAGTTTTTATGAAAGCTTTTTTCACAATTATCTTTTCTTTTCTTTTAGGCACGAAATGTTAACACCGGTGAATTGGCAGCAATTAAAGTAATAAAACTGGAACCAGGTAAATTCATTGAAATTTGGTGTTTCTTATTGCTCTCAACCACTGGATAGCTTTCAGGCTTGTTTTAATGATGTTTGGTCAACCTTCTCTTGTTCCCAACATCTGGCAAATAGGACTAGTGTCTACTCTTTCCTTCACCTCTTTGAGACCTGTAGACTTGTTGCCCAGTTCTTCCCTGAAAAATAGCTAATAATCGCGGGAGGGAGGGGAGCTCCTGAGGAGACTTTGTTCCTTCTGGACGCAGTTGAGCTCCCTTGTCACACGTCGTTAGTGGTGTATTTCCAGGTTAACACTGTCCAGTGATGAGGGGCAGTGTGACGCAGTGGAAGGAATGGGACTGAAATTTGCTGGTTGTAGTCCAGCTCTTCGTGTCCCACTGTCTTGCTCTGTGAACTTGAGCAGGTAACTTAAGCTCTGAGTCTCGGTTTCCTCAATAAACCTAGCTCTCATATTTCACAGGTCGTTAAGGTTGTAATAGCTACCTTCCACCTTTAGTAGCTTGTCAAGCCTCTAGGACTGCTCCATATTTTTCATCTGCTTCAACTGTATTCTATCCCTGAATTCCCCCTGCTACCTGCAAACATACCCTTCCCTCTTTTTCTCCCTCCCACCATAAGTAAGTAAGTGTACTAGTGTCTAGACTGAGTTCCACGGCGATGATAGTGCCTTTCTGAGGGTGCCTTTCAGTATGGGCACAAATACATCCAGTAATTTTTTTTTTTTTAAGTGTAGGCAACTTTTTCTATGAAAGTCGAGATAGTAAAATATTTTAGGCTTTTTGGACCACAGGTAGTCTCTGTATACAGTTCTCTCTCTCTTCCTCCCTCTCTCTTTTCATCCTCCTAAAATATAAAAACCATTCTTTGCTGAAAAACCATTCTTAGCAAACCAGGCCACCTGCGCTTGTAGTTTGCCCACCCCTGATTTAGATCATCAGTAGACTTTTTAGAAGTGCTATTAAGATGAAGTTTGAAGGATGTGTTGACTGACTGTGATCAAACCACACTCAAATATAATGAATTAAAAAAATACTTTTTAAGTTACAGGTATTTACAGATTTTTTTATATTCTAATTATATTCTAGCATCACATGACAAAGCTTTTTCTGTTCTCTGAATCTCCTGTTGTTTAGCGGAAATTTGAAATTGACAAAATCTGAGGTTAAGAAATTAAAGGTTTGACATTTGAAGCAGGGCCTCCATTTTTAATCATTAAGAAGTGGCTATGTTATTGATGAAGTAGTCTCTAACTGGTAGCAGTATGTACATACATCATTCCTTCAAATCAGTTTAGTGCCTCCTCTTTCAGGAAGCCTTCCTCCCCTGACCCCTGCCCTGACTAAGATGACTCCTGCAGGAATAGCTCTGGAATACCACTTACCACAGCTGTGCTTCCAGAGTCGTCTTTCTTTGTTCCTAAGTTTTAATTGAATTTGTGTCCACAGCACTCAGCTTAGCGTCGGTGCATAGTACACATTCAGGACATCTTAAAATTTCCTTTAAAAAATTAGGAACTTAAAATCTTATTGTTCATCAAGTCATTTGTTTACTGATTAGTGAATTTTTTGTGTTATGTTCATCGTGAACACTGCCTTGTATATATAGATCATTGTAATAAAATAAAACACAATTAAATAAAAAGAAAAAAGCTTATTCCTATTCTGCCACTCAGAGATAACAAGAGTTACTACCATATATGTTATTAGTTATACACTTAAATTTAGTTTATATTGGATTCCCTACTTGTGTGTTCATAGAAGTCACCTGAATTTTTTTTTGGCTGCGTGTGTGGCTTGCAGGATCTTAGTTCCCTGACCAGGGATTGAACCCCGGCCCCCTGCAGTGGAACCCGGAGTCCTAACCATTGGACCGCCAAGGAATTCCCCCTGAATTTTTCCGTTTAATTTCTTTATTTTAATTTGTTTATATCCTGTGAGAAATGTTTAACTTGTTGGTGAGCTTGAAGTATATGGCACAGTGGTTAAGTGCACAGACTCCAAAGCCAGACTACTTTGATTCTAGTCTGGCTTGACCACATTGCTTAAGCTTTTCGGATGGACCTCTGTTTCCTCATCCCTAAATTGGGGATAATAATAGTAACTTCCTCTTAACGTTGTTGTAAGGATTAAGTAAGCTAATATATCTAAAGCACTTTAAGAGTTTCTTTAAAAGTTTCTTAATTTGCCATAATGACGTAGCAATTCCACTCTTGTGTATCTACCCACACAATTTTCACACACAGATGTTCACAGCAGTGTTATTCATAATAGACAGAAGCTGGAAACAACCTAACTGCCCATCAACTGGTAAATGAATAGAGAAAATGTGTCCATACAGTGGAATACTGTTCAGCAATAAAAAGAAACAAACTGTTGATACATGCTGTGACATAAATGAACCTTAAAAACATGTAAAAAGTGGAAGAAGCCAGATAAAAGAGACTACATATTATATGATTCCATTTATGTGAAATGTTTAGAAAAGGCAAATCTACAGAGTCAGAAGGTGGATTCGTGGGCTGATGTATGTGGCAGGAGGATTAATAATTAATGGGCATGAGGGATCTTATTGGGTAATGGAAATATTCTAAAACTGATTTATAGTGAACTTGGTGAATTTACTAAAAAAAAATCATTGAATTATGCACTTGATATAGATGAATTACATGATTTTAAAATATGCCTTAATACAGTTATAAAAAATAACCACAATACCATTGTAGTCTCTTACAATATTAATAATAGCTTCTTAATAACAAATAAGTTTCACACATTGTAATTAGTTGATGTGTCTCAAATTTCTTTTATATCCATAGGTTGTGCCTTCATCTGTGTTTGTCTTTTTCTTTGCCTTTTGTTTGTTTGAAGAAACTTGGTTATTTGTCCTGTAGGATTTTCCCTTAGTCGGGGTTTTGCCAGCTGCCCCCCTGTAGGATCATTTAGTGTGTTCTTCTGTGAGTTAGTGGTTAGTTCTAGAAGACTGGTAAGATTCAGGTTTGATTTGGCATGTGGTGGAAGAGGACAGCTTTGTTGGTGGTATTATGTTCTCATTTTTCTAAATTACAATTCTGATATCCAGTCTTTGACATTTTGAAAAACAGAAACTAAATCTGAAATAGTCAAGTGTAGTGGGAATGATTTTAAGAATTTGCATCCAAAGTTGTTTTTTTTTTTCCCTCTTTTTCTTTATAAGTGATATCCAGTTTGAACGTGAAGCTAGATGAAAACTTCTTTGGACATTTGGACAAAATTGTTTACTTAAGTGTGAATTTGGTCTAAGTATCTCACTGGGGCTTCTAATCTTATTCCTGTGGCTTTAATTTAGATTTGATTTTCTCAATTGTTCTTTGATTAAGCATCAGTCTATAACATTTTTTAACTTAAGTTGCAAGGACAATGTTTGATCATTGTAATAAAAGTTAAAAAATACAATTAAACAAGAAGAAGAAGCTAAACATCATTCATCATTCTGCCACCTCTATAAACACTTGACTTTTAGTGATTTTCTCCAGATTTTTTTGTGTATTTATGTACAGGCATACCTAGTTTTATTGGGCTTCACTTTACTGTGCTTCACAAATACTGTGTTTTTTACAAATTGAAGGTTTGTGGTGATCCTGCATTGAGCAAGTCTGTTGGCACCATTTTTCCAGTAGCTTTTGCTCACTTTGTGTCACTGTGTCACATTTTGGCAATTTCCATAATTCAAACATTTTCATTATTAGTATAACGTGTTATGGTCATCTGTGATCAGTGATGTTAATGGCAAAAAGATTACGACTTGCCGAAGGTTCAGATGATGGTTAGCATTTTTTAGCAATAAAGTATTTTTAAATTAAGGTATGTACTTTTTTTTTAGATATAATGCTATTGCTTAATAGACTACAGTTAGTGTAAACATAACTTTCATATGTACTGGGAAACCAAGAAATTAGTGTGACTTGCTTTATTGCAGTCTTCTGGAACTAAACCCACAGCATCTCTGAGGTATGCCTCTACAAACACCTAACATATATACTGCACACACAGAGACACATACACTTACCTACGCAGACCACAAAGGGCCGGGCAGAGTTCAGAGATGGATAAGAATGTACTGAGATCAGCTTGATTTGCATGCTTACTGCTGAACCGGTAAACAAGCATTGCAAAGGATAAGTAAGAGAAGAATACCATGAGTGGGCACAGCTCCCCAGTGCTTCCCCAGGTCCTCAGAGGTGACCCAGACTGGTAGTCCGTGCAGTGCGTGATTTGGCAACCACAAAACGCCTGGCTTGCTGTCATTTATGCTGTCAGGCTTGCGGGTGGACAGCATCAATACTCAGCGAGTGGTGTAACTCTTCTTAGAAAAGGCAATTATTTGTTGTGACACTGTTCAGTAGTTTTGTGTTCCACTTCTTACTATGTCCTCACATCTGTAGCTGGCCTGGCCATTGCCTACCAAAGATGCAAACACATGTGTATGTACATGAGTGTGTTTTATCCATAAATGCGTTGATTTTTTACATTTTCTTTTCATTTGAAAAGCATTTCATGAATTTTTTCTATGTTAGTATTTCTACGCCACCATTTTTTAGTTGGCTGCATAGTATTCAGCAGTATAAATTATAGCTGTTTAATCAGTCCCTAATGATTATAACACTTAAGTTTTTACAATTATAAACCTTGTACCTCTATTTATTATGTATCATGTACCTATGAGGACATCTTTTGTCCTTGTACATATGATTATTTTGTCATGATAAATTAATTAGCTGGTCAGAGGATATGTACATTTTTAGGAGTTTTGACATATACTAGGGATTATGCCTGACATTTCCAGGGTTTGATTTTTTGTTTTTTGGTTTTTTTCCTATACCTTTGCCCACAAAAGGATATCATTATAATAAAATCTTTACTCTTGATCAAAAACTGATGCCTTACTGTTAATTAACATTTCTCTGTCTTCCAGTGATTAGGTATCTTTTTTCCCCATATACTTCTTGGCCTTTTATTTTTATTTTATGAAGAGCTTGTTTGTGTCAGTCATTTAACAAATATTTATTCATTGTCTGCTACGTGCCAGGCATTGGTCTAGGTGCTGGGTACATAGTGGTGAATAAGGCAGACTCTTACCCTTGAGAAGCTTATATTTTAGTTCAAAGTGACAGGAAACACGTAAACAGATAAGATAATTCATGAACTAAAATGAGGTAATGTTGAAAGTGGCCAGAGGCTACTTTAGCCAGTGTGGTTAAGGGAGACCTTCAGAGCAGGTGGCATTTGGGTTGAGACTTGAACGATGAGAAGGCAATAGTCCTGTGACAGTGTTGCAGGGGAGAGCATTCTAGGTGGTCAAGGGCAAGTGCAGTGACTCTGAGACAAGAATGAGTGCTGCAAGGCTGAGGACAGAGAGAAGGCCTGTATGGCTGGATCATTGTGAGCCAGTGGGAGCAGGGTGTGCAAGGGGGCTGGAAAGCTAGTCAGGGACTAGGGTTATAGATGGCCTTGGGCACTGTGGTAAGGAGGTTAGATTTTACTTGAAGCTCAGTGGAAAGCTTTTGGAGGATGTTTGGCCTGAGCAACTGGATGATACCTTAGGTTCTGTTTACTGACATGGGGAAGACTTGAAGTGTGGATGGAATCAGTAATCCTCTATTTATTATGTATGTTTTAGGCATCTGCTAGATATCTAGTTGGAGATGTTGAATAGGCAGTTTGACACATGCGTCTGGAGCTTTAGGAGAAGTTACGTTACACATACAGATTTGAGGGTCCTCAGCATGTAGGTCGTCCATGAAGCCGTGGAAGTAGATGAGGTTACCTGAGAAGAAAGGAGAGATAGAGAAGGATGGCCCAGGTTGTAACCCTGGGTGATTTCGATACTAGAGGTCCGCTAGAGGAGGAGGTCCCAGCAAAGAAAACTTGAAAACAGGTAACAAATTAGGTAGGAGAAATATCTGCTGAGGGTTTTGTCAGTGAAGCCTTAGAAGAAAGTCTTTCAGGCAGGAGGGAGATTAAACTGTGTCAGATGATGCTGAGGTATGTGGAGTAAGATGAGGACTGAGAATTGGGCATTGGTTTTGATGACTTTGATAAATCAGATTAGTGGTTAAGGAGTGAATGAGAGGAAAGGAAGTGAAGATAGCAAGAAAGATTCTCCTCTCAAGGCCTTTTGCTGAAAAGGTTAGCAGAGAAATGGGGCATTAGCTGGAGTGGGACCTGGAGTTTATGGAAGGTTTTTCTAGAATACATGATACTCAGTTATGTTTTGTGCCAGTGCAGTGAGAATAAACCAGTAGAGAAGAAGAAATAGATGTTGCAGAAGCTAATGCAGATAACTCCAGGAATAAAGTCCGAGAAAATGAAGAGACAGTATCCAAGGCATAAGTCTAAGAGCGAGGAGACTTGATTCATTTTAACAGGAGATAAGGCAGAGGATGAGTATATAAGCAGGTAGGAGGACAGAATTGATAGTGGAAAGATTGGTTATTACCTGATTGTGCCCCTTTTCCTTTTGAACTATAGGACATGGTTATCAAAGCTTTATGCTTTGAAAGGCTTGCCAATCCCACTATTTATTTATACGTATGTGTATATTTTATATACACATATAAACTTCTGACTTCCGTTGTACTTCTTTTTTTTTAACATTTAGATCTTAGATCCATGTAGAATTAGTTTGATGTATGATGTGAAGTAAAAATCGAACTTAATTTTTTTTTCTCAAATAGTTAAATCTAGCTCTTTGGTATAATTGGTTCTGTTCTGGGCTTTCTGTTTTAATTTAAGGAATTGCCTATTTATTTTGTTGCCAATACCACACTGAAGCTAGACTTTAAAATAATACTTGTTCCTGAGGTAGGTTGTTGCAAAGAATATTTTTTATAGAACCTGATGAAGATTAACATAATGATTGATAATGACATATTGTTTGGATATCAGAGATAGATACAATAATGTAAGATACTCAATGACATCGGAAAATAAAGGATTCCATAAAGGTGAGTTTTCTAAAATCCTCTTTAAATTGCAAAAATTGTTTTAACCATTGTGTTTGTAAATATTTCTCAAATGCATTTCACCTCAAATAACATACTGAGAGTAGTGTAGTTATCATAATGTAACCAATAGTTATAAGTTGTCCTCAGCAGCTCATGACAAAGAGAAATATTGTGGTGCCTCTCAGAAAAAGGCTCTAAATGACAGTGACTGAACGACAATGACATTTCCCCCTCTCTCCGTGTCACTAGTGGCTTTTTTTTGGCCACGCTGAGCAGCTTGTGGAGTCCTAACCACTGGACCTACAGGGAATTCCCTAGTTGCTTCTCTTTAGGTTGGTAAACATTTACTGACATACATTAAGATAAATGGTAAGGCACATTTCTTGATTTTGAAGTCTAGCCCTTTATATCTGCTTCCTCTGTCTCCTGTTTCTGTTGTGTTGTTGGCCAGGAGATTGGACAATCAGATTTGTTATAATTGCATCTAATGAAAAAGTGAATATGCTGTGAGCTTATCAGAAGAACTTTCCTTTGAACTTTGAGTCATCTCTTACCTTCTCAAGGTACTTTTTGTCCATGCCTGGTTCTCATTTATGTCCTGAAAAGTTAAAGTTACTAAATAAGTGCTTAGTTTGAAACTTAATCGTCTCTACAATGGGTAGTGGAAGTCAAAGAGAGAGCATATAGCGTAGTGGTTAAGAATGCGGACTTTGGACCCAGAGTGCTTTGATTAAAATTGAGGCTCCATCATAGTAAACTGTGTGACCTTGGAAGATTATTAACTTCTCTACCTATTCTTCCTTTCTGCAAAGTAGGGGCAGTAATAGTTCCTACCTCATAGGGTTGTTGTAAAAATTTAGTAGTTTAATGTATTTGAAGTACTTAAAATAGCTGTAATTTTTATTAATAGGGACTTAAAACTGTTATAAATACATTGATGTATTGTGCAATTAAAATGAATAAAATTATAAGCTATTATGTTTTCTTGTTCTAGAAAACAAATGCAACAACTGATTTCTTATACTGTCTACTGACTTAATCCTCTCTCTTACTATCCACTCCCCCACCTCTCCCCGCAGTACACATGCATACACTCTTACACATGCCATAGAGCTGCTAGAGATACTGAACATGCTTTGGGTGTTAGACTTTTCTTTGTGATACTCTGGGGGCTGTGGAATGAGGCAAGCTTATAAAATTATTTCCTTAAACTTACCTTCTTTCAGTTACTACTCATGTACAGTGAAATAAAGTTCAGGAATTGCCTTTTTTGAACTTAAATATTATGCCTACAGTAGACTATAAAATCCTCGATGGAGGAGGCTTTGTCTCTTAATTATAACCTTGAGACATTGTACAGCTCTATGCACATAAATGTTTGGTAAATATTTTACTGAATGAATATTGTATATGATAAACTAAAACATCCAGAATGATTTTTTTTTTATGTGAAAACATTTTTTTATGTTCAAAAAACCCCACAACTTACGAGTTCTGTTCCTAGAGTTCTTATACTTTGTGGAACAAAGCAACTTTCTAACCTTTTGAGCATACCCATCCTACTTGCTGGAGAAAAATATTTATTATTTGTAAGATAAAATAAAATCAATCTCCAGGTAAACAAATTAACCCTTTTTATATGTTTAGTTTGGATCTTTGATATATACATATGTAGTCTTAAAAGTCTATAGGTGTCATGTATATAAGTAACATTAATAGGCTCTGAAGTACTGACAGGTCCTTTTAAAATTAAAAACTAGGGGAAACACAGCTATCATATTGAGTTTGCTTTCTATGTCAGAGGAGGTACAGGGGAGAATTTGTCAGCAGAATTCAAACGGGTCCAGAAATCAGTAGAAAATAATGATGATGTGCAGAACTTGGCTTAACAGGAATCCACTTTCTTTTTTAAAATATTGATTTATTTATTTTTGGCTGTGTTGGGTCTTCGTTGCTACGCGCGGGCTTTCTCTAGCTGCAGCGAGCAGGGGCTACTCTTCGTTGCGGTGCGTGGGCTTCTCATTGCGGTGGCTTCTCTTGTTGTGGCTCACGGGCTCTAGAGCACAGGCTCAATAGTTGTGGCGCATGGACTTAGTTGCTCCGCGGCATGTGGGATCTTCCCGGACCAGGGCTCGAACCTGTCCCCTGCATTGGCAGGCAGGTTCTTAACCACTGCACCAGCAGGGAAGTCCCAGGAATCCACTTTCTTATTAGTGTTTTTCCAGATGGTAGAATTATTTTTCTTAAATTCACATATCCACATAGCAACTGCAACAGCAACACTAATGGTGATAAAAGTCACAGCAGCCACTTTTTGGATACTTGCTTAGGACAGTGTGCCAGACCCTGTACTGAGCTCTTCATCTGCGTTGTCTCACAGTAATCCTCACAGTAACAAACGCTGTGCAGTAGGTGTGGTATTATCATCCCCATCTCACAGGATAGAGGCACAGAAAGATTAAGTAATTTGCCTAGGGCTGTATGACAGAGGAGCAAATTTAAATCCAGGTTTATGTCTCCCTAGAGCCTGTGTTATTATGTATGTTGCTTTACAGATGCTTCCTGGAATTTTTAGAATAATTCCCAGTTCTCTAGCAATATTTTTTGAAAGTTTGCCTCTCTACTATAGAGCTCATTATTCATTTATTTTCAATGTTAAATTAAATTTTAAGTTTTTATAGTTTTTAAAAATTTATTATATTTATTTATTATTTTTGGCTGCATTGGGTCTTCGTTGCTGCGCGCGGGCTTTCTCTAGTTGTGGTGAGCGGGGGCTACTCTTCGTTGTGGTGCACGGGCTTCTCATTGCAGTGGCTTCTCTTGTTGTGGAGCATGGGCTCTAGGCGTGCGGGCTTCAGTAGTTGTGGCTCGCAGGCTCTAGAGCGCAGGCTCAGTAGTTGTGGCGCATGGGCTTAGTTGCTCCACGGCATGTGGGATCTTCCCGGACCAGGGCTCGAACCCGTGTCCCCTGAATTGGCAGGGGGATTCTTAACCACTGTGCCACCAGGGAAGCCCTATAGTTTTTATTTAACATAATTTCAGACTTTAGGGGAAATGTTGAAAGAATAGTACAAAGAATTTCAATATTTCATCAAGATTTCTCAGTATTAATATTTGCTACATTTGCTTTATCTTTTCTTTATCTTATCCACTTAAAGATACCCTCTTCCCCTGAATAGTGTGTATTTCGTTAGAGCAATGAAATGTCATTCATTGCCTTACGTAACAGTACAATCATCAAAATCAGGAAATTAATGCTGCTACAGGGTTGTTATTTAATGCACAGACCTTATTCAGATTTTGTCAGTTGCCCCAATAATACCTTTTTAGGAAAAAGAAAATCTGGGATAATGTGTTGCATTCAGTTGCCAGGTCTCTTCAGTTTTTTTTTGTTTGTTTGTTTTTTAATCTGAAAGAGTTACTGAGCCTTTGTTTTGAGTGCTAGGTCTGTTTATTGCTACTGATGCATAGTTTCTACTAGGTTGTCTTAAGGGATAGAGCCAGGAAATAGATGTATGTATGCACACATAAATATGTACATACCCACACACCTCTCCCTTCCCTACCCCCCCATCTATCTTTATCGAAAACTATGACTTCATGCTTATACCTCCAATACCAGTCTAACACCATAAAGTTCATTCTCTCTTTTCTTTCCATATGTGTAACTTCCTTCTCCAACAGAGGGAAACCTGGTTTCCATTATCGGTAGTATATTTACTTACTTGCTTAATCCTTGAACATAAAAGTAATTTCAGAATTGTTAACCTATGCCTCTGAGAACTCAGCTACTAACTGGAGGTCATCGTTTGTTTAGAATATTTATCTCTAGGCTGAGGACATATATTGTTCTAAAATCTGGTTCTCCTTGTGTCTCTCCCTTTGAAAATTGCATATGTTATTCTGTTGAAGTTTGTATGGTGTATTAGTTTCCAGGCTGCCATAACAAAGTAGCACAAACTAGGTGGCTTGAAACAACAGAAATTTATCCTCTAACAGTTATGGAGGCTACAAGTTGGAAATCAAGGCGTCAGCAGAGTTGGTTCTTTCTGAGAACCCTGAAAAACATGTTCCCTGCTTCTCTAGCTTCTGGTGATGGCCAGCAACCCTTGGTTGGCGTCCCTTGGCTTTTAGGTGGTTCCAGTCTCTGCCTCCGTCATCACAGAGCAAACACCCTGTGTCCAAATTTCCCCTTCATATGAGAACACCAGTCCTAGAGACTACCATAAAGGCCTCATCTTAGCATGATTACAGCAAGACCCTGTTTCCAAATAGGATCACGTTCACAAGCACTGGAGGTTCAGTTCACCATATCTTTTGGGGGGACACATTTCAACCCATGATACATGACCAATTTATTTGTTTCTGTTTGTATTCATTTTGGGGATGCCTCCTTCATCTTTGATTTTATTTCTTTTAGAGTATTTTTTTAAGTATGTGCAACTTGAACATGATTCAGGGAAGTGTCATTCTTTCATCTTTTTTTATCCTATTCCCACTCATCCGCTGTTGATAACCACTATTTTTGGTCTCAGGTTTATCCTTTCCATGTTTTGTTTTGTTTACCCAAATGAGCAGATACATGAATATTTTCTTATTTTCTCTTCTTTTCTTTTACAAAAGGTAGCATACTATAGCTATCCGTTTGAATTTTGCCCTTTTCACTTAACAGTCTGTCTGGGAAGTCATTCCACATTAATTCTCATTCTGCATAAAACTCCATCATATGAGTCAGTCACTGTTCTATGTGTGCACCTCTAGGCTGGTTCCAATACATTACATTTACAAATAACGCTGCTTGTAAAATTTATGTCATCCATATTGATAAATGCTACAAAACGTTGAACCTCGGAAACGTTATGCTAAATGAGAGAAGCCAAACACAATAGGTCACATACTGTGTATTTCCATTTATGTGAAATATACAGCATAAGTAAGTCCGTAGAGACAGAAAGCAGATTTGTTGTCGCCAGGGGCTCTGGGGAGAGGGGGATGGGAAGTGACTGCTTAGTGGGTATGGGGTCACCTTTGGAGGTGATACAATGTTTTGACTTTAATTTAAACATCCTCTTGTTTTTCTTGCTGATGTTGGTGCTGTTGACATTTAGGCCACTGGATAGTCAGTGCATCTTTAAACGCCTCCCACAAAGAACAGACCCTGAAGTTTATCATTTTAATGACAGTGTGTGTAAAGTATACACTGTCTGTTCACATCTTTTTTTGATTGCCCCGTCAGAGTTAATTTACCTCCTCTGTCTTTCACTTTACAGAGTTTTGTTTTTCTGTTGCCCTGGAGAAAGTTGAAGTCTGATGATGCTGGCGCTAAAGTATCTGTGTGGGAAAATGGGGGGCATGGTCCAGGATGGGAGTGGGTCATAAAGGATGTAAGCCAGAAAGATACTTAGGGCCAGATTGTGTACCATGATACCTTCTATTTCATGCCAGAATGTCTAGAGCTGTGGGTCACTGAAGGTCATTAGAGAGACGACTAATATTTAGTCTGTGTTTTAAAAGATAACAGGCAGTAATGTGGCGAATGTACTGAAATGTAAGTCAGTACTGGAAACAGGGAGACCAGTGAAGAGGTATACTGAGAAGGGTATTAGGAAAAGAATGTGTATGTGTGTATAACTGAGTCACTTTGCCGTACAGCAGAGATTGGCACAGCACTGTAAATCAACTCTACTTCAATAAAAAAAATTTTTTTTAAAGAAGGGTATTAGAGTTCAGGTTAACTGCTATAACAAAGAAACCCCAAAATAAAGTGACCTAAACAAGATAGACATTTATTTCTCTCTCACGTAACAGTTTTGAGGTGAGTCCAAGTTGGTAGTTCAGTTCTGTTCCATGAGGTCATTCAGGGATACATGTTCCTTCCATTTTATGCCATCACCCAGTAGAGCACTCATTCATCTGCTTATGTGAGGTTAGGTCACTGGTATGTCCATCTTTAGCTTGCTGGAAGAGAGACAGGTATTTTAAGGCAAGCAGCTTTTCTTTTAAGGAAGTGAGGTTGGAAGTCACATACCAGTCACATGCTCATTTTTGTGCTAGAACTTAACTTCCATGGCCACACAAATGCAAGAGAGGCTGGGAAATGCGGTCTTTAGCTAGGCAGCTACGTGTCCAAGAAGAAGGAAAGAATGGCCATTGGAGGCACAAATCGCAGTCTACCCCAGGAGGCAATTGGGGTATTATTATGAGGATTTGAACCAGGAGAGTTATAATAGGGCTAGAACTGAGATGTGTTTAGGAAGTAGACTGAAGAGAAGGAATATATTTCCATTCATCTGAGACATCTTGATTACGAGGTGTTTAGAGACTGTGTAGTTGTGTGCAGTTGTTAATTCGATCTACAGGTCTGGAGCTCAGGAGAGAGGTCTTGGCTGAAGGGGTGGGTTTGGAAATCATTGGTGTTTGGTAGTAGTTGCAGTTGGAGAATTTTAAAAAGAAAGAGGGGGTCACTAGTACCAGATGTTGCTGATACGTCAGGTAGAATGAGAATTGATAAGAGGCCTTTGATTTGGCTCTTAGAATGACATGGACCTTTGCAAGAGTAATTTCAGCAGAGTCATGGAGTGAAAAATAGATTGTAGTGGGCTGAGGAATGAATGGAAGTCATGAAAAGGAAGCAAAGCTCAGACAGTTTTTTGAAGAAATTTGACTGTGAAAGTGGGGACTGGTTTAATATAGGAGGAGCAAGGTTAAGGGAAGGTTTTTCACGTTTTTAAAAAAATTAATTAATTTTATTTTTGGCTGTGTTGGGTCTTCATTGCTAAGCGTGGGCTTTCTCTAGTTGCAGGGAGTGGGGGCTACTCTTCGTTGCAGTGCGCGGGCTTCTCATTTCAATGGCTTCTCGTTGTGGAGGAGGGGCTGTAGGCGTGCGGGCTTCAGTAGTTGCAGCACTTGGGCTCAGTAGTTGCGGCACGCGGGCCCGAGAGTCCGTGGCCTTCAGTAGTTGTGGCTCGCGGGCTCTAGAGTGCAGGCTAAGTAGTCGTGGCACGGGGGCTTACTTGCTCCGCAGTATGTGGGACCTTCCCAGACCAGGGCTCGAACCTGTGTCCCCTGCATTGACAGGCGGATTCTTAACCACTGCGCTACCAGGGAAGTCCAGGTTTTTCACTTTGAGGTAAGTTTGAGCATGTTTGTAGGCTGAGAGGAAAATGTGAGTGATGATAGAGAGAATAAAGGTATCAAAGACAATATAAATGATGGAGCAAGGTTCTGAGAGGGCTTGGAAGGAGATAGGATCAGGAGGTACCTCTTTTGAAAAGAAAGAAAGTACCTCTTTTGGGATCACAACTTTGTAAAGGGCCAATAGTGGGCACAAAAAAAGATCAGTTTTAAGGTTGAGGAGAAGGTAGCGAAAGAAGATCTTTACATCAGGGTCTCCATTTTCTCAGATGTAGGAAGCTAGGTCCATAGCTGTGAGTGAAGTTGAGGTGGGTAGGTATGATATCTGAGGAATAATGGACATGACTTTTTATTGTTGTTTTAAGAGCCGTTGTAGGAAATAGAAGAAACTGACTAGTTAACAGTGGTGGGACTGTTGTGCAGTGTTACATACCTAATTGAAGTTAGAAATCAACCATTTTTATTATTCCCATTGACATAGCTATGCTACTATTCAAAAGCTGTTGCTAGAACATCACCTAAAAACAATATGTAATTAATTTTCACCTATTAAAAGATCTTTTCTCTAGAAATTAGAGTTATGGGGAAATTAGTATTAAGAGAATTAGACAAGGTACTACCCCACGGTAGGTACACTTGTCTCTATTTTATTTTATTTTTATTTTTATTTATTTATTTATTTTTGGCTGCATTGGGTCTTCGTTGCTGCATGCAGGCTTTCTCTAGTTGCGGCAGGCGGGGGCCACTCCCTGCCGCGATGCGCGGGCCTCTCATTGTGGTGGCCTCTCCTGCTGCGGAGCACGGGCTCAACGCACACAGGCTCAGTAGTTGTGGCATGTGGGCTCAGCAGTTGTGGCTCGCGGGCTCCAGAGCTCAGGCTCAGCAGTTGTAGCACACGGGCCTAGTTGCTCCACTGCATGTGGGAGCCTCCCCGCCCAGGGCTCGAACCCGTGTCTCTATTTTAAAAACTGCTCATTAGTGCATTTCCTGCCCTGTTACATGAATTATCCATCCATGTTACCTTTTCCCCAAAGTCTCAGAGGATAACAAGCATATATTCGTAAATTTATCTTCAGCCTTCCTCATAAAGTGGGTAAAAAAACAAACCTGAGAAATGCTAAACAGTTGTTTAATGAGAGATAGAAAAGAGAAAAACAGTACCCAGATATGTCACTTGATGATCTCATCCGCCTGCAGAAAGTCTTCTTGATTCCCAATGTGTAATGCAAACCATTGACTTCTGGCATTTTACTTAAAATGCTGTTAATATAAAATTAATATTTATTGCACTCCCATAATATACCACTATAGAAGCAAGTCCAGTTTCCATTTAAGACTATTGCTTCTAACAGGGCTTACATTTTCTTGATGTTTTATGAATTACATTGTAGTCCCAGAGATCTTAACAATAAAGTACTAACCTACACTTGTTATCTCATATTTTTTATGATAGCCATTCTGACAGGTGTGAGGTGATAATCTCGTTGCGGTTTGATTTCTGTTACCCTGGTGACTAACGATGTTGAGCACCTTTTCATACACCTTTTGGCCATTTGTGTGTCTTCCTCAGAAAAATGTCTATTTAGTTCCTCTGCCCATTTTTAAATCAGATTGTTTGGGGTTTTTTGCCATTAACTTCTGTGAGTTTTTTTAATATATTTTTTGGATATTAACCTCTTATGTATGATTTTTAGATATTTTCTCTCATTCTGTGGGTTTCATTTTCTTGATGGTCCCCTTTGCTGTACAGAAGCTTTTTAGTTTTTTATCATAAAAAAGGCAAGAGATAAGTGTTGGTGAGGATGTGGAGAACAGGAAACCCTTGTGCACTTTTGGTGGGAATGTAAATTGGTGCAGCCACTGTGGAAAACACTATAAAGATTCCTTAGAAATTAAAAACAGAGCTGCCAGGTGATCCAGCAATCCCACTTCTGGGTATATATCCAAAGGATATGAAAGGATATCAAAGAGATATGTGTACTCCTATGCTCATTGTTCACAATAGCCAAGATAAGTAAACAACCTAAGTGTCTGTGGATCAATGGATAAAGAAGATGTGTATTTATATATACAATGGAATATTATTCAGCCAAGAGAAAGAAGGAAATCCTGCCATTTGCAACAGTATGCATGGACTTTGAGGGCATTATGCTAATTGAAATAAGCTAAAACATTAAATGAGTACATGAACTTCACTGAGGTAAGATATGTTTCTTCAAAACCAGTGTATCTGCCCAAATTGGATATCTTTTGTGGAGAAATTGCTACATAATAAACAAACCAAAAGATAAATCAGCAAGTAACCTCTTTTCTGAAGAGCATAATGTAATCAGTTTAATTAGCAAGCTGTTCTTTACACTCTGACATAAAGTGGAGACAGGAAACTCAAATAACAAGAAATTAAGAATCTGACCATTTATCAGGCTGGAATAGCAGACACAGATAAAACCTCAAACTTAACAGGAAACGGTATTTCTCACAAGAATGATAGAGCTGTAAAGTGTCATAACAAACCCTGTCTTTGAGTGACTATGGCTTGCCTACTCACTGAAAAACTTTGCTCTGGAAAATCAGACTATCAGAAACTTCACTTGTGTATAATTATAGCAGCAAGAGTGAAACATCCCATTCTTGCCTGGAGAATTTGCCTGGAGAATCTAAGTGTTTTTGACATAGAGTAGCAGTCTTGATTTACAACCAAGACACACAGCTTCAGATAAGGGGTTTCTGGACACAGCATCCACATCTATCTTAACTTCGTAGTTCCTAAGGAAAGAGGACCTTGGTTCACTTTGCAGTCTAGTCCCTTTACACACAGCTCTGCTTTGCTCTAAGCCTATCTAAACACTGCTTCATGTAAATTTCACTTATACTTTACTCTTTCCCAAATCTTTTTTTTGAACTTTATTTTATTTTTATACAGCTGGTGGTTCTTATTAGTTATCTATTTTATACACATCAGTGTATACATGTCAATCCCAATCTCCCAATTCATCCCCCCCCCACCGCTTCCCCCTTTGCTGTCCATATGTTTGTTCTCTACAACTGTGTCTCTATTTCTGCCTTGCAAACTGGTTCATCTGTACCATTTTTCTAGATTCCACATAGATGCATTAATATATGATATTTGTTTTTCTCTTTCTGGCTTACTTCACTCTGTATGACAGTCTCTAGATCCATCCACGTCTCTACAAATGACCCAATTTTGTTCCTTTTTATGGCTGAGTAATATTCCATTGCATATATGTACCACAACTTCTTTATCCATTTGTCTGTGGATGGGCATTTAGGTTGCTTCCATGACCTGGCTATTGTAAATAGTGCTGCAATGAATATTGGAGTGCATGTGTCTTTTTGAATTATAGTTTTCTCTGGGTATTTGCCCAGTAGTGAGATTTCTGGGTCATATGGTAATTCTATTTTTAGTTTTTTAAGGAACATCCATACTGTTGTCCATAGTGGCTATATCAATTTACATTCCAACCAGCAGTGCAAGAAGGTTCCTTTTCTCCACCCTATCCAGCATTTGTTGTTTGTAGATTTTCTGATGATGCCCATTCAAACCGATGTGAGGTGATACCTCATTGTAGTTTTGATTTGCATTTCTCTAATAAGTAGTGATGTTGAGCAGCTTTTCATGTGCTTCTCGGCCATCTGTATGTCTTCTTTGGAGAAATGTCTATTTAGGTCTTCTGCCCAATTTTTGATTGGGTTGTTTGGTTTTTGGATATTGAGCTACATAAGCTGTTTATATATTTTGGAGATTAATCCTTTGTCCCTTAGTTTGTTTGCAAATATTTTCTCCCATTCTGAGAGTTGTCTTTTCATCTTGTTTATAGTTTCCTTTGCTGTGGAAAAGCTTCTAAGTTTCATTAGGTTCCATTTGTTTATTTTTGTTTTTATTTCCATTACTGTAGGAGGTGGGTCAAAAAAGATCTTGCTGTTATTCATGTCAAACAGTGTTCTTCCTATGCTTTCCTCTAAGAGTTTTATAGTGTACAGTCTTACATTTAGGTCTTTAATCCATTTTGAGTTTATTTTTGTGTATGGTGTTAGGGAGTGTTCTAATTTCACTCTTTTACATGTAGCTGTCCAGTTTTCCCAGCAACACTTATTGAAGAGACTGCCTTTTCTCCATTGTATATCCTTGCCTCCTTTGTCATAGATTAGTTGACCATAGGTGCGTGGGTTTATCTCTGGGCTTTCTGTCTTGTTCCACTGATCTATGTTTCTGTTTTTGTGCCAGTACCATATTGTCTTGATTACTGTAGCTTTGTAGTATAGTCTAAAGTCAGGGAGTCTGATTCCTCCTGCTCCATTTTTTTCCCTCAAGACTGCTTTGGCTATTCGGTGTCTTGTGTCTCCATACAAACTTTAAGATTTTTTGTTCTAGTTCCATAAAAAATGCCATTGGTAATTTGATAGGGATTGCATTGAATCTGTAGATTGCCTTGGGTAGTATAGTCATTTTCACAGTATTGATTCTTCTAATCCAAGGACATGGTATATCTCTCCATCTGTTGGTATCATCTTTAATTTCTTTCATCAGTGTCTTACAGTTTTCTGCATACAGGTCTTTTGTCTCCCTAGGTAGGTTTATTCCTAGGTATTTTATTCTTTTTGTTGCAGTGGTAAATGGGAGTGTTTCCTTAATTTATCTTTCAGATTTTTCACCATTAGTGTATAGGAATGCAAGAGATTTCTATGCATTAATTTTGTATCCTGCAGCATTATGTGGTTTTTCTCTTTATCAGTTATTTTCATCAGGTGAAATATTTGAAGAGTCATTTTCCTCATTCTCAATCCTTAAAAATACAAATACTGCTATTATAATTAATTTTTCCATATGTTGAAATATCAAGAAGTCAGTAGGATTATTAAACACTTCCTTTATATTTCTGTGTGGTATTAACTATAGTTTGACTATTTCTCCAAAAACTAAAAATTAGGTGCTGGTTCTGTGGTTTTACAAAAAATAATTTATAACTATATGTTGTAATTACTTAAAGCCAATTTTATCTTTTTATTTTTATTTATTTATTTATTTGTGCCGGGTCTTAATTGCAGCTCACCGGCTCCTTAGTTGTAGCATGTGAACTCTTAGTTGCGGCATGCTTGTGGGATCTAGTTCCCTGACCAGGGATCGACCCGGGCCCCCTGCGTTGGGAGCATGGAGTCTTATCCACTGCGCCACCACGGAAGTCCCAATTTTATCTTTTTAAAACCAGCCATTGGATTTCATGGTACCTAGTTTAAGATAGTAATTGGATTTCCTGGTATTCTTGTAGTTTGAGATAATAATTGACAGCTTGTTTAAGGGAATCAGCTCTGGGTAGTGAGCTGTGGTTTTACTGAAAAATATTATTTCCATTTATTGTTTCTGTAGTATGAAATGGAGTTTATAAATTGTGTATTTCGAATGGTACCACGTATCATATTAAAAGGTAAATTAAAACTCGTCTTATAGTTAAAATACTTTTACATATAGCATAAATGGATATTCCCGTTTCTCTGTGTTTAAAATAGAGGAAGATTTGTGAGTGAGTACCCATAACATGGGCATGAGAAATCTTATTTGTTCCCCATAGTTTAAATTTAAATTTTTTCCTCTGGCCATAGGACAGTGTGTATATGTGTGTGTGTGTGTGTGTGTGTGTGTGTGTGTGTGTGTGCGCGCGCGCGTGTGTGTTGAAAAACATAACATTAGATCTACCCTCTTAATAAATGTTTAAGTGTAAAGTGCAGTATTGTTAACAATAAGCTTAATGTTGTACAGAAGATCCCCAACATGATTGAAATTCTAGCCCTACTGAATAGCAGCTCCTCATTCACGCTGCACCCACTACCCCCCGCACCCCCTGCCCAGCTCCTAGAAACCACCGTTCTACTTTCTGTTTCCATGAGTTTGACTACTTTAGGTACCTCATAAGTGGAATCATATAGTACTTATCCTTCTGTGACTGGCTTATTTCATCATCATTGCTCCCACCCTGGTGCAAGCCACTGCACATCTCCAGGGATTAATACACAATCTTCTAGGGACTTCCTTGGTGGTCCAGTGGTTGGGACTCTGCGCTTCCACTGCAGGGGGCACGGGTTCGATCCCTGGTTGAGGAACTAAGATCCTGCAAGCTGAGCAGCGGGGCCAAAATAATCTTCTAAATGATTTCCCTGCTTCCACCGTTGCTCTACCCAGCAGTCAGAGTGATACTTTTAAATCAGATTAGCATGTCAGGTCTTTGCTGAAAGCATTTCAACAGATTCCTGTCTCAGGGTAAAAGCCAAAGTGCTCATATATGATGTGCCCCCTCTTCGTCCTCATCTTCTACACTCTCTCCCAGCTCACTCCGCTGCAGTCACAGCAGCCTGCTCACTGTTCCTAGAAAAAGCTGAGCAGCTTGAGCCTTTTCAGTGGCTCCCTTCCCTCATTTGTATCTTCAGTCAAATCTCATCTTCCTCACCTGCTCTCTTTAGCCATTCCTACTAAATCCCTATTCCCTCCTGAGCTTCATTTTTCACCTTAGTACTCAACACCTTCTGATGTGCTATACAATTTTACTGATTTATTTTGTCTATTGCCTGTCTACTTACATTAGAATATAAGCTCTGAAAAAGTCAGGGATTTTTGTTTGTATTATTTTTTACTGATGCAGTCCCATTGCTGGCACATAATTGTTCAGTAACGATCTGTTGAATAAATTTTAAAAAAAGATAAAGAAAGAAGGGAGTTATTTAAGGTATGACTTTAAGCTGTTATAGTTATGACTGTGCACATTTTATGTCTCCTGTAAGTTTCTTAAAGTCAAGGAAAGTCTTGTTCATTTCTGGAACTCTACTCATGGTCTCCAGTACGTTCTCTTTTATATCATATTAGCTGCTCAGTGTATGGTGGTTGTTGAATGTCTTCTCAGCAGGGAACGTCCTAAGAATAACTATTCATCTTTACCCAAATGAAAGCATTAGATATTTTCACAAATAATATATATACACAAATACACACTCACACACATATTTCTTTACATACTTATATGCTAAAAGGTAAATCAGATCTATAACAAGTTAGCTTCCTTTACACTCTTTAAAAATTATAATTAAAAGTATTTTCAATTCTAATCTCTATTGTTAGTTACCATGTAAATTAACTTTTGATACTGCAAAGAATTATTTCATTATCATGACACTTGTCAAGACACTTCTGGAAAACCATGGCAGCTTCTGAGAGTCATGAACATGTTAATCATTTAGAAGAGAGATATAAAGATGACTAAAGGGACATAAAAAAACAAAGAATTGAAATAAGAAACAACAAACAAAAGGTAATTGACGGTGACATGTAAACTTGTTTCCTTCATAGGGGAAAGAACTACAGAAACAGAAGATACACAGTTTACAAATAGACCAAGTGTTGGTTTCCTAAAGACTTGTCTGTTGTTTCACCTCCCAATACAGATAATCCTTACGTTTCCCCTGTTTGTTTTTCATATAACCTCTACTTCCACTCAGTGTGCAGATACACATCAGTTGCTTTCATTACAATTACTCGGACTTAGATACATAAACTGTTAAAAAGCACAAAATGGTAACGCTACCTCCCAGCCAGTAGTTCTGTTTCAACAGCTTTACCATATTTATCTAACAAGAGTGATTGTGTAATTATTTGCTTTATTGAATTTTTTGCTTATTTTTAAAAAATGTGAGTGGATAGTTTATTGTCAACGTGCTTATGTTAATGATAAGAAGAGTAGGTCTTATAAACTTAATACAGTTGATGCCAGTGAAAATAATTAGGCATACCAAAAAGGCAGTTAGTTGGTTATCAGTTTGATCTAAGATTATGTATTATTTCGTCAAAAAAAAAGTAAATAATTGTATGAATGTTGGAAATACCGTGATTGTCAGTTTGTATCTAAAAAGGCAAGAGGGCCTCCCCAGTCGCGCAGCGGTTAAGAATCCACCTGCCAGGTGGACATGGGTTCAAGACCCGGTCCAGGAAGATCCCACATGCCACAGAGCAACTAAGCCCAGGCGTCACAACTACTGAGCCTGTGCTCTAGAGCCCATGAGCCACAACTACTGAGTCCACGAGCCACAAGTACTGAAGCCCACACACCTAGAGCCTGTGCTCCACAACAAGAGAAGCCACCCCAATGAGAAGCCCGTGCACCGCAACAAAGAGTAGCCCCTGCTTGCCGCAACTAGAGAAAGCCTGCGTGCAGCAATGAAGACCCAATGCAGCCAAAACTAATAATAAATAAATAAATAAACAAACAAACAAGGCAAGGAAGTATTAGGGAGTCTATGTTTTATTGTAGTTTTCAGGGAGAGACCCACCCCCATAACATTCAAGTGTCCTTTTGCTCTCACATATTTGACTAAATATAGCTTTTTACAGGAAAGCATTGTATTAAAAAATAAATTGTATAAAAAATAAAAGCAAATAGAAATGCCTATGATCTTGTTCATTATATCTGTGCTCTATTAGAGGGACAGAGTCTCGTGTTTGTTAACCCACTAAAACATTTGTGAAGCCCCTCCTACGGTTTGGACAACCATTTTCGTAAATGGATGGTAATTATATCAGTTTAGGATAATGCTAACTACTGTAATAACTAAGCTAGATCATAATATAATTTTATTTCAAGTTTATGCAATAGTTTAGAGCAGATGTTCAAGTTGTTGGATGACTTTCTTTCTTTGGGTGACTCAGGGACCCAGACTTGCATTTTCTGGGACCTCACAGTGTCATGTAGCCTGCTAATGGGAAAAGAAAGAGTAGGAAAATGACACATTATTTTTGCTCGCATTCCATTGGCAAGAACTGTTCTCTTTGGCACGTCATGTTGACTGGGAAATGTCTTTTGATGGGATAATTGCCTCCCACCAGTAACTTCCACATTATGGAAGGGAGAGCACAGATTATTTGTGAATGGCTAGCCAGCTCTGCCAAAGTGATAATGTTGATAGTAATCACGTATTAGTTTCCTGTGGCTATGTTAACAAGGTCTACAAACTTGGTGACTTGAAACAGCACAAATTTATTCTCTTAAAGTTCTGGAATTTAGAAGTCCAAAGTGTGTTTCACTGGGTCAAGATCAAAGTCTTAGCAGGGCTGCCTTCCTCTGAATACTCTAAGGGAGAATCCATTTCCTTGCCTTTTCCAGCTTCTAGAGCTGCATTCCTTGCATTCGTTCATTCTTGGCCTCTTCCTCCATCCTCAAGGCCAGCAACATAGCATCTTGCTCCTTGCCTTCTTATAGTCAAGTCTCCCTCTGCCTCTTCTTATAAGGACACTTGTGATTACATTAAGGGCCCACCCAGATAATTCACGATAAACTCCCCATCACAAGATCCTTAACTTAATCATACTTGCACGCCCCTTTTTGCCATGTATGGTAACATTCACAGGTTTCAGAGGTTAGGACCTGGCCATCTTTGGGGCCATTATTCGGCCTACTACAGATAGTTAACATTTATTGAACACTTAGTATTGTGTCATGTTTATTCTGAGAACTTTGCATGTGTAAATCTGTATTTTTCTGCCTGTCTACTTGATTTATTCATGATCTGCTCTACTTGTAGGCTTGCTTATTTTTCTCAATTAGGTTTTGTTTTTATTTTTGCCATCCTTTGGAAGATGTATTCTTCATTTTAATGTCAAAAATTTTACCGAAAATTCATAATCTCTCAGAATTGGAAAGAATTTTTCAAAATTATCTAACCATCCCATTGGGGGGGCTATTAATTTATCCTTTAGAATGTATTTCTCTTGAACTTTGAAGAAAGTCCTTTAACTCTGTTAGGCTCCTTTGGATTAATTAATGTATTAAACTGCTTTCTTTTTTCCTACCCAAATCTACCTTTTTTCAGTTACCTTTAAAAATCAAATTGTGGAATTTTTCTTTGGATTTTTTCCCCACAAAAATACTGAATTTAATTTGGCCATTGTCATAATCACGTGGGGATGACTTAATAGGACAAAAAGGATGCACTTTGTATCAACAACATTTCCTGGGAAAGACATGGTTGAAGGCTTAAAAAGCCATTCATAGATTTTAGTGAAACCACAGGAGTAGCAAACAAACAATTGTATAAAACATGCTAATAACTGGATGAAATTAAACCCAAAGCAGATGCTCCTGATTTAGAGTCATCATGTAGTAGAATTATGTGCTATGATTATGATTATGCTCTTATTATGATTCATTCAGGTAACAACTTCATTGATTGCATATTAGGTGCTAGGGATACAGAAATGATGAAGGTATCATTCCTGTCCTAGATGCTGTAACATTCCAGTGAGTACATAGACATGAAGACATTGATGCAGTGATGCTTACAGGTATAATAGAAACCACAGCTCAAGGTGGCTTAAACAGTACAAGGAGTTTATTGGTCATGAACAGGTATATCTGAAAATTACCAGGCAGATGAGGCTTCCTGTAGTAGCTCAATTACACTGGTCATGTGCCTTCCTTCTTCCCCCCTTTTCGTGTTTCTTCTCAGTGTTTTCTGCAGGTCAGTGTTATTCTAAAGCTGGCTGCCTTGGAGGTTGTGTGACGACTAACAGCTTCAGGGCTGCTCCTAGAAAGAGAGCTGCTGTCCTCTAACTATTAAACTAGTCCTAGAGTTCAGGCTGACTGTATCAACTTTGATCTCATGTAACCCAGTCACTGAATTGGGGAAAAGTATAATGGAAAGGCAGGTGAAAAGCAAAATTTAGAACTTTCAAAGTATTTCATATATCCCTGAAAATTGGAGTTCGTCTCATTATGGCCTTATTATGTTTATCTTGGATTTTTCTTAATATACTGAATCAGAAATTCTTACTGGTGGGAAGTAAACCCAGAAGATCCTAGTTCAGTGATTTTCTTTTGAGATTTTGAAGGCATAAAAATTTTCTATTCTCCCTTTGGAAAACTTTGATTTTGTACCCATTTCATTGCAGAAATTACGAATCTGACATACTGTATCTTCTCTACTACTTCTTCCCTTGTCACTGGGGCAGTAAGGTTGGTTTTGATATTGAGTTCAGATGGTTCATGGTTAGGCTACTTTCAAGCCTGTTACATTTACAGTAGGAAAATGCCAGGCCAGAAGTGTCAAGGGCTTGCCATAACAACCTCATATTTACAATTTAAACTTTAGTTTGGGAAACCTATTTTTGATTCTGCCACTAATATACATTTAATCAGGCTATTCATAGTATATAATGCTTGAAAAACTGAGTTAGTAATACAAAGCTGCTTTGATTTCAATGTAAGCACTTCCACGTGTTCTCTTTCTGCTTAGTCTCTGGTTTACCACATTTGCATTCATGGCAGTTCTGTCTCTCTCCATGACAAATGTTCATTCAGGAACCAGGAACATGTGTGACACTGTTACAGGATTGCCAGATCTTATTTTGAAGAATTTGGGCAGGGAGGGAGTAGAAGGAGAGAGATACTTGCTGATAGTCTGACCAGACTTAAATACAATCCCATTCTACATCCCAGCACAGCTGGAGCAAGGCACTTGAATACAGGATAAGCCTGTGGCAGGGGTGGTGGTGCGGGGGCGGGGGGGGGGCTTCTGGTAAACCAGTACTGCTAGAGTAAGGCCTCTCAGCTCTACCAAAAGAGCTGTGGAGGTACCTTTGATAGTCTCAGTGTATAAGGGTTCCTGCCCTAACTTAAAAAAGAATTGCTTCCTTGTGCAAAATTATATTAAATGTTGGGACTTCCCTGGTGGCGCAGTGGTTAAGAATCCGCCTGCCAATGCAGGGAACACGGGTTCACGGAGCAACTAAGCCCCTGTGCCACAACTACTGAGCCTGTGCTCTAGAGCCCGCGTGCCACAACTACTGAAGCCCACGTGCCTAGAGCTCATGCTCCGCATCAAGAGAAGCCACCACAGGAGAAGCCCGCACACTGCAACGAAGAGTTGCCCCTGCTTGCCACAAGTAGAGAAAGCCCACACACAGCAACGAAGACCCAACGCAGCCAAAAATAAATAAATAAATAAAATTATATTGAATGTTATTTGCTAAGAAAGGGAAAACATAATGTATTTCTAGTGAATTATATGATGGCATAATTGTAATAATAGCAAATGCTTATCTAGTGCTTACTCTGTGTCAGATACTGTTCTAAGCATTTTACATACATTAGCCCACCTAACCCTTACAATAGCCATATAAGATAGATTATTATTAGTTTTATCCCTATTTTACAGAGGAAGAAATTGGCACAGAGAGGTCAAGTAACTTGCCCAAGTTCACACAGCTTAGTAAGGGACAGAGTTGGGATTTGAATCCAACATAGTCTGGGACCAGAGTTCATACTTTTTAATCATTGTACTTTACTTTCTGTCAAGATAGGACTGAAATTGTCATTAAAAATAATATCAATAACATTTTTTATGTTTTGAAAGAAATCGACATTTTGAAATTTACCTACTAAATATTCAACTTGCTTATTTTTTATTCTAGGAGAAGACTTTGCAGTTGTGCAGCAAGAAATTATTATGATGAAAGACTGTAAGCACCCAAATATTGTTGCTTATTTTGGAAGCTATCTCAGGTACATTGTTTGTTTCCCTTATGAAAAGCAGTAATGATTTCCATCACCTAATACATTTAACAAAATAAAGTTAGCTCTAATACCAAGTTTTGTAGTTTTCTTCATGCTTTGAAAATAAGATATCTTCATATGAATGGAATTTTTATTTATGACCTCTTTATGTTAATTCTGTACCCCATACCATAGTCCATGATTTGTTATACTCTTGGGAATTCTGGGTGTAGTTTCAGTGAGGAAGCTGGCAAGTAAAAACTGACTTTTATGGTTAGTCTTCCTGTGGTAGACCAGAGATCTAAATACGCCATTCTGTTGCCCCTTTCTTCTAGTCTTGGGTGAATTTACAAAGTATATCTGTTGTTTTTATTAGAACCTTTAGAACGTTTTTTTTTTCTTTTGTGCTTCTAGCCTCAAAGTATTGCATCATCCCTTCCCTTCATTTTATCCAGAGGACTAGGAATTATAATTATTTTACTAACTTCTTATTTTCCCAGGTCCTAAAGTGAACTTAGAAGGACTGAATTTGCCGCCCCTTGTTTTGGTTTGGCAGGACCAAGCCAGGTTCCCCAGGTCATATTCCATAGGGGATGACCTCAAGGCCAGATCTTGCGTTTCCATTCACTTCTGTATGCAGTTGAGTTGAGCACTGTGACCTAGTTGTTTCCAAGGTTCCTTCCAAAGGGGAAGGATTAGAGAATGTTTTCTTAGGTATTTAAAAAACTCTTCTGTTTGGTTCCCATATACTGTAGGGTAAGAATAAGGATGTATCTTATTACAGCTCCCATTCTGTCTGTGAGCCAAGTACAAAACACTTCTTTTCTGATGCAGGCACAGCATATGGAAAAGACGGGGCACTTCTGCCCTCTCTTCCTTCCAGCTTGTGAAAGGCCAGGCGGACCAGCTCTTCTTGATTCTAACCGCTCTTGGATAGCTTTGATTGTCCACCTTCATCGAGGTCAAAGGGTGGGTTTAATGGGACTTTAGTTCACGTAGGGACAGGTGCTACCCCAGGTCAGTGGCTGTTAAACATTTTGAATGGGTTCTTTAACAGCCAGTTTAAAACTGTTTTAATGGTGGGTGGTTCAGACAACAACCTAACAACAGTTTCTGCATCAGTTTTTATCTTATGGACAGACCCAGCACAGGCAGTTACTCCATCAGCTCAAAGAAGTCCCTTACAATCATTTAAGCTCATGATACAAATAACTGATTTCTGCCAACACATGTAAATTGTCACTTCAAAACAATTTGTTTCACTGTTATTGGTCCTAACAAAATGATCCTACTTAGACTCATTTGGGAGAAGCATTACAAAGTTTTCTTCCCCCAAGAGCAAACAGATCTTTTTTTAAGAGTTTTTGTGTTTCCCCAGGGACATTGAACTGAGAATTTCTCAAACATGTTCTGAGTCTTCCAGAAATATGGGACCATCCAAAGCCTAACCTGTTATTCCAGGAGATCCCCACCCACTTACATGGCAACCTTGGTGTGGTGAAATGAGCATGATCTTTTTGCCACAGAGACAGTAGTGTAGTTGGTAGTTTAGAGCTTGAGTTCTGGAGTCAGGTTGGTTGGGTTGGTTGAGTCCTGACTCCATCACTTACTAACTTTGTGACTTATGGCAAATTACTTAACCACTCTGTGCCTCCATTTCCTCATCTATAAAATAAGGATAATAATAATAGATACATGATGTGATAACTACAAGGGTAGTTGGTAAGTATAAGTAAAGTGTTAAGAACAATGGTTAGAGCATATAATAAATGCTCAATAAATGTTAACTTGTATTGCTACTACTATTGCTATGATTACTATTACTGTTAACTGTTTTTTAAATACCGTCAGGTTAGTGCCTAATTTGATCTTTTCAACAACGCTCTTAGGAATATTACTCTATGGTAAATATTATTTCCATTTTACAAATAAGGTGTTTGAGAGTTTCACATCGAGTATTTAGTTCACAGTCTCATTTCAAGTTATTGACAGAGGAGGGTCCTAGTTCTTTCTGTGGTATTGTGCTTATGGATCACATGACTTTTGACTTGGCCTTTCTACTTCCTTGCCAAAAAAGCTGACCAAATAAACTTCCAGTACTTCACACCCACCCACCCCACCCCTCAAAATTCAAAAAAGTAACATTAAGCTAAACTGGACATTTGACTTTCTGGGTTACTTAGGCAAGAGCCTTCCCACACAGGTTAGGCAGCAAAACGTTTGATCTTGTTACCGGAATACAGAATTCCTTCTGGGTTTGTATTCATTTTTGTTGAGACTTGGGGCAAAATAGCACAACTCTGTAGTAACACACTCTTTAACCTTAACCATGAGACATGCTACAAGAGAGCCAATTTGAGGTTATGCCTAACAACAATTGTACTTACTTTTAGATATCAGGAACCATGTATTCTGACTGTATTTTGAATATCCTTTTTTTTACAAGTAAACCTTTTAAATTGAAGCATAGTATACATACAGAACAGTGTGCAAGTTTCTGTTTTGTGTGTAACTCGATGGATTTTTTTTAGAGGATACTTTTATTTTAATCTAAGTATAAGGATACAGAGAGCAAAACTGCCCAGAAACCGTCGTGAAACAGACAAAATTAGGGTCATTCTTTTTTTTTTTTTAAATAAAGCGTGTTCATTTGGAGTTGTATGATCTGATATAGGAAAACTGATTTAAACATATAATTTTATTCTGTAACGTATAGTTGATGAAAGTGATACAAAAGCAATTGGTAGTATAATGTGGAACAGCGATTAATCCTCTCTTTCTTTAGCTCTTTTCTTCTATAGAAATTCTTCCCTGCTTCACTAATTAAAGTCTAGACTCAGGCAAATTTGGACTATGGGATAATGATTAGCCTTGTGGGGTGTTAGAGCTAGAAGGGACCAAGAGGTCTTGTCACTTAGCCCACTTTTTTTTTTTTTTTTTGCTGATAGAAGAGAGACTGCTGGATAAATGACTTCTTTAGGTTATCCAGCTACTCATTGTTGGTGCTGGGATTTAAACCTGGCTCTGCAGGTACCTAGCCAGCAGTCTTTTTGGTGTACATATTACTTAGTCCAGAAATGGCAGATTTAGTCTCAGAGGGAACATGGTTTCTTGGCTTCTTTCTCATTACTGAATGAGTTTTCAGAAGGCAATGAGCTTGTTTGTTTGAACTTGATACAAACCCCCTAAAATATATACTGTTCTTATTGACCTTCTTCCTTCTATCTTGTTGCATTATAGCCTATTATAACAAATTTGGACCAAAAAATTGAGTAAACTGAAGTAACGTGGTTTGACCATTAATAAATTTCCCCTCCAGGAAATCAGACTTAACCCTATGAATTTACTGAATAGATGACCAGCAAATAATTAAGTTCAGAAGCGTATTTTATAACAGGGTTATAGTGAGCTATGCTCACTTCCCAAAGGAATATTGAGACTGAGCTCCTGTAAGAAAGAGAAGCCTGATACTCTTGATGGGGCCGTCCTTACTTGCTCTTCAACATCATTAAAAGCCTGTGTTTATTAAGTGCCTAATTACACATACTGTACAACAAGAACTGGATAGAGAAAACTTTTCTCTGAAAGTTTAGAATTTAAAGTAAATAGACCTGGTGTGGTAAATATTTTTATCTGTGTATTTCTGTGTGTATATTTACAAAACAACAGATTTAAATCACCATAGACCTATTCTTTATTCTCAGTAGAGCTAAACGATTGCTTCTTTTAAGCAAAGAATGATCTTAACTTCAGATTCTTCTAAGCATTCCTTCGCCCAGCATATCCTTTAAGAATAAATTAAGAAAATTGGAACATTCCTTTCTAGTCTGAACTCATAATGCTCAGCTTTGACGAACAGCAAATGATCCTCAAAAGATGAGCTGTCAGAAGGTCAGATCCATGCACCGAAAACACTTTTATTTAGATCAGATATTTTAAACCTTTGAAATCCAGAGTAGTAGTTTAGATGAACATGATTTAACTCATAGTAATAATATATTTATGAATCATCACCACTTACAAAGTGTGTTTACATTATTTCTTAGGATGTCTAGAGTGCTGTATTGATTTCTGGAGATGTTAAGATAGATAAAACAGTCCTTGCCTTTAAGGAGCTTACTATTGAATAGAAAAAATAGACATGAGCAAATAATTGCAATGCTAGGTGCAGTAATCATTTTGACGTAAGATATAAAGTGATAAAGATGTGGTAGAATATCTGATTTTGTCAAAGGGAATCAGAGAGAGCTCTTTGAATGATGTTATTCCCAAATACTGGGTGTTAGAGGATTAGTATGCATTTACTGTGGTGTGTATATGTATGTAGAAAATTGTAATTTCTGACAAAGGAAATGGATGCATGAAAAAATCATGAAGTGTTCAGGAGATAGCAAATAATCTCATATTAGAGTTTAAGGGGAAAGGGTGTAGTTCAGCAGGTTAAGGCTGTGGAGATTTAGGCAAAAAAGAAACCTTTTATGCCTTAATTAGGACCTATATGTATTGAGCATACTTGTTGGAAGGTTTTAACACAGAGGTAGTATATTCTATGGGGGAATGGACTTGGGGTGTAGGGTATTGAGACAAGGAGTCAGTTAATTTTATACGGTACATTTATTACAGTAATCCAAGAAAGAGATGGTAGTCCCCTGAGTTATATAGAAACTGGAAGAAATTTTTTTTCTAGAGCCAGAGACAGGACTTGCCAGGACTTGTAGTCCCTTGAGTTATATAGAAACTGGAAGAAATTTTTTTTCTAGAGCCAGAGACAGGACTTGCCAGGGAAACCACAGAATCTTAACTGAAAATGCGTTTTTGAATGCTCACACTATGAAAATAAAGTAAATTAAGTCACTTTAGTTTATACCCAGCTACTGTCTTTTTTTAAAAAAGGAAACTTAATCTTGGAATATGTTAGATTTACATAAAAGTTGCAAAGATAGTACAAAGAGTTCTCGCAGCTTTCCCTGGTGTTAACATCTTACATAACCCTGGGACATTTGTCAAAACTAAGAAATTAACACTGGTACAATATGTTAGCTAAACTAAGATACTGCATTTGGATTTTACCAGTTTTTCACTAATGGTCCTCTTTAAGAAATTTGGTGGAACTACCTTATGAGATACTTCTTTATACCAGTATTGCTGGGGTATTTCTACGGAACATCTGTTCAGAGGGATGCTGATATGTGAAAAAATGGGTCTATGGAAAAAATAATTGGGGGATGTAGCGAACTAAACAAAATTAGAGAAGTTGTATTTCTTCTTTCTCTTCTTCATTTTCCCTCTGCCCTCTGCTCTGTTATCTTTTCCCCTTCTTCCTCTTCTCCATTCTCCCCTTCCCAACATTCCATCCCCTTTCTTCCCCTCTTTCTAATCTTCCTCCTCCTTTTCCCACCTTTTCTTCCCTCTCCACACCTCCTCCTTCCCTTTCTCCTTCTATTCTGTGCCCCACTCCCCCCCCCCCACAGGATTTCTCAGAGACCTTAAAATACCAGTGGCGTTGTTAATTTCCAAGAGAAGAGAAGACTGTAGTATATGACATTTCTAAAACTGATTTAACTGTGCAGTGGTTTCTTTTGGGGAACATACTTCACATAGGACTGCTGTCCAGTGACCCGTTCTTTGTCAAATATTATGCCAAACTGGGAGTGTTAAGTACAATTATAGAGAAATAGGTCACCTTGTATCCTCTGAATACATAGCTACCCCTCATTGTTAAAGGGGAAGAAGGTGGATGGGTTACGTATAACTTTTTGGAATGCGGTCGTTTTTGCCTATTTGTTTAAAAATGAACCACAACATTTTAATTCAGCACACATTAACATGAGCTATCCTAAACTAAAACATCTAGCAGTTATTAAACTTTTCGTTTTTCACATTGACAGTTGAGGTTACAGTTGAATTATTTTGCTGAATGTGATGGAGTAGCCATTGGCAAGTGCTTTGGTCAACAAGATAGCCTACAGTAAAGTACAGGGTACAGCAGTGTGGGGCATGACTAGGCATCCTGTCCCGGGAGAGTGACTGGTCTGCTAGTTTCTAGCAGACGTTTGAGAGCTGTTTATCCTTGGTGATCATGCTCATATTTTATTTTTCTTTTTAAATCATGTTATATTTGGGCAAAATACATAAATAATTATACTTAGTTCAGTGTGGGAAGATTAAAAGGTGTGTTTTAGAAATGATAACCTCTTTAATTTAATGAAATAGTTATTAGAATGTTAGTTCCTATATGCTCTAGTAAACATTGAACTAGAAGATGAAAATAGTGAACTTTTCCCCCCTCTACTTATTTTTTTATTCCTTGTCATATAGAAAGATAATTTTACAGAATAAGAAAGAAGAATTATAAGGATTTGTTGAGCCAGAGAATTAATAGTGATATATTGTATATTTACCTCAGTGATTAATTTTATTTTAGTTCAGATACCCAGGGACAAAGATTTTGTAATTTATTGGCCTGCATCAAATGGACTGATCTGATTCAAGTCCTTTCCCGTTAGGCAGATGGCTTGGTGAGTGACCAAAAGCAAATGCAGATTTACCATCACAAGAGAGACATTCTTAGAACAGATGGAAGTCATTTTTCTAATAGACTCTAAATATTCAGGCGTTTTTGATAATAGCAGACTTAACTAAATAGAATGTTGTAAAGGTAAAGTGTTTTAGGCATCTTAAAAGGTAAAGTATTAAATATATAATTATGATTTTTTTTTTCTCAGTCTGTAAGTTGGAAAGTCATTTTACATAGAGTGAACAGAAAATTGTGTTTTTAAGCAAGGTGGGAAAGGGAGTAGACCAGCTTCAAGTAGAGGATGGTATAATATTGAAATATGTAAGAAAGCAGAGAACTCATTTCCTGCATCCATTTTCTTTACAAGGAGAATTGTTTTCAAACTGGAAAGGGTAGGAAAATAATGCTTAATAAAAGCATTATTAAGAAGGAATTGAAGTACAGATAGGTGACTAGATAATTATAGAGCACCAGACACTTTAAATGAATGTAAGCCTTTTAGATTTATATAAATTATATCTCATTACTATACTGAAAATATAGCAGACATGATTGTCATCCACTGTCGGTGAGTGTCTTGACAAATAGGAGGGGTGTCAAAAGATTAGTGATCAGCATTGACCAATTTGCAAAGGAAAGGAAAAGGTGATTTCTAGAAAATACAGACTGTTAAACTTGATGTCAGTCATCTGTCCCCAGCAAACATCTAAGATAAATTATTAATCACATAATTAGTGAGCGCTTATAGGAAGGAAGTGGTGATTAGCATTACTTTAGTAAGAAGTTATGTCAAATCAATCCCATCTCTCTTCTATTTTTTTTCTTAAAAAAAAGAAAAAGGCAAGTTTACTTAATTACACCTTCACTGAGTTCCAGGAGCAGTTTAAGGTGCCTCACATAAATAAAACACAACAAGACAAAATACAACAAAAGGAGTAGAAAACAGCTTACGTTCATTGGGCGTATAGTCCAGGTCCTTTACTAAGCAGTTTACTTATCCTGAGCAGACCCCAAAACAATTCAGCCAGTTTCTGTGAGATGTGAGAAGTCCCTGCTGCCTGTTGCTTAAGCCCTTGAGGCAGGAATTTTATATGAAAGTTTCATGTGCAGCAGATGTGAAAATATTTTAGAGCAGTAGTTCTCAAGCACTTTGGTCTTAGAACCCCTTTTATTTTACACTCTTAAAAATGATTGAGTACCCCCAAAGAGCTTTGGTTTGTGTGGGTTATATCTATTGATATTTACTATATTAGATATTAAAATTGAGAAACATTTGAAACAAGAATACATAAGCACATATTCCAGTAACTGTCAGAGGGATGACATCATCATCACACTTCCTGCTCCTGTAGTGTCTGGAAAACTCCACTGTATTTTCAAGACAGAGTGCAAAGGGCAAATAATTTTTAGTGTTGTTATGAAAATGAGTTTGACTTTGCTGACCCCCTGAAAGGATCTCCAGGACTCTCAGAGGCCTCCAGACCGCACTTTGAGAATCACTGTTCTAGAGGAAGGACTCAGTCTAGAGAGATCAGGCTATGAAATCCTGCATTACACATATTAAATTGGAGTCTAAGCATCATTTCAAAGAATATTGGTTGATAGACTTGCCAGTTTTATACCTCAGTTTAAGCAGAGGCACAGAGAGGTGCCAAATGGTCATTCTGAGCAGTCTACGTAGTTAGAGTGCCATTCATGTCACCAGTGGAAAAGTTACTCCTAATGCTCCTTAAGCTCATTAGTAAACTCAGTAGTGCAGGTCCACATAGTTTATACGCAAAGCTCTTGCTCCTGATTAGGGGCTTTCTAACCAACTTCTGGAGCGTGGGGTAGGAGGGGTGTATTTACACTTAGAAATAGTGTCACAATAGTGTCTCCAATTATTTTAAGTAAAATAATTGGAGAGCTAATAAGATGCATGTGAAAACTTCTTTTTTTTTCCTTTTAAGGATGAAATTTAACAAATAAGGACAAGGTCCTGTGCATAGTTTCAGTGAACCAGATATACAAATAGGGAGCTAGAAAGGAAACTCATCTGACCACTTCTATGTAAAAAAAGATCTAGAGGTTTTAGTTAACTTCAAACTGCAAACCAGCAGTTGAATGCAGTTGCTAAGAAGCTGAAGTTAATAAGAAATAGAAGTGTTCATATAAAGGACATAATTGTTTGATTCTCAGGGGGATTTAGATTTCTCCCTGTGTAACAGTCACCAGTCATAAATGCCTTCATCGTTTCGGATGAGACCATGCATCTGCCAGCCCCCAGGCATCCATTCTGTGAGTTATTCAAACCAGGCCACTGGGCAACTAGGTCATACTTTACCGTCAGCAGTCATGACTCAGTTTCACTGGTATGTGGACCACCTGTGAATTTGAGGTCCTGATTTCTTTCTCTGGGCTTCACTATCTTCAGCTTTGCCTCTAGAATCATGGTACTTTTTACTCTGTACTCTTTTAAGTTTGCTGACCTTCACACTGACAGGTTGTGTTCCCTTGATATATGGTGCATGGTCCATCACACCCAACCAAGTCAGCTCACCTCTCAGGTCTGCTTAATCACACCACCACTGCCATATGTGGTCCAATCCTGATAACAGCTCCACTTGTTAATGCACTGTTCATGCAGTATTCAGACTAGTACTTGATTCTGGGTGCCACATTTTAAGAGACATTGACAAACTAGAGACTATCCAGATGAAAGTAACTAAACGGAGGAATATACAAACCAACCACTGTTTTACAGTATGACCTCAGCCTATTCTAGCTTCACTTCCTGCCATTCTCTCTTCAGGTAGCCTGAGTTCAACTCACGCTAAATCACCCACGGTCTCTAAAATGTGTCATCAAATTTTCATTCTTTTGCACAGGCCCTTTCCCTGTCTCTTAGTGGTGAATTCCTACTTTAACTTCAAGACCCAACTCAAATGTTATTTCCTCCCTTAAAATTTCCATTGACTCTCCTAATTATTTTTACCTCTGGGTTCTCACAGAACTTTATACATGCCTGAATTGTGCATTAATCAAACTATAATACAGTCCAAGGGTCAGCAAACCTTTTCTGTAAATGACCATATAGTAAATATTTTAGGCTTTGTGGACTTCGTATGTTTCTCTCTGTCACAGTTGCTCACCTCTGCTGTTTTAGTACAAAAACAGCCATAGATAATATGTAAATGAGTGAGTGTGACTGTATTCCAACATACCTTCACATGGACACTAAAATTTGAATTTCACAGAACTGTCACATGTCAAGAAATAATATTCTTCTTTTGAAACCACCCCCCCAACCGTTTAAAAATATGAAAACCATTCATAGTCCCTGGGCTATACAAAATCAGGCAGCAGGCTAGATTTGGCCCACTGGCCATAATTTGCTGATCCTGGTACTAATCGATTTGTTTATTATTTCAATTACTCATGCATTCATTCATTTCTGAAATAAGTATTCATTTACTGGTATCCTTCTAGGCGCTGTGAATGCAGTGGTAAAAGACTCCAACATATTATTAAGGCAGAATCTTTCTTCCGTGTTAGACTGAGCTTGCTGAGTTCAGAGACTTTCTATTCCATCTCTGCCCCCCAAGAATAGTACATTTCCTGTTACATTTTGAGATGAAGTAATGAATGATTCAACAAAGGAATAAGATTATGGTTTTGCTAATTATTTCTCCTGTGGCTATGTGGTTATGCTGTCTTATAATGTGAATGTGAAAGAGAAATGCTACTAAAGACAAGTGAGTGATAAATTTTTAACAAAGGTTATTTTGGAAAGATCTTTGTTGAGTCTAGATATGAGGGTAAAGTTTACATTTTGTCTGTTTTGTCAATGAGAAGAGCCATCAAAGTGGTACACTTTGAGATGTATTGGCTATTCTCTGATGAATCTTCTCTATGTAATTTTTGGTATGAACCTTTTAATTAACATTTAACTTTTATAATGCAGTCATAGGGTAGATGGATAAACTGTGAGGGAGGGGACTTTTTAACTAAAGGGACATTTTCTCTCATTTGGATGTGCCAAATGACATCTTTACATCCTACAAATTGTGTATTTTAAGGATTAAATCCTTGGGTTGAGTTACAGCAACACATTATGTTAAGTAATTCGTTTACTCATAGATATTAGCTTTTCTCTTAGCACATTGCATTTATGTGGTTTTTCAAGGTATTGGCATATGACCTTAAAATACTTGTTACTTCAAATAACTTTAATCATGAAAATGTGATAATGCTTATTTTCTTTTTATAGGCGAGATAAACTTTGGATTTGCATGGAGTTTTGTGGAGGTGGTTCTTTACAGGATATTTATCATGGTAAGACCAAAGTATATGTGAAAGAGATTAAGTAGAATTTCTTAAAATACAGTTATTTACTATGTTAAACATTAATGTTGTTTTGAGGAAAGTGTGTTTTATCATTATGCTATTTGGATACATAAGGATATTTAAGATATATACAGACGAAAGGAGCATTCACTTTATAAGTTGAGAAATTACATGCAGTTGAATTATTTGCTAATTCTAAAGAAGGTATATTATATATAGTTAGTTCAGTTGGAATAGGAAACAGGAAAGGATAGATTTTCTGGAACTGTTTTAGAAGGCTTAATGAAGAAAGTGGGCTTTAAATTGGTCTTTAAAAGATAGGTAAACCATGGATACAAAGAAGAGACACAAGTGTACTCTAGCAGCACAGTGATGTGAAGGTGTGACATGTTAGATCACTCTCACTGGTCTGTCTGGGGTGTATTTGGAGAGTGTGGTCAGATCTAGAGAGCCTTGAAAGCCAGAAGGAGGGACTTGCCTGGTGCTCCGGTGGTTAAGACTCCACACTTCCACTGCAAGGGGCACAGGTTGGATCCATGGTTGGGGAACTAGGATACTGCATGCCGTGCCACATGGCCAAAAGAAAGCCAGAAGGAAAAACATGGGAACATTTCTGCTTCATGAAAAGTTATTTCTGAGACTTCCCTGGTGGCACAGTGGTTAAGAATCCACCTGCCATTGCAGGGGACATGGGTTTGAGCCCTGGTCTGGGAAGATCCCATATGCTGCAGAGCACCTAACCCAGGTGCCACAACTACTGAGCCCACGTGCCACAACTATTGAAGCCCACGTACCTAGAGCCCATGCTCTGCAACAAGGTAAGCCACCGCAGTGAGAAGCCCATGCACCGCAACAAAGAGTAAGCCCCGCTCGCCACAACTAGAGAAAGCCCACACACAGCCACAAAGACCCAAAACAGGCAAAAAATAAATAAGTAAATAAAATAAAACAATTTTTCAAATGTATTATTAAAAAAAAAAATTGAAGGGCAGACAGCAGAAGCAAGAAGAACTACAGTCCTGCAGCCTGTGGAACAAAAACCACAATCACAGAAGCACAGACAAAATTAAAAGGCAGAAGACTATGTCCCAGATGAAGGAACAATATAAAACCCCAGAAAAACAATTAAATGAAGTGGAGATAGGCAACCTTCCAGAAAAAGAATTCAGAATAATGACAGTGAAGACGATTCAGGACCTCAGAAAAAGAATGAAGGCAAAGATCGAGAAGATGCAAGAAATGTTTAACAAACCCTAGAAGAATTAAAGAACAAACAGACAGAAATGAACAATAAAACAACTGAAATGAAAAATACACTAGAAGAAATCAATAGGAGAATAACTCAGGCAGAAGAACGGATAAGTGACCTGGAAGACAGAATGGTGGAAATCAACCGCAGAACAGAATAAAGAAAAAAGAATGATAAGAAATGAAGACAGCCTAAGAGACCTCTGAGGCAACATTAAATGCACCAACAATCACATTATAGGGGTCCCAGAAGGAGAAGAGAGAGAGAAAGGACCAGAGAAAATATTTCAAAAGGTTATAGTCAGAAACTTCTCTAGCATGGGAAAGGAGATAGCCACCCAAGCCCAGGAAGCACAGAGAGTCCCAGACAGGATAAGCCCATGGAGAAACACACAGAGACACATTGTAATCAAATTGACAAAAATTAAAGACAAAAATTATTAAAAGCAACAAGGGAAAAACGACAAATAACATACAAGGGAACTCCCATAAAGTTAACAGCTGATTTCTCAGCAGAAACTCTACAAGCCAGAAGGGAGTGGCATGATATATTTAAAGTGATAAAAGTGAAGAACCTACAAGCAAGAATACTCTACCCAGCAAGGTTCTCATTCAGATTTGACAGAGAAATCAGAAGCTTTACAAACAAGAAAAAGCTAAGAGAATTCAGTGTCACCAAACCAGCTCTACACGAAATCCTAAAGGAACTTCTCTAAGTGGGAAACACAAGAGAAGAAAAGGACCTACGAAAACAAACCCAAGGGCTTCCCTGGTGGCACAGTGGTTGAGAGTCTGCCTGCCGATGCAGGGAACATGGGTTTGTGCCCCGGTCTGGGAGGATCCCACATGCCACGGAGCGGCTGGGCCCGTGAGCCATGGCTGCTGAGCCTGCGCGTCCGGAGCTTGTGCTCCGCAACAGGAGAGGCCACAACAGTGAGAGGCCCGCGTACCACAAAAAAAAAAAAAAAAAAAACAATTAAGAAAAAGGTAATAGGAACATACATATTGATAATTACCTTAAATGTGAATGGATTAAATGCTCCAACCAAAAGACACAGGCTCGCTGAATGGATAAAAAAACAAGACCTGTATATATGCTGTCTAAAAGAGACCCACTAAAGACTTAGGGACACATACAGACTGGAAGTGAGGGGATGGAAAAACATATTCCATGCAAGTGGAAATCAAAAGAAAGCTAGAGTAGCAATACTCATATCTGATAAAATAGACTTTAAAATAGAGAATGTTACAAGAGACAAGGAAGGACACTCCATAATGATCAAGAGATCAATCCAAGAAGAAGATACAACAATTATAAATATATGTGCACCCAACATAGGAGCACCTCAATACATAAGGCAAATGCTAACAGCTATAAAAGAGGAAATTGATAGTAACACAGTAATAGTGGAGGACTTAACACCTCACTTACACCAATGGACAAATCATCCAGACAGAAAATTAATAAGGAAACACAAGCTTTAAATGACACAGTAGACCAGATTTAATTGATATTTATAGGACATTCCATCCCAAAACAGCAGATTACACTTTCTTCTCAAGTGCATATGGAACATTCTCCAGGATAGATCACATCTTAGGTCACAAATCCAGCCTTGGTAAATTTAAGAAAATTGAAATCATATCAAGCATCTTTTCCAACCACAACACTATGAGATTAAAAGTCAATTACAGGGGAAAAATACCGTAAAGAACACAAACACATGGAGGCTAAACAATACACTACTAAATAACCAGGAGATCACTGAGGAAATCAAACAATACCTAGAGACAAATGACAATGAAAACACGACGATCCAAAACCTATGGGATGAAGCAAAAGCAGTTCTAAGAGGGAAGTTTATAGTAGTACAATCCACCTCAAGAAAAAAGAAAAATCTCAAACAGTCTAACCTTACACCTAAAGGAACTAGAGAAAGAAGAACAAACAAAACCCAAAGTTAGTAGAAGGAAGGAAATCATAAAGATCAGAGTAGAAATAAATGAAATAGAAACAAAACAGTAGCAAAGATCAATGAAACTAAAACCTGGTTCTTTGAGAAGATAATCAAAATTGATAAACCTTTAGCCAGACTCATCAAGAAAAAGAGGGAGAGGACTCAAATCAATAAAATTAGAAATGAAAAAGGAGAAGTTACAAGAGACCCCACAGAAATACAAAGCATCGTTAAGAGACTACTACAAGCAACTCTATGCCAATAAAATGGACAACCTGGAAGAAAGGGACAAATTCTTAGAAAAGCACAACCTTCCAAGACTGAACCAGGAAGAAATAGAAAATATAAACAGATCAATCTCAAGCACTGAAATTGAAACTGTGATTAAAAATCTTACAAGAAACTAAAGTCCAGGACCAGATGGCTTCAGAGGTGAATTCTTTCAAACATTTAGAGAAGAGCTAACACCCATCCTTCTCGAACTCTTTCAAAATATTGCAGAGGAAGGAACACTCCCAAACTCATTCTACAAGGCCACCATCAGTCTGATACTAAAACCAGACAAAGATACTACAAAAAAGAGAAAATTACAGACCAGTATCACTGATGAATATAGATGCAAAAATCCTCAACATAGTACTAGCAAACAAAATCCAACAACACATTAAAAGGATCATACACCATGATCAAGTGGGATTTATCCCAGGGATGCAAGGTTTCTTCAATATACACAAATCAATCAATGTGATACACCACATTAACAAATTGAAGAATAAAAACCTACTGATCATCTCAATAGATGCAGAAAAAGCTTTTGACAAAATTTAACACACATTTATGATTAAAACTCGCCAGAGGGCTTCCCTGGTGGCGCAGTGGTTAAGAATCTGTCTGCCAATGCAGGGCACACGGGTTTGAGCCCTGGTCCGGGAAGATCCCACATGCCACGGAGCAACTAAGCCTGTGTGCTACAACTACTGAGCCTGCACTCTAGAGCCTGCAAGCCACAAGTACTGAAGCCCACGTACCACAGCTACTGAAGCCCACACACCTAGAGCCCGTGCTCCACCACAATGAGAAGCCTGTGCACCACAACAAAGAGTAGCCCCGGCTCGCCACAAGTAGAGAAAGCCCGCATGCAGCAATGAAGACCCAGTTCAGCCAAAAACAAATAAATAAGTAAATGTATTAAAAAAAAAAAATACTCTCCAGAAAGTGGGCATAGAGGGAACCTACATCAACATAATAAAGGCCCATATATGACAGACCCACGGCAACCATCATTCTCAATGGTGAAAAACTGAAAGCATTTACTCTAAAATCAGGAACAAGACAAGGATGTCCACTCTCACCACTCTTATTCAACATAGTTTTGGAAGCCCTAGCCACAGTAATCAGAAGAAAAAGAAATAAAAGGAATTCGACTTGGAAAAGAAGTAAAACTTTCACTGCTTGCAGATGACATGGTACTATACATAGAAAATGCTAAAGATGACACCAGAAAACTACTAGAGCTAATCAATGAATTTGGTAAAGTTACAGGATACAAAATTAATGCACAGAAATCTCTTGCATTCCTATACACTAACAACGAAAGATCAGAAAGAAATTAAGGAAACAATCCCATTCACCATTGCAGCAAAAAGAATAAAATATCTAGGAATAAATCTACCTAAGGAGGTAAAAGACCTGTACTCAGAAAACTATAAGACACTGATGAAAGAAATCAAAGATGAGACAAACAGATGGAGAGATATACCATGTTCTTGGATTGGAAGAATCAATATTGTGAAAATGACTATACTACCCAAAGCAGTCTACAGATTCAGTGCAATCCCTATCAAATTACCAATGGCATTTTTTATGGAACTAGAACAAAAAATCTTAAAATTTGTATGGAGACACAAAAGACCCCGAATAGCCAAAGCAATCTTGAGGAAAATAAAACGGAGCTGGGGCTTCCCCGGTGGCGCAGTGGTTGAGAGTCCGCCTGCCGATGCAGGGGACATGGGTTCGTGCCCCGGTCTGGAAGATCCCACATGCCGCAGAGCGGCTAGGCCCGTGAGCCATGGCCACTGAGCCTGCGCATCCGGAGCCTGTGCTCCGCAACAGGAGAGGCCACAACAGTGAGAGGCCCAAGTACTGAAAAAAAAAACGGAGCTGGAGGAATCAGACTCCCTGACTTCAGACTATACTACAAAGCTACAGTAATCAAGACAGTATGGTACTGGCACAAAACAGAAATATAGACCAGTGAAACAGGATAGAAAGCCCAGAGATGAACCCACACACCTATGGTCAACTAATCTATGACAAAGGAGGCAAGAAAAACAAAAAAAAGTTATTTTCTGAGAATATTTTTTTTAGGTGTGTGGCTATTCTTCATATTTGAGAAAATTTTCCTTTTTATTAATGACATTTTGATTTCAAAGTTTTAGTGAAAATTGAGAAATATTTGTCATCATTTTGCATTGCAGAACATACACGGTATTTCTGGAAGCTTGTTATAAATTCAAAAAGCTGTTTTCCCCTTTTTTTGTCTTCATTTGGACTAATTTCTCTACTATTGTTTCCACACTTACTGATTTAATTTCCTTCTTCCTGAAGATTTTTTCAGCTAGGCCTCTAGTGGTAAACTCTCAGTCTTTGATCCTCATTCTTAAATGATAGTTTAAGTGGGCATAGGCACATTTTCTCCGTTGACAGGTATTTTTGTTAGCATTTCGAAGATGCTGTACTATTGTCTTCTAGTTTCTGTAGTTCTTGGTACTTTCTGCTGACTTGATCCTTTACAGGTAATCTTCCTTTCTTTGTAATTGCTTTTAAGATTTTTCTCTTTATTTCTGGTGCTTCTAGTATCTAAATGTAGATTTACTTTCCCTGCTTGGGACTTGAAGTGCTTATGTCCAAGATTTTAGTTCTTTTTTCAAGTCTGACAATGATCAATTATTATCCCTTCAAATATTTTCTCCTTCAGGTTCTCTGATCTCTCCTTCTAGAATTTCAGTTCGATGTACGTTAGCTCTCCATGTCTCTTAAAGTGAGCTTCATTTTTCCACTTTTTAATCCCTCAGAGCACTGAGGGTACTCGTAACCATCTTCCAGTTCACTGATTGTACACCTAATTTGGTGACCATATTTTTCATTTCTAGAAATTGTTTGGTTCTATTTCACATCTCTTTCCATTTTTTGTCTTATTCTTTCCTTGTAATTTTTCATCCCTTCTTTTATATCTTTAGTTTATTTAAGCATACTTATTTTTTAGTCTTAGATTGTCTGGTAATCCCATCAGATATACATGATTGGTCTTAGGTGTCTGATTCTGCTTTCTTCATTAAGAAGCAAGAAAGCCAATTTAGTTACAGAGATAGGTTGTCATGATTGTTATTCCATTTCATCCCTCTGATGGAAGTAACATAGTGATATGAATCTGTTAGTACTGATTTGTTTATACAGCAACTGGGTCAGTGGAAGAAATAATTTCGTATTAACTTGGATGCTCTCAAACATGCATGCTAAGAATATACAGGCTTATATGCAGCCCCAAACCCTGTCTTTCTCTGTATGCACACCTCTGATTGCACCCAGGTTTCTACCAGATAACCTCCTCATGGCAACGTATACTCCTCTTTGGCTGTAGTCTACACTGCTGTCTACTTGCATCACCATATAAAACATATACCTCCATTTCTCTCTGTGTGTGTCTCTTTCCTCCTCTCCTCTCTCTCTTTCATCATGTTGTCATTCTATGGGGAGTAGAATAAATATCCTGGATTACCTTATTTGGTGAAAGACAAGTTCTACTTTTCTAATTACCACAGTGCTTGTGGGTTTTTGTTTGTTTCTTTGCTGGTGTATACAAACCAAATTTGATCCATCATGCAAAAATTTTTTTGATTAAAGCCTCCTTTTTAAAATTATTTCCACTTATTTATAAAGTACCATTAAGCCAAATTTTATATTTTCTCTTACGTCCATCATTTACTCCAAATGATTGTTTTAAATTTAACTCTCCTGAAAGGAGAACTATATTAGTTATCTATTGCTGTATAACAATGATCTTAAAATTTGTCATCTTAAAACAAACATTTATTATCTCAGTTACTAAGGGTCAGGAATTCAAGAATGGTTTAATTGGATGATTTCCCTTGCAGGACAGGGCAAAACATGCATAAGACATTTGGTCCATGCCAAAAATCCTTGAAATTTGGTCCTGTCCAGAATGTCCATGAGCATATTTGGTTCATGCCACATGGTTTTGGACAGGACCAGATATCAAGGATCTTTTGGCATGGACCCAATGTCTTATGGACATTTTGGGCAGGACCAAATATGAACAAATATCAAGAGCCTTTTGGTGTGGACCAAAAGTTTTAGGGAGGTTTGGGGCAGGACCAAATGTCTGCGAACTGGATGATTCTAGCTCATGGTCACTCGTGAGGGTGCAGTCAAGCTCTTGGCTGGAACTGTAGTCATCTGAAGGCTTGACTAAGGTTGGAGGATTTGCTTTCAAGATGATTCACTTACATAGCTATTGGCAGGAGGTCTCAATTCCTTGCCACAAGGATCTCGCTATAGGACAGCTTGAGTGTCTTCACAGGATGGCAGCTGGCTTCTGCCAGAGGAAATGATGCCAGAGAGCAAGGAGGAAGCCATAAAACCTTTTATGATGTAGTCTCAGAATTTGCATTCTGTTACTACCACCACAATTTGTTCTTTAAAAGCAAGTCATTTCTGTCCAGCCCACACTCAGGAAGGGAATTAAGTTCCAGCTCTTGAGGGGGATGTATTAGAGAATTCATGGACATATTTTGACCACGAGGGTGAGGGCAGCAGGGCAACTTTTGACTTTACATTTTTTCATGAGTTCCTTCTCCTCTCCTTCCGTTTACTTTTTCTTTGAGAACTAACATTAGAACCTTTTATTGTTCCAACATAATAGATTTTTTGTCTGTATTTTTCACTGAACATTTTTCTTTCTGTTTAATATTGTCCTTTAACAACTTTATGCATTGTTATATCATTTATGGTGAATTTTTTTTCTCATTTGTTTCATAATTTTGAGATCATCTTCAGGGGGAATTCCATATGGCTTTTGAGAGTGTGTCCTTCCGACAGTGTTGGATTTTTTTTTCCCTGGGACCCCAGTGACCTCATTGTTTTCTATATATATTTGAACCCTAAACCTGAGTGAAGAAGAGGCCTTTTAAATTCTAAGAGGAAACATTTTTTCTCCTGTCCAGATCCCAGGCCGTGACACACAAATCCCTAGTCATCTGCTGCTAGTCCACTATTTTAATGAGGGTGTAGCCCTTTAAGGATTCTGGTTTTATGTGGGTGTTTGTTTTAACTCTTCTTCTACAGAGCTGTAACCTTTTCTTCTGTGCCCATGTAGGGGATAAAACTAAAGCCCTAGCTTACTAAGATTGGCCTTCCCCTAAGAGACAACTAGACTATTTGTCATTTTTACCATTCTGTTTTACATTTTCGTTTTTGCGTTTGGCTTCTGGACAAGTCTCTGACTGTTTATGAGCTTAGCTAGGCATTTAAAAGATTATTTAAAATTTTTTTTCCTGGTGTTAACTTTCAGGGTTTTCAGGTTATCTTATTTGCTGTATTGTGGGAACACACATCTCAAGAAGGCCTACCTTACTGGATGAGAGTAGGCTTACAAGCCACGGAAGTTAGTTTCTATATGGTTTATCCTCATTTAAACTTAGTCTTGTCCCCGAAAGAATCTAAGTGAAATAGATTTCTCTCTTCCACCATTGTAAAATACAAGTACTCTGAACTACGCATCTTTACAAAGCTGTCAAGTTTAGGTAAATGGGAGATCGCTGTCTAGCACGTGATTTCATGGTTGGAATTTGATTCAGTTTCTAGAATAGTTTTTCCTGCCTAACTTAACTTCTTTATTCTAAAGTGATTTAATAGCGAGAAAGAGAAAACTATTTAAATGTTTTTCATAAGTCGAAAGATGTGCACAGAGGAAATATTCAAATATTATATGGTTAAGCTATGTATATTGATATGGAAAGATGTCCATGATAAGTGAAGAGGCAAGTTTCAGAATTGTATGTGTAATATGATTCCATTTATGTTTATGTGTTTGTGCACTACATACCTGTACTATATAAAACATGTATGCATTGAGTCATCTGGTAGACTATAGGCCAAACTATTGGTATTGTTTATTATTGAGTAATACTGGTTTGGATAAGGAAAAGACCTGTCTCTGTTGATTGGAATTTTTTTATATTGAACATGTATTAATTTTATATCTATAAAGCTAATAATTTTAGGGGAAAAGTATTGATTTTTAACCTAGTCAATGTTACATGTCAGTTTTTTTAAAAAGCTTTAATAAAAACTAGCTAAACGTCTTGGCCATGCTTTCTTTCTTTTAACATTTAAGAGGTAATATGATCAGGTGTAAACATGAAAATGTAATTAATTTCAGTGACTATTTCAATGTTTTATTCATTCCACAAACACTGAATAGCTTTTCCATGCCAGGCACTGTTCTAAACACTGGGGATACAATAAGCAAATCAGATTTTTTAAAATTCCTTCCCTCATGAAGCTTACTTTTTAGTAGAATTTAAGTATATTAAGTCTATTGCTTAGTGGAACTTGTAATCTTTGTCTCTTATTGAAAAACATACTTTGACTAATTTTATTAACATTAATTTTTTTCCTCTTATAGTAACGGGACCTCTGTCAGAACTGCAAATTGCATATGTTAGCAGAGAAACACTACAGGTAAATTCAATGTTAATTAAAAAGTAATGTTCTTTATTAAATTAAATGTTTAATTATTGTGCATTACCTGTTAAGCAGAGTAAGGATTTAAATATTCTAGTTTGGTAAACTCTTGAATTTAATACATTTCAAAGTTGTGTAGTAAACTCAAATTATATTTGCAAATAAACACGTTAAAGCTTCAGTATCATAATGTACCTCCTAAAATTTAAGCACTATGGATTGGTTATTTATTTTTATGTTCCTCTTAATACCAAAGAAAAGCTTGAAAATTAAGCATTCTTATGGGATTGAAACTCATTCTGATACAAATTGGATATTTACTTTTAAAAAGTTATTTCAAACTATTTGCAGAGTTTAGTGAAAATTATTTCTCTTAGGAAAATTAGTGGTTCAGACTGAGCTCCGCCTCTCATTTTCTCGATTCTTTTATCTTTTCGGATACTCTGGTAAAATAAAATGATTATCACTAGTGCTTTCTGTGATGAGTAAATAAATAAGACAGAATACTACTCATTGATGACTTTAAATCCCAAAGGGTGTTCTGTAGTAAAGTCTTGTTAATTTTTCTTTTTTTTTGAAACTCCAGGGATTATACTATCTTCACAGTAAAGGAAAAATGCACAGGGATATAAAGGTATATATCATATGTTTACCTAATGGCCCTCTCTTCATTTTTAAATATTCTGACCCCAAACTGTTGAGCAAAATTGTATCAGTTATTCTGTTTGATGAATTTGTTATCTTAATATGTTACTATAATAAAATTGAGTGATACTTTGAAGGGTTTATTAATTTTTTTAAAGCAACTCTATTGAGATACAGTTCACATACAATAAAATTCACCCTTTTAAAGTGTACAATTGTGGATTCATGTTTTAATAACACATTTTAGCTTATTTGTAGTTATTTATTTATATAATGCAAATTAGGTCCATAGCTTCCATTAAGTTACAGTCTTTAGGAAGTTTCATGCTTTGAATATTGTAGTAAACTTTGGCAATCTTAAGGAACTGTCATTAATAATGTATAAAAATGGATAAACTAAGCCTTGACCTTTTCTGCTGGTCTTTAACTGGCAGAGGAGAGCAGGTACACGGGCCATGCTGTGGTAAACCACCCCTATCCTGGGACTCTGAGGTTGTTTCCAAAGATACTGCCGTCTTCCCAGCCTGGATATTTTCTCTGTTGTTTATTTTTTCTTTTCTTTTCTTCTTCCTCATTCATCTTACCTCCTGCTTTTTCTTTCCCCCTTTTGTTTTCTCTAACATAAAGGTTCTAACCCTTTTTTGCAGGGGATGTGGGTGTGGGAATCATGTGCTCTTTGAGTCTGATGAAAGCCATGGACTCTCTCCTCCAAAAATGCTCTTGTGCACATGCCTTCAAATTTTGCATGAAATTTCAGTGGACTCTCAGATCACCTGCTGAGATCCTCTACCCTAAGTATTGTTCATAAACCACTTAAAAGACATAAGCAAAGAGCCTTGGATTCAAAGGTGGGAGAGATCCTAAGAAGATAAGTGTATCAAGAAAGATTCTGTGTCATTGGCACTTAAATGATCTGGAAGGATTGATAGATTTTTGTCAGAAATGGAAGTTGGAATGCCTTCTAAGCAGAAGGAACAGTGTGAGCAAAGATACAGAGGTCAGAAAGTGTGGGGTCATTTTAGGGGGTATAAAGGCTGTACCATGTAATTGAAGAGAAGAGAATGTAGGAGAGTGATAAGAGATGGTGTTGGCCAGGAGGTTTGGTGCTCCACTATGCAAGAACTCGTGCGCTGGACTTCAGAGTTTGGGCCTAATTGGATAGATTCTAGCCATCACCACTATTTCTACCCTGTCTAAGCCACCATTATATTATATCTCACCTGGACTTCTGGACTAGCCTTCTAACTGGTTTCCCTGCTCCCATTCTTGAGTGATCCTACAGTCAGTTCTCTACCTCACACCAAAGTGACCTTTGTAAATCAGATCTTGTCACTCTCCTGCTTATAAACCACGGTTGGCTTCCCACCATACTCAGTACAGTATTCAGATGTTTTTACCGTGGCCATTAAGGTTATGCATGATCTGGCCCCTGCTTTCCTCTCCGACCTCATTTCATACTCTTCTTCGTTTTACTCATTCTGTTCTAGGCACACTAAACTTGGAGTTCCTGGAATATGTTGAGTTCATTCTGGTTCCAGGACTTTGTATTTGCTGTTACCTCTTTCTGGAATGTTCTTCTAGATTTTGGCATGACTCTGCACCCTCTCTTCAACTAGATCTCTGCTTAAATATCCCTGCCTTAGGGAGGCCTTCCCTTCCTGCTTTATCTTCAGAGTGCTTATCTCTACCTGGCTTTGAATCATTTATTGGTTCATTCATTCGTGTGTGTGTGTGTGTGTGTGTGTGTGTGTGTGTGTGTGTGTGTATTTGTTTTTAGATTTTCTTTCTCTCCTGCTTAGATGTAAACTCCTTGAGAGCTGGAACTTTTTCATTACTATAACCCCAGAGCTTCAAGTAGCATCTGGTTGCTAGTAGTCTCAGGGAGAGAGGGATGAATGGACACCTAGATGGATGGATGGAAGAATGCATTATAAGTGCAGGTGACATGATATAAACTGTAATTTAGAAAAATTAATCTGGAGCTGGGGAAAGACCAAACTGAAGACTCTGGCAGAAGTCTAGATAGCTAGGGCCTAATTCAAGTTGAAATCCCTACTCTAGTTTCTTTTTCCTTTTTCTCATTTCTCCCGTTACTCCTTAGAGTTGCAGTAATATCAAGGGGTGCAGGTTTGGGTTATTTCTTCCTCTTTTGGGGGCTGGAAGGGGCTTCCTAGTATTTGTTACCCCGACCTTATACTTACAAAATTGATTGCATCCTGAACCATAGCGGATTACTTTTGCTTCCTCATTTAAAAGTTGCCCAGAGGCGGGACAGGGGTGGGGAGCCTGTAGTACCTTTGAGAGGCAGTATTTCTACCTCCTCCAAAAGCTCTCAGTTTTTTGAAGATGAAGTCATTATTATCACCTTCTTCTTTGAGCTTAGGTCAAGAAGCAAAAGTGGATAAAAATGCTGCTAGGTCATGCAAACAGGTGACATTTTAATTCTGTGGGACTGTGCCTAGTTGTTTATGTATTGAATGGCCCCATACTCTGGGCAGAGACACATTAGGATGGACAGCCCCACAGACTAAGTAGTAAGGTTCAGTCTTACACATTAGCATTGGTTCAACTGATGTTAAGTACCTAGAAAGGGAGATGTGTTTTGGTGGATTTGGACAGGAAATGGCAATGAAGTTTAACATGTAATTCAAGGAACTGAATAATGCCATTGTAAGGTAACAGTTTAGTATAGTGACAGCGCTTAATCAGTAAGAAAATAGCATTCAGATTAAAACTAATATGCCACTTTCATAATAACATTCATATTATTTTAATAGCAGCTTTTTGCAAGGCAGAACATTATGTAGGGATAGTCAAATTGCCTAAAAAGTGGACAGTAAATTTTCCTATGAATGTAATGGTTTAACATTTTAATTGGGCCTACTATAAATCGTCAGTGTTTCTAGGGTTAAGCCTGCCACTTGTGATTATTTTAAATATATATATTTAATCTTCTATATGTGCTTTCTGATAAAATGTTTCCTACTTTAACTAAAATGTTCTCACTTTGAAGGGAGCTAACATTCTGTTAACGGATAATGGTCATGTGAAATTAGGTAAGTAAATTTTAATTTCGTCACTTGCACAAATTTATTCCAAAACATAGTAAGTTTATGTTTTCCTCTCCAGGACTAGGTTTCCCCTCCCTCAGCAGCATCTATATATCTTTAGGTGGAAATCTCACTGCGGGACATGACATATGTAATCTCTCTGTATCTATTTCTTCTTCTCTTAAGTGGGGATAAAGTCTATCCTTCACATGGGACAGATTCATTATAAAGATATAGTGAAATAATATCCCTTAAAAATTCTTTCACCTCTAACCCTAGGAGTGGGACTTCTAGTAAGAAATCTATACGAGATTACCTTGTGACCAAAAAATAAGGCAAACAAACAAAAGTCAAAAACTCAGTAATGCAAAAAATCCTACCTGCTTACACAAGCTTTTAAAATGAAACACTGTATTAGTTATATAAGAACGTAATTTAGATGCTGAATCGTGCTTTATTTGAAACTGTAACTTTTATTTTGTAACTTTTGATTGTCAAGTTATTAAAATAGTTCAATACCTAAATAATAACTTAATCTGAAAGTTTAAGACAGGAAACATGTACAGTATAGTAACTTTATAAACAAAGTTATGTCTGTTAGATATTAAATGAAGTATTTAATAACAAATATGAAAATTATTTTGAACTACATATCACTATAAAATCAAAATTCAAGCAAATATTTATCTTCTAAAAATATGATTAAACTATTTTGACCTATAGCCTATAATAGGGACTAATCAGATTTAAAAGTATCATAATTTACGTATAATAAAATTTTCCTAAGCTACCTCTAAATATGAGAAAAGCAGTTATCTAACTGTTGATGGCTTAGTGAACAGTTTCCATCTGCAATTTAAAATTTGTGTCAATATTATGTGCCTTACTCAAAGGCATCCTATGTATAATATGTCTTAGTTTATAAAGATTTAGAAATCATCATTAAAAAAACTAGAAAATATTAGAACTCAATATACTTAAAAAATAGCAACATAAAAATAAACTGACATAAAAATAAATTTCTTGATAGTGATTGTTATTGGTATTAGAATATATTGCTAAGGTAAGATTTTGGGGAATATTCTGTTTGTCTTTTCACGGTAGATAGATTTACCAATAGAGATTTTGTTTTTTTTAATGTCAGTTGTTATGTATCTGGCAGGAAGTGAATGGAATGTATTCCTACTTAAGGTCCCTTCCAGTGATTTTCCTTGAATTTCAGGTCCTGGGAATTAGAAATTATAACATTAAATCTGGCAGGTTAGATTCTCTCAGTTGTCTCTTCCTCATCAAAATTATTTGATCTTGACTTTTGTTGTCATTTGATTCATGTGGGGATGTATGGGAATCCATTTGGCTATCATACGCACTATTTTGTGATATTTTAATGCTAGTCCATTAGAGTTACAAATTTTAATGTGATGTTTGAGAATATCTCATTTCTGTGAAATTAATTTAATGGAAATAATTATATGTTACTTTTAAATAATTTTACTTTATTTTATTTTCTAAACGTGTCTCTTTTTTTAATAGCTGATTTTGGAGTGTCTGCTCAGATAACAGCTACAATTGCCAAACGGAAGTCTTTCATTGGTACACCATATTGGTAATTGTATTTTAATTGATAATTTAACTTTTTGTTTTTCTATCATTATTGTATGCAGTGTTTATTAAAAAATAGACTGAATGGTCAAAATTATTAGGACTAAAACAGATTAAGGAAGTCAGCAACAGGCTAAGTAATTTAGGCATATATACTTTTGGATGAATTACAATACATAGCCATAGAATATTCTCCATACTATTTTTTTTTTTTTAACATCTTTATTGGGGTATAATTGCTTTACAATGGTGTGTTAGTTTCTGCTTTATAACAAAGTGAATCAGTCATACATAAACATATGTTCCCATATGTCTTCCCTGTTGCGTCTCCCTCCCTCCCACCCTCCCCATCCCACCCCTCCAGGCTGTCACAAAGCACCGAGCCAATATCCCTGTGCCATGCGGCTGCTTCCCACTAGCTATCTACCTTACTGCACTACCATATGACCCAGCAATCCCACTACTGGGCATATACCCTGAGAAAACCAAAATTCAAAAAGAGTCATGTACCAAAATGTTCATTGCAGCTCTATTTACAATAGCCCGGAGATGGAAACAACCTAAGTGCCCGTCATCGGATGAATGGATAAAGAAGAAGTGGCACATATATACAATGGAATATTACTCAGCCATAAAAAGAAACGAAATTGAGCTATTTGTAATGAGGTGGATAGACCTAGAGTCTGTCATACAGAGTGAAGTAAGTCAGAAAGAAAAAGACAAATACCGTATGCTAACACATATATATGGAATTTAAGAAAAAAATGTCATGAAGAACCTAGGGGTAAAGCAGGAATAAAGACGCAGACCTCTTAGAGAACGGACTTGAGGTTATGGGGAGGGGGAAGGGTGAGCTGTGACAGGGCGAGAGAGAGTCATGGGCATATACACTCCATACTATTTTTTATTATGTGGAAAGGGCTTCAAAGATTGATATGCTTTTAGGAACCTTGATATAGTTCCAGTTTTGCCCAAAAAAAAACCCAACTCCTGGTCCTACACATATTACATGTATTTTCACAGATTAGTCTGTATTCTGACGAATTTTTTAACATTATCTTATTCACAGTATTCCCTAGCTCAAAACTTTTTGACATATCTTGGTTGCACACAAGATCAAGTACATATTTCTTGGCATTTGGAGTCTTCCAGTGTCTGGCCTCTGTCTGCCTCATTAACTTTATTTTTTTTTAATTAATTTATTTTATTTATTTATTTTTGGCTGTGTTGGGTCTTCGTTGCTGTGCACGGGCTTTCTCTAGTTGCTGCGAGTGGGGGCTGCTCTTCTTTTTGGTCCATGGGCTTCTCATTGCGGTGGCTTCTCTTGTTGCAGAGCACAGGCTCTAGGCACGGGCTTCAGTAGTTGTGGCGCGTGGGCTTAGTTGCTTCGCGTCATGTGGGATCCTCCCAGACTAGGGATCGAACCCGTGTCCCCTGCATTGGCAGGCGGATTCTTAACCACTGCACCACCTGGCAAGTCCCTGCCTCATTAACTTTAAGTTCTACTAGTTGCCTCCACAGACCTTCCTCTCTAGCCATGTTTTTGTCTGCTGGGTGTTCTTTGATCATTGTATACAAACTATCTTATTCATGCATTTATTTGTTCAATAAATGTTTTTACCACTTACTATGTGCCAGATATGCTGTTAGTCATTGTGCATATAGTGGTGGATAGGTATAGAGCTTTTTAGCACACATGATTCCCTTGAAGTAAGGGCACTCTGGAAATCTTAACATTCTTCAGCTTAAGTGCTACCATTCCTCCCCCAGTGCCCTCCTGATCTGCCTCCTCAGCAGTGGGATAGCACTAATCTAGATGACTTCTTTTCATGTTTAAGATATGATGTATACCATTTTTGATATTTGTCTTTTTATCAAACAGGTACATACTTTAAAAGTCAAATACTGCTAAAGAGACAGATAAATTCTTCTAGTTGTGTCTTCTGCCATCTGTAGCATTGTTATTATTTATAGGCTTTTTGTTACAATAGGTGAAGATTTTATTAATAGTTCTCATCATTCAGTCTTCTTATCCTTTCAATGTACTTGCTGAGTCAATTATTATACTACTTTACACTTAACTGTCTTTAAAATTTTTTCTTATATCGAATAATTCTTTTATTTGCTTAGTTTGTATTTTTTATCCTTGGCCAAGACTTCCATACCTCCCCATATTCTGCAGTCTGAAAGATGCCTCTATATAATTTTCCAAGCCATAAATAGTCCTGATTTGGGGAGGTTTTATTTGCTTTGTTTTAATTTGTTTTGTTTTGTTTTTATTAAAGTTAAGTCTTCCTGGGGTCCTCCTCCCTCCTATTCCAATCTGAAATGTTTATTTTCTAGGATTTTTCCATAGCTTCGCCTTGGGAATTCATTTCCTGGAATCCAGGTCTTCTTCCTCCTTCATAAATTTCTCCCTCTCTCACGTTTTGATAAATTCCTGAGAAATTTGAGGGGTAAAAATTTTTGAGACTCTGCATGTCTAGTCTCACACACACACGATTGATAATTTGGATGAATATGGCATTCTAGGTTGGAATTTTTGAAGCATTGCTCTAGTGTCTTTTCTCTGATGTTGATGGGAACTGTGGTGCCATTATGACACATGATTTTTATTTTTAACATCTTTATTTGAGTATAATTGCTTTACAATGTTCTATTAGTTTCTGCTGTATAACAAAGTGAATCAGCTATACGTTTACATGTATCCCCATATCCCCTCCTTCTTGCATCTCCCTCCCACCCCTCTAGGTGGTCACAAAGGACCGAGCTGATCTCCCTGTGCTATGCAGCTGCTTCCCACTAGCTATCTATTTTACATTTGGAAGTGTACACATGTCAGTGGTACTCTCTCACTTTGTCCCAGCTTACCCTTCCCCCCGCCATGTCCTCAAGTCCATTCTCTATGTCTGCGTCTTTATTCCTATCCTGCCCCTAGGCTCATCAGAACCATTTTGTTTTTTTAGATTCCATATAAATGTGTTAGCATATGGTATTTGTTTTTCTCTTTCTGACTTACTTCACTCTGTATGACAGACTCTAGGTCCATCCACCTCACTACAAATAGTTCAATTTCGTTTCTTTTTATGGCTGAGTAATATTCCATTGTATATATCTGTCACATCTTCTTTATCCATTCATCTGTCAATGGACACTTAGGTTGCTTCCATGTCCTGGCTATTGTAAATAGTGCTACAGTGAACATTGTGATACATGTCTCTTTTTGAATTATGGTTTTCTCAGGGTATATGCCCAGTAGTGGGATTGCTGGTCATATGGTAGTTCTATTTTAGTTTTTTAAGGAACCTCCATACTGTTTTCCATATCAGTGGCTGTATCAATTTCCATTCCCACCAACAGTCCAAGAGGATTCCCTTTTCTCCACACCCTCTCCAGCATTTATTGTTTGTAGATTTTTTGATGATGGCCATTCTGACAGGTGTGAGGTGATACCTTATTGTAGTTTTGATTTCCATTTCTCTAATGATTAGTGATGTTGAGCATCCTTTCATGTGTTTGTTGGCAATCTGTATATCTTCTTTGGAGAAATGTCTATTTAGGTCTTCTGGCCATTTTTGGATTGGGTTGTTTGTTGTTTTGACATTGAGTTTCATGAGCTGCCTTGTATTTTTGGAGATTAATCCTTTGTCAGTTGCTTCATTTGCAAATATTTTCTCCCATTCTGCGGGTTGTCTTTTCGTCTTTTTTATGGTCCCCTTTGCTATGCAAAAGCTTTTAAGTTTCATTAGGTTCTGTTTGTTTATTTTTATTTCCATTTCTCTAAGAGGTAGGTCAGAAAGGATCTTGCTGTAATTTATGTCATAGAATGTTCTGCCTATGTTTTCCTCTAAGAGTTTTATAGTGTCCAGTCTTACATTTAGGTCTTTCATCCATTTTGAGTTTATTTTTGTGTACGGTGTTAGGGAGTGTTCTAATATCATTCTTTTACATGTAGCTGTCCAGTTTTCCCAGCACCACTTATTGAAGTGGCTGTCTTTTCTCCATTGCATACCCTTGCCTCCTGTGTCATAGATTAGTTGACCATAGGTGCGTGGGTTTATCTCTGGGCTTTCTATCCTGTTCCATTGATGTATATTTCTGTTTTTGTGCCAGTACCATACTGTCTTGACTACTGTAGCTTTGTAGTATAGTCTGAAGTTAGGGAGCCTGATTCCTCCAGCTCCATTTTTCTTTCTCAAGATTACTTTGGCTATTCGGGGTCTTTTGTGTTTCCATACAAATTGTGAAATTTTTTGTTCTAGTTCTGTGAAAAATGCCATTAGTAGTTTGATAGGGATTGATTTGAATCTGTAGATTGCTTTGAATAGTAGAGTCATTTTCACAATGTTGATTCTTAATCCAAAAACATGGTATAATCTCTCCATCTGTTTGTATCATCTTTAATTTCTTTCATCAGTGTCTTATAGCTTTCTGCATACAGGTCTTTTGTCTCCTTAGGGAAGGTTTATTCCTAGGTATTTGATTCTTTTTGTTGCAATGGTAAATGAGAGTGTTTCCTTAATTCCTGTTTCAGATTTTTCATCAATAGTATATAGAAATGCAAGAGATTTCTGTGTATTAATTGTGTATCCTGCTACTTTACCAAATTCATGGACTAGCTCTGGTAGTTTTCTGGTAGCATCTTTAGGATTCTCTATGTATAGTATCATGTCATCTGCAAACAGTGACAGTTTTACTTCTTCTTTTCCGATTTGGATTCCTTTTATTTCTTTTTCTTCTCTGATTGCTGTGGCTAAAACTTCCAAAACTATGTTGAATAATAGTGGTGAGAGTGGGCAACCTTGTCTTCTTCCTGATCTTAGTGGAAATGGTTTCAGTTTTTCAGCATTGAGAATGATGTTGGCTGTGGGTTTGTCATATATGGCCCTTATTATGATGAGGTAAGTTCCCTCTGTGTCTACTTTGTGGAGAGTTTTTATCATAAATGTGTGTTGAATTTTGTCAAAAGCTTTTTCTGCATCTGTTGAGATTATCATATGGTTTTTATCCTTCAATTTGTTAATATGGTGTATCACATTGATTTATTTGCATATATTGAAGAATCCTTGCATTCATGGGAGAAACCCCACTTGATCATGGCGTATGATCATTTTAATGTGTTGTTGGATTCTGTTTGCTAATATTTTGTTGAGGATTTTTGCATCTATGTTCATCAGTGATATTGGCCTGTAGTTTTCTTTTTTTGTGATATCTTTGTCTGGTTTTGATATTAGGGTGATGGTGGCCTCGTAGAATGAGTTTGTGAGTGTTCTACCCTCTGCTATATTTTGGAAGAGTTTGAGAAGGATAGGTATTAACTCTTCTCTAAATGTTTGATAGAATTCGCCTGTGAAGCCATCTGGTCCTGAACTATTGTTTGTTGAAGATTTTTCATCGAAGTCTCAATTTCAGTGCTTGTGATTGGTCTGTTTATATTTTCTGTTTCTTCCTGGTTGTCTTGGAAGGTTGTGCTTTTCTAAAAATTTGTCCACTGTTTCCAGGTTGTCCATTTTATTGGCATAGAGTTGCTTGTAGTAGTCCCTTATGATGCTTTGTATTTCTGCAGGGTCTGTTATTACTTCTCCTTTTTCATTTCTAATTCTGTTGATTTGAGTCTTCTCCCTTTTTTTCTTGATGAGTCTGGCTAATGGTTTATCAATTTTGTTTATCTTCTCAAAAACCAGCTTTTGTTTTTATTGATCTTTGGTATTGTTGCCTTCATTTCTTTTTCATTTATTTCTGGTCTTATCTTTATGATTTCTTTCCTTCTGCTAACTTTGGAGTTTTTTTGTTCTTCCTCTAATTGCTTTAGGTGTAAGGTTAGGTTGTTTATTTGAGATTTTTGTTGTTTCTTGAGGTAGGATTGTATTGCTATAAACTTCCCTCTTAGAACTGCTTTTGCTGCATTCCATAAGTTTTGGGTCGTCGTGTTTTCATTGTCATTTGTTTCTAGGTATTTTTTGATTCTCTCTTTTTCTTCCTCAGTGATCTCTTGGTTATTTAGTAGCATATTGTTTAGCCTCCATGTTTTTGTATTTTTTACAGTTTTTTTCCTGTTATTTCTATCTAGTCTCTTAGCATTGTGGTCAGAAAAGATACTTCATATGATTTCAATTTTCTTAAATTTACCGAGGCTTGATTTGTGACCCAAGATATGATCTATCCTGCAGAATGTTCCATGAGCACTTGAGAAGAAAGTATATTCTGTTGTTTTTGGATGGATAGTCCTATAAATATCAATTAAGTCCATCTTGTTTAATATGTCATTTAAAGCTTGTTTTCCTTATTTATTTTCATTTTGGATGATCTGTCCATGGTGAAAGTGGGGTGTTAAAGTCCCCTACTATGAATGTGTTACTGTTGATTTCCCCTTTTCTGGCTGTTAACGTTTTCCTTATGTATTGAGGTGCTCCTATGTTGGGTGCATAAATATTTACAATTGTTAAATCTTCTTCTTGGATTGATCCCTTGGTCATTATGGAGTGTCCTTCTTTGTCTCTTGTAATGGTCTTTATTTTAAAGTCTATTTTGTCTGATATGAGAACTGCTGCTCCAGCTTTCTTTTGATTTCCATTTGCATGGAATATTTTTTTCCATCCCCTCACTTTCAGTCTGTATGTGTCCCTAGGTCTGAGGTGAGTCTCTTGTAGACAGCATATATATGAGTTTTGTTTTTGTATCCATTCAGCCAGTCTGTGTCTTTTGGTTGGAGCATTTAATCCATTTACATTTAAGGAAATTATCGATATATATGTTCCTATTACCATTTTCTTAATTGTTTGGGGTTGTTTTTGTAGGTCTTTTCCTTCTCTTGTGTTTCCTCCCTAGGGACGTTCCTTTAGCATTTGTTGTAGAGCTGGTTTGGTGGTGCTGAATTCTCTTAACTTTTGCTTGTTTGTAAAGGTTTTAATTTCTCTATTGAATCTGAATGAGATCCTTGCTTGGTAGAGTAATTTTGGTTGTAGGTTTTTCCCTTTCATCACTTTAAATATGTCCTGCCACTCCCTTCTGGCTTGCAGAGTTTCTGCTGAAAGATCAGCTGTTAACCTTAAGGGAATTCCCTTGTATGTTATTTGTTGCTTTTCCCTTGCTGCTTTTAATATTTTTTCTTTGTATTTAATTTTTGATAGTTTGATTAATGTATGTCTTGCCATGTTTCTCCATGGATTTATCCTGTAATGGACTCTCTGTGCTTCCTGGACTTGATTGACTACTTCCTTTCCCATATTAGGGGAGTTTTCAACTATAATCTCTTCAAATATTTTCTCAGTCCCTTTCTTTTTCTCTTCTTCTTCTGGGACCCCTATAATTCAAATGTTGGTGCATTTAATGTTGTCCCAGAGGTCTCTGAGACTGTCTTCAATTCTTTTCATTCTTTTTTCTTTATTCTGCTCTGTGGTAGTTATTTCCATATTTTATCTTCCAGGTCCCTTATCTGTTCTTCTGCCTCAATTATCCTGCTATTGATTCCTTCTAGAGAATTTTAATCTCATTTATTGTGTTGTTCATCACTGTTTCTTTGCTCTTTAGTTCTTCTAGATCCGTGTTAAACGTTTCTTGTGTTTTCTGCATTCTATTTCCAAGATTTTGGATCATCTTTACTATCATTACTCTGAATTCTTTTTCAGGTAGACTGCCTGTTTCCTCTTCATTTGTTTGGTGTGGTGGGTTCTTACCTTTCTCCTTCATCTGTTGCGTATTTCTCTGTCTTCTCATTTTGCTTAACTTAATGTGTTTGGGGTCTCCTTTTTGCAGGCTGCGGGTTTGTAGTTACCGTTTTTTTTTGGTGTCTGCCCCCATTGGGTAAGGTTGGTTCAGTGGGTTGTGTAGGCTTCCTGGTGGAGGGGACTGGTGCCTGTGTTCTGGTGGATGAGGCTGGATCTTGTCTTTCTGGTGGGCAGGACCACGTCCGGTGGTGTGTTTTGGGGTGTCTGTGAGCTTATTATTATTTTAGGCAGCCTTTCTGCTAGTAGGTGGGGTTGTGTTCCCATCTTGCTAGTGGTTTGGCATAGGGTGTCCAGCACTGGAGCTTGCAGGTTGTTGAGTTGTTGAGACCTGGGTCTTAGCATTGAAACAGAGATCTCTGAGAGCTCTCGCTGATTGATATTATGTGGGACCAGGAGGTCTCTGGTGGTCCAATGTCCTGAACTTGGCTCTCCCACCTCAGATGCTTAGGCTTGACACCCAGCTGGAGCAGCAAGACCCTGTCAGCCACACAGCCAAGAGGGCTCCGCTCACATCACCTTACTTTTCCCTCTTGCCACTGGACTATGTGTGGACCACCGCCCCATCCTCATCACAGAGGGATGCTTTCATATAGGTAGATGTGGAAGGAATGCGTCACACACTGGTGGAGAGGTGGGGGGGCTGGCAGCTGATGGGCTCCAAAACTGGCTGAAACTGTCGACACATGATATTTGAATGTAACCCCTACCTACTAGAATCTTTTTGATGGTTTGGTATTACATGGTAGTGTACTTCAGAATATTTTTGTTTGTTCTTTTGTCATTTTTACTTTTTTTTTTTTTTGCCGTACGCGGGCCTCTCACTGCTGTGGCCTCTCCCTTTGCGGAGCACAGGCTCCGGACGCGCAGGCTCAGCAGCCATGGCTCACAGGCCCAGCCGCTCTGCGGCATGTGGGATCTTCCCAGACCGGGGCATGAACCCATGTCCCCTGCATCAGCAGGCGGACTCTCAACCACTGCACCACCAGGGAAGCCCTGTCATTTTTACTTTTATTCATTGTACTTGGCATTTGTGCTTTTCAATCAGGATTCGTGCCTTTCAGTTCTGGGAAGTATTCTTGCATTACTTCTTTGATAATTTCTTTGCTTTACTTTTTCCTTCTCTCTCTTTCTGAAACTCATTAGTTATATCTTGGATCACTTGGATTAATCCATTAATTTTCTGTCACTTTTTAAAAGTCATTTTTGTTCTTATTTCTATAAGATTTCCAAAGCTTTTGAGACTCATGCTTTCATGATGGAGGCTTCCCTCAAATGTCTAGTAACCCTTTTCTTCTGGTTTACATTGAAGAGCAAGGCACTTAAAGCTGATTTGTAGCCGTGTGTGCATGGGATGTAGCATGTAAACCCAGTTTTTAGTGTCCTGGAAATGAGTAAGTGAAGGAAGCTGAGGAACTCATTGTTATACACAGACTTCTACTGCTCGCAGCCCCTGCTCCCCTTTGTTCCTGATATGTCTGAGTCTGAAGCCCCTCGTCCAGTTTCTGTTGGTCTTTATCCAGTAGGAATGGGGAAGGAGTAATTGCTGGGCCTTAACAGATGAGAAGAGGAATCTGGTGGACTAACTATTCATTATTTAGACTTGACATTTGCAAATATACCTGTTTTCAACCTCAGGCTTAACTCTGCTTTTGTAAGTTTGTAACCCTAATTTGTCAGCCTTTCTGGGATTCTTAGGGGCTGAGAACCAGCTAGTTGGAACCTAGTCATCAGTAAAGTAGTAACTGACGTACATTAAATTTTACATATTTCTGGGGTTCTTGGCTTGCTAGTTGGTCTTGTCCTCTACACACACTTAGGTTTGTCCTTCCTCCTATTTGCCACATCATTTACTATTATTTCATTTCCAGTCCAAATATGTCTTCTGGATTTTTCAAAGGTGATACGTTTATATTTCTCTTTTTTGTTCTTATTTTTCGGGGTTGATTTCTGAGAGGAATAAGAGCTTAAAGAGCTATCTGTTATTATTTTTAGATACTCTGTCTCCTCAGTTTGATTTTAAACATCTGGAGGAACTCTCATTGAATCTCCAGGGTCTAGCATGATTCTCTACACATGCTTAGTAAATGTTTGTTGATGATAACTGATCTCCAACTGAAGCTTCAGAGATAAAAAACTAATGTCATGCTTCTAATGATAGAGTAGGTAGTATCTTGGGAGCATGTGAAATTGCGAATTAGGCAAAATAATGTTTTGGAACACTCCGACTCTTCAACTCTCTCTAGTATCATGTCTTTCCCACCTAAACTCTAGGGATATAGGATAGAATGGAATCTCTCATTCATTGTGACTAAGGTTGGCAGTTATTCAGTTAATCAAAAAAGTCTGTGGAATTGGCAAATCTCAAAATTAATACACTACACATGTACCTTAAACATTTTATTTCAATTTAAGTATGTGAGTGTACTTTTTTTTTTTTCCCCAATCATTTGATGTAGGACCAAGGCCTTTCCTTTGCGTAGATAACTAGTTAGATGTAAATCATCCACATTTCCTGGTTTGTGTTTCTCTAAAATGCAGCCACATACAAAGCATGTGACTTTTCCAGTCAGGTTTATTGAGGTATAAATTTAGACTCATTAGGTGTACAGTTCTATGAACTTTGAGACACCCTGTGGTAGTGAAAAATGCCACCACAATCCGTGTAAAACATAGGTTCCCATCACCCAGGAAAGTTTCCTTTTGTGCCCTTCTCGTAAATTCTTTTGGCCCGTCTCTAGCCTCTGGCAACACCTGATCTGATTTCTGTCTCTACAGTTTTGCCTTTCCCCCAGTGTCATACAGATGGAATTATGCAGTCTGTAGCCTTCCTAGTCTTTTACAGCTATCATTTTCTTAACCTCATTTGCCAGATTTTTTTGTTTTTTTTGTCTTTAGAAACTTGTCTTTAACAAGTTTTTCTAAAGCATACACTTTAATTTTCATAACAGCTTACTCTTTTTACCTTCACAATAAATTAGTTTTTATTATATTTAATTAGATTATTTATAATAACAAACATAACAAATAAACAGGTTCAGAGATGACTCAGTTGATTGCGGTAAGCACGCAACTTAACTGGCAGGAGTACAAGTGCACTGGGTGGAATCTTTCACTCATATTTTTATAGAGGAAGGGAGAACATCAGCTGCTGTGGCCAGCTAGTTAAGAATATGTCACCAGTGTACTTCCATCCTCTACTGGGGCATTTCCACAGCTGGCTGGACTCTAGCTATCAATAAAGATTAAAAACATTTTAAGACCAAGCATTTAGAAAGTTAGAGGGATTTTTTTTTTTGGTTAACTTACTGACATATTTGACTTTCCTGAAATCATACCAGGAAAACAAACATAACTTGTAAGGCTGCCTGTTTAACTCACACTTTTGATATGTAAGAGTTCAAATGTTTATCTCAAGTAGTTCTTTTCAAAACTACTGCTTAGGATTTGAAATTTTTTATATTTGAAAATCAACATAATTATTTAATGAAATACAAATTTATAGAGGTATAATTAGAATAAGACTACAGTAAAGTTGAAAGAAACAAGAAAAATACTGAATTCAGGTAACTTTCATCTGAATAAATATATATTTTTAAAAGCACTCATTTTTATAACTTTTCACCAACCACTTAAGTTTATAGTAAATGTGAGTTAGGTACTACATGAAGATTCTTGGTGCCCCAATAAATAGTATTGGTCAAGTGAAAACAGTCGGAGGCCAGATTGCAGTTTATTGACGTAAGAAGGAAGAGCTAAAAATGATAAGTTATTTACTACATGTTATGTCTCTGTAGAATTCTGCATGTACAGAGGAAGAGAGAGATTGGGATGTGGACAGATTGGTACATGTCGCTCTGTTATAGTTGTAAATTTTTATAAACCTTTATCGTAAATAGCTTAAAGTAACAAAGGAGAAATCAGGAGGGGCTTGGGATGGAGAGTCTTATGAGATGTTGAGATCTTGGGAAATATGAGCCATTTAAGTACTACATACTTATTTTTCAGATGTCAGGGCCTAAATAGGCCTCAGCTTACATAGTGATGGTGTGCCTCTGATGGGAATAAGAAGGAAAATGCAATAAATAGATTTTTCTTTTCTGGACTATTTCCTTCAGGATGGCTCCAGAAGTCGCAGCCGTTGAGAGGAAAGGCGGGTACAATCAGCTTTGTGATCTCTGGGCAGTGGGGATCACTGCCATAGAACTTGCTGAGCTGCAGCCTCCTATGTTTGACTTACACCCAATGAGGTCAGTGTGTCATAGTTAAAGAATCCTGTGCTTAAATTAAGGTCGCCTCCCCCCCTCCCAGTATTATTTATTATGTCATGAACAAGTAATATTCTTAGTCTTGCTTTACCTTATTTGGGAATTATAGTAATAGAATTAATATTATATATTAAAATATGCAATCTTAAAATGCTGTGTAATGGTTGTTGATTTTTCAGAGCATTATTTCTAATGACAAAAAGCAATTTTCAGCCTCCTAAACTAAAGGATAAAATGAAGTGGTAAGTATTTTTGTGTTATTTACTTTTATAGTCATGAGCAAAAAAATAATTGAAATTTTAAAATCTGATTTTCAAAATTTCTTAGGTCAAATAGTTTTCATCATTTTGTGAAAATGGCACTTACCAAAAATCCAAAAAAAAGACCTACTGCTGAAAAGCTACTACAGGTATTATTTTTGCCCTGAAATATATCTTTTTTCAAAATATAAAATGTCACTCAAACAGACTTCTAATAAGTGTTCTGTACTATGTTATTTTATTTTTATAGCACCCGTTTGTCACACAGCCTTTGACACGGTCTTTGGCAATCGAACTGTTGGATAAAGTGAATAATCCAGATCATTCCACTTACCATGATTTTGATGATGATGATCCTGAGGTAGGAACTGTTTTTACCAAGTAGTATATAACATACATGTATATATGTATGTACATCTGAAAACTCAGTTCTTTTAAGTTCTGAATCTAGTTTAAATCAACTCTTGAGGGAAGATTAGCTCCTTGACTTTGGAAGTCATGAGCTGGATTTTTCCTGTTGACTACTTATAGAGTCTGTTTTCTGAAAATGGCAAAGGCAGAATTATCTAATCTACTTCTTGAAATTACTGTAGTTTTTTTAAAGTAGTCATTTTAGATGAAGTTGCAAATAAATAATCCATTGTAAAAGAGAATGAAAATGGGAAGCACCTACACAAGATGTTAGAATATACATAAAATTTCTGTTCCATTTTCTTCTCAAAAAGAATCCTTGTACAATACTTCATGAGTTATTAGTGGTTAGTAGAAAGTATAGGATTGACTTTGTTAGTGACTATTACCCTAATTGTCTGCTGTAGACGTGTTTAAAAATGAGCCAGTGTAGTTAGAGAATTAAATAACCCTAGTATCATGGGAGCATTGGTATGAGTGGAAGCTTCACTTCGGCTGGCATATGTAACATTCCTAACTCAGCTAATAATTGTGGCACCTAAGATAAACTCAGTATATGTGACATGTCAGAATTCTGTTATTGGGTCTGTAACTGAGCTGGATAGCCTTGAACTTGACTGGCTTTTGGAAGGTTCTTAAAATGGTGTAAATTCCATTGATGATACTGAAGGAATGATAGCTCTCAGTGGTCAGAAAGGTGGTCTCAGATTGTCTTAGGTAAGAGAGAACCTTTCTATCAATTCGTCATTGTTCTAGCTTGTCATCTTTATACAACTATAAATAAGCTACTATCCCTTTGTTTAAAGGTCTGGAAAAGCATTTGAAAACAAAAAACTTAAGAATTGTAAAGTATTATTGGCTTTATACTAGGGAGAAATTGGGTTTTGTTGTTTTGCTTTATAAATTCTTCTATAATTTAATATACAGGTGTTCCTTCATTTGCATGGTAGTAAAGGACTGTACAAATGACCAAGTAAGGTGAAATCCTGCAAAGCGATCTTTTTTTTTTTGAAAGGATCCAACAGCATTTTTTTGCATGTAAATTTATTTATTTATTTATTTATGGCTGCATTGGGTCTTTGTTGCTGAGCGGGGCTTTCTCTAGTTGCGGTGAGCAGGGGCTACTCTTCTTTACAGTGCACGGGCTTCTCATTGCGGTGGCTTCTCTTGTGGTGGAGCACGGGCTCTAGGCGCGAGGGCTTCAGTAGTTGTGGCATGTGGTCTCAATAGTTGTGACTCTCGGGCTCTAGAGCGCAGGCTCAGTAGCTGTGGTGCACGGGCTTAGTTGCTCCGCAGCATGTGGGATCTTCCCGGACCAGGGCTCGAACCCGTGTCCCCTGCATTGGCAGGCGGACTCTCAACCACTGCGCCACCAGGGACGTCCCCTGCAAAGCAATCTTAATACTCAAGGAGAAAAATTATAATTGTTTTGTGACCTTAAAAAATTTGTGTTAGAAGATTAAAAACTCTCTTGTCAGTTTTAAATGTATAGGGGAATGAAAAAATAGTAAAACTAAAATTTTATTTAGTACATTGTAAAGTATTAGAACCTGTGAGAATTGTTTCTTTTCTTTGTTTAAAAAAAAAAAACCACTTCCATGGATTGTTTCATTATCAAGTAGTCTGTTTATTGAGTAGATTGCATAGTGTTTGCCTTCTTCTTGTCATATAACTTTATGACACAGAACAAGTATCTTCTTTATGCTTTGGTGAATGTCAGATTCCTTTCTAAGTTCAGATCAGCTTCCAGTATTTTATCCTTTGAACTTTCAATGCATGAAATAATCTCAGTATTCCTGTGATGTGAAATTTTTTGCTAGCGCCCCTTCTTTTGGGGCACCTTCATCCTTTTTATCAGAACGTTTTTCTTCACTTATGTCAGGTTCAGCCTCACTAAGTTACCCTGGCTGTGTGTCCACAGTCTCTTGAACAGTGGCAGCGTCAGCATTCTCACAGTCAGCTATTTTCTCCTGTAACTTCATTTATGTTTGATTCAAACTTCATTTCCAACATTATCCAGAGTTATCACTTTCTGTTTCTTTGCAGCAGTTTTATCTTTGTTGGCTAATTTCTTCTTTCAGTTACCAATTTTTGTAAAAATGTCACATGAGTATATTATCACTGAGAGACAAGGAGACAACACAACTACACACTTGGCTGTCTGTGCATGAACTGAATAACAGATACTCAGTGACCAGTCACAGACAGACTTTGAAAGTAGTGACGTGATGAGTTACGGATCATGATGTGCATCTTTTATTCACATAGTGATCTGTGGACTGACAAGCAGGCAGTGAAGTTTGTGTTTTATGCAATTATAATTAATATACTGAATGTTGATAAGATTAATATACTGAATAATATACAATTGTTATATAATATTATACAACTAATAAACTAGTGACTGAAATTTGAACCATGTTATAGAGGACTAGTGTAATTTAATTATATTCTACTAACTGAAATTTGTGCATATCAAGACTACAGGACGAGGACCTCCTGTACTCTTTCAGTGCACTAGATGCTGCATTGTTGTCCCTTACTTCATCCTGTTTACTTGTTGTGCTGAATTATAAAGTCCTTTAAAATGTGTTTAAAGAGGAGAAATAATAAACCAAATATAGAAGCAACCTGTGGAATAAAGATTCTTCTGAAATTTTCTCATATAGCAGAGAAAGAAATTTCTCCTTATCAAGACTATGTTATTAGTATTATAATTGTTGGATAGGGAGGAGGGTAACTTTTCTTCCCACCATAGTTTAAGATCATACTTTCCCCAGAGAAATCTATAGTAATTTATACATACAGAATACTACAATATATGTTATACATAATAGGTAGTATCTGAGTCTTATTATTTGCAAATGATTTGTAATTATAATTGCTGAGTACTGTGTTGTCACTCAGAATTTGAATGTGTCTAACTAGCATTTCGGTACTTGCTGTGATACTATATAATACTGTGTGGAAATTGAATTCTCTTGAAAATATTGAGCATGTGTACTAGTTCTACTTTAGTCTTTAGTTGTTTTAGTTTAGTATACATTATTCACAGTGGAAGAAAGTTGACTTTTCATGTAGGGTTCCCATGTAGTTTCTATTTGAGAAGTACTACACATTGAAGTAATTGTGATTAATAGCATTGTCTTCTCCTGTATGTTAACCCATGTACTAGGTACAGCATTATAAGATTTAATAATTTTATAATTGCACTGTTGAAGCTGGGAAAGTAAAACTGTTCTCATAGAAAGCATAGATTTCATCCAAGTTCACTGATAACAGCAGTATGTGTGACTAATCTAACATGACACCTATTTTTGCTTGTTTGTTTTTGCTCCAAATATTGTGATCAAAAGTCCAGGGTTTTTCTTGTTCTGTGGCTAACTAGCTGAATGTCCTCATCTATAAAATGAAGACTGATACTTGTTTCACAAGTTTATTTTGAGGACAGAACGAGCTAAGGTACATGAAAGCACTTCGTAAACTACAAATCACTGTGTACATGTAAAGTTTAAATACTTAATTTTTAAAATTATTTTTGCTACTGTTTTACTACATTGGTGTTTTAATATTTGGGTCTTAGATTCATATATTTTTATTTCCTGAGAGGTGCCTACACTGAGAATAGTTATCTCGGGTCCTGTTTTTTATTTGCCTTATAGAGTCTTAAGAATTTGAGCTCAAATGTTTATGAATTACATTTTCCAAAAGATATGTGTAAGAGTGTATCTCCTTCAAAGGTAGTAAAACTTCAAAGATAGTGTTTCACACACAGAAGAAAAAACCTATTTGGTACATGAAATAGATGCTGGCATCACCTCTTAAAGTGACGCCTTAGAGTGTATAGAATGGAGTTGCAGAAGCTTTTCAAATAGGGCCTTTTTTACTCCATAAGGTTGGAGGAATGTCCATGAATTAATAGTAAGAAGAACTCATCCCCACTTCGCCTACCCCCCAGGATATTTCTCTCTGAAAGTGACAGTACACATAGAGAGATTTTAATAAAATGAAAGGAAAGAAAATAGAGTGCTGCTTCTACAAGAAAAAGCATTAAGGTGGGGAAAATGTTGTGTTTACTAGGTAAGAAGACCATAAATCATTAATGCCTTTAGCATTATTTCATTTCATTTATCTCATCCTTCTTGATATAAGAAGTTGAGGCAGATTTTTTTTCAATTACAATTTTCTCCTCTGCAACAGGGAAAGCTAGCTGCAGCTTTTGAACAGCTATTGTGTTGTTGAAATATTCAATTTTGAATATTTATTTCTATTCAACTCATAGAACATTTATTGGGAACCTGCTGTGGATAACGTATATCCCTAATCTTAAGCTCCCAGTTTGAGGAGTAAGAAGCTTTCAGTTTCTGGTTGCCATTTTTTAAACAAATATTAGCAAAGTTGTATTTTGTTCCCATTTTTATATGAAGAGAAGTATTTCTTTCATATTTGGGTAATTCTGTGGACCAGACTGTGGCTTGTCATTGATTTTGTTCTTTCCTAGCCTCTTGTTGCTGTCCCACATAGAATTCACTCAACAAGTAGAAATGTGAGAGAAGAAAAAACACGCTCGGAGATAAACTGTAAGTGTATCCTGTACACAGTTTATAATTTAACAATAAAAAATAAGATTTCAAGTTTTAATTTAGTTGCCGTTATTTTTGCTTCATTTTCTTCCAAGTAGTTTTTCTTATTAGATGCTTTGAAAGGTAGAGTTTAATTAAGGCAGTAAGAATTTCATTTTCCTTACTCCTGAGGACTTTCTGGTGGTGTCTGGGGGCGTGTATTTATGTTGTTTGGGAAGAGGAATAAAATTCCTAGAATAGGCAGGATAGAAGTAATCAAGGCAGTGCTCCCTAAACTTCCATGTGGATAGAACTTGCCTAGAGAGCTTACTAAAATGCGGTTTCTGATTCAGTAGATCTGGGGTGAGACCTGAGGTTCTTTACTTCTAACAAGCTCCCAGGTTAGATAGAAGCTGATGGTCCAGGAGAGCCAGGAGAGGGAGAGGTCTGCACATGTAAAAGCTAAGTAAGGTTAAGTAGGGACAGGCACTATCACCATTTAATAGAAAACAAAAAGAAATGCAGAGATGAATAGATCTGCCTGTGGGATGGAGTCGTACGCCTGGTTAACAGCAAGCCCTAGATCTCTCGGCTTCCAGCCCAGCGATCTTTCGCAAACACGGCTCCACTTCAGAAACCACGTCAGCACGCCTGTGTGGCTTTCACACTGCAAGTCCTTTGTGAACCTTCCTTTGGAATTTTGGCTGGACCGTACGCTGTGTTAAGTTCTTGGCAGAGTTTGTTGCTGAAGCTACCTGGAAATGCTCTTAAAAGAAGGAAATTCTTGAAAGAAAGCACCATCTAATTTACAAAAAGCCCATGACTGGGATTTGTACTTTGCCTACAGTTAGTTGTGTGACCATATAAACTTAACCTTTAAAGCTCCCTCTGAAGCCATGTGATTTAAATTTGCTAATTTTTCCCCAAAAGTATTTTTCTGAAAATGACAACCTTAGCATGTGAGCATTTCCCATTATTTTATTTTTTTTTTTTGCGGTACGCGGGCCTCTCACTGTTTTGGCCTCTCCCGTTGCGGAGCACAGGCTCTGGACGCGCAGGCCCAGCGGCCATGGCTCACGGGCCCAGCCGCTCCGCGGCATGCGGGATCCTCCCAGACCGGGGTACGAACCCGTGTCCCCTGCATCGGCAGGCGGACTCTCAACCACTGCGCCACCAGGGAAGCCCTCCCATTATTTTTTAATGTACAAAAAGTAATTACAATACATCTTTGTCATTTCTTTTTTTTTTTTTTTTTTTTTTTTTTTTTTTTTTTTAATGTTTTTAATTTTTTTTTTTTTTTTTTTTTTTTAACATCTTTATTGGAGTATAATTGCTTTACAATGGTATGTTAGTTTCAGCTTCACAACAAAATGAATCAGTTATATATATACATATATTCCCATATCTCTTCCCGCTTGCGTCTCCCTCCCTCCCACCCTCCCTATCCCACCCCTCCAGGCGGTCACAAAGCACCGAGCTGATCTCCCTGTGCTATGCGGCTGCTTCCCACTAGCTATCTACCTTACGTTTGGTAGTGTATATATGTCCATGCCTCTTTATCGCTTTGTCACCGTTTACACTTCCCCCTCCCCATAGCCTCAAGTCCATTCTCTAGTAAGTCTGTGTCTTTATTCCTGTTTCACCCCTAGGTTTTTCATGACATTTTTTTTTTTTTTAAATTCCATATATATGTGTTAGCATACGGTATTTGTCTCTCTCTTTCTGACTTACTTCACTCTGTATGACAGACTCTAGGTCTATCCACCTCATTACAAATAGCTCAATTTCGTCTCTTTTTATGGCTGAGTAATATTCCATTGTATATATGTGCCACATCTTCTTTATCCATTCATCCGATGATGGACACTTAGGTTGTTTCCATCTCTGGGCTATTGTAAATAGAGCTGCAATGAACATTTTGGTACATGACTCTTTTTGAATTATGGTTTGCCTCAGGGTATATGCCCAGTAGTGGGATTGCTGGGTCATATGGTAGTTCTATTTGTAGCTTTTTAAGGAACCTCCATACTGTTCTCCACAGTGGCTGTATCAATTTACATTCCCACCAACAGTGTAAGAGGGTTCCCTTTTCTCCACACCCTCTCCAGCATTTATTGTTTCTAGATTTTTTGATGATGGCCATTCTGACTGGTGTGAGATGATATCTCATTGTAGTTTTGATTTGCATTTCTCTCATGATTAGTGATGTTGAGCATTCTTTCATGTGTTTGTTGGCACTCTGTATATCTTCTTTGGAGAAATGTCTATTTAGGTCTTCTGCCCATTTTTGGATTGGGTTGTTTGTTTTTTTGTTATTAAGCTGCATGAGCTGCTTATAAATTTTGGAGATCAATCCTTTGTCAGTTGCTTCATTTGCAAATATTTTCTCCCATTCTGAGGGTTGTCTTTTGGTCTTCTTTATGGTTTCCTTTGCTGCGCAAAAGCTTTTAAGTTTCATTAGGTCCCATTTGTTTACTCTTGTTTTTATTTCCATTACTCTAGGAGGTGGGTCAGAAAGAATCTTGCTGTGATTTATGTCATAGAGTGTTCTGCCTATGTTTTCCTCTAAGAGTTTGATAGTTTCTGGCCTTACATTTAGGTCTTTAATCCATTTTGAGCTTATTTTTGTGTATGGTGTTAGGGAGTGATCTAACTTCATACTTTTACATGTAGCTGTCCAGTTTTCCCAGCACCACTTATTGAATAGGCTGTCCTTTCTCCACGGTACATTTCTGCCTCCTTTGTCAAAGATAAGTTGACCATATGTGCGTGGGTTTATCTCTGGGCTTTCTATCCTGTTCCATTGATCTATCTTTCTGTTTTTGTGCCAGTACCATACCGTTTTGATAACTGTAGCTTTGTAGTATAGTCTGAAGTCTGGGAGCCTGATTCCTCCAGTTCCTTCTTTCGTTCTCAAGATTGCTTTGGCTATTCGGGGTCTTTTGTGTTTCCATACAAATTGCAAAATTTTTTGTTCTAGTTCTGTGAAAAATGCCAGTGGTAGTTTGATAGGGATTGCATTGAATCTATAGATTGCTTTCGGTAGTAGAGTCATTTTCACAATGTTGATTCTTCCAATCCAAGAACATGGTATATGTCTCCATCTATTTGTATCATCTTTAATTTCTTTCATCAGTGTCTTATAATTTTCTGCATACAGATCTTTTGTCTCCTTAGGTAGGTTTATTCCTAGATATTTTATTCTTTTTGTTGCAATGGTAAATGGGAGTGTTTTCTTGATTTCACTTTCAGATTTTTCGTCATTAGTATATAGGAATGCCAGAGATTTCTGTGCATTAATTTTGTATCCTGCCACTTTACCAAATTCATTGATTAGCTCTAGTAGTTTTCTGGTAGCATCTTTAGGGTTCTCTATGTATAGGATCATGTCATCTGCAAACAGTGACAGCTTTACTTCTTCTTTTCCGATTTGGATTCCTTTTATTTCCTTTTCTTCTCTGATTGCTGTGGCTAAAACTTCCAAAACTATGTTGAATAAGAGTGGTGAGAGTGGGCAACCTTGTCTTGTTCCTGATCTTAGTGGAAATGCTTTCAGTTTTTCACCATTGAGGATGATGTTTGCTGTGGGCTTGTCATATATGGCCTTTATTATGTTGAGGAAAGTTCCCTCTATGCCTACTTTCTGCAGGGTTTTTATCATAAATGGGTGTTGAATTTTGTCAAAAGCTTTCTCTGCATCTATTGAGATGATCATATGGTTTTTCTCCTTCAGTTTGTTAATATGGTTTATCACATTGATAGATTTGCGTATATTGAAGAATCCTTGCATTCCTGGAATAAACCCCACTTGATCATGGTGTATGATCCTTTTAATGTGCTGTTGGATTCTGTTTGCTAGTATTTTGTTGAGGATTTTTGCATCTATGTTCATCAGTGATATTGGCCTGTAGTTTTCTTTCTTTGTGACATCCTTGTCTGGTTTTGGTATCAAGGTGATGGTGGCCTCGTAGAAGGAGTTTGGGAGTGTTCCTCCCTCTGCTATATTTTGGAAGAGTTTGAGAAGGATAGGTGTTAGCTCTTCTCTAAATGTTTGATAGAATTCGCCTGTGAAGCCATCTGGTCCTGGGCTTTTCTTTGTTGGAAGATTTTTAATCACAGTTTCAATTTCAGTGCTTGTGATTGGTCTGTTCATATTTTCTATTTCTTCCTGATTCAGTCGTGGCAGGTTGTGCATTTCTAAGAATTTGTCCATTTCTTCCAGATTGTCCATTTTATTGGCATAGAGTTGCTTGTAGTAATCTCTCATGATCTCTTTTATTTCTGCAGTGTCAGTTGTTACCTCTCCTTTTTCATTTCTAATTCTATTGATTTGAGTCTTCTCCCTTTTTTTCTTAATGAGTCTGGCTAGTGGTTTATCTATTTTGTTTATCTTCTCAAAGAACCAGCTTTTAGTTTTATTGATCTTTGCTATTGTTTCCTTCATTTCTTTTTCATTTATTTCTGATCTGATTTTTATGATTTCTTTCCTTCTGCTAGCTTTGGGGTTTTTTTGTTCTTCTTTCTCTAATTGCTTGAGGTGCAAGGTTAGGTTGTTTATTCGAGATGTTTCCTGCTTCTTAAGGTGGGCTTGTATTGCTATAAACTTCCCCCTTAGAACTGCTTTTGCTGCATCCCACAGGTTTTGGGTCGTTGTGTCTCCATTGTCATTTGTTTCTAGGTATTTTTTGATTTCCTCTTTGATTTCTTCAGTGATCACTTCATTATTAAGTAGTGTATTGTTTAGCCTCCATGTGTTTGTATTTTTTACAGATCTTTTCCTGTAATTGATATCTAGTCTCATGGCGTTGTGGTCAGAAAAGATACTTGATACAATTTCAATTTTCTTAAATTTACCAAGGCTTGATTTGTGACCCAAGATATGATCTATCCTGGAGAATGTTCCATGAGCACTTGAGAAAAATGTGTATTCTGTTGTTTTTGGATGGAATGTCCTATAAATATCAATTAACTCCATCTCGTTTAATGTATCATTTAAAGCTTGTGTTTCCTTATTTATTTTCATTTTGGATGATCTGTCCATTGGTGAAAGTGGGGTGTTAAAGTCCCCTACTATGAATGTGTTACTGTCGATTTCCCCTTTTATGGTTGTCAGTATTTGCCTTATGTATTGAGGTGCACCTATGTTGGGTGCATAAATATTTACAATTGTTATATCTTCCTCTTGGATCGATCCCTTGATCATTATGTAGTGTCCTTCTTTGTCTCTTCTAATAGTCTTTGTTTTAAAGTCTATTTTGTCTGATATGAGAATTGCTACTCCAGCTTTCTTTTGGTTTCCATTTGCATGAAATACCTTTTTCCATCCCCTTACTTTCAGTCTGTATGTGTCTCTAGGTCTGAAGTGGGTCTCTTGTAGACAGCAAATATATGGGTCTTGTTTTTGTATCCATTCAGCCAATCTGTGTCTTTTGGTGGGAGCATTTAGTCCATTTACATTTAAGGTAATTATTGATATGTGTGTTCCTATTCCCATTTTCTTAATTGTTTTGGGTTCGTTATTGTAGGTCCTTTCCTTCTTTTGTGTTTCTTGCCTAGAGAAGTTCCTTTAGCAGTTGTTGTAGAGCTGGTTTGGTGGTGCTGAACTCTCTCAGCTTTTGCTTGTCTGTAAAGGTTTTAATTTCTCCATCAAATCTGAATGAGATCCTTGCTGGGTAGAGTAATCTTGGTTGCAGGTTTTTCTCCTTCAACACTTTCAATATGTCCTGCCACTCCCTTCTGGCTTGCAGAGTTTCTGCTGAAAGATCAGCTGTTAACCTTATGGGGATTCCCTTGTGTGTTATTTGTTGTTTTTCCCTTGCTGCTTTTAATATGTTTTCTTTGTATTTAATTTTTGACAATTTGATTAATATGTGTCTTGGCGTATTTCTCCTTGGATTTATCCTGTATGGGACTCTCTGTGCTTCCTGGACTTGATTAACGATTTCTTTTCCCATATTAGGGAAGTTTTCAACTCTAATCTCTTCAAATATTTTCTCAGTCCCTTTCTTTTTCTCTTCTTCTTCTGGAACCCCTATAATTCGAATGTTGGTGCGTTTAATGTTGTCCCAGAGGTCTCTGAGGCTGTCCTCAGTTCTTTTCATTCTTTTTTCTTTATTCTGCTCTGCAGTAGTTATTTCCACTATTTTATCTTCCAGGTCACTTATCCGTTCTTCTGCCTCAGTTATTCTGCTATTGATCCCATCTAGAGTACTTTTAATTTCATTTATTGTGTTGTTCATCGTTGCTTGCTTCATCTTTAGTTCTTCTAGGTCCTTGTTAACTGATTCTTGCAATTTGTCCATTCTATTGTCCATTCTATCTCCAAGATTTCGGATCAACCTTACTATCATTATTCTGAATTCTTTTTCAGGTAGACTGCCTATTTCCTCTTCATTTGTTAGGTCTGGTGGGTTTTTATCTTGCTCCTTCATCTGCTGTGTGTTTTTCTGTCTTTTCATTTTGCTTATCTTACTGTGTTTGGGGTCTCCTTTTTTGCAGGCTGAAGGTTCGTAGTTCCTGTTGTTTTTGGTGTCTGTCCCCAGTGGCTAAGGTTGGTTCAGTGGGTTGTGTAGGCTTCCTGGTGGAGGGTACTAGTGCCTGTGTTCTGGTGGATGAGGCTGGATCTTGTCTTTCTGGTGGGCAGGTCCACGTCTGGTGGTGTGTTTTGGGGTGTCTGTAGACTTACTATGATTTTGGGCAGCCTCTCTGCTAATGGGTGGGGTTGTGTTCCTGTCTTGCTAGTTGTTTGGCATAGGATGTCCAGCACTGTAGCTTGCTGGTCGTTGAGTGAAGCTGGGTGCTGGCGTTGAGATGGAGATCTCTCGGAGATTTTTGCTGTTTGATATTATGTGCAGCTGGGAGGCCTCTTGTGGACCAGTGTCCTGAAGTTGGCTCTCCCACCTCAGAGGCACAGCACTGAGTCCTGGCTGCAGCACCAAGAGCCTTTCATCCACAGGGCTCCTTAATTTGGGATGATTCGTTGTCTATTCAGGTATTCCACAGATGCAGGGTATATCAAGTTGATTGTGGAGCTTTAATCCGCTGCTTCTGAGGCTGCTGGGAGAGATTTCCCTTTCTCTTCTTTGTTCTGACAGTTCCCAGGTGCTCAGCTTTGGATTTGGCCCCGCCTGTGCGTGTAGGTCGCCGGAGGGCGTCTGTTATTTGCTCAGACAGGACGAGGTTAAAGGAGCCGCTGATTCGGAGGCTCTGGCTCACCCAGGCCGGGGGGTAGGGAGGGTCACGGAGTGCGGGGCGGGCCTGCAGCGGCAGAGGCTGGCGTGACGCTGCAGCCTGAGGCGCGCCGTGCGCTCTCCCGGGGAGCCGTCCCTGGATCCCGGGACCCTGGCAGTGGCGGGCTGCACAGGCTCCCCGGAAGGGCGTGTGGCCAGTGACCTGTGTTCGCACACAGGCCTCCTGGCGGCGGCAGCAGCGGCCTTAGCGTCCCATGTCCGTCTCTGGGCTCTGCACTCTTAGCCGCGGCTCGCGCCCGTCCCTGGAGCTCTCTCAAGCAGCGTTCTTAATCCCCTCTCCTCGTGCACCAGGAAACAAAGAGGGACGTAAAAGTCTCTTGCCTCTTCGGCAGGTCCAGACCCCTCCCTGGACTCTCTCCCGGCCAGCCGCGGCGCACCAACGCCCTGCAGGCTGTGTTCACGCCGCCAACCTCAGTCCTCTCCCGGCGCTCCGACAAAAGCCGGAGCCTCAGCTCCCAGTCCCGCCCGCCCCGGCGGGCGAGCAGACAAGCCTCTCGGCTGGTGAGTGCCGGTCGGCCCGATCCTCTGCGCTGGAATCTGTCCGCTTTGCCCTCCGCACCCCTGTTGCTGTGCTCTCCTCCGCGGCTCCCAAGCTCCCCCACTCCGCCTCCCGAAGTCTCCACCCGCGAAGGGGCTTCCTAGTGTGTGGACACTTTTCCTCCTTCACAGCTCTCTCCCGCTGGTGCAGGACCCGTCCCTATCCTTTTGTCTCTGTTTAGTTTTTTCTTTTGCCCTAACCAGGTACGTGGGGGGGTTCCTTGCCTTTTGGGAGGTCTGAGGTCTTCTGCCAGCGTTCAGTAGGTGTTTTGTAGGAGTTGCTCCACGCGTAGATGTATTTCTGGTGTATCTGTGGAGAGGAAGGTGATCTCCGCGTCTTACTCTTCTGCCATCTTCCCGGAAGTCTCTGTCATTTCTTTAATAATACAAAAGGTGATTAGAGCTGCCTTTGCAGTTAGAAAACCTTATGTGTTCAGTACTACTGAAAATCTAAAGTACTTTCTATCTTGTTATCCAATTCTGTTTTTAAATTGTATTGTCAGGCCCTTTACTGCAAAGTGCAGTTTCCTGTTAGTCATTCTTTACTAGTTTATATCAGTGATTCTCAGCTCCTAACTGCACATGTGTGTACATGCTATTTGAAACTATAGATGCCTTCACCCTAGTTTTTCTGAGACTCTGATATGCCCTCCTTTTGATGGACATCTTCTCTTCTCCTGTGTTTGCCAGTAAGAAAGGTGTTGTATCCCTCTAGTATGTTGAGGTAGCAACAGGATTAAAACCACCACTTCTTACAATTTGTGGGTTTGATGTTTGAGGCTTTAAAATCTTATGCAGTGTTGTAGTATCTGCTTTCTTAGGATGTTTTATGATTTTATGTGAGATGTGATATATAGAATAATCAGTCATGCCATTGACGATAAAGGCAGGCTTTAGAGAAAATAATTTATTTTAGTATTTGTATACATTTGTTGCTCTTGATAATGTTTTATGTTTACAATTACATGGTATCTCTCCATGCAACCAGGGTTTTCTCTTTATTAAACTAAATGGTGTTTGGGCAACATATATGTAAAAATCGGCTCACTTGCAGAAAGTCTGTTGCTCTTTCCCTTTTAGGAAGTCCCCTCTGCCTTCAGTTAAATATGATAAGCAGAGACTTGCTTTAAGAAGAAATAATTCTGGGGCTCTTCCTGTCTGCCATAGTAGGATCAGTTTTGACCCCTAATGGCTAGTGATGGGTCGGCAAGTGATCATGTCGGAGCTATTTCAAAGAAGCTAAGAAGGAGTTTTCATCTGGATAGTAAAATATAAATTTATGGTGTGTCGCTTGACATACGTTCAAGGAGATGGTAGCAGAAACAGAGATCAAGACCAGTAGACAATTACAGATAAGTAGGAATTTTCGACATTATTAAGAACATCATAAATAGCACTGTAGCCTGGGATGATTGCCCAGCAGTTATTTGAACAGTATTGCAATGTCTTGTGGCAGAAACTTATCATAACTTTAGGGAATTTAGATAGAACAGAAGAGTGATACCAGTGTAAGGCATGAAGAATGAATCTCTGTAGGGACTTCGCTGTATGGGCTCCTGTCTCTGGAAAAGTGTTCCCACAGAGTACAGGGGTATTGAATACCTACTACAGTTGGGGTTCTGTCCTTGCTATGAAAATTAGTCTAGGGACTTCCCTGGTGGCACAGTAGTTAAGAATCCACCTGCCAATGCAGGGGACAGGGGTTCAAGCCCTGGTCCGGGAAGATCCCACGTGCCACAGAGCAACTAAACCCATGCGCCACAACTACTGAGCCTGTGCTCTAGAGCCCGCAAGCCACAACTACTGAGCCTGCATGCCCCAACTACTGAAGCCCACAAGCCTAGAGCCCGTGCTCCACAAGAGAAGCTGCCACAATGAGAAGCCCATGCACTGCAATGAAGAGTAGACCCTGCTCGCCGCAACTAGAGAAAGCCCGCGTGCAGCAACGAAGACTCAACACAGCCAAAAAATAATAATAATAAAAATGAAAGTCTAAGACAGCATCCCTGCACCCCTGTACTTAGTGATTATGCAGTCTGGTGGAAACAGGCATGTTCACATGTGATGATAACACAAGGCAGATAATGCATGAAACTGTCCTCATGTAATTTTATTACAGATTTAATTTTGCCATTTGATGACAAGTTTAGGTGAGAGTTGTTCAATAGGGCCTCTGTCAACGTGATATATGTATATATATGTGTGTGTGTGTGTGTGTGTATATATATAATATGTTTTAATACCTTAATAAAATCTATTTTGTAATCTTTGATATGTGATCATATGTGCACAGGTTTGAGGAACCCATTATTGAACAGCCTACTTATCTCTAAGGGCCAGAATTTGATATCTAGTGCGTAACAGCTATAAAGCATATACATACTTCTTCACGCACCTGGAGATCTCTTAGGGCTGTGTCTCTCAACCTTTTTTACGTGTGCCTCCTACTGCTAAATATTCAAATCTCATGATCTCCTTTATTTGGCATTAACATTCACAGTAAACCATACATACTAAGCTAAAATCAAAACAGTTATAAAACGATTGTGCTTTGAAATCTCACTCGCTTCCCTGCCTCGATTGAGAACTGCTGTTTTGGCTGAGCTCTTACTAGTTGAGCGGTGATATTATTTGTGACTGTCTGTTTTTCTTCTTTTTAATGTTTTATATTTGTGCCTCTGCTTTTATCTCAGTGGTCTTGAATGCTGTACCCAGGTTATAAAAGTAGATAATGACAATGATAATGAGATACAGAAATTAAAGGTAAAGGTAGTGAAACATTCATTAAATTAGAATAGCAGGGGGAAGGGTGAATGTAGTACAGTCAATTTATGTTGGCTCTAGTATTTAGTTTATACTTTAGCTGCAGAAGTGTAGTTATTGTTGTATAACAAATTACCCCAAAATTTAGCAGCTTAAAACAATAAA